>NC_053389.1:156577893-157263310 GCF_905171765.1 Bufo bufo
CGTTAGAGGGATTAAACTGATGAGAATAGTACTACAGAAAATACCACTCATATCGGGTGTGACAGTAAATTGCACGGCGCAGACGCAGTCACCGTGGATTAAAACAGAGTGGAGGGAGCCAGCGTTTTTTTAACCATCTCCCCGTCCGAAAAATCTGTTTAATAAATGGCCCCCAGATTGGGGAGTCGGGGACGTTAGAGGGATTAAACTGATGAGAATAGTACTACAGAAAATACCACTCATATCGGGTGTGACAGTAAATTGCACGGCGCAGACGCAGTCACCGTGGATAAAAACAAAGGGGAGGGAGCCAGCGTTTTTTTAACCATCTCCCCGTTCGAAAAATCTATTCAATAAATGGCACCCAGATTGGGGACGTTAGAGGGATTAAACTGATGAGAATAGTACTACAGAAAATACCACTCATATCGGGTGTGACAGTAAATTGCACGGCGCAGACGCAGTCACCGTGGATTAAAACAGAGTGGAGGGAGCCAGCGTTTTTTTAACCATCTCCCCGTCCGAAAAATCTGTTTAATAAATGGCCCCCAGATTGGGGAGTCGGGGACGTTAGAGGGATTAAACTGATGAGAATAGTACTACAGAAAATACCACTCATATCGGGTGTGACAGTAAATTGCACGGCGCAGACGCAGTCACCGTGGATAAAAACAAAGGGGAGGGAGCCAGCGTTTTTTTAACCATCTCCCCGTTCGAAAAATCTATTCAATAAATGGCACCCAGATTGGGGACGTTAGAGGGATTAAACTGATGAGAATAGTACTACAGAAAATACCACTCATATCGGGTGTGACAGTAAATTGCACGGCGCAGACGCAGTCACCGTGGATTAAAACAGAGTGGAGGGAGCCAGCGTTTTTTTAACCATCTCCCCGTCCGAAAAATCTGTTTAATAAATGGCCCCCAGATTGGGGAGTCGGGGACGTTAGAGGGATTAAACTGATGAGAATAGTACTACAGAAAATACCACTCATATCGGGTGTGACAGTAAATTGCACGGCGCAGACGCAGTCACCGTGGATAAAAACAAAGGGGAGGGAGCCAGCGTTTTTTTAACCATCTCCCCGTTCGAAAAATCAATTCAATTGACCCTTCGGGGACCCTTGGTGTTGTACGTGGCTGGGTGGAGGAAGAAACCTTCAATGACATCACCGGGACGTGGCTAGCTTGGTATCCAACCTTGTGCAAATGGGGAGTTTGCGGTTGTGCAAATGAACTGTTTGCGGTGCATTAAAAGGGGAGTTTGGTCTGTCAATGTCTGTGATGCAGGCGTAACCCTTACACTACCTGATCGATACAACATCATACCTGATCGTATACACACACTGGATGTTTTAAAGCACGTTATTCCAAACAATTTAGGAATGTTAGTTGATTTATGCCCTTTATGGATTAAAACCCGACTCTGCGTCCACTACGTAATTTTCCATGGGAGTTTTGCCATAGATCCCCCTCCGGCATGCCACAGTCCAGGTGTTAGACCCCTTGAAACAACTTTCTCATCACTATTGTGGCCAGAAAGAGTCCCTGTGGGTTTTAAAATTCGCCTGTCTATTGAAGTCTATGGCGGTTCGCCCGGTTCGCCAGTTCGCGAACATTTGCGGAAGTTCGCGTTCGCTGTTCGCGAACTGAAAATTTTATGTTCGCGACATCACTACTGACCAACTGCAGCAACCCCAGATCATAGCACTGCCCCCACAGGCTTGTACAGTAGGCACTAGGCATAATGGGTGCATCACTTCATCTGCCTCTCTTTTTACCCTGATGCACCCATCACTCTGGAACAGGGTAAATCTGGACTCATCAGACCACATGATCTTCTTCCATTACTCCAGAGTCCAATCTTTATGCTCCCTAGCAAATTGAACCTTTTTCTGGATTGCCTCACTGATTAGTGGTTTTCTTATGGCTACACAGCGGTTCAGTCCCAATCCATTGAGTTCCCTTCACATTGTGCATGTGGAAATGCTCTTACTTTTACTATTAAACATAGCGTTCTACTGTTGTTTTTCTTCGATTTGATTTAACCAAACGTTTAAGTGATCACCGATCACGATCATTCAGGATTTTTTTCCCACCACATTTCTTCCTCTAATACGATGGGCCCCCACTATCCTTCCAGTTTTTAATAATGCGTTGGACATTTCTTAACCCAATTTTAGTAGTTTCTGCAATCTCCTTAGATGTTTTCTCTGCTTGATGCATGCCAATGATTTGACCCTTCTCAAACAGACTAACATCTTTTCCACGACCACGAGATGTGTCTTTCGACATGGTTTTTTAAGAAATGAGAAGCAACTCATTGCACCAGTTGGGGTTAAATAACTTATTGCCAGCTGAAATTTAATCGCCCATGCAGGAATTATCCAGTAGGAGGCTCATAACTATTTGCTTAGTTAAATCCAGGTGGCGACTTTTTTTTTGGCAGGCAGTGTATGTTATACTTTTACAATATATGTCATGCCCTTGTAACACCTTTGACATGAGTTACAACCTTACCCTCAATTTACGTACATATGTATTCACTTATGCACACACTTTCCCTTTTACGCATTTGAATCCTGTACCTGTATGTATCTATTTTGCCCTGTAGTATTACCCAGATACCTCTCATATAATAGCCTGATATGCGAACCACTTTCCGGCTGCGCTATCAGTGTGAGACAGCCGGGGAACTGAGGAACTATCCTCCTGCGGCGACGAACAGGAGATCTTCTACCCCTGAAGCTCAGGGCTTGGGGACGCTCCTGAGATGTAGCGCTTTATCAGCTGACGTCAGTGTGGGTGTGTTCTGCATTGACTGTCGGCTGATGACCCCGGAGCGCACCCAGCCACTGCCCATGATGCGCTGCAGCGGGAATCCTCGTGTCTCTCTGCCACTCAGTAAGAGCCCGCTCGGGACCACGCCCTCTTATCGGCAGTGTGTGTTTAAATAAAAGCACATGTCTGTATGTATGTTAACATAATATTGTCCTGATGAAGAGGGCTATAGGCCCTTGAAACGCGTAGACATTAATAAAAGTATTTGATATCACAAACCTTGCCTGTGACATCATGCCCAGCAGCGCCAACAAAAGTGGCTTCAGTATCTTCTTTTTATCTTCAATTAAGGTGACAGAGTGTGGAGATGCCAGTAGCAGCAGCATCAGGAGACCACAGAGTGGAAAGTTGACATAGCGTGGAGATGGCAGCAGCAGCAGCATCAGGAGATCACAGAGTGGTAAGGTGACATAGTGTGGATATGGCAGTAGCAGCAGCATCAGGAGACCACAGAGTGGCAAGGTGGCATAGTGTGGAGATGGCAGTAGCAGCAGCATCAGGAGACCACAGAGTGGCAAGGTGGCATAGTGTGGAGATGGCAGTAACAGCAGCAAACTCAGGAGACCACAGAGTGGCAAAGTGACATAGTGTGGAGATGGCAGCAGCAGCAGCAGCATCAGGAGACCACAGAGTGGCAAGGTGACATAGTGTGGAGATGGCAAATAGACAGCCCTCCAAATGGTAGATATGCAAATTAGTGTATTTATTCAGCCAGACAAGGTGGTACACAATAATACAAAGTTTCAGGCTAAAGGATAGCCCTTCATCAGGCTGTATTGCGACCAGGGCCAGCGCCTTCCCTTACTCTGCAAATACCAATTTGATGCAGCCTCTCAGCACATGTCGACGTTAACTATAATAGTAAACTAACTAATGATCCAATAGGGCCTATCTACGTCGTGTTTCATGTGCTGTTGTATTTTTATAAAACATCACTTTTATTTATCAATAGAGTTGAGCGAACCCGAACTGTAAAGTTCGGGTTCGTACCGAACTTTAGGGTTTTCGGCACCCGGACCCGAACATTTATGTAAAAGTTCGGGTTCGGTGATTTTTATGGCGCTTTTTGAAAGGCTGCAAAGCAGCCAATCAACAAGCGTCATACTACTTGCCCCAAAAGGCCATCACAGCCATGCCTACTATTGGCATGGCTATGATTGGCCAACTGCAGCATGTGACCCAGCCTCTATTTAAGCTGGAGTCACGTAGCGCCACCCGTCACTCTGCTCGGATTAGTGTAGGGAGAGGCTGCAGCTGCTGTGAGGGAGAGATCAGGGAGAAATCTTATCAAGAACAGTTTTTTGTACTCAGCGATCTACAGCAAATGTGTTTTGTGGGTGCAGTGCACAATTTTTTTAAGCCTGCCCTGAGCCAACTACTACTGAAAACGAACTTTTTTTTCTTCAGTTAGTCACTATCAATACATAAATAGGCAGCCATTTTATGCAACGATAGTGCACCAGCACAGGCTTTCTGCATCTGTCTGCAAGTCCAGAAAATACATCTGTTAAATATAGTGCACATCTGGGATTACACGTGCATAAGTGATTGTCACATTTAGGCCAGAAATACGGCTTTTCAGGTTACTGGGGTGAAAAAGCCCTCTAATATACTGCACATCTAGGATTAGACAAGCATAAGTCACTGTCACATTTAGGCCAGAAATACGGCTTTGGCATACTGTGGTAAAAAAAAAAACTCTAATATATTGCACATCTGGGATTACACGTGCATAAGTGACTGTTACATTTAGGCCAGAAATACGGCTTTTTGGTTACTGGGGTGAAAAAACCCTCTAATATACTGCACATCTGGGATAAGACGTGCATAAGTAACTGTCACATTTAGGCCAGAAATAGAGCTTTTTGGTTACTGGGGTGAAAAAACCCTCTAATATACTGCACATCTAGGATTAGACAAGCATAAGTGACTGTCACATTTAGGCCAGAAATACGGCTTTGGCATACTGTGGTGAAAAAAGCCTTTGATATACTGCATATCTGGGATTACACGTGCATAAGTGTCTGTCACATTTGGGCCAGAAATACGGCTTTTTGATACTGGGGTGAAAAAACCCTCTAATATACTGCACATCTAGGATTAGACAAGCATAAGTGACTGTCACATTTTGGCCAGAAATACGGCTTTGGCATACTGTGGTGAAAAAAACCCTCTAATATATTGCACATCTGGGATTACACGTGCATAAGTGACTGTCACATTTTGGCCAGAAATACGGCTTTTTGGTTACTGGGGTGAAAAAACGCTCTAATATACTGCACATCTAGGATTAGACAAGCATAAGTGACTGTCACATTTAGGCCAGAAATACGGCTTTGGCATGCTGTGGTGAAAAAACCCTCTAATATATTGCACATCTGGGATAACACGTGCATAAGTGACTGTCACATTTAGGTAAAAAATACGGCTTTTTGGTTACTGGGGTGAAAAAACCCTCTAATATACTGCACATCTGTGATAAGACGTGCATAAGTGACTGTCACATTTAGGCCAGAAATACGGCTTTTTGGTTACTGGGGTGAAAAAACCCTCTAATATACTGCACATCTAGGATTAGAAAAGCAAAAGTGACTGTCACATTTAGGCCAGAAATACGGCTTTGGCATAGTGTGGTGAAAAAACCCTCTAATATATTGCACATCTGGGATTACACGTGCATAAGTGACTGTCACATTTAGGCCAGAAATACGGCTTTTTTGGTTACTGGGGTGAAAAAACCATCTGATATACTGCACATCTAGGATTAGACAAGCATAAGTGACTGTCACATTTAGGCTTTGGCATATTGTGGTGAAAAAAGCCTTTGATATATTGCACATCTGGGATTACACGTGCATAAGTGACTGTCACATTTAGGCCAGAAAACGGCTTTGGCATACTGTGGTGAAAAAACCCTCCAATATATTGCACATCTGGGATAAGACGTGCATAAGTGACTGTCACATTTAGACCAGAAATACGGATTTTTGGTTACTGGGGTGAAAAAACACTCTAATATACTGCACATCTAGGATTAGACAAGCATAAGTGACCGTCACATTTAGGCCAGAAATACGGCTTTGGCATACTGTGGTGAAAAAACCCTCTAATATATTGCACATCTGGGATTACACGTGCATAAGTGACTGTCACATTTTGGCCAGAAATAAGGCTTTGGCATACTGTGGTGAAAAAAGCCTTTGATATACTACACATCTGGGATTACATGTGCATAAGTGACTGTCACATTTAGGCCAGAAATACGGCTTTTTGGTTACTGGAGTGAAAAAACCCTCTAATATACTGCACATCTGGGATAAGACGTGCATAAGTGACTGTCACATTTAGGCCAGAAATACGGCTTTTTGGTTACTGGGGTGAAAAAACCCTCTAATATACTGCACATATGGGATTAGACAAGCATAAGTGTCTGTCACATTTTGGCCAGAAATACGACTTTTTGGTTACTGTGGTGAAAAAACCCTCTAATATATTGCACATCTGGGATTACACGTGCATAAGTGACTGTCACATTTAGGCCAGAAATACGGCTTTTTTGGTTACTGGGGTGAAAAAACCCTCTAATATACTGCACATCTAGGATTAGACAAGCATAAGTGACTGTCACATTTAGGCTTTGGCATATTGTGGTGAAAAAAGCCTTTGATATACTGCACATCTGGGATTACACGTGCATAAGTGACTGTCACATTTAGGCCAGAAATACGGCTTTTGCATACTGTGGTGAAAAAACCCTCTAATATATTGCACATCTGGGATAAGACGTGCATAAGTGACTGTCACATTTAGGCCAGAAATACGGCTTTGGCATACTGTGGTGAAAAAACCCTCTAATATATTGCACATCTGGGATTACACATGCATAAGTGACTGTCACATTTAGGCCAGAAATAAGGCTTTGGCATACTGTGGTGAAAAAAGCCTTTGATATACTGCACATCTGGGATTACACGTGCATAAGTGACTGTCACATTTAGGCCAGAAATATGGCTTTTTGGTTACTGGGGTGAGAAAACTCTATAATATACTGCATATCTGGGATAAGACGTGCATAAGTGACTGTCACATTTAGGCCAGAAATACGGCTTTTTGGTTACTGGGGTGAAAAAACCCTCTAATATACTGCACATCTAGGATAAGACAAGCATAAGTAACTGTCACATTTAGGCCAGAAATACAGCTTTGGCATATTGTGGTGAAAAAAGCCTTTGATATACTGCACATCTGGGATTACACATGCATAAGTGACTGTCACATTTTGGCCAGAAATACGGCTTTGGCATACTGTGGTGAAAAAACCCTCTAATATATTGCACATCTGGGATTACACGTGCATAAGTGAATATTCACATTTTGGACCAGAAATACGGCTTTTTGGTTACTGGGGTGAAAAAACGCTCTAATATACTGCACATCTAGGATTAAACAAGAATAAGTGACTGTCACATTTAGGCCAGAAATACGGCTTTGGCATATGGTGGTGAAAAAAGCATTTGATATACTGCACATCTGGGATTACACGTGCATAAGTGACTGTCACATTTAGGCCAGAAATACGGCTTTGGCATACTGTGGTGAAAAAACCCTCTAATATATTGCACATCTTGGATTACACTTGCATAAGTGACTGTCACATTTAGGTCAGAAATACGGCTTTTTGGTTACTGGGGTGAAAAAACCCTCTAATATACTGCACATCTGTGATAAGACGTGCATAAGTGACTGTCACATTTAGGCCAGAAATACGGCTTTTTGGTTACTGGGGTGAAAAAACCCTCTAATATACTGCACATCTAGGATTAGACAAGCAAAAGTGACTGTCACATTTAGGCCAGAAATACGGCTTTGGCATATTGTGGTGAAAAAAGCCTTTGATATACTGCACATCTGGGATTACACGTGCATAAGTGACTGTCACATTTAGGCCAGAAATACGGCTTTGGCATACTGTGGTGAAAAAACCCTCTAATATATTGCACATCTGGGATAAGACGTGCATAAGTGACTGTCACATTTAGGCCAGAAATACAGCTTTTTGGTTACTGGGGTGAAAAAACCCTCTGATATACTGCACATCTGGGATAAGACGTGCATAAGTGAGTGTCACATTAAGGCCACAAATACCGCTGTCATATAGACAATTGAGTGCAATACCCTACATCAGGGTTTTTATTGGCGGTTAATTATTTTTAACAGACTTAACCACTTTTTACTTTGCCTTGTAAACGCTAACTATGAGGCAAACATCTAATAAGGGACGCGGTCATGGTCGTGGTGGTGGTGTTGGTGGAGCCTCTGGTGCAGGGAGAGAACGTGGCCTTTCTGCCACAGCTACACGTCCTACTGAACCTACTATCTCAGGTCCCAGTAGCTGCCAGAATCTACAGCGATATTTGGTCGGGCCTAATGCCGTTCTAAGGATGGTAAGGCCTGAGCAAGTACAGGCGCTAGTTAATTGGGTGGCCGACAGTGGATCCAGCACGGTCACATTATTTCCCACCCAGTCTTCTGCAGAAAGCGCACAGGTGGCGCCTGAAACCGATGCCCATCAGTCTGTCACATCACCCCCGTGCATATCGGGGAACCTGTCTGAGCCTCAAGTCATGCAGCAGTCTCTTATGCTGTTTGAAGACTCTGCTGGCAGGGTTTCCCATGGGAATCCACCTAGCCCTTCCCCAGGGGTGGAAGACATAGAATGCACTGACGCACAACCACTTATGTTTCCTGATGAGGACATGGGAATACCACCTCAGCACGTCTCTGATGATGACAAAACACAGGTGCCAACTGCTGCGTCTTTCTGCAGTGTGCAGACTGAAAAGGAGATCAGGGAGGAAGACTGGGTGGAAGACGATGCAGGGGACGATGAGGTCCTAGACCCCACATGGAATGAAGGTCGTGTCACTGACTTTCAGAGTTCAGAGGAAGAGGCAGTGGTGAGACCGAGCCAACAGCGTAGCAAAAGCGGGAGCAGGGTGCTAAAGCAGAGCAGCCGTCTCCAAAACAGTTCGCCTGCTACTGGCCACCGTCACCAGGGACCGAGCACACCAAAGGCAGCTTCAAGGAGTTCCCTGGCATGGCACTTCTTCACACAATGTGCTGACGACAAGACCTGAGTGTTTTGCACGCTGTGCCATGAGAGCCAAAGCGAGGCATTAACGTTCTGAACCTTAGCACAACCTGCATGACCAGGCATCTACATGCGAGACACGAGCTGCAGTGGAGTAAGCACCTTCAAAACCAAGAAAGGGCTCAGGCCCCTCCTGCTCCCTCTTCTGCTGCTGCCTCGGCCTTTTCCTCCGCCTCTGGAGGAATGTTGGCACCTGCCACCCAGCAAACAGAGGATGTGCCACCAACAACACCACCTCCGTCACCAAGCATCTCCACCATGTCACACGGAATCGTTCAGCTCTCCATCTCACAAACCTTTGAGAGAAAGTGTAAATTCCCACCTAGCCACCCTCAATCCCTAGCCCTAAATGCCAGCATTTTCTAAACTGCTGGCCTTTGAAATGCTGTCATTCAGGCTGGTGGAGACGGACAGCTCAAAACAGCTCATGTCGCTTGCTGTTCCACAGCCGCCACTACTTCTCCAGGAGAACCGTCCCCTCCCTGCACAACCAAGTATCGGATAAAATCAAGTGTGCAACTGCGCAACGCCATCTGTGGCAAGGTCCACCTAACCACAGATATGTGGACCAGTAAGCACGGCCAGAGACGCTATATCTCCCTAACTGCACACTGGGTAAATGTAGTGGCGGCTGGGCCCCAGGCGGAGAGCTGTTTGGCGCACGTCCTTCCGCCGCCAAGGATCACAGGGCATCATTCTTTGCCTCCTGTTGCCTCCTCTTCCTACTCGGCTTCCTCCTCCTCTTCTACCACCTCCTCATCCGGTCAGCGACAGACCTTCACCACCAACTTCAGCACAGCCAGGGGTAAACGTCAGCAGGCCGTTCGGAAACTAATGTGTTTGGGGGACAGGCCCCACACCGCGCAGGAGTTGTGGCGGGGTATAGAACAACAGACCGACGAGTGGTTGCTGCCAGTGAGCCTCAAGCCCGGCCTGGTGGTGTGCGATAATGGGTGAAATCTCGTTGCAGCTCTGGGACTAGCCGGTTTGACGCACATCCCTTGCCTGGCGCATGTGCTGAATTTGGTGGTGCAGAAATTCATTCACAACTACCCCAACATGTCTGAGCTCCTGCATAAAGTACGGGCCGGGGGTAAACGTCAGCACAGCCAGGGGTAAACGTCAGCAGGCCGTTTGGAAACTAATGTGTTTGGGGGACAGGCCCCACACCACGCAGGAGTTGTGGCGGGGTATAGAACAACAGACCGACGAGTGGTTGCTGCCAGTGAGCCTCAAGCCCGGCCTGGTGGTGTGCGATAATGGGCGAAATCTCGTTGCAGCTCTGGGACTAGCTGGTTTGACGAACATCCCTTGCCTGGCACATGTGCTGAATTTGGTGGTGCAGAAATTCATTCACAACTACCCCGACGTGTCTGAGCTCCTGCATAAAGTACTGCATAAAGTATTTATATTTTTTCTGTATTTTATATTATTTTAAGTAATTTCCCTATCCCCATTTGTTTGCAGAACAGTTGCCATGCTCTTAAGCACATTTTGATGCCTTTTGCAGCCCTCTAGCCCTTTCCAGGACTATTTTAGAGCCATTTTAATGCCCAAAAGTTCGGGTCCCCATTGACTTCAATGGGGTTCGGGTTTGGGGTCAAGTTCGGGTCCCGAACCCTAACCTTTTTTTCAAGTTCGGCAAAACTCGTCGAACCCGAACATTCAGGTGTCCGCTCAACTCTACTGCTGTTTATATTGCTTCACAGCAGTTAAATTGTATCAATGTCGACTACAGCCTTGTATCACGGCTTGTAGTTACCATGTTCCTATTTCTTTATTAGCTGTAATTTACTCCTATAACCGCAGCTCCCTCACTGCCACTGAGCCTAAAAACACATACACACATATACCCTGCATCCCTACATGTTTCGCTGGTCACCCAGCTTCTTCAGGGGATCGTGCAGGTATGTGTGTTGGGGCGGGGACCATCTTTTAAATATTCGTATTACAGTGAATTAATTAAAGCTGCCTATAGTGTAGGTTCTTGGCATCCGTCTCTCCCCTTTTGCCACACCTCCCTCGTTTCAATAGGTTCACGCGTGCTAGGAGTCACTCCTTCAGCCGCGTCTCCAATCTCGCGATATATATCATGCAAGTTCGCGCATGCGCGCCATCTTAGAAAGAAAGTCTCTCCCAAGCGTGCAGAGTTAGAAACTTTCTTCTCATCCTGTAGGATATATGGGCGCAGGCACATCCACTTAGAATGTTTTTTATTACCCTCCAATGTGCGCAAGCGCACCAACTTAGAAAAATTCCTTCATTTATCCGCTGTCACAAGGTGGGGCGCATGCGCAATGACTTTGGAAGTATGTATATTATGGCATTCTGATAAAGCAGTTTAGGTGCTTGATACTAGATACATCTAGACATAGCTAACTTTCTCCATATTCCAAATTTAAACCATTGGGTATGTATTTAATAGGATGGAAGCTTTGTATATTCTAATTGATCATAGAGGATCAGAGATTTTTACTATAATTATTAAGTTCGCCAAGGCAAACCAGCGTGACACCGCTGAGGCCCACACATTAGTGTTGATCGAGCACCAAAGTGCTCATGTGCTCGAGTAGAACACTTTAAGATGTTTTACTGAGCACCTGAGCACAATGGAAGAACCCCGGGCACCCACTTTGGAGTTCCAGCTCTGACTCCATATATAACTATATCCATATATGGAGTCAGTGCTTGGGGACATTCCAATGCATTTAAATCAAATTTCTGAAAAGTTCCTGCCAGGATTCAAACTCCCAAGCTTGTACGTTAGACACAAGGACCCTATCCACTCAGCTATAAAGCTGAATGCTAAACTTTGTCAGAAAAACCTCATAGTAGTTTCTGATTTAGTGAGTATGCCTATTCAGCAGAAGACTTATTTTATATTTCTGTGCAGGTTAACATGTAGTTGTATAGTGTAGTGATTAACGTCTTTGCCTCTAATGTATAAGCTTGGGAGTTTGAATCTTGGCAGAAACGTTTCAGAAATAGAGAATAAATTTATATATTTTATATTTTTTTGTAATATATGGCACAAAATAAATGTGTAATTACAATATATATATATATATAGCAAACAAAAAATATAGCAGCACACCACTAAATGCACTAAGACTGAGTGAACAGGTGAATGTGTGAACAGGGTCAAATACATGACGCCAATACTTACTGAAGAAGCTCTTAGCGCATATTATTGATCAAAAATATGTCGATCCCACCTACCAGACGACAAGGTAGCTTCTTATCAGGTGGGACCTACTCTAACACGGAGGGTCCAGCTCCATTGTTGCTCTGATTAAAAACACCAAGGGGTGGGGGATGGGCGGGGAGTGCTAGGTTCCAAAGAGGATGCCTAGTCCTCTATAATATACATATAAGCAAAAAACGGAACAGCACCTCCTGAGACAAATCGCAGGTGCAAACTACCCGGCAATAATACAGCAAACAAAAAAAGTAGCAGCACACTACTAAATGCACTAAGACTTAGTGAACAGGTGAATGTGTGAACAGGGTCAAATACATGACGCCAATACTTACTGAAGAAGCTCTTAGCGCATATTATTGATCAAAAATATGTCGAGCCCACCTACCAGACGACAAGGTAGCTTCTTATCAGGTGGGACCTTGGTGTTTTTAATCAGAGTAACAATGGAGCTGGACCCTCCGTGTTAGAGTAGGTCCCACCTGATAAGAAGCTACCTTGTCGTCTGGTAGGTGGGCTCGACATATTTTTGATCAATAATATGCGCTAAGAGCTTCTTCAGTAAGTATTGGCGTCATGTATTTGACCCTGTTCACACATTCACCTGTTCACTCAGTGTGTGTCAGGCCCACAGAGTGTACTGTGCCCACTGCCAGTGCCCACCACTCATATCTGGTGGCACAGTAGCTTGCAGATAAAACAGTAAAACAATTTTTTCTCTGTAATATAATTGCAGTTGCCTGCCAGTGTGTGTCAGGCCCACAGAGTGTACTGTGCCCACTGCCAGTGCCCACCACTCATATCTTGTGGCACAGTAGCTTGCAAATAAAACAGTAAAACAATTTTTTATCTGTAATATAATTGCAGTTGCCTGCCAGTGTGTGCCAGGCCCACAGACTGTACTGTGCCCACTGCCCACCACTCATATCGGGTGGCACAGTACCTTGCACGCATAGTACCACTAATCTAAAAAAAAAGACAGGCAGAGGCAGGCCACCCCGCAGGGGCCGTCGTGGTCGTGGTGCTGTGATTTCCTTTGGCCCTAGAATAATGCCCAGTGTTCAGAGGCCACGTACCCTGAACTAGAAAAGTTCTGAGGACATAGTTGACTGGCTAACACAGGACACCCAATCTTCTACAGCTTCCGCTCGGAACCTTGACGCACCATCCTCCTCCAGCTCAGCTTCGGGCACCTCTCAAGTTACCACTTACCCGCCTGCCGCCACCACCAACACTAGCACCACAGCCGATTCACTTGATCTGTCAGAGGAGTTATTTACACATCAGTTGGAAGAAATGAGTGATGCGCAACCATTATTGCCAGAGGATGTAGATAACAGGGATATGTCTCAGTCAGGCAGCATTACACACATGGACGTACAGTGGGATGATGATGATGTTGTACCCGCTGCTGCTTCCTTTGCTGAGTTGTCAGATACAAGTGAAGCGGTTGATGATGACGATGTGTCCGTGGATGTCACGTGGGTGCCCGCTCGAAGAGAAGAAGAACAGGGGGAAAGTTCAGATGGGGAGACAGAGAGGAGGAGGAGACGAGATGGAAGCAGGGGGAGGTCGTCGCAAGGAGCTAGTGGCACAGTCAGACAGCATGTATCCGCACCCGGGGTCAGCCAGACAGCACGCCAATCAACGCATGCTGTTGCCACCACCAGAATGCAGTCCTTGCAAAGCTCAGCAGTGTGGCATTTTTTTTGTGTGTCTGCCACTGATAACAGCGATGCCATTTGCATCCTGTGCCAAAAGAAACTGAGTTGTGGGAAGTCCAACACCCACCTAGGTACAACTGCTTTGCGAAGGCACATGATCTCACATCACAAACGCCTATGGGATCAACACATGATGAGTACAAGCAGCACACAAACTCAAATCCACCATCCTCCTCCTGGTCCAGCATCTTCAGCCACGTCAACCACTGCTGTCCTCCTTGCCCCCTCTCAACCACCCGCCACTCCGCCTCTCACCTTCAGCAGTTCCTGCTCATCTGCCCACAGTCAGGTGTCTGTCAAGGAAATGTTTGAGCGTAAGAAGCCAATGTCACAGAGTCACCCCCTTGCCCGGCGTCTGACAGCTGGCTTGTCGGAACTCTTAGCCCGCCAGCTTTTACCATACAAGCTGGTGGAGTCTGAGGCCTTAAAAAAATTTGTAGCTATTGGGACACCGCAGTGGAAGGTACCCGGCCGAATTTTTTTTTCACAAAAGGCAATCCCCAACCTGTACTCTATTGTGGAAAAGGAAGTCATGGCATGTCTGGCACACAGTGTTGAGGCAAGGGTCCATCTGACCACTGATACCTGGTCTGCAAAGCACGGTCAGGGCAGGTATATCACGTACATTGCGCATTGGGTAAACCTGCTGACGGCTGCCAAGCATGGAATGCTTGGCTCTGCAGAGGAGTTGGTGACACCGCCACAACTTGCAGGCAGGCCTGCTGCCACCTCCTCTACTCCACCTACTCCATCCTCTTCGCTAACCTCCTCGGCTGAGTCCTCTTCTGCTGCTGCGTATTGCTCCACATCAACTGCACCCCCCCCCCCCCAGCTCCCTCGGGGCTATTTCACATCCCGGATATGACAGTGTCACGCTGTCTTGGGGTTGACTTGCCTGAAAGCAGAGTGTCACACCGGACCAGCACTCCTCTCCGCCCTGAACGCACAGGTGGATCAGTGGCTGACCCCGTACCAACTGGAGATCGGCAAAATGGTGTGTGACAACGGAAGCAATTTGTTGGCGGCATTGAATTTGGGCAAGTTGACACATGTGCCGTGCATGGCACATGTGTTGAATCTGATCGTACAACGCTTTGTGCATAAGTACCCAGGCTTACAGGACGTCCTCAAGCAGGCCAGGAAGGTGTGTGGCAATTTCAGGCGTTTCTACGCGGCCATAGCGCACTTTTCCAATATTCAGCGGCGAAACAACATACCAGTGAGGCCATTTCTTTTGCGACAGCCCGACATGTTGGAATTCAACACTCCTAATGTTCGACCGCCTGCTCCAACAAGAAAAAGCCGTCAACGAGTATTTGTATGACCGGGGTGCTAGGACAGCCTCTGCGGAGCTGGGAATTTTTTTGCCACGTTACTGGACGCTAATGCGCAATGCCTGTAGGCTCATGCGTCCTTTTGAGGAGGTGACAAACCTAGTCAGTCGCACCGAAGGCACTATCAGCGACATCATCCCATTTGTTTTCTTCCTGGAGCGTGCCCTGCGAAGAGTGCTGGATCAGGCCGTAGATGAGCGTGAAGAGGAAGAGTTGTGGACACCATCACCACCAGAAGCAGCCTTGTCGTCGTCGATTTCTGGACCTGCGGCAACGCAGAGAGAGGAGTCTGAAGAAGAGGAGTCAGAGGAGGAAGGTGGCTTTGAGGAGGTGTAAAACCAACCACAGCAGGCGTCCCAGGGGGCTTGTTGTCACCTTTCGGGGACCCTTGGTGTTGTACGTGGCTGGGTGGAGGAAGAGACCTTCAATGACGTCAGTGAGGACAAGGAACGGGACATGGCTAGCTTGGTATCCAACCTTGTGCAAATGGGGAGTTTGCGGTTGTGCAAATGGACTGTTTGCGGTGCGTTAAACGGGGAGTTTGGTCTGTCATAGTTTGGTCTGTCACTGTGAAGCGGGCGTGACCCTTACACTACCTGATCGATACAACATCATACCTGATGTTTTAAAGCACAATTTAGGAATGTTAGGTGATTTATGCCCTTTATGGATTAAAACCCGACTCTGCGTCAACTACGTAATTTTCCATGGGAGTTTTGCCATGGATCCCCCTCCAGCATGCCACAGTCCAGGTGTTAGTCCCCTTGAAACAACTTTTCCATCACTATTGTGGCCAGAAAGAGTCCCTGTGGGGTTTAAAATTCGCCTGCCTATTGAAGTCAATGGCGGTTTGCCCGGTTCGCAAACATTTGCGGAAATTCGCGTTTGTTGTTCGCGAACGGAAAATTTTATGTTCGCAACATCTCTACTCACTGGCTGACTGCTACCGCCGCTGCTTCCATGAACCCGCGCACCACACCTTTCTGGGCAGGTACGGATGGGGTAGACTGCTGCAAAGTAGGTGGTCTACTCCATGCCCGTTTGGCTCCCGACCTCCCACTGCTGTCACCCTGCTGACTCCCAGCCACACTAGCGACTTGCTGGCTCAGCAGTTGCCTGACGGGCAAGCTGCCACCCTCTTCTCCTGATAATGACGAAGCCCCTTCTACACCCGGTTCCCAAGTGCAATCGGATTCATCATCATTGAGTAGTGTCTGCAAGTCACTGATGTCCTCCTCAACGGTCTCTGGGTCAGGAGCCTGACCGCTCGCAACACCACCTCCCACACCACTCTCCTCATAACTACTTGCCCGTCTAGCGGAGGAAGCGGCGGATGACTCCTCTAGATATTGGCTGCGCAGTACCTGCTAACTGTCCTCTAGTAGCTCTTCCTCGCTGTATAATGGAGCTGTGCCCACAGCATATAGTACTTCTCGTGGTGAGTGAACAGAAGAGGACAGAGGCAGGTTGAGGACAGGTGAGGGCACAGGACCTGCTCCTGGGCCTTGCCAACTAATGGTTGTGTCTGACGAACCCACCGACTGTTGGCTAAGGGTGTCTGATGTCACTTGGGATGACCGAGTTAACCAATCAAGAACCGCTGGGTTGCTGGTTAAGACACGACAGCTAGATGACACCGGGAGCTCAGGCCTCTCACTGCGACTCCTGCTGCCATACCCCCTTACTCTGCTGCGACCTCTGCTTGCGCCAGAAACATTTAGGCTACTGCCACTCCTCTGTGCATGGCCTGGCACTTCTCTGCCTGACATACTTGTAGCTGAACTAAACAAATTAAACAAAATCTAAAACACCCCTAAAAGCGACAAATATATTTTTCTTTTTGTAGTGAAATAGGCCACTAAACGCTTTCACCACCGTTAACTGCCGAAGTGAACTGAGAATATATTTTTCTTTTTTTACTGAAATACGCCCCTATACGCTTTCAACAGAAATAACTGCAGAAATGAACGGAGAATATTTTTTTCTTGTTGTACTGATATAGGTCACTATATGCTTTCACCAGATTTAACTGCAGAAATGCACTGAGAATATATTTTTCTTGTTGTACTGAAATAAGACCCTATAAGTTTTGACCAGAAATAACTGCAACAGTGCAGTGCATATATATATATATATATATATATATATATATTTTTTTTTTTTTTTTACTGAAATATGCCCCTATATGCTTTCAACAGAAATAACTGCAGAAATGCACTGAGAATATTTTTTTATTGTTGGACTGAAATAGGCCACTATATGCTTTGAGCAGAAAAAACTTAGAGTGAAGTGCGTATATATTTTTCTTGTAGTACTGAAATACACCCCTATATGCTATGAACAGAAATAACGGCAACAGTGCAGTGCGTATATTTTTTTCTTTTTTTACTGAAATACGCCCCTATACGCTTTCACCAGAAATAACTGCAGAAGTGAAATGCGTATATATTTTTCTTGTAGTACTGATATAAGATACTAAAGATACTAAGATATAAGCCACTAAAGGCTCTTCAACATAGCACTTGCAGAGCAATAACAAATAGCTGGAATGACAGAGCTGTCTAATGTCTATTTGGATCCCCAAATAATCTTTCCTTGCACTTGTATATCGTTTTACTATCAATGTCCCTAGCGCCTTCTGACGTCTCTCCCTGCACTAAGATGCTGTGAAATGATTCCTTGATATCCTTTTCCTGCACTTATAAATCGTTTTTTCTGTCTTTTATTTCCACAATCAGGTTTTTCCAATTGCTGTCCCTAGCGCCTTCACACGTCTGTCCCTGCACTCTGAATGCTGGAAAATGGCTGACTCTAAGATAGCCACTGTATTTATAGGACTGTGACATCACAGGGCTGGCTGCCGATTGGATGGATGCAGGCTTCCCAGAGTTCCTTGCCCCATGTGCTCAGTCCTCCCACGTATAGCCGCCATTTTAGGAAAAATGTGATTTGTTACCATAAAGCGCGAGGAAATTTGCATTCGTTGCGAATAAAAATTTTCGTCAGCTCTAGCCATGACTTTACAGCTTTCTTTCAGGTGAATGTAGGCATATTTTTAAAATTAAATTATTTAGAAATGTGCTAGTTACACCAGTCTCTATTAAGTGAAAGTACAGTGACATCTACAGATGGTGACATAACCAAAATTGTATCAAGCAATAGCTGGTATGGGTCCAAAATCCTGAGGGCCCCACCCAGGTACATTTCTGTTGTTCTGCTCCACTATACGTTTCTCCTTAGAGAAAATATAATAAATAACACTACTGTCCAGCCTTTGTATGGTCAAGTGAATGTAGTTCTGCTGTTATTTGCAACCTACTAGAGTTTAGTTTACTGTTAACAAGGTTCAGGAAGGGGTCAAATCGTGAGTTCACCCTATAAATTATAACTACACCTATAGTTTCAGCCTAAAGGGTTTGTCCAGTTTTGAAAGAGAATCGATGATTACTTAACTTGACAGTTTCCATGCCGCCACTTTGACTCTCCTAGCAGGGCTCTATTTTCTCAGCTGCAGTGGAAAAGTAAAGTTTGACAACACGTGACCTTTATCAATGTACACTGCTCAAAAAAATAAAGGGAACACAAAAATAACACATCCTAGATCTGAATTAATTAAATATTCTTCTGAAATACTTTGTTCTTTACATAGTTGAATATGCTGACAACAAAATCACTAAAAAATTTAAAAATGGAAATCAAATTTTTTAACCCATGGAGGTCTGGATTTGGAGTCACACTCAAAATTAAAGTGGAAAAACACACTACAGGCTGATCCAACTTTGATGTAATGTCCTTAAATCAAGTAAAAATGAGGCTCAGTAGTGTGTGTGGCCTCCACGTGCCTATATGACCTCCCTACAACGCCTGTACATGCTCCTGATGAGGTGGCGGACGGTCTCCTGAGGGATCTCTTCCCAGACCTGGACTAAAGCATCTGCCAACTCCTGGACAGTCTGTGGTGCAACGTGACGTTGGTGGATAGAGCGAGACATGATGTCCCAGATGTGCTCAATTGGATTCAGGTCTGGGGAACGGGCGGGCCAGTCCATAGCATCAAGGCCTTCGTCTTGCAGGAACTGCTGACACACTCCAGCCACATGAGGTCTAGCATTGTCTTGCATTAGGAGGAACCCAGGGCCAACCGCACCAGCATATGGTCTCACAAGGGGTCTGAGGATCTCATCTTGGTACCTAATGGCAGTCAGGCTACCTCTGGCGAGCACATGGAGGGCTGTGCGGCCCTCCAAAGAAATGCCACCCCACACCATTACTGACCCAATGCCAAACCGGTCATGCTGGAGGATGTTGCAGGCAGCATAACGTTCTCCACGGCGTCTCAAGACTCTGTCACGTCTGTCACATGTGCTCAGTGTGAACCTGCTTTCATCTGTGAAGAGCACAGGGCGCCAGTGGCGAATTTGCCAATCTTGGTGTTCTCTGGCAAATGCCAAACGTCCTGCACGGTGTTGGGCTGTAAGCACAACCCCCACCTGTGGACGTCAGTGACCGTTTGAGCAGATACATGCACATTTGTGGCCTGCTGGAGGTCATTTTGCAGGGCTCTGGCAGTGCTCCTCCTGTTCCTCCTTGCACAAAGGCGGAGGTAGCGGTCCTGCTGCTGGGTTGTTGCCCTCCTACGGCCTCCTCCACGTCTCCTGATGCACTGGCCTGTCTCCTGGTAGCGCCTCCATGCTCTGGACACTACGCTGACAGACACAGCAAACCTTCTTGCCACAGCTCGCATTGATGTGCCATCCTGGATAAGCTGCACTACCTGAGCCACTTGTGTGGGTTGTAGACTCCGTCTCATGCTACCACTAGAGTGAAAGCACCGCCAGCATTCAAAAGTGACCAAAACATCAGCCAGGAAGCATAGGAACTCAGAAGTGGTCTGTGGTCACCACCTGCAGAACCACTCCTTTAGGGTCCATTCACACGTCCGTAATTTGGGTCCGCATTCGTTCCGCAATTTGCGGACCCATTCACTTTCAATGGGGCTGGAACGGATGCAAATCCACATTTCCTGGATCCGGATCCGCATTTTCGGGATCCGCATCTGTTTTTTCGGGATCCGTTTTTTCGGGATCCGCAATTTAGTTCCTGAAAAAAATAGAACATATCCTATTCTTGTCCGCAATTGCGGACCAGAAAAGGCATTTTCTATTATAGTGTCTGTGATGTGCGGATCCGCAAATTGCGGAACGCACATTGCAGGTGTCCGTATTTTGCGGATCCGCAATTTGCAGATCCGCAAAACACTTACAGACGTGTGAATGGACCCTTATTGGGGGTGTCTTGCTAATTGCCTATAATTTCCACCTGTTGTCTATCCCATTTGCACAACAGCATGTGAAATTGATTGTCACTCAGTGTTGCTTCCTAAGTGGACAGTTTGATTTCACAGAAGTGTGATTGACTTGGAGTTACATTGTGTTGTTTAAGTGTTCCCTTTATTGTTTTGAGCAGTGTATTTATGCCAGTTGTCTAGTGCAGCGGTCCCCAACCGCCGTGGAGGATTGTTAGCCGTGGAGGACCGGGCCGCGGTGATCAGGACAGTCTTTAACTCTGTACTAATGAAGCGCTTCCATTATGGAAGCGCTTCATTAGTACAGAAGGACCAGGGAGCGGTGAAGGATCTGTACTCACCGCTTCCTGATCCTCGGCTCAGCTATCGGCTGTGCAGGGCTGCGCACAGCGTGAGGTCTCTCTGTGACCTCACGCTGTGCGCCACTATACACAGCCAGCCGACAGCAGAATGTAGAGGATCGCGATGGTGACCAGGAGCAGGAGAGGTAAGTGTTTTTTTAATTTTATTTTATTTGCACTGATGGCTGACCTGGGGGACATGGGGCTGACATGGGGGACTTATGGGCTGGCTGACATGGGGGGCTTATGGGCTGGCTGACATGGGGGGCTTATGGGCTGGCTGACATGGGGGGCTTATGGGCTGGCTGACATGGGGGGCTTATGGGCTGGCTGACATGAGGAGCTAATGGGGGGGGGCTTATGGCTGACATGTGGGGCTAATGGGGGGCTTATGGCTGACATGAAGGGCTAATGGGGGCTTATGGCTGACATGAAAGGCTAATGGGGGGCTTATGGCTGACATGAAGGGCTAATGGGGGCTTATGGCTGACATGAGGGGCTAATGGGGGGCTTATAGCTGACATGAAGGGCTAATGGGGGCTTATGGCTGACATGAGGGGCTAATGGGGGGGCTTATGGCTGACATGAAGGGCTAATGGGGGGGCTTATGGCTGACATGAAGGGCTAATGGGGGCTTATGGCTGACATGAGGAGCTAATAGGGGCTTATGGCTGACATGAGGGGCTAATGGGGGGCTTATGGCTGACATGAAGGGCTAATAGGGGCTTATGGCTGACATGAGGGGCTAATGGGGGCTTATGGCTGACATGGGGGGCTAATGGCTGACATGAAGGGCTAATGGGGGGCTTATGGCTGACATGAAGGGCTAATGGTGGGCTTATGGCTGACATGAAGGGCTAATGGGGGCTTATGGCTGACATAAGGGGCTAATGGGGGGCTTATGGCTGACATGAGGGGCTAATGGGGGCTTATGGCTGACATGAAGGGCTAATGGGGGGCTTATGGCTGACATGAAGGGCTAATGGGGGCTTATGGCTGATATGAAGGGCTAATGGGGGCTTATGGCTGACATGGGGGGCTTATGGATGACATGAGGGGCTAATGGGGGGCTTATGGCTGACATGAGGGGCTAATGGGGGGCTTATGGCTGACATGGGGGGCTTATGGCTGACATGAGGGGCTAATGGGGGGCTTATGGCTGACATGAGGGGCTAATGGGGGGCTTATGGCTGACATTGGGGGGGTTTATGGCTGACATTGGGGGGGGGTGTATGGCTGACATTGGGGGCTGATAGATGGCTAAAGGTTTGGTGGTTGATCTGAGCCATTGGGGGTCCAATCTGAGGTCTAATTAACATTGGGGGTCTGATTGCTGGTCTGACCTGAGGTGTAATGAAAAATATTTTTTTCTTATTGTTCTCCTCTAAAACCTAGGTGCATTTTATAGGGCGAAAAATACGGTACAGTGCAGCAGAGACCAGTGCAGCAGAGACCAGTGCAGCAGAGACCATAGTCAGTTTATATAGTCATTATATAGTGTTATATATTTTAATATGCACCTTTGTGTTTTGTTATGCGCGTGAATCAGTCGACCCCGCCCACCCCCTAAGCCCTGCCCCAGAACTCCGCCCCCTTTCCCCCCCAACCGGTCCCTGGGAAAATTGTCTTGCATGAAACCGGTCCTTGGTGCAAAAAAGGTTGGGGACCACTGGTCTAGTGTAAAGACATTGAGATATGGTGTTAAGAATGAGCCTCATATTTATGATACATCTGTTCCACTTCTTTCAACACAGAAGTCCAATAAAGTAGGTCACCTGGTTTGTGATTTTATTTAAAATACTTTTTTCCCTTAATAAAAATCTCACTGGGAGGCCTATACTGAGTTTGGCTATGGGTATACTGGATTACTTGTACACTGCCTGCCCTGACCTTGGCTTGTCTTGACTACAGTTTTACCTGATCCTTCGGTGCTTCACAACGGTGTCTCTCGACCCCCATGGGTCAGCAGCCACTGAACAGAGACTACTCCAAGAGGTAACTGCCTGCTGGTTCCCCTGCAGTGGAGTTCAGATCCATGTAGGGTAAAGAACAGGGTGGCCACTTAGATAATACTCTTAGGAGTAGCCCAGATTCTAATCTGTTCAGTGGAACAGTGGATCCAAATGTGCTTCCATAGAGATATCTACAGAGGCCACATGGACCATAGGTACTTGAAGACTGGAGGTGTCGATTGACTTGCATGGGGGTGTTAGCAGGCTCTGTGACCTCTGTAGTTGCGATTGTGCAAGGATGGAGAGGAACAAAGGCATGACAATCACCTAATATTATTTTACCTATATTTATGTCATCTATATTTAGGTGTTGCCTGTTATTTTAGACTCTAAAAAGTGTTCTCTACTAGTGTCTAGTGACATGGAAAATGAATAAAGCAAATTCTTAAACATATATCATAAAAAAATATAAGAAAAAGAACTGGATCGCACATCCTCAATACTATGCTTTTATCTAAACTGCTTCTCAGCATAATTAACATCGCTTCTCATCGCAATATGTCGTATACCTACCCCTATGCTGCATATAGTACATGAGGCATTAGTATATTATTTGATCAAAAAGCATAGGCCCACTCACCGCGACAAGGTTGCCTCTTTGAATGGGACCCTAACCTAAATATGGCGCAGCACTGTTCACATGGTGAGAGAATGTGATGGGGTCGGTTCCACACCTGTTCACATGGTGCAGTACTGCACGGCGGCCATTTTTTGCTTTGGTGCTGTCCTGATGGGTTGGTGGGGCCCAGTGCCAAGGTGGCTTTGCCAGACAGCGGGGGTGCTGTTTGGCTTCTGGGTCCTGCTGCCTGCTGGGGCGGTGCTGTTGCGTTGGTGGTCGCCATGCAGTGCTGCGCCATATTTAGGTTAGGGTCCCATTCAAAGAGGCAACTTTGTCACGGTAAGTGGGCCTATGCTTTTTGATCAAATTGTATACTAATGCCTCATGTACTATATGCAGCATAGGGGTAGGAATACGACATATTGCGCTGAGAATCGATGTTAATTATGCTGAGAAGCAGTTTAGATAAAAGCATAGTATTGAGGATGTGCGATCCAGTTCTTTTTCTTACATTTTATATATCATAAAACCTTGAACTAATCAAGAGGTTATTTTCCAATGACGCATTCCTTTTAAAACTTGTGTGAAGGTTGTCTGCTACACAGTAATTATTCAGTTAGAGACACTAACTTTTGATTAATTATCATTACAACATAATCACTGTATTAATTGCAAAGATATGAACACAAGGACAGGCTTGATTACCAGAAGATAAGAAGTCATAAAACAATTGTGGTCATGGCTATGGCCAAGAGATATCCGAAGAGAGAGAGAAACAACGGGAACAACCTAACCCAGCTAGGCGTGTCTTAGCTAACCTGACTAAATGGCTTGTAGTGTGCCCTAAGCTATGATCGTGGGTAGGCCTATAAGTGGGCAAAAACCAAGCCAAGTAGGGTAGAAAAGGAACTCGAATGGCATGTGCAAACTAATCCCCAAGCCAACTGCAAGGCGTCAGGGATCTAGAGCGAAAAATTCGGGGTGTATGAGGCAAGGCCAGAAGGAGACCTACAACCCATCTTGTGGATGACAAGGCCAGACATGATGCTCAATATTGCGGATACTGCCCCAAAGCGGAATGGAGGACCGGGAATACTTTGTGAAATGGATCATGAAAACCAACTGAACCATGTAAAGTTTTGGTTCTAGGGAGTACTGGCAATGCCCTAGCCTCAGGAGATCGTGGGACCGAAACCTAACTGCCTAGACTATGCAGGAATGAGGGCCAAAAAGAACTATGTAGATAGGAAGAGAATCCTTGAATAGTTCCCCATACAACAGCTATCTTCTAGCCGTGGTCCGCACGTTGTTCTACTGTGTGCCCCTGAGAATTGTTTTAACGCTTGAGACGTGAAGACCGACCTACTATCTGAATCTTCTACCGTGAGGAAATGCTGAACCTTGTCCAAAACCCGATTCAACGTGGTTGTAGGGAGTCTGAGGTTAGTGCGGCAAGAAGCTACGAAGCCATAATATACAAGATTCTGTCTATGCCATCCCATGAGTGAGGGAATGCAATTGCAATGAAGCTACCGGCGAAAATGAATTCCTGGTCGTGGTAAAAAGGCAAAGACTTTGTGCAGGGACCTGGTTGACAAGATATGATCGACTACGATCAGAGACTGAAATGCTAGAGGGAATTACCCTACTTGTTCCTCCTCTGGCAGGACCTGAACGAAAGCATGAACAATTAAAGCAAAACAAAATATCTGCGTAAGACATGACAATGATGCTGTAGGGCGAACAGGACTAGTTTGCGGTCAAAACATAAAGTGAGCGATCAACATGGATTATTAGGAAATTAGGGAAGCAGGTATGTATGTGATACATACGGGCCAAATCAGCCCAGATGCACAGATGGACAACCAACCAGGCAATCAACCCAGCAGGACTGAATACAATCATCGGGCCCCCGAAGCCATGGGGCCGATGTTTTATTATTTTTTTTTAAATCAAGATTTTATAACTATAATAAGTGACCTGAATAAGGTGCAGGTGAAATTAAACCATGAGCCTGACCGATGTGGCAGGCGATACCTAAGATAAACTACGTGGCCTGAATAACATGCAAGGCGAAATATCGTTAGGAACGAGACCTGACCGACGTGGAAGGTGACCCCCAACATGAATTCAACTGCATGACCTGAAAAGACGAAGGGAAACGTGACAGAAAATGGAGATAATAACGGACATTAACTAAAATAAAACCTAAATAACATAAGCTGGCAAGCAGGTAAAGATGTGAGTCATTCAAAACCAAAAGCATAGCTGCACAGGAGGACAGACAACCATTGATCGGACCCCTGAAGCCATGGGGCCGAAGCAACCACCAGGGGCCCATGGGGCCGGGCAGCCGCCGGGATGCGAACCTTAGAATTAAGGACGGCTGGGGAAAAGATTGGGGCTTAACCCGACGGGTTTAGTAATCAACCGGGACTCGATAACCTAGAAAGACAAAGACATGGGGTAAAGCTTCTTAATGAAATGAGGCTGAAATGAACCGCAAGTACTAATCTGTAAAATATAAATGAACAAAAGAAAACTTCTGAAAGGTGTGCCATGGAAAATAGTATCAGATGGCCGTTTGACCTACCAATGTCGATGACAATTGTGAAATCCTCTAAGCCAAGAGCCACTCCAGCGAGCCTCTTATGGCGGGAGCCATGCGTGCGAGTCCCTTATGGCGGGAGCCATGCGTGTGAGTCCCTTATGGCGGGAGCCATGAGTGCGAGTCCCTTATGGCGGGAGCCACGCGTGCGAGTCCCTTATGGCGGGAGCCATGCGTGAGAGTCCCATATGGCGGGAGCCATGCGTGCGAGTACCTTATGGCGGAAAAAAGTATCAGATGGCCGTGCAAACTACGAATGACGATGCCAGTCGTGAGGTCCTATAAGCGAACAGCCACTCGTGCGAGCCTTTATGGGAGGAGCCATGCGTGCGAGTCTCTTATGGCAGGAGCCATGCGTGCGAGTCTCTTATGGCGGAAAAAAGTATCAGATGGCCGTGCGAACTACAAGTGTCGGTGTCAATTGTGAGGTCCTATAAGCGAAGAGCCACTCGGGCGAGCCTCTTATGTTTTTTTTTTTAAACCACTTATGCAGCACCAGAATGCCTTGGGGACTCGCATAACCATGACCCCCTCCAACAGCAAACCTGGGACACTAACCAGCCTACAACCATGTCGTACCCCTAACAAACAAAACATGAAAAACGGTCATGGGGCCCCCGGAGCCATGAGACCCAATCAGTCATAGGGCCCCCGAAGCCAGAGGCCCCCAAACCAGAGGGATGACGTTGCGGTGACGATAAGTAATTAAAACGTAAGCCGGACCTGATGGGATATGCAGAGACTTGAATGATTGGATTGGCTAGAAGGTGGCCTAAAGAACATAACTGCCAACAAGCGTTGAAAATATAGACATTAGTAATCCGAAGCACGTGCATACATAAAACACCAACCACCGCAAACCATAAAACGTAAACATGAAATTGAAACAGAGATGGGAGAAAAACAAGAGCCTGAGGCATTGCAAGTTCGCTAAGAGAAGTCTCTTATCGTGACAAACAAATGCTTGTGAAAACATAGCAGGAAACTTACTCCTATTAGCCCACTGACCTCCGCTGAGGAGCTGTTTGGTGAACTGGGGCAGGAGACCAATCTGAGTGAATACGAACTAGAAGTAAAAGGAGACCAGTCTGAGTGAATATGAACCAGGATTAAAGAAGACAAAAAAATAAATAAAAATTTTCTCCCTGAGGTGAACAGAAAAGTAGGCCTATGGAATATAACAGACCACCGAGGAAAGGAAAGTAAGCCTGAAAAGAACGCAGTTATGTTTGTCGGGAGAGAGGTACCAGAGTGGTGGGGGCAGACTGCCCCGGTGAGATTATTGAGTAAAACAATGACATAGCAATGAACAGGAGAATGCAGCTTTGAGTGGAAGCAGAGTACAACACATGATGTAACAACAAATGGATGTGATTGGTACCTAAAAAACATGGTATGGGCGCAGCTCTGAGTATGGGTAGCGCATGAAAAGCATGGTATGAAGCAGACATATAAATGCAATCTGAAAGTGAGCAGAGTATTGATGTGATGCGAAAGCAGAAATGTGAACGCAGCTCTAGTAGTGAATGGAGTATAGGACAAGATGTAAAAGCAGACATGCGGACGCAGCTTTGGATGTGAACGGAATAGTAACTTGATGTGACGGCAGACATGGAAAGCGGCTTTGGTGAGTGGGGTATACGACCTAGTGTAGCAGTAGAAGTGTAAACACAACTCTGGGTATAAGCAGAGCATGAAATTTGGTATAACAGCAGCTCTGGTTGTGAACGGAGCATAACAGATGTAACAGCGACATGAATGCAGTTCTTGAAATGGGCCTGGAAAGAACCTGTAGTAGCATAGGACGTGTGAATGCAGCTCTGGGTGCGAGTAGAGTAAATCTGATATACCGATAGACGTATGAATGCAACTCTGGTCGAGGGTGGAGTGCAAAAAATGATTTGACAGCGTAGTGTGAATGCACCTCTGGGTGTGGCCAAGAATGAAATTGGCAGAACAGAAGCTCTAAATGTAAGTGGAGCATAAACATGATGTAACAGTGAAAGTGAATGCAGCTCTGAAACAAGCCTAGTATGAACATGTTGTGACAGCGGATGTGTAAACACAGCTCTCACGGTAAGCAGAGCAAAGATGGTATACCAGTAGACGCATGAACGCAGCTCTGGTTGTGAGTGGAGCAAGGTGTGAACACCAGGGTAGTGCGTCCCGAGAAAAAATATGGAGTAACAGTAGCAGCTGTAAGCCGAGTACACAACATGTAATAACAGGCGTGTAATAGGGATCTTGCTGTCGGCTGGGTACGGAATGAGATGTAACAGCCAACGGTGACCGAAGCTTGAATGTGAGACCAATCTGAGTGAATACGAACCAAGAGTAGGAAAGTGCTGGACAGTAAAGACGTGCGGATGCAGCATAAGACATGAAATAAAAGCCGAAAGTGTAAATGCCGCTCAGGAAAACAGCAGGGCATAAAAGTGCGGCAGGGTTTTTAGGTACATGGAGCAGTGAAATACGCGAAGTCTAATAGATGGTGATAGCGCGGGGAGGGGGAGACACGTGGCAAGGAACTGCTACAGCAAGAGGCCTAAACAATAAACGCTGCGTCCAATCTCCAAACATGACGTCACGTGCAGCCCGGGTAACTCTTCCTTTACAGCAAACCGGCTGAAGTAACTTTTCATACAAGATGAACAAAGCAAAGTAAAACTTGTAAGATTTATAGGAACTAACTCCTATTACCAACAAACAAAGTTGAAAAGAAATAGAAGTATTTAGCCCCAACGAGCAAACCTGAGGTAGCAGATTCTGAGGCGAAGACTCCCGTTCGCTAGCAAAGTTGGTTCCGACCGGCCAGGAGAGACGGCCCCGGCCCAACCTACTTACGTAGTATGGCGCGTGCATGTGCAATGAGCAGGACACTGGTACGGTGGCCAATGATGCAGTGGGTCAGGATAGGTGCATATAAGTCTATAAGTAGTTTGTGACGCCAATTGCAGCTTGCGCAGGTACTGTAACTTGACTTGAGATATAATCCAACTTGTCTTTACTGAATGGCAGCTTGAATCCATACGAGTTACAGCATAGATCTTGGGTCCCAGCAGGTATTGGCAATATGTGGCAGGAATCAATATGTATTCTGCTTCTATTCATATGCCTAAAGCATCTGGTAGGTATCAATCTTCTGCTCTGTCTTCTGCTTAGTATGGGCCTGACTAGCTGAGGAGGAATTTGGCTTCTCCTGGTCTCTGGATAAGTTACTCACAGGACTGCTCGCGGGGAATGATCCTTCCTGGAGTTCTGGAGTTCTGGAGGTGCTGCTTGCTGGTCCACAGTCGAGGCTGAAGGGCTCAGACTGGGAAGAGGGATCTTTGGCCTCAGCCGAGGCTGGATCCTAGGTTGGGATCCCTATGTCTGGGAGCTCCTACTAACACAGCCTACCCCAAGCAGGGGGGCTGGTACACACTAACTTAAAGGGGTTATCCCATCTTAGACAATGGGGGCATATCGCTAGGATATGCCCCCATTGTCTGATAGGTGCGGGTCCCACCTCTGGGACCCGCACCTACAACGAGAATGGAGCCGGGGAGAGTTGTGGCTGGAGGACCCCGGGTTTCCCAGGATCCGTCCACCACCAGGCGCAGCTCCCCGCCTCTCCCATTGAAGTGAATGGGAGCGCACCGCACATGAGCGTTCTCGCTCCCATTCATTTCTATGGGGCCGACGGAAATCGCCGAGCCAGCGCTCGGCTATTTTCGGCGGCTCCATAGACATGGATGGAGGGCGGCTGTGCATGCGCACTGCGCCCTCCTCCACTTTCTCCGCTCCGTTCTCCTTGTAGGTGCGTGTCCCACCTCTGGGACCCGCACCTATCAGACAATGGGGGCATATCCTAGCGATATGCCCCCATTGTCTAAGATGGGATAACCCCTTTAACTTCCTCTCCTCCCCATGAGGTAGGATGTGGGAACATTCCACTCCTCCTCAAAGAGGGGGGAGCTAGACTGGAATGAACTATTCCAATCTAGCAATTCTAAACTGGCTAAGGTCTGCTGAACATATTGCTGCCACCTGCAGGTGTACATGGAAATTACAGCAAATACATTATACAGGCCTGGAAAATACATATAATGGAAAATGCATTGTTAGATTACACTAGATGACAATATACATACACCTAACATGTTGTAGCAGGGAGAAAGAGTTTAGTGACATACTCTGGGATGTTACACATGCTACAGTAGTAGAGAGCAAAATTACAAGCTCCATTCTGTAAAGAAAGACTCCTACCACCAGAGAAGCTAGTTTGCTAATGAGACCCAGCGGCAGCTGTGCACCTGAGAACACACGCCTGTGAGTGGAGTGAGGCTGTGGCTCGTATATGAAGAGCCTCCGCCCCTCCCACAAATGCAGGCTGACTAATCAGCCTTACCAACTTATATGAAATTAAAGCACAAAGCAGGAAAGTGTAAAATGAGGGGAAAAGACATCACATCACAGATACTGAATGTAATACAAGACAAGAGACAATGCAACCTGGAGAACAGTGTGTCATATGACATTGTGGTCGGTAGGTCCCTCCACAGAAAACTGGAGGCTACTGTATTTCTAGCCCTGAGTGGTATGAGTGGGCCCCCACTATAAGATGGCAGAAAGAATCAGACGGACACAGCTGTACAATAAGTTAAACAAAGTCGTGTTTACTTGACTCAAGTAGGGTAACAAGCTTACAGTTACAAACCGGATTCCAAAAAAGTTGGGAGAACTATACAAATCGTGAATAAAAACTGAATGCAATGATGTGGAGGTGCCAACTTCTAATATTTTATTCAGAATAGAACATAAATCACGGAACAAAAGTTTAAACTGAGAAAATGTACCATTTTAAGGGGAAAATATGTTGAATCAGAATTTCATGGTGTCAACAAATCCCCAAAAAGTTGGGACAAGGCCATTTTCACCACTGTGTGGCATCTCTCCTTCTTCTTACAACACTCAACAGACGTCTGGGGACCGAGGAGACCAGTTTCTCAAGTTTAGAAATAGGAATGCTCTCCCATTCTTGTGTAATACAGGCCTCTAACTGTTCAATCGTCTTGGGCCTTCTTTGTTGTACCTTCCTCTTTATGATGCGCCAAATGTTCTCTATAGGTGAAAGATCTGGACTGCAGACTGGCCATTTCAGTACCCAGATCCTTCTCCTACGCACCCATGATGTTGTGATTGATGCAGAATGTGGTCTGGCATTATCTTGTTGAAAAATTCAGGGTCTTCCCTGAAAGAGATGACGTCTGGATGGGAACATATGTTGTTCTAGAACCTGAATATATTTTTCTGCATTAATGGTGCCTTTCCAGACATGCAAGCTGCCCATGCCACACGCACTCATGCAACCCCATACCATCAGAGATGCAGGCTTCTGAACTGAGCGTTGATAACAACTTGGGTTGTCCTTGTCCTCTTTGGTCCGGATGACATGGCGTCCCAGATTTCCAAAAAGAACTTCGAATCGTGACTCGTCTGACCACAGAACAGTCTTCCATTTTGCCACACTCCATTTTAAATGATCCCTGGCCCAGTGAAAACGCCTGAGCTTGTGGATCTTGCTTAGAAATGGCTTCTTCTTTGCACTGTAGAGTTTCAGCTGGCAACGGCGGATGGCACGGTGGATTGTGTTCACTGACAATGGTTTCTGGAAGTATTCCTGAGCCCATTCTGTGATTTCCTTTACAGTAGCATTCCTGTTTTTGGTGCAGTGTCGTTTAAGGGCCCGGAGATCACGGGCATCCAGTATGGTTTTACGGCCTTGACCCTTACGCACAGAGATTGTTCCAGATTCTCTGAATCTTCGGATGATGTTATGCACAGTTGATGATGATAGATGCAAAGTCTTTGCAATTTTTCGCTGGGTAACACCTTTCTGATATTGCTCCACTATCTTTCTGCGCAACATTGTGGGAATTGGTGATCCTCTACCCATCTTGGGTTCTGAGAGACACTGCCACTCTGAGAAGCTCTTTTTATACCCAATCATGTTGCCAATTGACCTAATTAGTGTTAATTGGTCTTCCAGCTCTTCGTTATGCTCAAATTTACTTTTTCCAGCCTCTTATTGCTACTTGTCCCAACTTTTTGGGGATTTGTTGACACCGTGAAATTTTGAATCAACGTATTTTTCCTTTAAAATGATACATTTACTCGGATTAAACGTTTGATCTGTCATCTACGTTCTATTGCAAATAAAATATTGACATTTGCCATCTCCACATCATTGCATTCAGTTTTTATTCACAATTTGTTTAGTATGAAGAAAATAAATTGGTTGGTCCAGCTTGTATTCGTGGTAATCCAAAGGCTTTATTCAATATTCAATAAAATCCAGGTACAGGAATGCAGGTCTACATTTTTCGGGCACAATACAATCTTAGCCCTTACTCATGACAATTTGTTTAGTGTCCCAACTTTTTTGGAATCCGGTTTGTACAACAGTCTGACAGGCAACACGCTTAGTGAGTGCACAGGCATCAGGATTAACTAGTACACTGTCTGTTTAAGTAGATTCAAATACTGTTTCTTATGGAATGAATAGCTTACACTCCCCCTGGATTGCACTGCACTAAATTAGATGGCATTGACACTCTGGCACTTATCTCCTCATAGTGACAACAATGCAGATGGCCTTACCTGTACCTGTACCCATCACCACGGTTACTTTTCCACATGGCGCTGTATTGCAGAATCGGCACAGTGTCAGGTTGCGATATCTGACTTCGCAATCGCCGTGCACTGTTGCGGTATCTCTGCCTCACAACACACACATAGTTCCAGTGGTTGCTTCACAACTACCATACACACTGTCTCACAAAATGGCTTACAGGCAGCAGGCTGGTATCTCTTTTACAGGCCCCAGGCTGCTTTCAGGATGCATGTACATGGCGGCTTCTATTTACCCCTCAGCTCTAAACCTCTGTAGCTACTATTGCCCTAGCAATTGCCTGAGGTGTTGTAACCTTCTTTCCAGTAGCAACTACAGTGCATCTATTAGTTTCCATAGGAAAAACACTGGATCTATCTCCAACAGAAGCCACCAGCTCACTCTTCAATGACCTGCCTCACACACTCCCTGTGCCCATTATACAGTATATTATACATTATGTGCTGCAAGCCCCCATGGAGCTGGATCGGAGGATGGGGGTGGTAGTAGCTCTAGCTAAAACAGTATATCACAGTGGCTCTCCTCACACTGTCGCTCCTAAAGGCCAGGGCAGTGACTAGAGGGTGCACCCTTTCTTCCCTTCGGAGCACACTCTGGTTCTGGAGATCCTCCCTGATGGTAGCTGGGGTGCCAGTGATGTTAATTGTTTGTATGGCTGCATGGCAGGGGATATTGGTGCTGTAGCCAGCAAATGGTGTTGGAGTCATTGTGACTGTAATTTGTGACTGAGGCATACAGGTTTTACGATATGACTGGCCAGATCGTGTTAAAGTGCTAAGGGTTTCCTAGCAGTATTCCCCTCACTGCAGTAAGATCTAGTAGCTTTGATCAGCAAATGCCTTCCCTATGCCTGGCCATGCAGATTTCTGGACAGATTTCCTGTCTCTTTCTCTATTTCTTTCTTGAGGAATTGTAGAATTGGTGGGAAATGGTTAGATCTTTCTCTCAGTAGATAATCTTCAGAGGTTATTCTCTGTAACTTTAGTTCAGTCGTGTGAAGATTGGAGCACATGGAGTTGCTTCCTCACTCTTCCTCTACTTGCTGGAACTCTCTAGATTGAGCTAAGAATGGAGTCAGTATCCACACTCAAGCTTCCTGTAGCGGCTGTGTCAGAGTGGTTTAACTCTATCACTTGTATACATAACCATACTGGGAATATACATGGCATTAAATCACAATAAATTGCATGAAACAACATAATAAACATTAAACAACAAACAATTTGCAAGCACCCCCAGCCATGGGGTACTGCATATGTACCTATGTGCAATACATATACAGTAATAGGGTGTTCACCTTATCTTCTGTGTGATCTCTGCAATGTCCATCACATCCTACCCAAGGTATATGACTCCCCTGGAGTGTCAGTGTACTGCTATAGTCTTCCCATGACATCATCACTATACTTTCATACCATGGTCTCAATTAGTGTTGAGTGGATCGAAGTGTGAGAGGTGGACTCCGATCTGAATTTCAAGAAAGTTTTGATTCATCATGAAGCCGAATTTCCTCACACTTCGTCGTAACAAATCAATTTTTCCTAAAATGTTGGCTTGAAAAAAAAATGGTACTCACCTCATCCACTTGCTCGAGGATAGGCCATCAGATCCATCTTGATTGAAGAAAACCCGCCAAAGGTCCCACGGTGAGTGTGATGACGCCACTGCGTGATCACGCTGGGCACACGTGCAATCAAGACAGGAGCGGACGGCCTCTTCGCGAGCAAGTGGATGAGGTGAGAATACATTTTTTTACCCCTGAAAGGCTGAATGTGAGTCACAGATGCCGCGATCAGCGTTGAACGCGGCATCTGAGGGGTTAAATGACGGGGCGGTGCGATTGTCATTCCCCATTATTCCGCCTGCTCCATACAAAGTGATTCATGATGAAGTAATTCGTAACAAATCAAATTTCTTGTCAAAGTTCGCTCATCTCTAGTCTCAATACTTACAGGGTATTTCTCAGACAGTACTGCATATACATTTACCATTCCCTTGCTGACATCTCACAACAGCTTAACCCCTTCCTGAAGCAGCGATTTTTGTGTTTTTGTTTTTTTGCTCCCTGCCTTCCCAGAGTCAGAACTTTTTTATTTTTCGCTTCACATAGTGTATGAGGGCTTATTTTTGCTGGACAAGTTGTACTTTCTAATGCCAGCATTAAATATGGCATACAATTTAGAGGAAATCTGGAAAGAATTTCCAAATGCGTTGGAATTGGGTGTTGTGCTAAATTAGAGTAGGGACCCACTCAAAAGGGGCCACCTTGACATGGTCTCTGCATTTTGATCAAAACGTATACTGAGTGCCGGAGTGGAAATGTTTATACATTATGCTGAGAAGCAATATATCAATGCATTGCTTGTGGATCATTCACTAGATATGCATGTTGGTCCAGACTGAGCGAAGCATGTATGCATAAGGGAGGATTGGGAGTCACAGGTGTCGGCCGAACAACAGCATCATCTCAGCTTGCAAATTGCAATCATAATTCTGCAGTCTTCAGAGCAGAAATCTCTCAGAATTCCCTTCTTATTCAATGGCTGCATAAAGCTTGTATTAGTAATTTACATAAAAGCATCTGCAGTAAGTCTCCCAGTGCATTATGGGAGCTCCACTAATATGGTAAAGCTGACCTGTCACCACTTCTGACATGTCTGGTTTTGTAAATGCTTGCATTCTTTATGAAATAATTCTGGGGCATTTTATTCCTCTGTTGTTCTTCCCAGTAATGTCTGACATCTTGGTGTGTCCATACATGGTCTGATACTATCAGCACTGATTGGACATTGTCAGAGAGTGTAGGGACATAACCCCAACTGGTAACACCCAGTTGTCTATTTATTCTTTCATTTCTAGGAGGAATGGCAGAGGAAGAGCACAATACAAAGCTATAAGAAAAGATGCCCCAGAATTGTTATTTCATGGGGAATACAATTATTTACTATAAGAGAGACATCAGAAGTGATGAAAGATCCTCTGTAAGGATGTGTCTGACAAGTATGTTAGGGTACTTTCACACTAGCGTTTTTGTTTTCCGGTATTGAGTTCCGTCACAGGAGCTCAATACCGGAAAAAAAAACTGATCAGTTTTATCCTAATGCATTCTGAATGGAGAGCATTCCGTTCAGGATGCATCAGTTCAGTCCCTCTTACATTTTTTTGGATGGAGAAAATACGGCAGCATGCTGCAGTTTTCTCTCCGGCCATAAATACTGAACACTTGCCGGAATGCCGGATCCGGCATTAATTTACATTGAAGTGTATTAGTGCCGGATCCGGCATTAAGTGTTCCGGCAAAATGGACCCGGCATTCCGGTCTGCGCATGCGCAGACCTTTAAAATGCAGAAGAAAATTAATACCGAATTCGTTTTTCCAGATGACACCGGAGATACAGATCCGGTATTTCTATGCATTTGTCAGACGGATCCGCATCCGGATCCGTCTGACAAATGCCATCCGTTTGCGTCCGGATTGCGACCGAACTGCCTGCCGAAATCCTCTGCCGCAAGTGTGAAAGTACCCTAAACTGAGGACAGAATCGTGAAGGCTACTCTCGGCTGTAATACAAGATCAGTACTTGATAAATAGCACAATGCATTTTGTGCTCAAACCTTGAACAAAAGAACTCACCATAAAGAAGTAAGAACTGAAGAAAAACATGCACTTGTCTCCATTCACCAAGTATCATATTGGCAGAGAAGTGACCACAGATGGAAAAACACTTGCAGTGAGTAGAATAACTGGTCTTGTATCTGTTCCTTTGAGCGGAGGATAAGGAAAAAAACTGGGAGGAGAAGATGCTGCAGTAAGCGACTAAGGTATTGTTCCTTTTTATTGCCTGAAATCAGGTGAAACAAAACCCCCCGATAAATTCTTGTAAACCGGTCTCATAACATGAAAGAGAAAACCACAGGATCGTCTTACAGTGAGATCATCCCTGGAGGACATCATCCCCAGTGCATCTAAATTATTGAACCCTGCACAACAAGTGCTTTCTACACTGTGTCTTTAAACGGTCGGTGAAACTCTCTAGATATATTTGTGACCCCTTTGTTGGAGTGTTTTTTATCATATTTGTGTCATCTTCAGAAATGGCAAAGAAGCGTAAAAGAATTGAGGGCAAGTGCTGTATCCAGAAATTTGACTGCTATACAATGAGGTATAGGAAAAGAAGTAACGAGAAGCAGTAACAGAGTATCAGATCCACTTGGCCCAGCAAGTATGATGGCTGTAAATATTTACTGCACATAGACAGTGTGACCCACATTGCATGGAGCATAATAACGTCCTATTGACACCTCCATATTCTGTAGGTCTTGTTCCCACACCAGGCGCTTATCTGCCTCTTCCACATTCTCTTCCAATGACATCCTCCCATCCCCAACAGAAGCAGGGCATGGCGTTGCTTCCACTCGCCCTGTCTCTGATCATATTTGTAAAGTGAAGTTTTGAAATGCTGAGGAGTATAGGCAAGAGAAGCCACACAGCAGATCAGTTGCTAAAGTACATAAAACAGCAAACATGCCGTTGGCAGTCTCCCTGGAAACTTCATGGGGGCAAGGTGGTCAGTGACAATGGCAGGAACATCATGGCTGCACTGCAGGAACCAGACCACTAAATTATGGAGCATTGTTGTTTTGAGGTCAGTCAGTGGCAGCTCATCAGAGATGTGTGTTGCATACTCAAAGCCCTTTGAAGAAGACACTAGATCCACCTAATATTTATTTTACAACAGACGCTCAAGCTAATAAAACAAAGTATGGTGGAAGAAGAATAGCTTTCGCATATTGCTGCCCGCTGTGTAGCTGTTGGGATCCAAACATAAAAAGTCCCACAGAGAAGGGAGTGGGTAAGTAGGATGAGGAGCTACTATTGCAGGAGAAGGATTGTCAGTGGTGCTGATGATGATGATGACACTGGCCATGACGACCAATCATTGCAGTGAGGGGTGGAGCCCAAAAAAAAGGGGTCCTTGGGCACACTGGTGAGCATGGCAAGCTGTAGGATTGCTTACTTATGTATTAACTGGTATATCATTAGCACCAAGGAATCTGATAATTACTGGATCACCATGCTTTTAGATTCATGCTATCAAAGCAAAATGAGGTTTTACTGTTCCTGAAAGGGAAGCCAAATTGCTGTTTTTCCAGGATAAACTGTATGCACAGCTTGCCAAAGCTTTCAGCAAGCAGATGCCTGCTGCATGCGTGTCCGCCCAGGATGCCCCTCTCCACTCCTCACCCTCGTCCTGCTGTCACTGCTACCAGAAGAATCAGAGGTCGCAGCAGCCAGTTCAATATCATGAACATGATGGAGTAGTTTTTTCATGTGCAGCGCCAGGCTAACGCAAAACAGCAAATGGAGAAGCACTGCCTAAACTACCAGGTTCAGAACTACTTGGACAGTGGTCTTTCTCCAGTGCATAATGTGTATCCTGACACCATGGACTTCTGGGCAGGCAGATTGGAAAAATAGCGGTAACTAGCCCAATTTGATCACTCTTGTCCAGACTCCACTGTCATCTCAGAGAGGGTTTTCAGCGAGGTGGGTGGCATTGTGACACTCAAAGTTGTTGTCCACAATTATATAACATATCACATTTGTCAACATAAATTAGGCATGTATCTATGAAGATTTTCACATACCTCCATCTGAGGCTGATGAATATATCTGCTATTGCTTGCTTTGGGTATTTATTGCCAGCCCCATCATGCCACTGACACTATCTGCCTGCCTGCCATCCATCATGTTCTGTATTGTATATCTGTTACTGCTGCCATCACTGCCACAGCTGCTAATTCCTCTACTGACACTAACAATACCTGTACCCATCAGCCACCACTACTACTGTTATTAACCCTACACAGCCATGCACACATCTACCACCTTGTCTTTTCCATGTTGTGCTGCCTCTGCTGCTGCCACTAATGCTGTCATATGCTCCTATTATCCCTAAACAACTTAGACTTTACATTGCCCTTTCCAGAACTCTGGAAACTGAAATTTAATGTGGATAAGTGCAAGATAATGCACCTGGGGCGTAAAAACCCAAGGGCAGAATATAGAATATTTGACACAGTCCTGACCTCAGTATCTGAGGAAAGGGATTTAGGAGTAATTATTTCAGAAGACTTAAAGGTGGGAAGACAATGTAATAGAGCAGCACGAAATGCCAGCAGAATGCTTGGATGTATAGGGAGAGGTATAAGCAGTAGAAAGAGTGAAGTTCTTATGCCGCTGTACAGAACACTGGTGAGACCTCACTTGGAGTATTGTGCGCAGTACTAGAGGCCATATCTCCAGAAGGATACAGATACTCTAGAGAGAGTTCAGAGAAGAGCTACTAAACTAGTACATGGATTGCAGGATAAAACTTACCAGGAAAGGTTAAAGGACCTTAATATGTATAGCTTGGAAGAAAGAAGAGACAGAGGGGATATGATAGAAACTTTTAAATACAAAAAGGGAATCAACTCGGTAAAGGAAGAGAGCATATTTAAAAGAAGAAAAACTACCACAAGAGGACACAGTTTTAAATTAGAGGGGCAAAGGTTTAAAAGTAATATAAGGAAGTATTACTTTACTGAGAGAGTAGTGGATGCATGGAATAGCCTTCCTGCAGAAGTGGTAGCTGCAAATACAGTGAAGGGGTTTAAGCATGCATGGGATAGGCATAAGGCCATCCTTTATATAAGATAGGGCCGGGGGCTATCCATAGTATTTAGTATATTGGGCAGACTAGATGGGCCAAATGGTTCTTATCTGCCGACACATTCTATGTTTCTATGTTTCTATGTCTATGTTTCTATGTTTCCACATCCACACTGTACTGCTGCTGATCCCCAAAATAAGGGAGAGTTTTTCAAGGCTTGTTCATAACAAGCCACTGTTTCTTCCGATAATTAACATATGTATATAAGTATAGGCAGGCATTTGCCCCCATCAAGGCATAATTTGTGGATGCTTATGAAGAACAAGCCACTGTTTCTTATGACATTGACATATGTGTGTGTATAGATAGTTGCAGGCATCTATATAATTTTTGGATGCTTGTCCCAAAAAGCCACAGTTTTTTTTTGCAACAGTATGTGTACCATATGTCCTCACTTCCAATAAGCCAAAAATTACTCTTTAATACTTTTCACTCCCTCCTCAGACTAAAAGTGCACCTGTCTCTCTCTTCTGGCATCTTTTTATCCTCTTTCAAACATTCTTTTCTAACCCCACTACAAAAAAAAAAATCATCTTATGATCTTACTTGTGCTGCTAACTATTGACCTGTCTGTAATCTCCCCCTCATATTAAACTCCTTGAATGTCTGGTCTACTCTTGCCTAATAAGTTACTAATCTGCTTTCCTTCATCCCTTACAATCTGGTTTTCACACTCTACAGAATCTACCCTTACCAAATCGTTTAATGATCTCTTACCAGCAAAAAGGAATGTCAACTACTATCTACTTAGTCATCGAGATCTCTTTGCAGCATTTGACACTTAAATACAAGCAGTCTCTAATCTTTGTGGTTACTTATCGACGCTGCAGATGCACCAAGCGACGTGGGTAAAGTTCGCTTCACAGTCAAAGTTCCAATAAATGTTGATCGCGCTGCCTTATGAGTGTGGAGTTCCAATCCCAGATCCTTATTCCAAATGCGCAGTTGTTTCACCTTGTAGCCAAACAATCGGTTACCAGAGGCTGGTGCACTCACGTACACCTGCACCCTAGAGGGAAGTTATAACACAAATAGTAAAGTTCCACCAGGTAGTTCCGCAATTAGCAGGTTTTATTCTACTTACAAAAGGACATAAAATTTCAGCCTTAAAATCAATATGTTTTCATCAAAAGTCCCTCCCCATTTTAAGGCTGAAATTTTATGTCCTTTTGTAAGTAGAATAAAACCTGCTAATTGCGGAACTACCTGGTGGAACTTTACTATTTGTGTTATAACTTCCCTCTAGGGTGCAGGTGTACGTGAGTGCACCAGCCTCTGGTAACCGATTGTTTGGCTACAAGGTAAAACAACTGCACATTTGAAATAAGGATCTGGGATTGGAACTCCACAATCATAAGGCAGCGCGATCAACATTTATTGCAGCATTTGACACTGTAGACCACAAACTTCTCCTTAGTATGCTCCACTCTCTTGGCCTCAAGGACACTGCTCTCTTGCTTTTTTCCTATATGTCTGGTCGCTATTTCAGTATATTATTTGCTGGTTCTACTTCTCCTCATCTTCTTGCTGTTGGGGTTCTTTAGGGTTCAGTCCTAGGTCCAATCTCCTTCTCTCTTGAAACAACCCCTATCGGACAGACCATCATCAGATTTGCTTTTCAGTGTCATCTCTATGCTGAACACACCTAATTATATACTTCATCCAGTGACATCACTCCAGCAGTTCTACAAAATACCAGTGATTGACAACTGTCTCTAAAACTCATTGCTAATTGATCTTCCCCTAACTAAACTCTCCCTCTTTCAGTCTGTCCTACATGCAGCACCCAGGCTCATCCTTCTGTCTAACCACTAAACCAATGTCTCTGGTCTGTGTCAGGGCTATGCTGCAGGCACTTGCCATTTCACTTCACTGATTGCCTATCTACCACACTATACAATTCAAACTTCTCACCCCCACCCACAAAACTCTCCACCCTGCACCTCCCTACATATCCTCCCTCATTTCTGTCTACCACCCTACTCATGCACTTCGTTCTGCCACTGATCTAAGATTAACATCCTCCATAATCCAAACCTCTCACTCCCTTGTTGAAGACTTTTCTTGAGCTGCACCAGCTCTTCCATAGCTTTAAATGTGCCTTGAACATCTTTTTAGGCAGGCTTATTATGTTTCCTAAACTGACTCCTTCTCGTTTACCCCCCTCCAATTCTTTGGAATCGGACACCATCAACCAACAGTAATCCCCAGACTCAATGCACTGGCTCATGCAGCTCTGTCTGCACTTCTGTATTTAGTACAACAATGGTTGGACCACTTTAAAACAGTCAATTTTACCTTTTGTGTCTCCCCCTATTTGCTCATAGATTGTAAGCTCTTGTGAGTAGAGTCCTCATTGGCCTGTAATTCTGTGATGTCTATATTATATGTACATGTACTCTATGAATATAGTGGATCTATATAAACAAAGGTTATTATTAAAGTGGTTGTCTCACTTCAGAAAATATAATTTATCATGTAGAGAAAGTAAATATAAGGCACTTTCTAATGTATTGTGATTGTCCATATTGCTTCCTTTGCTGGCTAGATTCATTTTTCCATCACATTATACACTGCTCATTTCCATGGTTACAACCACACTGCAATCCAGCAGCAGGGGCCATGCTTGCACAATATAGGAAATATGCACAAAGTAATGGACTATATCCACAGCCACCAGATGGGGCTGGTGTCACCCTCTATATAAACAGAGAAGTTAGAACATTCTAAGGGGTTCAGTTAAGTCTGAGTCTAACCAGCAGAGACAACAGATGCAAAAATATAGAACTGACAGCTTAGCTCGCCCTGGACCCGGTACCACCCAGGACAGGACCGGAACAACTACAGAAGCAGACCAAATGTAATAGAGAAATGTGTAGGGAAAGTCCAGTAGAGATAACTTGTCTGACAAGGACGTATTTAAGTAACTGCATCCATGTTCAGAAGTTGCCTTGGTGCTTGATACCAAACCACAGTTTGGACCACTGTGAGAATCTCAGCATTCCAATGTGAATTTTGTGGAAGTGTACTGTAAGTAGTGTTTGCCTGCCATCAGGGAGAACTGCCCTGTGGTTTGCATTGCATTTATTTAAAACATCTCAACCTCATGTCTGGATGTTTATGTCAGATGCAGATAGAGAAGCATAAAGTGAGGAAGACTACTTTAAATAGATGCCTTTTGGCCTATTAATTACCTGTGCAGCTGTGAAACCTGTAACATCAGGGAAAAAGGGCATTTTGTGTACCAACTGCTGGTCTATGGCAAGGTAACAACTGTCCTGATCTGTTTGCATTTGAATTCTTCAGTAAAGAACTGTTCTGCTGCACAACTGCCTCATCATTGCTTCCTGCATTGCTACATTGAAAAGTGCTGGTATTATGAAAACCAGGACCCTGCCTTGCACCTCAAAACTACCAACACCAAGGGCACCTCAACTACCATCAGGCAGGAGGACCTCTGAACAGGAGTGTGCCCTGAAGGAAAGAAAAGGTGTGGCCTTCCTATAACTGCATGCCGGCCCAGGAAGCTTCAGAACTGTGAGTACTGCAGCTACTACTGCACCGATACAGCCACCCACACTCACACATGCCCCTTTGGCCTGGTTGCTGTATTTATGTACCCCCAAATAGTATCAATTAAAATGTCAACTCATCCAACAAAAAATGAGCCCTCACGCACTGCTTGTGGCCACATCACCGCTGAAGCCAGTCATTGGCTGGAGCAGTGCATGTGACTATGCTTATAGCTAGCCAGATGTAAACAGCACTGGGACCAGAAGGTGGAGACAGAGTAGGCAGCATAGAGCAATGGAGCGGTGAGGAAAAGGAAAGTATGAATCTTTCAGGGCTATGCTGCAGGCACTTGATAAAAATAATTTTTACCAGAAACCACCTTTAAGGAGTTAAACAACTTCTGCCCCCAATAACGGGCAATTTTTAGAACCTTTCTAATATTAAAAACCAAGTGCGATGGCGCAGTGTGTTTTTAAAGACTGTCAACTATCCATTTGCCCATAGCTATACTGTATATGTCAGTGTCACTCTGACATTATTTGCTATTGCTGTCATTGCATTAATGAGCTTAAAAGGATGGGGTGGAGAAAAAATAAATAAATATATATATATATATATATATATATATATATATAGTACAGACCAAAAGTTTGGACACACCTTCTCATTCAAAGAGTTTTCTTTATTTTCATGACTATGAAAGCATCAAAACTATGAATTAACACATGTGGAATTATATACATAACAAACAAGTGTGAAACAACTGAAAATATGTCATATTCTAGGTTCTTCAAAGTAGCCACCTTTTGCTTTGATTACTGCTTTGCACACTCTTGGCATTCTCTTGATGAGCTTCAAAAGGTAGTCCCCTGAAATGGTCTTCCAACAGTCTTGAAGGAGTTCCCAGAGATGCTTAGCACTTGTTGGCCCTTTTGCCTTCACTCTGCGGTCCAGCTCACCCCAAACCATCTCGATTGGGTTCAGGTCCGGTGACTGTGGAGGCCAGGTAATCTGGCGCAGCACCCCATCACTCTCCTTCATGGTCAAATAGCCCTTACTTTCAAAGTTTTCCCAATTTTTCGGCTGACTGACTGACCTTCATTTCTTAAAGTAATGATGGCCACTCGTTTTTCTTTACTTAGCTGCTTTTTTCTTGCCATAATACCAATTCTAACAGTCTATTCAGTAGGACTATCAGCTGTGTATCCACCTGACTTCTCCTCAAAGCAACTGATGGTCCCAACCCCATTTATAAGGCAAGAAATCCCACTTATTAAATCTGACAGGGCACACCTGTGAAGTGAAAACCATTTCAAGGGACTACCTCTTGAAGCTCATCAAGAGAATGCCAAGAGTGTGCAAAGCAGTAATCAAAGCAAAAGGTGGCTACTTTGAAGAACCTAGAATATGACATATTTTTCAGTTGTTTCACACTTGTTTGTTATGTATATAATTCCACATGTGTTAATTCATAGTTTTGATGCCTTCAGTGTGAATCTACAATTTTCATAGTCATGAAAATAAAGAAAACTCTTTGAATGAGGTGTGTCCAAACTTTTAGTCTGTACTGTATATATATATATATATATATATATATATATATATATATGAAAGACATAAGAGAAAAATATTCCTAGGAGTGCTCAGAGTGTCATATACTGATTTTCAGGCCAGTTTGAGCACTTTTCGGGTAGAAACTATTCAGACCCAAATTGAATATATTTTTTTTAAAGATTTGGGACACAAAACAAATTTCAAGAAATTTTATCATCTCTAATTACATTACTTATTATGTACTTATCCTGTGTTGCATCCTGTATTATACTCCAGAGCAGCACTTACTATTCTGCTGGTGGGGCCTTTGCGTTCATCAATTGCATAATTTATGTTCTACTGACACTGAGTTATATCCTGTATTATACTCCAGAGCTGCACTCACAATTCTGCTGGTGGAGTCACTGTGTACATACAGTACATTACTTATCCTGTACTGAACCTGACTTACATCTTGTATTATACTCCAGAGCTGCACTCACTATGTACATACATTACATTAGATATCCTGTGCTGATTCTGCGATACATCTGCAGCGACCCCCTGAGGAGCCATTGTAGAGGAAAGGAGTGGTAGTGCCCTGTTGTGTTACCGTGACACCGTGCTGTGTCACAATGTACTCCCTAGGACTGTTTCTCCCTGGGTATCGGTGCAGTGCAAATACAGTACTCAAGAATGAGGCCAGAGTTAAAAGTGCAACATAGAACTTTAACTACATTCAGTAGCAAATCTTCTCTGGCACCAGTAAGAATATGGATAGTAATGAGCGAAGTTTACAAAATTACTTTGTCACAAAACACATTTCTTTTTAAGTAGAGGACTCAATGGCGGGGAACAGCGCTTGCGCCGCCCCCCATCATTGAATCCCTCAGATGCCGCGTTCATCACCAATAGCGACATCTGAGATGAAAAATTTGGGCTTTCAGGGGTTAATTGTGTTCTTTCTTGATTGAAGATCCCGCGTGAAATTTTGCTTGTTTCGTGATGATGTCATCATGCTGTCCGGCATGTTGACGTCATAGGTCACAACGCACAAGATTTTGCACAGGATTTTCAATGAAGATGGCCGCGGCGGCCTCTTTATGCTCAAATGGATGAGGTGAGTATGTTTTTATTTTTAAAAACCATTTCAGGGAAAATTCATTCTTTACCACAGAGCATAAAGAAATTCGGCTTTGCGGCAAATGAAATTTTTCTCTGAAATTTAGATCGAAGTCCAGTTTGGATACTTTGATTTGCTCAACCCTATATATGGAGAACAGTTGGTTGGTGGTCTAGTGAAAGTTTGGTGATGGATGGCTTAGCTGTGATCTCACACCTAGCAGCAGTCTCTTGAATGCTGATGGTAGCAGTTCAAGCTGCTGTTTGGAGTCTCAAAATTTTACTTGAGAAAAGTTGGTTTGGTTCTCTCTGGAAAATCTATATCAAGAGCAGGAGCACTGCAGGCTGCTTCCCCTCCTATCTGTCTCTGGACAGGAACTTCCTCCCTTGGCAGGGAGCAGGACGAGCCCACTCCTACCAAGAGGAGAGGAACACGGTAGTTAGCCCTTTTCCAGGGTTGCCAACCATCCCGAAATTTGTGGACAGTCTGTAAAAATAGGGAGATTTTTCCTGTGCCAGTGAAAAAAAATTGATGTGTTCACAATTTTTTTTTTGAGGCTGGTGGTACTTGACTAGATTATTTTGGCGGTAATTATCATCATTTCATAGGTCCCTGTGAATGTTGCTAATGAGGTGTTATATGCATATTCAGCTACAGATGTGGATTACTTATAATCTTTATAATTTATTATGGTTTTTCAATTAGTCCATAAAAAAAGTTGGCTGTCTGTGATTTTGCGATCAGTTGTCTAGAAAAACGAAAAAATCTGATTTGAAACCCTGCCCTGTTCCTTGCCAATGCAAGAGAGGAGGAGATCGGAGGGTTAGGGGTTGCGGGGTTCCACCCAAACACACCTGCTCCGATGACTCAAATTGAGCGCCAGTACACTATATATACTATTTGATTCAAGTGAGGGGTCTATATTGTGGTAGGGACACCTCATGAGATAGGTATAGCGTAGGTTGGTACCCAGGGGATCAGTGTCCGTGGGACCATAAAGCATACAAATACGTAGGTAAATCAATAATACTTTTGTAAACTTTTTGCCTAAAATAGGAAGATTAAAAAGATACATGTATAATAAGGTATACGTATAGTATCATTAATTTTCACTCACTTTATGAGGGGGGGCGGTTTAACCGGATAAGCATAATACACCAGTAAACCTAGCACCCCACCAGCCTGGATCACTTCTAGAATGTTACAAGATGAATGCAGCCAATCACTCAGGGCTTCTGTTCAACTTTCTTTATTGTGGTCATAAATCCAGCTCAACGCGTTTTGGGACAGACACGTCCCTTCATCAGGGGCATCTGACAAATAGTGTGCTTTCATGGGGTATACAGTTGCAAGAAAAAGTATGTGAACCCTTTGGAATGATATGGATTTCTGCACAAATTGGTCATAAAATGTGATCTGATCTTCATCTAAGTCACAACAATAGACAATCACAGTCTGCTAAAACTAATAATTAAATGTTAGCATGTTTTTATTGAACACACCATGTAAACATTCACAGTGCAGGTGGAAAAAGTATGTGAACCCCTAGACTAATAACATCTCCAAGAGCTAATTGGAGTGAGGTGTCAGCCAACTGGAGTCCAATCAATGAGATGAGATTGGAGGTGTTGGTTACAGCTGCACTGCCCTATAAAAAACACACACCAGTTCTGGGTTTGCTTTTCACAAGAAGCATTGCCTGATGTGAATGATGCCTCACACAAAAGAGCTCTCAGAAGACCTACAATTAAGAATTGTTGACTTGCATAAAGCTGGAAAGGGTTATAAAAGTATCTCCAAAAGCATTGCTGTTCATCAGTCCATGGTAAGACAAATTGTCTATAAATGGAGAAAATTCAGCACTGCTGCTACTCTCCCTAGGAGTGGCCGTCCTGTAAAGATGACTGCAAGAGCACAGCGCAGACTGCTCAATGAGGTGAAGAAGAATCCTAGAGTGACAGCCTAAGACTTACAAAAGTCTCTGGCATTTGCTAACATCCCTGTTAGCGAATCTACGATACGTAAAACACTAAACAAGAATGGATTTCATGGGAGGATACCACAGAGGAAGCCACTGCTGTCTAAAAAAAACATTGCTGCACGTTTACAGTTTGCACAAGAGCACCTGGATGTTCCACAGCAGTACTGGCAAAATATTCTGTGGACAGATGAAACCAAAGTTGAGTTGTTTGGAAGAAACACACAGCACTATGTGTGGAGAAAAAGAGGCACAGCCCACCAACATCAAAACCTCATCCCAACTGTGAAGTATGGTGGTGGGGGCATCATGGTTTGGGGCTTCTTTGCTGCGTCAGGGCCTGGACGGATTGCTATCATCGAAGGAAAAATGAATTCCCAAGTTTATCAAGACATTTTGCAGGAAAACTTAAGGCCATCTGTCCACCAGCTGAAGCTCAACAGAAGATGGGTGTTGCAACAGGACAATGACCCAAAGCATAGAAGTAAATCAACAACAGAATGGCTTAGACACAAGAAAATACACCTTCTGGAGTGGCCCAGTCAGAGTCCTGACCTCAACCCGATTGAGATGCTGTGGCATGACCTCAAGAAAGCGATTCACACCAGACATCCCAAGAATATTGCTAAACTTAAACAGTTCTGTAAAGAGGAATGGTCAAGAATTACTCCTGACCGTTGTGCACGTCTGATCTGCAACTACAGGAAACGTTTGGTTGAAGTAAGGAGGTTCAACCAATTATTAAATCCAAGGGTTCACATACTTTTTCCACCTGCACTGTGAATGTTTACATGGTGTGTTCAATAAATACATGGTAACATTTAATTATTTGTGTGTTATTAGTTTAAGCAGCCTGTGATTGTCTATTGTTATGACTTAGATGAAGATCAGATCACATTTTATGACCAATTTGTGCAGAAATCCATATCATTCCAAAGGGTTCACATTCTTTTTCTTACAACTGTATATAACCCGAGGATAATAAAAAAAAGACTGCCAAAACCTGGTGGGAGGATCTTTCCTGTCTGGAGGAATCCCGGCGGTCCGGAGGCGGAAGCGCCGGGTGACAGTAGTGCGCATGACTGGAAGGGTTCTTGTTCCTTGCCAACCCTTCCTTGCTGGTAGCTACGGCCAGAAGTAAACAATTAAATAGTTACAGTAACAATGCAAACTATATTCAAATTGCAGTACCCCCAGGTCTGGGGTACTACACATCCTGTATTATACTCCAGAGCTACAATCACTATTCTGCTAATGGAGTCACTGTGTAAATACATTACATATCCGGTATTGATCCCGAGTTACAACCTGTATTATGTCTCAAAGCTGCATTCAATATTGCCTTTTGCCTATCCGAAACGTTCTTTCCCCAGACTCTCCCTTCAGGTCTATGGGAGTAATAAAAATTTCCGAGCAAGCAGCAATTTTTCATGTATTGTGATAATTCCGTCATATGAAAACCCCATATAACACAACACGATATCACAATAAGCCTTGTCAAGTTACAAACTCAGTTCTGCTACTGATGAACTTCGCCTTACATCTGTCACGGAACCATGAACCAGACGTACAACAAGAGATAAGTGAAAATAAGAAGGCTTTATTGAAAATAAAGCTGTAAAGCAAAAGTCCAAACGAATGGTGAAACCGAAGCAGAGTCTTTGAGAGGCCAGAGATCAGGAACCAGAAGGGTAGTCAGACGAAGCCAGGATCAGGAACCAGCAGGGTAGTCAGACGAAGCCAGGATCAGGAACCAGAAGCAGCAGCAGTCTTAGAAGCATGTGAACACAGGAGGACCAAGCAAGGAACTGAAGCCACAGACCTCCTATATATATGAGCTAGGCATCCAGCTCCTCCCAGTGGGAAGGAGGAGCCGCAGGGTGGAAGGCTACAAGAAACCCAGAAACCAAGATGGCCGCCAGCACATGTCAAACGAAGGAGAACAGCAAGAAGGTAAGACCATGACAGTACCTCCCCCTCAAGGGCCCCTCCTCCGCGGAGCAAAAAACGGTTTCTGAGGGAAGCGTGCGTGGAAGGCTCGGAGCAAGGCAGGAGCATGGACATCTGCGGAGGGAACCCAGGAACGCTCCTCTGGACCATAACCACGCCAATGGACCAAAAACTGCACCCGACCGCGGACCAGGCGTGAGTCCAGGATATTGCTCACCTCATACTCCTCATGATTGCCCACTCGGACCGGACGAGGCCGAGGAACCGAGGAAGTGAAACGATTACACACCAGTGGCTTCAACAGGGAGACATGAAACACGTTAGAGATCCGCATGCCAGGAGGAAGCGCAAGGGCATAGGCTACCGGGTTTACCCTGCGAAGCACTCGGAAGGGACCAACAAAGCGAGGCGCCAGCTTGGGAGTGGGCACTCGAAGGTTGAGGTTGCGGGTGGACAACCATACACGGTCTCCGACCTGGTAGGAAGGAGCAGGCGCTCGTCTGCGATCAGCCTGGAGTCTCTGGCGCTGCGCAGAGGCCTCAAGGGACTTCTGGATCTGTACCCAAGAAGCACGTAGGACGGAAAGGTGATCCTCCACAGCCGGAATATCCTGGGGAGAGAATACCTCCGGTAACACGGCAGGTTGGAACCCATAATTGGCCATGAAGGGAGACGTCCCAGAGGAAGAGTTCACCGCCGTGTTCCTGGCAAACTCAGCCCAAGGCAGAAGGTCAACCCAATTGTCTTGGTGATCGGAGACATAGCAACGAAGGAATTGCTCCAAGGCCTGATTGGATCGTTCTGCGGCCCCATTGGACTGAGGGTGGTAGGCCGAGGAGAAGGAGAGATGAATCCCCAACTGGGAGCAAAAGGCGCTCCAGAACCTGGACACAAACTGACTCCCCCGATCCGACACAATCTCCTTGGGCAAACCGTGCAACCGGAAGACCTCCCTGGCAAAAATCGTGGCCAACTCTTGTGCAGAGGGTAACTTCTTGAGAGGAACACAGTGGCACATTTTGGAAAACCGATCCACAATCATGAGAATGACCGTATGGCCTCGGGATGCAGGGAGGTCCACAATAAAATCCATCCCCAGGTGTGACCATGGGCGCTCCCCGGTGGCTATGGGTTGCAGAAGGCCCAACGGAAGGTGCCGAGGGGACTTACTCTGGGCACAAACGGAGCCTGCCGCTACATATGCGGCGATGTCGGAACGTAGGGAAGGCCACCAGAACAGACGTGAAACAGCCCAGGACAGCTGATTCTTTCCAGGATGCCCCGCGGTCTTGGAGTTATGGTAGGTTCGCAACAACCGAGTGCGCAACTCCTCAGGCACAAAACATCTGCCGTTGGGTCTCCCAGGGGGAGCACCAGATTGAGCCGCCAAAATCTGCTCACCCAGGCGAATGGCGGCCAGGATCTGATTCGGAGGTATGACCGAAGTCGGAATCGACTCCTCCCTGGACAGCTCGGAGTACTGCCGTGATAGGGCATCCGCCCTGATGTTCTTGGAACCGGGTAGGTAGGAGACCACGTAATTAAAACGTGACAAGAACAGAGCCCATCTGGCCTGACGTGGTGTCAATCTCTTGGCTTCAGAAAGGTAGGTCAGATTCTTATGGTCCGTCAGGATGAGAACCGGAACCACCGAACCCTCGAGCAAGTGCCTCCATTCTTTAAGGGCCTGCACGATGGCCAATAACTCCCTGTCACCAATCTGATAGTTGCACTCCGCGGAAGACAGTTTCCGGGAGTAAAACCCACAAGGAAGCAGAGGACCCTCTGGTGTTCTACGCTGAGACAGAAGGGCGCCTACTCCCGTCTCAGACGCGTCCACCTCGAGGACAAAGGGCAACCCAGGGTTGGGATGCGACAGAATCGGAGCCGACACAAAAGCGGACTTTAGGGCCTCAAAAGCTCGGATGGCCTCGAGCGGCCAGACCTGGGAATTACTGCCCTTCCTGGTCAGATCCGTGAGAGGCTTGGCCAGCATGGAAAAGTCCCTGATGAACTTCCGATAATAATTGGCGAAGCCCAAAAAGCGCTGCAGGGAACGAAGACCACTGGGCTGGGGCCACTGTAAGACAGCCGAAACCTTCTCAGGATCCATGGAGAACCCCTCAGCGGAAATGATGTAACCTAAGAAGGTTACCTGGGATCGGTGAAATTCGCATTTCTCAAGCTTACCGAACAGCTTGTTCTCTCGTAACCGTTGCAACACTCGTCTGACATCCAGAATGTGGGCCTCCATGGATTCAGAATATACCAAGATGTCATCCAAATAGACCACCACACACTGCTGCAACAGGTCACGGAAAACATCGTTGATGAATTCCTGAAAGACTGCGGGCGCATTGCACAACCCAAAGGGCATAACCAAGGATTCATAATGACCGGTCCTGGTGTTAAACGCGGTCTTCCACTCCTCGCCCGCCTTGATCCTTACCAGGTTATATGCCGCCCTCAGGTCGAGTTTGGTAAAGACCGTGGCCCCTTTAAGGCGATCGAACAGCTCGGAAATCAAGGGTATCGGGTAAGCGTTCTTGATCGTGATGCGATTGAGACCCCTGTAATCGATGCAAGGCCTCAACTCACCGCCCTTCTTTTTCACAAAGAAAAATCCAGCCCCTGCCGGGGACGAGGATTTGCGAATGTGTCCGCGTGAAAGCGCCTCCCTCACGTACTCCTCCATGGCCTCATTCTCCGCTACCGACAGTGGATAGACTTTGCCACGAGGAGGAACGGCACCAGGTTGTAACTCTATGGCACAATCGTATGGGCGGTGCGGAGGTAGGGCAACCGCGCGCACCTTATCGAATACATCCCGGTACTCCTCGTATTCAGGAGGCAACAGAGAGTCCGAGGAAGTACACAGCAACTTGACAGACCCATGGATGCAACTAGCCCCACACTGCGGTGACCACGAGAGGATCTCGGCCGATCTCCAATCGAAAGTCGGATTATGCTTCTGGAGCCAGGGGTACCCCAAGACCACCGAGTAGTGTGGAGACGAAATAACCTGGAGACAGACCGACTCTCTGTGAACGGCACCAATGGCTATCCCCACTGGAAGGGTCTCATGAGTCACGTGTGACGAGAGAAGGGGTCTGCCGTCTATCGCCTCAAGAGCCAGTGGGGAACCTCGAGCCTGCAGAGGAATGGAATTGGCGGCAGCGAACACACTATCAATGAACAAACCACCAGCACCAGAGTCCACCAACGCCTGGGTCGTCACCGAGCCCCCGACCCAGGAGAGGACAACAGTGATCAGTGGTTTGTCAACACGGGAAACCGGGGACGAGGAGACTCCACCCAAGATCTGCCCCCGACAGGATCTCAGGTACGAGCGTTTCCCGGACGGTTCGGACATGCCAACCGAAAATGCCCACCGAGACCACAGTACATGCATCGACCCTCGCGTCTCCGGAGTACCCTCTCCCCCTCGGACAGGCGAGCAAACCCCAGCAGCATGGGTTCACCCCCAGACAAGTCATCCCCAGGAGGCGTGGGAGGAGAGGGAGGCACGGGTGGGACAGCAAACGTAGGCGCCAATCTGTTAGAAGACCTCCGCAGGCTCTCCTTAAAGGAAGGTCTCTCCCTGAGTCTGGTGTCAATCAAAATCAGGAAAGAAATAAGAGACTCGAGCTCCACTGGTAGGTCCTTAGCTGCAACCTCATCCTTCAAGGCATCCGAGAGACCATGAGAGAAAGCAGCGACCAGAGCCTCATTATTCCAGCCCACCTCTGCTGCCAGGGTACGAAACTCAATGGCGTATTCAGCTACGGATCGTGAACCCTGTCTGATGGACATAAGGAGCTTCGCAGCAGAGGCAGCACGAGCCGGCACATCGAATACCTTCCGAAGAGAAGCAACAAAAATGGAAAACTCGGCAACCACCGGATTGTTGTTCTCCCATAAAGGGCTGGCCCAGGCCAAGGCCTTGTCCGAGAGCAGCGAGATCAAGAAGCCCACCTTTGATCTCTCAGTAGGAAAGGCATGTGGCAGCAACTCGAAATAAATGCCCACCTGGTTAAGGAAACTTCGGCACTGAGTTGGCTCTCCCCCAAAGCGCTGTGGAAGAGGGGCAGAACCGGTCATACCCCGAAACACCGCAGGCGCAACAACAGGTGTCGGGGTAGACTCTGGCGCAACAACCGGAGCGGCAGTAGGAGCGACAACCGACCCATCGGCAACGGGAGCGAAATGAGCCGTGCGTTCAAGCAGGGTTTGCAACGCCACAGCGAACCGACCCAACAGGTGATCCTGCTGATCAAGTCTGGCAACCAGCATGGGTAGCGAGGATGGCCCTGTACCGTCAGAACTCATGGCTTGGTCCTAATGTCACGGAACCATGAACCAGACGTACAACAAGAGATAAGTGAAAATAAGAAGGCTTTATTGAAAATAAAGCTGTAAAGCAAAAGTCCAAACGAATGGTGAAACCGAAGCAGAGTCTTTGAGAGGCCAGAGATCAGGAACCAGAAGGGTAGTCAGACGAAGCCAGGATCAGGAACCAGCAGGGTAGTCAGACGAAGCCAGGATCAGGAACCAGCAGGGTAGTCAGACGAAGCCAGGATCAGGAACCAGAAGCAGCAGCAGTCTTAGAAGCATGTGAACACAGGAGGACCAAGCAAGGAACTGAAGCCACAGACCTCCTATATATATGAGCTAGGCATCCAGCTCCTCCCAGTGGGAAGGAGGAGCCGCAGGGTGGAAGGCTACAAGAAACCCAGAAACCAAGATGGCCGCCAGCACATGTCAAACGAAGGAGAACAGCAAGAAGGTAAGACCATGACAACATCTGAATCCATACGGATTACCTTTCCATTTATAAGCCTCCATTTCCAGATATGATAATACAACGTGTTCATTTCCCATCTGAAAAGCACAGCGGATCCTCAGCCTCATTTAGCACAGTGACACACACCTAGAAGATGAGGGTCAGGCTACTTTCACGCTAGCGTTTTAGTTTTCCAGTATTGAGATCCATCAAAGGGTCTCAATACCGGAAAAAACGCTTCTGTTTTGTCCCCATTCATTGTCAATGGCGACAAAACTGAACTGAACAGAACGGAATGCTCCAAAATGTATTCCGTTCCGTTTAGTTGTGTTCCCATATCGGAGAGCAAAGCGCAACATGTTGTAGTTTGCTTTCTGTCCTGGGATGCGGAGCAAGACAGATCCGACATGATCCCCAATGCAAGTCAATGGGGACGGATCCGTTTTCTCTGACACAATGGAAAATTGATCCGTCCTCCATTGACTTTCAGTGGAGTTCATGACGGATCCGTCTTGGCAATGTTAAAGATAATACGACCGGATCAGTTCATAATGGATGCAGATGGTTGTATTATCAGTAACGGAAGCGTTTTTGCTGAACCCTGCCCGATCCAGCAAAAACGCTAGTGTGAAAGTACTAAAACAGGACTCCTGACGTTAATTGCTGACGTTAATTGCTAATGTCACAGACTGCACAATGATCGCCTAAATGACTGTATACAGTGCCAGAATTGATATCACTAATTAATTACACTTCCCAAAACCCTCAGAGCTGCTGTCAGAGACGCTTTGTGGATCCTTCCATCAGCGGGTTAAGGTTCAGCATGAGATCTGAACACCTCCCTGTTCTGTGTTTGTAATTAACATTTCTCATAGCTGCTTTAATCATGAAATCTTATCTTCCTTCTGCTTCTTGCTTACTACTGGCGCTGTTTTTCTTGCAGCCATCCAGTGCCCGGTGGATATTTCACCTGGACACATACTGGAAATGAGCTCTTGGTCCTCCGGAGTCTACTTTTCAGAATTATACTCTGTTGCAACAATATTGGAGACAAAAGAGTTGTGCAATCAATCCTATTGTGCCTGGAATACAGACCTAGGGGTGCGTTTATCAAAAGAAGCTTGGCAGGAAAGTGTTGTGGCGTGATTTAGAGAATATGGTGTGCACCTTTTCTGTACAAGTACAAAAAAAATAAAAATGGTTCCACCAGAATTAAAAGGGACTTGCCCATCTGGGAAATTGATGATTCAAAAAAGTTGCAAACCATTGGCTTGCAACCTTTTAAATGCCACTGTAACTAAATTTAGGCGCAAGTAGTTTTTACACTATGCTCGCCACTTTTCAAAATGGGATTGGGGAATGGCGTAGTATAGACAGGTCCATCGACCCCGACACATCTACCATCGGTAAATTGGCGCAAATGAGAATGGAAATGCACACCAGATACAAGTTGGAGTAGATTTCAATCTAGGTGCACGGACTGCTGGAGGATGTGCTTCATTTAGGACGGGCCTGATAAATGACCTCCACTATGATGAAACTCAGCCTGATAGATGGACTGACTGCTGGACCAATGATGAATTCCATCACCTGTATCTGTGTTTAGCAGTTTAGAGGAATTTAAGTTTCATGTTGTGGAGACAGCCAAGTTGGCATAGTGAGTCTTATAGACCTGGCAAAGCTCCCTGAAAAATGGACATTATTTCCCATAGTCATTATTCCAATGCCTGTTTTAAAGGTCCGGATTGTAGACATTAATCTATACGCTAACCATCCAATAGGTGGCACTAAAGAGCCGTTTTTTGTCCTCCTAAGAGCATACATTACATAAATTGTGTATAGCAGTGAAATTCAATGTGCTGCTGGCCAGTTGCTATCATACTACAGCATGCTCTGACTGTCTCAGGATGCAGACCACTTATGTATATAGTCGGCAAAGGGAAGTTTTCTTTGCCTTTTTTAGATGCATCCACACATATACCAAAACATGTACATCCATATAAATCAGCAGTACCCCAGAGCTGGGGGTATCTGTAAAGTTTGGTGTATTGTATAATGTTTGTAATGTTATGTCATGTTTGCACTGTATAACAGCATGTTAGGCATGGTTGGCACAGGGATTAGGCTAACCACCCTATTCCTTCCCTCTTGGCAGGAGTGGGCTGGTCCTGCTTCCTGTCAAGAGGCACAGTCTTGTCTACAACTGTGAAAAGTGAGGAAACATGTCCAATTGCTCCTGCTCCTAGAGCCTTAGGGACCACACTGAGAATCAAGTCATCAGTGAGCCAACTATTTTAGAGAGACTTCAAAGACAAAACTACAGATAATCCGCAAAACTACAGTGTGTCCAGTCAGCAGAGTGACCAGCTATCACAGCTTTACAGACCCTGCAGCAGGTGAGGGACTATGGCTCAGACACCCATTACATTTGATCACATCCAGGCCAGGCTAACTCAAAAAAGCCTGCATTGCACAGTGGACACCTACAGCCACTAGTGGCAGCTTTCAGTTGTCAGCCATAACATCAGGAGGCAGACATCAGCAAGGTAGCATACCAGAGGTGCTATTATCTGCCCCTTTGCCAGCCACCATATATCATCATCTGGAGAGAGAAATTTCACTGTGTACAAACTGCTGCTAGATGTACTACAACTCCTATTTTGCACTTAGTAAAGACTTTCATTCTTCTACCTCTGGCCTGATTTCTTATACTACCATTTCACCAATCCTCAGGGAGCAATAGCCTGAGGGAGTACACCATGAAACACCATCTGATCAGAGGCATTACCACTCCCATCCTCTGCACTGCCTCCTCATGTGCTTGCTGTACATACAAAATGTATTAGTCTGAAGTCTGCAGAAGAATGTCTACAACTGTAACAAACCATTAACTGTGAGAAGAATCAGGTCTGTCCTGGATTCAAATAGGAATGTTCAATTTCACTGACAACAAGCAGAGATCTTGTAGATGCTAAGGAATACATACACAAAGGGGTTTACTAATCCTATATAAAAATGGATGATAAAATCACAAACACAGTATTTACAAGTATTTAACCGTTTCGTCTTTAAACATGGCGCCCACTCTCGTGTGCCATAGCCAGCACATCTCTGCAGAGGCCCGCAGCTAATGTCTACGACCAGCAATAATGCCATGGTCAAGCGTAACCACAGCATCTAAATGACGAAAAACACGTGCGCGCATCCGGATTAAGACTGGCTCACTGAGCTCTCGCACTTTTCCTAATTGGGGGAATGATGAGGGTGGGGAGGGGGCATGGTCATCGGGCCTGTCACGTTTATCTTTTTTTACTGCGTTTGCCTAGCGTGGCAAATGGAAAAAAGTTTTCCACCATTTGATGATAATGAACTCACTGCTGCAGCTTCTGCTGCTTGTGACAGTGGAGAAAGCGGGAGGTGGGTGACTCTGTGGAGGGCTGAGTGGGCCACAGACACATGAACGGTAGATGTCTGCTAAGTTACGGCAAGCTGTGTACACAGTGTATCCTGGCAATAAAGCAATTAGGTCTCTCTTTCGGCAACAGGAGAACATTTACCCATTTTGCTTTGATAGCGAGGGTCTAAAAGCATGACTATCCAATAATCATCATATTGCTTCACGTTAATGATATTCCTTTCAGTATGTAAGCAAGCACGCATACAGCATGCCATTCTGGCCAGCGTGCACAAGGACCTAATTCTTTCCAGATCCCAACCCCACTGAGATCCTCCTCCCCTCACTTGGTCATTATGGCCAGTATCATCATCATCAGCCTTGCCCAGTCCTGGAGAGCATTCCTTGCCACAAAAAAAAGGCTGAAATGCGAGGACAGTCTCCTGGACATGGCCAGCACCCTCTGCAAGCCACTGTACTTAAAGAGAGCATTGTATGACTAAATTTATCATGTGCACCATGTATGGAGCTTGTGTTATTTCCCACAAAATGCATTGCTGCCTTCTTGAATATCTTCCATAGCAAATGGGATTTTGTTGCCTCTTCTTAAGAAAAAAAGATGGAGTCCTAATAACAGGTGGCAATGAAGACAGAGAGTATGGAACTAAAAGGCTTCTCTGGGGTTGCAAAAAGGAGCAGGAGGAGTGCTGTGACCCTTGTCTTCAAGGCTCAATGTCAGGCTCAGTGTCAGTCCCATGGTGTGATTGGTCTTTACATTCCGACGAAGCTGGGCAGTCACCATATTGCCTATAAGGGACAGACAGAGAGGGTTTTGTTTATGAGCTAAGATCAAGGGATGGTTTAGGGGTAGAGACCCAGCATCTGTCTCCCTCTTTAATTGTATCCCTGTGTTTCTTTACTCACCCTCTGAGTAAGCTAGCGAGCATACCTTGTGGCTGCTTTTACTCTCCACCACATCACACTGGTTGGTGGCCGACGACTATCTATTTGGGTAGTCTTGCTTGATTAATTATTGGGCATATTATTTTAATATTTCATGAATTAAAGATATTTTTAAGGTTATCCCATTATTCAGTTATATTCTATTACGAGTATTGGGAAAATATATTTGCAAATTTAAGATTAGTGTAACATAACTTTAATCACGTTGTGGTGCAATTTAATATTTTACATAGAATATATGTTACGCCAGTATGGATTAAGAAATGTGGTTTAAGAAATATTTCTAATTGTCCACAGTGTGATTCACCAGGGGCTGAACACTTAACCACCTCCGGACCGCCGTACGCAGCGACGCGTCCTGGAGGTGGTTGATTGATTCCGCCTGGACGCGCCGGCGCGTCCTCTCGCGAGACGCGAGATTTCCTGTGAACGCGCGCACACAGGCGCGCGCGCTCACAGGAACGGAAGGTAAGAGAGTGGATCTCCAGCCTGCCAGCGGCGATCGTTCGCTGGCAGGCTGGAGATGTGATTTTTTTAACCCCTAACAGGTATATTAGACGCTGTTTTGATAACAGCGTCTAATATACCTGCTACCTGGTCCTCTGGTGGTCCCTTTTGTTTGGATCGACCACCAGAGGACACAGATAGCTCATCAATATGTAGCACCAAGCACCACACTACACTACACCCCCCCTGTCACTTATTAACCCCTTATTAGCCCCTGATCACCTCTGATCACCCCATATAGACTCCCTGATCACCCCCCTGTCATTGATTACCCCCCTGTCATTGATCACACCCCTGTAAAGCTCCATTCAGACGTCCGCATGATTTTTACGGATCCACTGATAGATGGATCGGATCCGCAAAACGCATACGGACGTCTGAATGGAGCCTTACAGGGGCGTGATTAATGACTGTGGTGATCACCCCATATAGACTCCCTGATCACCCCCCTGTCATTGATTACCCCCCTATCATTGATCACACCCCTGTAAAGCTCCATTCAGACGTCCGCATGATTTTTACGGATCCACTGATAGATGGATCGGATCCGCAAAACGCATACGGACGTCTGAATGGAGCCTTACAGGGGCGTGATCAATGACTGTGGTAATCACCCCATATAGACTCCCTGATCACCCCCCTGTCATTGATTACCCCCCTGTCATTGATCACACCCCTGTAAAGCTCCATTCAGACGTCCGCATGATTTTTACGGATCCACTGATAGATGGATCGGATCCGCAAAACGCATACGGACGTCTGAATGGAGCCTTATAGGGGGGTGATCAATGACAGGGGGGTGATCACCCCATATAGACTCTCTGATCACCCCCCTGTCTCATATTCCACTAACTTGTGTCAAAAAATAAAATCTCACATGAACTCACCATACCCCTCACGGAATCCAAATGCGTAAAATTTTTTAGACATTTATATTCCAGACTTCTTCTCACGCATTAGGGCCCCTAGAATGCCAGGGCAGTATAAATACCCCACATGTGACCCCATTTCGGAAAGAAGACACCCCAAGGTATTCCGTGAGGGGCATATTGAGTCCATGAAAGATTGAAATTTTTGTCCCAAGTTAGCGGAAAGGGAGACTTTGTGAGAAAAAAAAAATATATCAATTTCTGCTAACTTGTGCAAAAAAAAAAAAATTTCTATGAACTCGCCATGCCCCTCATTGAATAACTTGGGGTGTCTTCTTTCCAAAATGGGGTCACATGTGGGGTATTTATACTGCCCTGGCATTCTAGGGGCCCTAAAGCGTGAGAAGAAGTCTGGGATCCAAATGTCTAAAAATGCCCTCATAAAATGAATGTGGGCCCCTTTGCGCATCTAGGCTGCAAAAAAGTGTCACACATGTGGTATCGCCGTACTCAGGAGAAGTTGGGCAATGTGTTTTGGGGTGTCATTTTACATATACCCATGCTGGGTGAGATAAATATCTTGGTCAAATGCCAACTTTGTATAAAAAAAATGGGAAAAGTTGTCTTTTGCCGAGATATTTCTCTCACCCAGCATGAGTATATGTAAAAAGACACCCCAAAACACATTCCCCAACTTCTCCTGAATACGGCGATACCACATGTGTGACACTTTTTTGCAGCCTAGGTGGGCAAAGGGGCCCACATTCCAAAGAGCACCTTTAGGATTTCACAGGTCATTTACCTACTTACCACACATTAGGGCCCCTGGAAAATGCCAGGGCAGTATAACTACCCCACAAGTGACCCCATTTTGGAAAGAAGACACCCCAAGGTATTCCGTGAGGGGCATGGCGAGTTCCTAGAATTTTATATTTTTTGTCACAAGTTAGCGTAAATTGATGATTTTTTTTTTCCTTTACAAAGTCTCATATTCCACTAACTTGTGACAAAAAATAAAAACTTCCATGAACTCACTATGCCCATCACGAAATACCTTGGGGTGTATTCTTTCCAAAATGGGGTCACTTGTGGGGTAGTTATACTGCCCTGGCATTCTAGGGGCCCATATTCTTTGGAATATGGGCCCCTTTGCCCACCTAGGCTGCAAAAAAGTGTCACACATGTGGTATCTCCGTACTCAGGAGAAGTTGGGGAATGTGTTTTGGGGTGTCATTTTACATATACCCATGCTGGGTGAGAGAAATATCTTGGCAAAAGACAACTTGGGTGTTCCCATTTTTTTATACAAAGTTGGCATTTGACCAAGATATTTATCTCACCCAGCATGGGTATATGTAAAATGACACCCCAAAACACATTGCCCAACTTCTCCTGAATACGGAGATACCAGATGTGTGACACTTTTTTGCAGCCTAAGTGGGCAAAGGGGCCCACATTCCAAAGAGCACCTTTCGGATTTCACTGGCCATTTTTTACAGAATTAGATTTCAAACTCCTTACCACACATTTGGGCCCCTAGAATGCCAGGGCAGTATAACTACCCCACAAGTGACCCCATTTTGGAAAGAAGACCCCCCAAGGTATTCCGTGAGGGGCATGGCGAGTTCCTAGAATTTTTTATTTTTTGTCACAAGTTAGTGGAAAATGATGATTTTTTTTTCTTACAAAGTCTCATATTCCACTAACTTGTGACAAAAAATAAAAACTTCCATGAACTCACTATGCCCATCAGCGAATACCTTGGGGTGTCTTCTTTCCAAAATGGGGTCACTTGTGGGGTAGTTATACTGCCCTGGCATTCTAGGGGCCCAAATGTGTGGTAAGGAGTTTGAAATCAAATTCTGTAAAAAATGACCAGTGAAATCCGAAAGGTGCTCTTTGGAATATGGGCCCCTTTGCCCACCTAGGCTGCAAAAAAGTGTCACACATGTGGTATCTCCGTATTCAGGAGAAGTTGTGGAATGTGTTTTGGGGTGTCATTTTACATATACCCATGCTGGGTGAGAGAAATATCTTGGCAAAAGACAACTTTTCCCATTTTTTTTATACAAAGTTGGCATTTGACCAAGATATTTATCTCTCCCAGCATTAGTATATGTAAAATGACACCCAAAAACACATTCCCCAACTTCTCCTGAATACGGAGATACCACATGTGTGACACTTTTTTGCAGCCTAGGTGGGCAAAGGGGCCCACATTCCAAAGAGCACCTTTCGGATTTCACCGGCCATTTATTACAGAATTTGATTTCAAACTCCTTACCACACATTTGGGCCCCTAGAATGCCAGGGCAGTATAGCTACCCCACAAGTGACCCCATTTTGGAAAGAAGACACCCCAAGGTATTCGCTGATGGGCATAGTGAGCTCATAGACCTTTTTATTTTTTGTCACAAGTTAGTGGAATATGAGACTTTGTAAGAAAAAAAAATAAAAAATCATCATTTTCCGCTAACTTGTGACAAAAATTAAAAAGTTCTATGAACTCACTATGCCCATCAGCGAATACCTTAGGGTGTCTACTTTCTGAAATGGGGTCATTTGTGGGGTGTTTGTACTGTCTGGCCATTGTAGAACCTCAGGAAACATGACAGGTGCTCAGAAAGTCAGAGCTGCTTCAAAAAGCGGAAATTCACATTTTTGTACCATAGTTTGTAAACGCTATAACTTTTACCCAAACCATTTTTTTTTTACCCAAACATTTTTTTTATCAAAGACATGTAGAACAATAAATTTAGAGAAAAATTTATATATGGATGTCGTTTTTTTTTGCAAAATTTTACAACTGAAAGTGAAAAATGTCATTTTTTTTGCAAAACAAAATCGTTAAATTTCGATTAATAACAAAAAAAGTAAAAATGTCAGCAGCAATGAAATACCACCAAATGAAAGCTCTATTAATGAGAAGAAAAGGAGGTAAAATTCATTTGGGTGGTAAGTTGCATGACCGAGCAATAAACGGTGAAAGTAGTGTAGGTCAGAAGTGTAAAAAGTGGCCTGGTCTTTCAGGGTGTTTAAGCCATAGGGGCTGAGGTGGTTAAAGGGCTTCTGTCACCCCGCCGCTAAACAGTTTTTTTTTTTTTTTTTTGGTTACTTATCCCTATACTGCGATTTATGCATACATACTGTAATTAATCATTTTGGTTCAGCAGATTCTGTTAAAAACGTACTTTTAAAATATGCAAATTACCTGTCTACCAGCAAGTAGGGCGGCTACTTGCTGGTAGCAGCCGCATCCTCCTATCCTAAAGACGCCCCCTCCGCATGTTGATTGACAGGGCCAGCGGACGGGATCGTCGTCTGGCTGGTCCTGTCTGCTATCAAGATCTCGTGCCTGCGCCGTAGCGGTATTCAGTCGGCGCAGGCGCACTGAGAGGCAGACGCTCGCTCGGCCGCTCTATCCTCAATGCGCCTGCGCCGATGACGTCACATCTACACCCGGCGCAGGCGCATTGAGGAAGGAGGTGCCGAGCGAGCATCCTCCTCTCAGTGCGCCTGCGCCGACTGAAGATAAGTACGGCGCAGGCGCCAGATTTTGAATGCAAACAGGGCCAGCAGAGAAAGATCCCGTTCGCTGGCCCTGTCAATCAACATGCGGAAGGGGGCGTCTTTAGGATAGGAGGATGCGGCTGCTACCAGCAAGTAGCCGCCCTACTTGCTGGTAGCAAGGTAATTTGCATATTTTAAAAGTACGTTTTTAACAGAATCTGCTGAACCAAAATGATTAATTACAGTATGTATGCATAAATCGCAGTATAGGGATTATAAGCAACCAAAAAAAAAACTGTTTAGTGGGGTGACAGAAGCCCTTTAAATATGTTTTGGTCCTGTAGAGAATTTTAAAAAAATTGGGGGGCGATTGATAGCTGTATTACTCAGGAATTGAAAGTAGCGATCCCATGTACGGTAGAATGTTGGATATTGGGCGATCTCTCCAAAGTAAAGTGTGATAAGTATAAAAGGATTCTCTTGATTAAAATAATGTTTGTGGCAAGACTTTTAATTGCATGAGCTTGGTTTTTGCGAGATACTCCAAGTGTGAATTCATGGTTAAATTTGGTTAGAAAGCTCAAAGGATATGAAAAGATCCTCTATAAGCAAAGAAATGTTGAGGAGAAATGGAATAGGATATGGGGGATTTGGAAGATATAAGTTTCCTTGCTCTTGCCCCCTTATTTATCCCGTTCCGGATTTTGGGATGGAGGGAATAGGAGACGCATCACAAGGGGAGGGAAGGTGGGGGGATAGAGTTACAGGGGGGAAATGGAAAAATATTAATGTTTATGATTTTTTTTTGTATGTTTAAATTAATGCTTTAATAATAAAAAAAAGAAGGAATAAAAAAAACATAACACGGCTATGAAACAGTACTGCTTTTGCTGTAACTACCTATCTTGCGGAAATGGCCGGACTGGAAGGGGGGAGAAAGGGGGGCACCTAAGGGTAGGCCCACTTGACGGGGGGTTTGGTTAGGGAGCCCCAGGGAGATTAGGATTGGGGTAGCAGGGGGTGGGGTGAATGCAGGAGGGTCGTATTGGTGGGTTTGAGCAGGAGGGGAGGAGCGTAGGGGTTAAATAGAGTAGGGGGAAAGTGGACGGTAGCCATTTTGGTTACCTGAGAAAGCTCCCTCCCACCCTCCCTTTTAAGTTGGGATGGGGGGGGCGAGGCGATGTGTGCATGTGGAGAAGGGATCGGTCTTGTCACAGTGGCATTGGCGGTGGGGGGTCCTTGGAGTTGGTTACGGTGGAGCTGGAGGACATTAGGAGGGCCCCCACGGTTGGGGCTGGACTCCCATGGTGGCCCAGCTGTTGAGGGGGGGGCCATTCTGTGGTGCTTCCGAGCTGGGGGTCACGGCTGGAGGCAAAATGGCTCACCCCGGATCAGCAGCTGGGGGGTTTGTGGGGCTCTAAGGACCTCCCCCGTTAGGAGGAGTCATTGTTATGGTTTATGTTATGTTTGTATTTATATTAATAAACGGCTGCTGTGGCCAATATATTCCAACAGGTGTCTGAGTCTTTTTGGGATGGTTGGGTATATTGGTATATGGTGGGGGCTGAACAGGTGAGAACAGGTACTGGTAGTAGGGGCGAGCAAAATATGACCAATACCCCCGTCATGTAATATACACAGTGTTAAGTAACATGGGAATAATGCACTGATATGCCTAATTACAAATGGTACATTTAAAATATTTTTTAGAAGAAAAAATTTGCAATTGCTCAGCATTTGGAGCTAAATATATGCTATTGATGTGCTAGCAATAAGCCTAGCACTAAGCTGTTTGTTCATATACAAAAAAAATGGGTTTCTTTTTCTTGCAGAGGGCTTTGTAATGCAGAACTAGCTGCCAGCAGCTGTATTAAACACACAACTGGGCGACCAGTCCCTTAGTCCTTGAAAGCTGTTCTTAGAGATTTCCCTGATCAAATTCTCTAAAATCTATCCTAACGTTTTTGTATGTTTTTAACTTACTTCACTTACTTCATCTACAGCGGCCCTGTTTTCCTTGTTAGCTGAGGTCAAAGGACCTGTGATGTCAGCATTTTTCCCTGCTCTGATGATGTCATGTGCACAAGCCTGAGGGAGCAGAAGGAGCAAGTCTGTCCTTTGCACCAAGCGTCACTGTGAAGGCTGTGCTGGTTGGAGAAAAAAGCCATGCACCCTGCACTGCTGATCTGCTGCCAACGCCCCTGCACTGCCTGATCTGCTGGCTGAGCTGTCTGTTCTGTGTCCTCCCTCCCACTGGATGGGAGGGAGGACACAGACTCAGGGTTGGAGAAGCTGCCTCAGGTACTGAGCAGCTGCATAGTTTCCTTTTCTCCAGGTGCTAAAGAGACAAATGCTCTGCACAGGATCTTCCCTCCCTCCTCACCCTGCAAACACAGAGCTCTTCTGCTGGCTCTTCAAAACCTCTTCTGCTGGCTGTGAGGAAGTATCTGCAGAGCATTGCACAAAAACAGGTAGGGGGAAGATCTCATATGTTTTAGCAATATCATTGTGCTCTACAACTGAGACTTGTATTCCCAAAAATACAACATGATTATCCCAGCAGTCAGACTGCACAGATGGGCAGCAATTCACTCCCTTTGCAAAGCAGGGGGAGGGGAGAGGCAGTTTTTGTCGACAGTCACACATTTTCATAAGGAAAATCTCTGAGACTGTTGTTACACGCCCCCACAGCTCTGCAACTGCATGTCAACAAAGGGCCCGAACAAAACTAGGGAAATATGTAAATATCATTTTGCCTAAAACTTGCTTTGCGTATGTACAGTCAGGTCCATAAATATTGGGACATCAACATAATTCTAACATTCTTGGCTCTATACACCAATACAATGGATTTGAAATGAAACGAACAGGATGTGCTTTAACTGCAGACTGTCAGCTTTAATTTGAGGGTATTTACATCCAAATCAGGTGAACGGTGTAGGAATTACAAAAGTTTGCATATGTGCCTCTCACTTGTTAATGGATCAAAAGTAATGGGACATTTGGCTTCTCAGCTGTTCCATGGCCAGGTGTGTGTTATTCCCTCATTATCCCAATTACAATGAGCAGATAAAAGGTCCAGAGTTCATTTCAAGCATGCTATTTGCATTTGGAATCTGTTGCTGTCAACTCTCAAGATGAGATCCAAAGAGCTGTCACTATCAGTGAAACAAGCCATCATTAGTCTGAAAAAACAAAACAAACCCATCAGAGAGACAGCAAAAACATTAGGCGTGGCCAAAACAACTGTTTGGAACATTCTTATAAAGAAGGAAGGCCCCGGTGAACTCAGCAACACCAAAAGACCCGGAAGACCACGGTAAACAACTGTGGTGGATGACCGAAGAATTCTTTCCCTGCTGAAGAAAACACCCTTCACAACAGTTGGCCAGATCAAGAACACTCTAAAGGAGGTAGGTGTATGTGTGTCAAAGTCAACAATCAAGAGAAAACTTCACCAGAGTGAATACAGAGGGTTCACCACAAGATGTAAACCATTAGTGAGCCTCAAAAAGAGGAAGGCCAGATTAGAGTTTGCCAAACGACATCTAAAAAAGCCTTCACAGTTCTGGAACAACATCCTATGGACAGATGAGACCAAGATCAACTTGCACCAGAGTGATGGGAAGAGAAGAGTATGGAGAAGTAAAAGAACTGCTCATGATCCTAAGCATACCACCTCATCAGTGAAGCATGGTGGTGGTAGTGTCATGGCGTGGGCATGTATGGCTGCCAATGGAACTGGTTCTCTTGTATTTATTGATCATGTGACTGCTGACAAAAGCAGCAGGATGAATTCTGAAGTGTTTCGGTCATATTCAGCCAAATGCTTCAGAACTCATTGGACGGCGCTTGACAGTGCAGATGGACAATGACCCAAAGCATACTGCAAAAGCAACCAAAGAGTTTTTTAAGGGAAAGAAGTGGAATGTTATTCAATGACCAAGTCAATCACCTGACCTGAATCAGATTGAGCATGCATTTCACTTGCCAAAGACAAAACTGAAGGGAAAATGCCCCAAGAACAAGCAGGAACTGAAGACAGTTGCAGTAGAGGCCTGGCAGAGCATCACCAGGGATGAAACCCAGCGTCTGGTGATGTCTGTGCGTTCCAGACATCAGGCTGTATATGACTGCAAAGGATTTGCAACCAAGTATTAAAAAGTGAAAGTTTGATTTATGATTATTATTCTGTCCCATTACTTTTGGTTCCTTAACAAGTGGGAGGCACATATGCAAACTGTTGTAATTCCTACACCGTTCACCTGATTTAGATGTAAATGTCCTCAAATTAAAGCTGACAGTCTGCAGTTACAGCACATCTTGTTTGTTTCATTTCAAATCCATTGTGGTGGTGTATAGAGCCACAAATGTTAGAATTTTGTCGATGTCCCAATATTTATGGACCCTACTGTATATATTGCAGACCATTAGATTTATAGTGCGTTTTATATTTTTACATAACTCAGACAATCCCTTAAAACTTTTCAAAAGATGCTGAGGAAATTCAAAAAGTGTCTACACCATATTAATACATTTTGCACTCAGTGTTTTCAAGCAATTTCCACAGTTGTTTTTTTAGCAAATCTCCACAGTTGTTTTTAAAACTATTAAATCAGTTTTCCACAAAATAATTTCTGAGACATGCAGGGCTGGAGTGGGACTGAAATTCAGTCCTAGCATTTTAAAACTGGCAGGCCAACTTGCTGAGTGGTGAATACGAAATTTTTGTGAGCAATTTCTGTTTTGTATTCCGTGTTACAAATCCGTTATTTTTCTTTGTAACCATATTATAACGGAAAACAATAACGGAATTGCGAACACTGATGTGAACTCCCTCTTATAACAGAAGGCAATAACAGAATTGCAAAGGTTGATGCGAACTCCCCCTTATAATGGAAGGCAATAATGGAATTGCGAATGCTGATGCAAACTCCCCCTTATCTTGCTGCTACCCCTAATACTGTGCCCGTTGTGCTCCCCAATGCCCACAAACACTGTACTGAAGAAATAACCGTACCATACAGATAGTCCTCCGCATACTAATATGTTCCCAAAAATTCTAATTCTCTCCCAAGGTACCCTCATTAAGAATAGTGTCCCCTCTACAGTGATAATGGTCCATTATGGTACCCCTGCTAGTACTAGTGCCATCAATATTGTGCCCAAGAATAATAAGCCCCCAACAGTATCATTAGTAGTTAAGGCTGCGTGCAGCCTGTATTTGTGGGCGGGGCCAGGTCACTCCTCTTAAACCCCCACTCCTGGGTCCTCTCCGCCACGCATGCCGCATTCGTACGTCCCCGGCACTTCTCGTCACTTCCGGTACGCTCGCTGGTCAGGTAAGTGGTGGCGCACGCCACTCCATGTGTACCATAGCTCCTACCCCAGTTTTCCCCCTCGTATGTCTCACCCGAACCACTCCGGTGCCTGTCTGCGCTGTGCACCCTCCTCTCCTGGTCAGTCCGCTGCTGCCCCACAACGCGCCCCTCATCTCGCGAGTACATGCGTTTGTCCGCAGGTCCCGCACTGGAGCCCGGCGGCTGACATCACGCGCCCTCCTCCACTCGGGGAGAGGGGGGGGGGGCCTCACGTCACGTTATGCCGCTCAGTATGCTTGGGCTACGGTATTGGGGAGGAAGGACTGCCCTGCTCCTGCATGATGTGTGTGACATTGCGTAGACAAGCGCAAACTATGCCCAGACTAGGCTTGACATTCCTGGCAGTCTGGGCATAGGGTAGGCACCAGCTCATCTTACTGTGTTTAGGTCATCTGCAATGTTTGGTAGCTCTGTGGTTTTCTTTAATAGCAAATTAAAATAACAATGGTAAATATAAAAAAATAAAAAAATAAAAAAATAAAAAACCCTTGGTTTTTGCCATGTCCGGAAAACCCTGGTGGCTTGTGAGGTTATGCTCTACATCTGTGTCCTCTTTTTGGTTCCTTTAGTGTCGTGGTTCTTCGCCTCGTGTTTTTTGTCCTTCTGACGTCTCAGGATTAGGTATTAGGTCGGGTTCTTATACATATTTCGAATTAATTAAAAAAAAAAAAAAAATAAAAAAAAAAAAAAAATCTTTTTCCTCCAGGCACTCTGAGGGTCCCTGCCAGTCAGTCAAGTGAAATTCTTTGGCCTGAGGGTCTTTCAGGTAGGTATGGTGCGGCACGTCGCTTGTTATGCAGTCCACTCGCTGGTACTGTGGTTTTCCTCACCTGAGGCGTTCAGGTATCATTTTCTGTTTTCTGTCCATCCTACCTGAAGCGTTCAGGTTTTTTCACTGTCCATCTGTACCTGAAGCGTTCAGGTATGTTCCCTGTCCATCTGTGCCTGAAGCGTTCAGGTATCTTCCCTGTCCATCTGTGCCTGAAGCGTTCAGGTTTTTCCCTGTCCATCTGTACCTGAAGCGTTCAGGTATCATTCCTGTCCATCTGTGCTTGAAGCGTTCAGGTATCTTCCCTGTCCATCTATGCCTGAAGCGTTCAGGTTTTTTCACTGTCCATCTGTGCCTGAAGCGTTCAGGTATCTTCCCTGTCCGTCTGTGCCTGAAGCGTTCAGGTATCTTCCCTGTCCGTCTGTGCCTGAAGCGTTCAGGTTTTTTTCCCTGTCCATCTGTACCTGAAGCGTTCAGGTATCATTCCTGTCCATCTGTGCCTGAAACGTTCAGGTTTCCTCCCTGTCCATCTGTGCCTGAAACGTTCAGGTTTTCTCCCTGTCCATCTGTGCCTGAAGCGTTCAGGTTTTCTCCCTGTCCATCTGTGCCTGAAGCGTTCAGGTATCTTCCCTGTCCATCTGTGCCTGAAAGCGTTCAGGATCTTCCCTGTCCATCTGCCTGCGGCATTCAGGTCTCGTTCCTGTCTTCGCAGCCTGAAGCATTCTGGTGCGCGTCTCCCCCCTTAACTGGTATTATTCTGGTGTAACCTTTTCGCTCGGCCTGAAAGAATCCAGGCCCCCTCTCTCTCTCCCCCTCCTGGTACCTTGGACACCCTTCGGCGTGTTACGTTCCTCCTTAGCGGTGTGTTCGCTGGCTCTCGGGAGCCTCTGCTGGGTTCCTGCCCCCCCAGCCACCGTCACTCTGTTTTCGTGTCTAAACTTGCATGTCGGTGCGTCCGTCCTTTCGTCCATCTTTGCCACATCTGGGTGTTATTTTCGGTCCCGCATAACTCTCTCACGCCGGCTCCTGACTTTTCCAGTCCACAGGGCAAGTCGGGTCTCGTCCGTCAAGTCGCAGGCGGTAAGGCAAGGGTGTCGAGTCTACAGACAGGTACGTTCACAGTTTCGGCTTAGTTAATACGGAACACAATTCCTGTGTTCTCTCCAGCTGCCATGTTTTGTTTTTAAATTTCAGGTCCTACGTCAGGTCTTCAAGGTCTCCCCGAACCATGTCTCAGGTGTCAGATGTGGACGACACTTTGTCCCTGCCGGGTTCATCGGTCTCTGGTCAAGGCGGCCCAGAGTCCCTCAGGAGATGGACCGTGCCAAAGCTTGTCGCTGAGTTGCACAGAAGGGGCATCAGGCATCCAGCTTCGGCACGGAAAGCCGAACTATACAGGCTGTTGATGTCGGAGTCTGGTCCGTTAGAAGGGGAGGATTCGTCCCCATCCATTCGTCAATCTCTCGTGCAGCTACAGGCTACCATGGATTCCCTTGTCTCTTCCGTGGCTGACATCAGGACCAGGGTGGTCGACTTGGAATCCAGAGCCTTGCCGTCACCCCAGGCGGTGGTCCCTCTCTCCGACCCTTCTTTTCAGCTTCCGGCTCCAGGTACGGCCCCAGCAGTTCCAGTGGTAGCTCCTGCCCACTTCGTGCCGGATAACATCAGGAAAGACATCTTGGCAGGAAAGGATGTGAACCTGGCTTCAATTCTGATAGCATCCCATGATACCACGGACAATAAGACCTTCGATTGTGGGGAAATCTCGGTTGTCCTTAAGGCCAAGGATGCCCGGCTCAACCGCAAGCTCTCCGTGTCAGAGTTTGTGTTGGCCTTTAGCCTGTACAGAGACGTGGTCTGCTCCGCCTTCCCATCCCGGAGGGAGGAGTTGGATACGTATTTGTACAGAGTCACTGATCTTGGGCACAAGTACGGCGGCACGGCTTTTTATGACTATCACCGCTCCTTCTCAGCTAAAGCCGCCGCCGCACTAACTCAATTTCAGTTTTCTGTCAACTGGGCCACTCTCGACATGGAGCTATTTTGCCGTCATTTTGCCGGTCTCCGTGCCCCTTCTTGTTCGACTTGCCAGTCGATCTTTCATTCATCGGAGTGGTGTCCGCAAGCCTCCACGGCTCAACCAGATAGGGCCATCCCCGGCCCCTCCGGTGTGTCTCGCAGCCCCTCCTCCATGGACAAGTTAGGCAGGCCCATCGTCTATCTTGGCAACAGCCAAGTTTGTAATAATTTTAACTTTGGCACTTGTCTTTTCAGTGGCTGCAGGGCCCTACACATCTGCACCATTTGTTTCAGGGCTCACCCCAGATCCACTTGTCCAAAACGGTTCTCCAAACAGCTATGACTAGCCGACTGCAATATCGACCTTTTGGCTGTTCTGTTGCGGGATCATCCGGCCCCGGGATTCGTGGACTCCTTGATTTCCGGCCTCTGTTTCGGCTTTGACACTGGGATGGTGGCGCTCCCCCACGATAACTGGGTGTGCGGCAATCTTCAGTCGGCCAGGTCGGATCCTGCCGTTGTTCAGGAGCTCCTGAACTCGGAGGTTGAGAAGGGGTTCCTCTTGGGCCCTTTCAACCTGATTCCTTTTTCTCGGTGGCGGATCAGCCCTATAGGTGTTGTGTCAAAGAAAGATTCTAATAAAAAACGCTTAATTTACGACCTCTCAGCCCCTCATGATTCCGTCATTCCCAGCATTAATTCATTAATTCCATCTGAAGAGTTTGCCATGAGATACGCGTCCATCGACGAGGCCATTGCTCTCATCCTCAGGGCTGGGAAAGGCGCCTGGTTGTCTAAAACTGACATCGCAGACGCATTCAAATTACTTCCAATCGCTCCACACTTATGGCAATTCTATGGCATTCAATGGGAGAACAGGTTTTATTTTGCTAATCGGTTGACCTTCGGCTCTAAGAGTAGCCCCTGGTTGTTCGACCAGTTGGCTCAGGCTTTACACTGGATTCTGACCCAACACGGCAGTACTCCAGCGGTCATCCACTACTTGGACGACTTTCTCCTCATTGAACAGCCACAGTGTCAGCCATCAGGTCTTTTCTCCCTCCTGGAGCTTTTCTCCTCCTTAAACATTCCCATTTCACACGGCAAGACCTCTGGTCCTCACACCTCCATCACCTTCCTGGGCATTATCCTGGATTCTGACAAGATGGAAGCCAGGTTACCAGAGGACAAATTGGCACAAATCCGTGAAGCTGTTTCCGGGGCTCTAGCTTCTTCCCAGTTGACCAAGGTAGAATTACAGTCCATTCTGGGTAGATTAAATTTCGCCTTAAGGGTGATGCCCCAGGGTAGGGCCTTCATTTCACGTCTGCTCTCACTCCTCCCGACAGCCCCCGAGCCTGACAGCATTGTCCGCTTAGACAGGGCAGCCATGGCAGACTTGCGTATGTGGAACGATTTCCTTTCAGTATGGAACGGGGTCAGTCTGTTTGTCCCTTCCTGGACTCAATCTTCAGCTAGGGTGTTCTCTGATGCTGCAGCTTCCCGGGGGTTCGCAGCAATATTCGGGTCCCACTGGTTGGCGGGTCCTTGGCCGCCTCAGATCAGTACCGATCCTCAGGCACTTAGTTCTTCCCCATTTCTGGAATTTTATCCCGTTGTGGCAGCTGCCACAGTCTGGGGTCACCTTTGGGCCAATTCCAGTGTTATGTTTATTTCAGACAGTCAAGACTTAGTGGACATCATCTCCAAGGGTCGGGCTAAGTCGGAAAAAATCATGTCCCTCCTGCGTAAACTGGTCTGGCTATCTATGATTAACAACTTCCATTTTTCATGCTCACATATCTCAGGTGCTAGCAACACTGCGGCTGATGCTTTATCGCGGTTCAATTTTCTCACGTTTTTTCAGGAATGTCCGGAAGCCGACCAGACCGGGGCACGGATTCCCAGTTTCAGCAGCCTAATGTTGGATTAAGGTCCTTGCTAGCTACGGCCAAGGACTTCATGCACCGTTCCCTTTCTATCAACACGGCCCGCAATTACCACACCGGTTGGAAGCTGTTCTCAAAGTTCACCACGGATCATCCCCAACGGGATACAGCTTTCACTCCCTACATTATGGCCTTTATGGCTTATTGTCATGTCGTCCTTAATTTGGCACCCAGCACCATTCGTTTATACCTTGCCGGGGTGCAGCATTTCTTGGTGTTACAAGATCCAGAGTATCGCTCTGTGTTCGTGTCTCAGGCCGTCAAAGCCACGCTCAGGGGCATGGAAAAGAGTAGTAGGGACACGGCCCCTTCCCGACGGCCGGTCTCCGGTGAACTTTTTAGGCAGCTGTCTGCAATCCTAGATGGTAATCCTTTTGGCCCTTCCATTAGTCTGGTTATTAAGGCGGCAATGTATTTGAGCTTTTACGGCTTCCTACGCCCTGGAGAGTTCTCTGTCACTTCCCCAAGGGCGACATTTCTGAAGAGAGAACAACTATCCTGGAACCGGGATCACTTTGTCTTAAGTCTTCCTTCCACAAAGACGTCTCAGACCGGTCCTCCTGTACAGGTTCGCTTCTTTGAGTCAAAGAACGAATGGTGTCCGGTTCTCGTGCTACGACACTTCCTAAACACCGTAGTGTCTCCGGACCCTGAATCACCGTTACTTCCATTCCAAGGGAAGCCTCTTTCCACACGGCAATTTATATCCCACGTCAGATCCCTGGTCGCTCGATTGGGGGTGGACCCCAAGACGATATCCGGGCATTCATTCCGCATCGGAGCGGCATCTGCAGCCTCCAGACACAGGACACCTCCACACGTCATACGGCACATGGGGAGGTGGAGATCTGCCTGCTTTTCCCGGTATATTCCGGATCCGCAATCAGAAACCCGGGAAGTCTTCCGTGTATTGGTTTTGTAATGTATATTAAATGTCATTGCTTTCCCTACTCAGTGTTTTTTGCCCTCTTTTAGGCCTACCCGCGTAACGTGGCTCCAGGCACACACCAGCCACTGTTAGGGTCCCCTTCGTCTATCCTACGGACCGTGGCCTCGAACACAAGTAGTTAAGGCTGCGTGCAGCCTGTATTTGTGGGCGGGGCCAGGTCACTCCTCTTAAACCCCCACTCCTGGGTCCTCTCCGCCACGCATGCCGCATTCGTACGTCCCACCCTTTCCCCCCCCTTTCTTTTTTCTTTCCGGTCTCCTTTCTCACTCTACCTAGGGTGGGCCCTCTTTTAGGCCTACCCGCGTAACGTGGCTCCAGGCACACACCAGCCACTGTTAGGGTCCCCTTCGTCTATCCTACGGACCGTGGCCTCGAACACAAGTAGTAATAATAACAATAACCCATAGTGCCCCCAGTACTAATAAGACCCCATAAGGTGCCCCCATTTGTGTAAAGGGAACCTAAAATGCTCCAAATAGTAGTCAGTAGAGCCCCCAGTAGTAATAAGACTCATTTTAAAATAACTCTAGTAGTTATAGTGCCCTCTATAGCGTCCTTAGCATATAATGTCCCCATGTAGTGGTCCCAGTACTTAGGTCATTTTTTAGTACCCCCATTGGTTATATTAGTGTCCCCAGTGGTTATACTGCCACCTTATATTGCCCCAAAATTTACAAAAAAAGCAGTCTGCAAAGCAGACCACAGGCCTTTTTGGACTTGCAGCCTGAGTTGCCCATATCCCGGCACAGGCAGTCGCAATGAAGTCATCGCTCCACCTGCATCCTGGGGCAATGACATAATTGCAACCACCTGAGACCTAGCACAGGTGATCACAATGACGTCATCGCTTCATGACTGCTTGTGCTGCTTCATAGGCTTTAGGCTTAGGGATTTAGGAGAGTGAAAGTGCAGCAAGCCCCTGAGGAGCCGGTGTAGACGATAGGAGTGGTAGAGACCCTGATGACGGGTAGTGTCACAGTGTAATCCCTCAGGCAGTTGCTCCCTGGGGATTGGTGCAGTGGAAATGTAGCACCGAAGAATGGAGCCAGAATCGAATGTAACTTGCAGTCTTTTTTTACTAAATGCAACATAGAAAATACATTTAGTAGCAGCAGGCTTTAAGTGCAATTTTCTTTCTGGCACCAGTAAAAATATAGAGTCAGTTTGGTTGATGGCAATTCAGCACTTAGGTGGTATTGGTCATGTAGTGGTCTGGTGAGGGTGTCTTGGCCATAATCCCTTACCCTGCAGCAGTGTCTTCTATGCTGGTGGTAGCAGTTCACTTTGCTGTCTGGAGTCTCAAGATTTTACTTGAGGAAAGTTGGAGTAGCTCTCTCTGGAGAACCTATATCACGAGCAGGAGCTCTGCAATTTGGTTCCTCGTCCTATTGTCTCTGGACATGAACTTCCCCTCTTGGCAGGAAGCAGGACTAGCCACTCTTACCATAAGGGGAGGAACAGGGTGGCTAGCCTTTTGCCATCCGTTCATTTCTGGGATCTATGGACAGAAGCAAACAATAAAATATATAACAATACATAATACAAACACCTGAAACAGGCATAGAAAATGGCAAATGAGACGTCCCCTTTCCCGTCCACGCCATGCCCACCTAGTGAGTAAGTCGCAGATTGCTGCACAACTAACCTTTGCGCCACAAAGTATGCCTGAAGTATGCCTAGTATAGGCATATTTCAGCTTAATAAATGACCCCCTATGTACTAATTATAGCACCCCCAGGTCTACAAAAAAGACCATTGGTTACCTGCCCCTGCTGCACTATTCAACTGTTTCACAGTTCAATACAGTTGTATGTGTGGCAGGCACTACTTTCGGGGCAAAACATCCAGGGCTTGGATGGCCCAATCCAGCACTGACCCATCTGGCATTTGCCAGAATTGCCAGATGGGCAGTGTGTCCCTGGGGACATATTCCAGATTTGATTGTTAATTAATAAAAATGACTGAAATTGTGGCAATTCTGTTATAAAACAAATATGTAGCGAGCTTAGTTTTTGGGGCATGTCAATAATGCCCAATGTGAACCTGGTCATAATGGATGTGTGTTCCCTCAGCTATTGTAATAATGCAGTTGTCTGTGAAATGTAGGACAATTTTTTTTTTTTTTTTTAATGCATGGTGCATTTTCGAGTGATTGCAGTTATAAAATGTGATGACATATGACAATACAATGTCAATGATAAAAGCTTTTAGTGGTGGGAGGAATTCAGCCAGCGGAGACCAGGAACACCGTGTCCACCCCTCCTCCTAACCGCAGCCTTTTCATACAGCTCTGCCACCCTTTCATAAATCAATAGTGATAGATGGCTAATGGGAGAATGCTAAGGATTAATGTATGTAAATGGAAAGCAAATCTCAATTTAACACCAGTGCTTTGCTTAATAAAAAGGTAGTGACAACACAAACCAGGGCTGGATAGAACTCCTTATGTGACGGCCGCTTTAGCCTTCGCCGCTGTCACTCTCTGTTTATGGGATGGCTGCCATTAATCTCTTCCGATCTCACAGTCTGGAATGAATTTCTTATTTTGCTAGTTGCATTTCATCAAGAAAACAAATTCAGAGCAGAGACAGATCATGCAGTGTGTGGGTGTTTAACAAAGGGGCCTGTATAGTGTGGGCTGAATTGGTCTTTCTACAGTATTTTCCAATTTCAAAAGCATGTATGGTAACTAGTGTTGAGCGCGAATCTTCGAATAGTGAATTTTTATCTCGAATATCGCAACTTCTAAAATTCGTGAATATTTTGAATATAGTGCTATATATTCGTTCTAGCGAATATTCGTCATTTTTTCCCATCTGAACACATGATTCCTGCCTGCTTCTTGCTTGTGGGCCAACGAGTCATTGGCCCACAAGCAACTAAAGCAGGGAGGAATCATGACTTTAGATGGGAAAAATGACCACTATTCTAAAAAACGAATATATAGCACTATATCGAATATATTAGTTTTTTAGAATATTCGTATTTTTTTCTTTCAATCTGTACAGTTGTTCCACTTCGACATACTCCTCCCCGACAAGCATCCCCGTCAACATGGGAACGCATAGGGGTTAGAATATACCATCAGATCTGAGTTTTCGCGATCTCAGTGAGATCATGAAAACTCAGATCCGATGGTATATTCTAACCACCAGGCGTTCCCATGGTGACGGGGACGCTTGCCTGTGGGTTAGAATATACCATCGGATCGGATGCGGAGGAGGAGTATGCCGAAGTGGAAAAAACGAATATTCTAAAAAACTAATATATTCGATAGTGCTATATATTTGTTTTTAAGAATATTCGTAATATTCTAAAACAAGAATATATAGCAATATAGCGAATAATCGAAAAAAAATAATGTAGAGCAATTTAGCTAATATAGTGCTATAATCTTCTTTTCCTAATAGCTGTAATTTTTTTCTCATCTGAAGTTCAGATTGGAAAAAAATGACGACTATTAAAAAAAAAGATTATAGTACTATATTAGCTAAATTGCTCTATATTTTGTTTCCAATATTCGCTATATTGATATATATTCTTGTTTTAGAGTATTACGAATATTCTGAAAAACTAATATACTGTAGCACTATATTAGCTATATTGCTCTATATATTCGTTTTTTAGAATATTTGTCATTTTTTTCCATCTGAAGTAATGATTCCTCCCTGCTTAAGTAACTTAAGCAGGGAAGAATCATGACTTCAGATGGAAAAAAATTACGAATATTCAAAAAAACTAATATATAGCACTATATTCTATAGTGCTATATTTTTGTTTTTGACCCACGCCTGTATTGATCGCGTAATATTCGCATATTATGCAATCATTACCTTGCCGATTCTTTTAGTAAAAAAAAAAGTAGAATATAAATATTTGCAAAATATCGTGAATTAGAATATGACACTAATGGTAGCACAGTACAGAATACGATATTTGCAGCTGTTAAGAAATTACCTTAAGTATCAATAGTGGTAACAAATAATTTTACCTTAAGCAGAGCATGTCCATAGCAATGACAACCACAGCACATCCATAGCTGACAGTCAAGGCAGCTCTCATAACAGTGTCAATCAGCACCCCCTGTCCCACCATATCAGTGACACCACTGCAACAGCCAGCTACATTGCCTTTATAACAGAAACAGCCACCGCAACCTCATAATAGTGATATTCACAGCACTCCCATAACAGTATGAGCCCCAAAACCCAATAACATTGTCAAAATAACCTATTAACTGTGAGAGTCACAGTTCCACAAAAATATAAATAAAAGCCAAGAAATTTTCAATAACTGGACAGAATATTTAAGAATTTAAGAGAAAAGAAAATTACAGTAACGTCTTTTGTCTTTATCTATTCAGACACTAGATTTTTCATGTACAGTATAATAAAGTTGCCAAACTTCCTTATATTAGCTTTCACAGTGAGTATGCAGCGTCCCACTAGTATACGTGGGCACTTCAAATCTTGTTATAGTATATGTTGTACCATGTTGTATTGCACTATTGTATAAAAATCCCTGTTAACAGGCTGTTAGGTGCACTTCACACATTCCACCACTAGATGGGGATAGCACTACAGTATATATAGCACAGTTCAGGCCTAGTTAGTGAGTTGTAGTTAGAGTGTGGAAGTTGGAGGAGATGGAGTGAGGGGCAAGGGGGAAGGAGAGGACCCTCTCCTCTCAGCCCTCTCTGGGGCTCCACGACCCAGAGGAGCCAATTTATTGTCTCAGTGTCAAGCTAGGAAAGCAGACAGAGGTGAAACCTTTATTCTACCGTCTACTCTTCTGGAGTGCCAAGTGGATTTTACAAATTTTTTATGTGGAAAGACAAAGGAAGGACAATAGCCATTATTCTAGGCTCTAGGCGCCTTTGTATCAAGGTGAAGGATTTATTAGCTTCCGGCAGCCTCACCGTTACTTCAAGGACAGACGGGCCATCTGTTGCATCCCTTGTGTGTAGAAGATAAGGACTTGAACCACCTATACTGAGATTGGAACAAGGCAAAGACCTGACTACCAGTGAGTACACAACATCCTACTATAGCCTGAGATATAGCCACATATACAGCCTGTTACTTGTATTTGCCACATCCAACCTACACATTCATAAGAGACTGTTCATAACTGGATGTTAATTGCTGTGAAGACCCTGTTTACAGTAAAGTTCTTAGTTGGATTTAAACCCTGCCTCATTCTTCTATCTCCATACTACAACCACTCATCATTTTGCACCACCAAGGTAATGGCATCACGACATTACCTTAATTCAGGGGCCCAGCCACACAAGCACCCAGAAAAGCCAAATCACCATCAAGGGCACCTCAATCACCACCTGGCCGATGTCCCCTGCAATAGAGCGTGCCCCGTAGAATTTGGTGCTGTTCTCCCCTTCACTGCAGCCGGCCCAGGGAGTGTCAAAACTGTGAGTTATGAACAAACTGTTATTATTCCTCGGTACCACCGTCATCTCACAAGTTATCCCCCTGCGGTCCCGGCTCGCTGTAAGTACACCTTTTTTCATATATACTATATTACACAGCTGAAAATTAAGGGGAGAACACAGAAATGTTAATACAAATATGCTTTTTTACTTCTCATTCACCACCACATTACTTTTCACAGAGCAGAGAAATAAAAGAGAAAAAATACATTTATAAAACAGGAAAATGCAAAAATAAAAAATAAAAATGAGACTAACAAGCTAACTTGGTTGTAAAACAGACAGGTAAGGGCTCTTTCACACTTGCGTTGTCCGGATCCGTCGTGCACTCCATTTGCCGGAGGTGCCCGCCGGATCCATAACAACGCAAGTGAACTGAAAGCATTTGAAGACGGATCCGTCTTCAAAATGCGTTCAGTGTTACTATGGCACCCAGGACGCTATTAAAGTCCTGGTTGCCATTGTAGTAGTGGGGAGCGGGGGAGCAGTATACTTACCGTCCGTGCGGCTCCTGGGGGCGATCCAGAATGACGTCAGAGCGCCCCATGCGCATGGGTGACGTGATCCATGCGACACGTCATTCATGCGCGTGGGGCATCCTGACGTCACTCCGAAGCGCCCCGGGAGACGCACGGACGGTAAGTATACTGTTCCCCCGCTCCCCACTACACTTTACCATGGCAACCAGGACTTTAGCGTCCTGGAAGCCATGGTAACCATTCAGAAAAAGCTAAACGTCGGTAATGCGCCGAAACGACGTTTAGCTTAAGGCCGGATCCGGATTAATGCCTTTCAATGGGCATTAATTCCGGATCCGGCCTTGCGGCAAGTGTTCAGGATTTTTGGCCGGAGCAAAAAGCGCAGCATGCTGCGGTATGTTCTCCGGCCAAAAAACGTTCCGTTCCGGAACTGAAGGCATCCTGATGCATCCTGAACGGATTTCTCTCCATTCAGAATGCATTGGGATAATCCTGATCAGGATTCTTCCGGCATAGAGCCCCGACGACGGAACTCTATGCCGGAACCCAACAACGCAAGTGTGAAAGAGCCCTAACAGAACAATAACCTAAAGCCTTAGAAGAAAATTTCTGTCCCTGCAGTGACCAGATTTGGGGTGGTTCCAATGCTATGCTGGGCCCCTCGAACACTGTCAATGGTAAAGCATGGGGCACCCCAGATGAGAATAAGTCCAGAAAACCAGGGTTTGTACTAAACAGAAAACCAGGGTTTGTACTAAACCAGTTTGCTTCTTTACTGGAGGAACCATGTGCAAAACAATACAGGCAAGGCACTGAGCTGGCTTTTCCATCCTCCTTCCTAGCAGAAGAAAGTTTTGTGCTGAGGATCAGCTAGCTGTCCCTCTCTCTCAGAAGGTTAGTACCCTGGCCAAAGGCTGGTGACCAAGGGTATGTGGCAGAGTATCCCTGCCTCAGTGTCTTCTTTTGGTCACTAGTGCAGTCTCGCAGTCTCTTCTACTAAGCACTGGTCCTTATCTGCAGACAACTAGGAGCTCTTACTTCTCTCCTTATTTACCATTTCTAACTAAACTATAACCTTCTAATGGAAGGGAGGAGTGGAGAAGTACAGCCTAAGCAGAAGCAATGTTGCAATTTCAGTTTGTCATAAACTTATATAGAGTTTCAATACAAGTCTATGGGAATGACTAAGCAGTTTTTCCAGACTTGTTTAAGTCTTCAGACATAAACAACAGAGCTAAACCAGGTAGTCATAAGCTCACTGTGTCTATTTTTTCCCCTCCAAATCTTTGCATAGTTCTTTACAGTAACTGTGAAAGATTTCTCAGTGCATAGGTAAAAAGTCCCAGTGTCTCTTAGCTGGCTGTCCATTATCACTTTCCACAGTGCAGTGCAGATATAGTGCAATAACAGTGCAAATGAACAGGATATACAGTATTACAGTAAACATATAAAATGCAGTTCAACCATATATAACAGTATAACACAAAAGTTTACGTTAACACTTCAAAGTGGTCATAAATAGTGAGTTCATAGCTTTGCATAGTAGCAATAAGGGCAAAACTCCACAACCCTTGCTCCAGGGCACTAGACTCCCAATTCTTGTAAAAGTCTCCAAGCCCAGAAGTGAAAGTAAAAACAAAACAAAAACTATACACCAATAGCAAGATACTGTTTATTAAAATGCATCCAGCCAAGCAGAGAATTTTTGAGTATTATATTCTGACTAGTGTTGATCGAGCATGCTCGGCCGAACACCAGTTCGGCTCGAGCATCGCGATGCAAAGGCACATCGCGGTGTTTGGCCAAATACTGCGTGTGATCAAGCATGATGCTCGAGTCTCCTTCCCACACGTTTGTTGGCTGCTATGCAGCCAATAAACATGCAGGTAAGTACTGCCACTCACTGTAATGCCGTAGCCGTGTTGGTTACTGGCATTACAGTGATTGGCTGGCCAGTGTTCTAACAAAAATCCTTACTTCGTGAAAATACCTTACCCCTCGTGACTTCCGGGGGTGTGTTCCTCAGCGCAAGCGCACTACCATGGCACGGGTAAGATAAAATTACATGAGCGCTGACTCACAGACACCGCACGTGCGCCATCAGTGGTAAGGAGATCTGACGGTCTTTTCTTCTTGCCCTCACACTGTGCACACGCGGATTGTGAAATCTCCTTGCCCTCACAAGGGTTAGGGTTAGTGTTTAGGGTTAGCGTTATGCCCCCCAATATGCTGCACCTACCTCTCACCCCCCGGATGGCTGATAGTGCTGGGAGCAAAAGATTTTACAATCCGCGTGTAAGGAGAAAAGACCGTCAGATCTCCTTACCCCTGATGGCGCACGCGCGGTGTCCGTGAGTCAACACTCCATGTAATTTTATCTTACCCCCAGAAGTTGAGGCGCACACCCCCGTAAGTCACGAGGGGTAAGGTATTTTCACGAAGTAAGGATTTTTGTTAGAACACCGGAACGCAACATCGGGTGCTATAAAGAACACAATGACACGTGGTTCGGCTCGGTGTTAGGGCTCATGCACACAACCGTTGATGTTTTGTGGTCCGTTTTTCACGGATCTGTTGTTCCATATCTGAGGGTTTTTTTCTCCGATTTAAGTCCTCTTCCGTTCCGTTATTCCACAAAACATATCCATATGTGTTATGTTTTTTGCGGATCGGAAACAGAAACAGTAACTTATTAATCACCAAACACATGAGCAATATGGTCTGGGCATAGCATTTCTACAGTATGGATCCGCAAAATACGGATGAAATATGGATGACATACGGATGTGTTCCGTGTGAGTTTCTTATTTTTTGTGGACCCATTGACTTGAATGGGGCTTCGGACCGTGATTTGCGGACAATAATAGGGCATGCACTACTTTTTTGCGGAACGAAAATACGTAAATGGAATGCACACCTTCTGTTGTTTTTGCAGACCCATTGAAGTAAAAGGTTCCGCATACGGTCCACAAAAAAACCGCAATGGATGTGGAAAGAATATATGTTCGTGTGCAAGAGCCCTTAGTCAGGGAGAGCTGTGCTGTAGAAGGGACAGATAGTGTAGGTAATTGATTTAATTGAATTTAGTTTTTTTGTTAGGCAGGGTTGGTGTTAGAGACCCAAAAGTCCTTTGAAGGACTATTGTTGTGTCTGGCAGCAATATATATTTTTAGCGCAACCTGGGCCAAATTGCGTGCAATTGTTTGGCCGCTGCATTACCACCGTGACATTACCTGCGCTACATCTCCTGTATAACGTTAGTGCATTCTAAATATCAGTGACATTGGGTCTAATATTTTCGCTGCTGGTGAAAGCAACATTACCTGCGCTACATCTCCAGTATAACGTTAGCGCATCCGAAATATCAGTGACATTCAGCCTAATTTTTTTCGCTGCTGGTGTCAGCCACAGTACCTGTGCTACATCGCCTGTGTAACGTTTGCATATTCTAAATATCAGTGACATTCTGTCTAATTTATTTGTGCATACAGTTACAAAACCTGCGCTACTGTACGTGTGACATACTTGCAAGCATATATACCATTTAATTTGTGGAAAGCGAGCAGTAGGGGACGGGTAAATGGCAGGGCTGCTGATGGTGCACACAGAGGCCGTGGCCCTGGGTGCGGTGAAACTGTGCCTGCTGCCAGAGCACAAGAAACACACTCATACCTAGCTTTCACAAAGTTCAGTCTCAGTAGCCAAGAGTCTGGCAAAAAGAATCCTCACCCTCCTTCCTCCCACCATGGAGAGTCTTGGCAAACAAGTGATCCCACACTCGGATATTCCGAGAAGCTCTTTTCATCACCATTCCTTCATTTGGGCCTCTCGCCAAGCCCGCTTGAAGAGGGACATGAGGAGATCTTGTGCCCTGATTCCCAAACTCTTGTGCTTCCACAGTCAGAAGATGACGGTGGGGAACGGCAATTAGTGTTTCACGAGGTGGATGATGATGATGAGACACAGTTGCCAAATGCCAATAAGTCAACTGCAATTAGGGTATCAAAAGGTTCATAATGAGGATGAGACACAGTTGTCAATAAGTGAGGTTGTTGTTAGGTCAACAAGTCAGGAGGATGACCAGAGTGAGGAAGTGGAAGAGCAGGTGCTGGACGATGAAGTCACTGACCCAACCTGGGAAGGTGGTAAGCCGAGCGAGGACAGCAGTACAGAGGAAGAGGGATCTTCAGCACCGCAACAGGCTGGAAGAGGCAGTAGGGTGGCAAAAGGGAAAAGGCGGGCCACACCAAACAGGCCCGCAACTGTTTCCCGGAGCACCCCTTTGCGGAAATCTCCTTTGCCAAGAGTTAGGTGTTCCGCAGTCTGGTGCTTTTTTGATGAAAGTGCCGACGATAAAAGAATTGTCATTTGCAACCTGTGCCGTACCAATATGAGCAGGGGCGTGAACACTAACAACCTCACCATCACCAGCATGATCCGCCACATGGCATCAAAGCACCCTAATAGGTGTGCCGAACGCCTGGGTCCACAATCAGTGTCTGCGAGTCACACCACTGCCTTCTCTTCCCCTGTGTTACGTGCTGGCCAATCCCCTGTCCAAGACGCAGGCCCGGATGCCTCCCACCCTGCACCTGGATCTTCGCAAGCACCTTCAGCTAGCACATCCACTTATGTGTCCCAGCGCAGCGTACAGATGTCCGTACCCCAGGCCTTTAAACGAAAGCGCAAATACCCAGCCACCCACCCACAGGCCATAGCACTAAATGCACACCTTTCCAAATTGATGGCACTGGAAATGTTGCCATTTAGGCTTTTGGACACTCGTCCCTCGTTACTCAGTCCCCAGCCGCCACTATTTTGCCCGGTGTGCCGTCCCCGCCTTACACTAGCATGTGTCCCGTAACATCACCCGTGCCCTGACCAATGCAGTTATTGGGAAGGTCCACTTAACGACTGACACATGGACAAGTGCTTGTGGCCAGGGATGCTACATTTTCCTGACGGCACACTGGGTGAACGTTGTGGAGGCCGGGAGTGAGTGGTACACTGGGATGGAACAGGTGCTACCGACGCCAAGGATTGCGGGCCATACTTCCATCAGGATTTCCGCCACCACCTACATTAGTGGCTGCAACACCCCCTTCTCCTCCTTCACCACCTCCTCCACTTCCACCTCTGAATTGTCATCTTGCAGCACCAGTCAGCCATCAGTCAGTACCTCGAACCATGTAGCACTGCAGTGGGGAAGCGGCAACAGGCCGTGCTAAAACAAATTTGCTTAGGTGACAAATAGCACACCGCCGCAGAGCTGTGGCAGGGTATAAGGAACCAGACTGAGCTGTGGATCTCGCCACTCAACCTACAACCAAGCATGGTTGTGTTTAATAAAGACCAAAACTTGGTAGCGGCTTTGGAGCTTGTCAAGCTCACACACATACCATGCCTAGGCCACGTGTTAAACTTAGTGGTTCAGTGGTTTCTCAAAATCTACCCCAATTTGCCTGAGCTACTGGTAAAGGTGCGCCGCGTGTGTGCCCATTTCTGAAAGTTATCTACAGCTGCCGCAGGCCTGGCAACGCTGCAGCAGCGCTTACAATTGCCAGCTCTTCGACTGCTGTGCGACGTGAGCATGCGCTGGAACTCCATGTTCCACATGTTGGCCAGTCTTTGTGAGCAGCAGAGGGCAGTAGTGGAATACCAGCTTCAACATGGTTGTTGCCTTTCCAGTCAGCTGCCGCTCTTCACAACCGACTAGTGGGCATAGATGTCTGACCTCTGTGAGGTTTTATGCAACTTTGAGGAATCAACACAGATGTGAGCGGTGATGCCGCTATTATCAGCATAACCATCCCACTTCTGTGTCTACTGAAACGCTCGCTGCTCACAATGAAGGCAGACGCTTTGCATGTGGAAGAGGTGAAAATGGGGGAAGACAGTACACAGGGTGATAGCCAGACCACCCTCATTTCGTCTTCTCAGCGCGAAATGGATGAGGAGAAGGAGCAGGAGACGGTTGCCTCCGCTACAGAGCGTAGTACCCATAGCAGGTTTGTTCCATCGGTTCAGCGTGGATGGGAAAAAGAGGAGGAAGAGGATGAGGAGATTGAGAGTCATTCTCCTGATGATGACAGCAAAATATTGTCTGTTGGGACTCTGGCACACATGGCTGACTTTATGTTATGCTGCCTTTGCCATGACCCTCGCGTTGTACGCATTTTGGCCAGCACCGATTACTGGTTGCTCACTCTTCTTGACCCCCGCTACAAAGAGAACTTCTCATCTCTCATTCCTGTAGTGGAAAAGACTAGCAAAATGGTGCAATACCAAAAGGAAAAATTGGTCCAAAAATTTCCAGCTGACAACGCTGGCGGCAGAGTACGTAGTTCCTTGGGCAACCGAGGAGGGAAGATGAGGGGAACACACAGCAGTTCCAACAGAGGCAGGGCAACACTCCAAGGCCTGGGACAGTTTTATGACACCCCGCCAGCACCCTCACCCTGATGCGCAGCCTAGTGTCACAAGGAGGGAAAAATTTTGGAAGATTGTGAAGGAGTACCTAGCAGACCATGTCTGCATCCTCAATGATCCCTCTGTGCCTTACAACTATTGGGTGTCCAAGCTGGACACGTGGCACGAACTTGCGCTCTACGTCTTGGAGGTGCTGGCCTGCCCTGCCGCTAGCGTTTTGTCACAGTGGGTATTTAGTGCTGCTGGGGACATAATAACTGATAAGCGCATCCGCCTGTCAACTGAAAATGCTGAACAAGGCCTGGATTGCCCCTGACTTCTCTACTCCACCAGAGGAAAGTGGCTGAACATAAAGGCACTTTTAATGTGGCTTTTATGGTGTTTTGAATACAATGTATTCAAATGCACCCCTTCCACCACAAAAAAGGGTATATGGTTCAATCTTCCTTTTCTTGTCCTCCTCCTCCATTATATCAACATGCTTATTAGGCTGCCCTCGCTCCTAATGTTTTAGAGGGTCAGCTCACCAGCAGACCCTCAACGATAATTTTTTTGATGGTCAGCTCAGCAGCAGGCCCTCGCCCATAATTTTTTCCATGGTGAGATCAGCAACAGGCCCTCGCCCCTAATGTTTTAGATGGTCAGCTCAGCAGCAGGCACTCGCCCCTAATGTTTAGAGAGTCAGCTCAGTAGCAGACCCTCACCGCTAATGTTTTAGATGGTCAGCTCAGCAGCAGGCCCTCGTCCATAATTTTTTCCATGGTGAGATCAGCAACAGGCCCTCGCCCCTAATGTTTTAGATGGTCAGCTCAGCAGCAGGCCCTCGCCCATAATGTTTTAATCAGCTCAGCAGCAGATCGTCACCCCTAATGTTTTAGAAGGTCAGATCAGCAGCAGACCCTCACCCCTAATGTTATAGAACGTCAGCTCAGCAGCAGACACTCACTCCTATTTTTTTAGATGGTCAGCTCAGCAGCAGACCCTCACCCCTAATTTTTTAGATGGTCAGCTCAGCAGCAGGCCCTCGCCCATAATTTTTTCCATGGTGAGATCAGCAACAGGCCCTCACCCCTAATGTTTTAGATGGTCATCTCAGCAGCAGGCCCTCGCCCATAATGTTTTAGATAATCAGCTCAGTAGCAGACCCTCACCCCTAATGTTTTAGATGGTCATCTCAGCAGCAGGCCCTCGCCCATAATGTTTTAGATAATCAGCTCAGTAGCAGACACTCACCCCTAATTTTTTAGATGGTGAGTTCAGCAACAGATCCTCACCCCAAATTATTTAGATGGTCAGCTCAGCAGCAGACCCTCACCCCTAATTTTCTAGATGGTCAGCTCAGCAGCAGAAACTCACCCATAATGTTTTAGATGGTCAGATCAGCGGCAGGCCCTTGCCCCTAATGTTTTAGAGGGTGGCCAGCAGGCCTTGCTCCTAATCTTTTTGAGGGTCACCAGCAGGCCATCAATCATAATTTTACAAGGGTGTTTATGATGCCCTCATTTATGTGTAATAAAGGGTGTATTGGAGTGCCGGTTCCTTGTAATTTTTGGCAGCCCTTTCACTTAGTGCATAGGTTTTATGAGTGTAGGAGTCCCACTACCTGAACAATTGGGGAACGTCAAAACAGGCCATGAAAAAACGAAAGATGTCCAGCAGAAATTGACATTAGGGGGAATCTCCTGGGGAGACAAACAGGAAATTATCCAAATAATGGATGATACAATGAGAGTTTCATAACAGATAACCCATTCTAGGAAGGTACTAAACAATTCAAAAAAATGGCAGGAGATGGAACAGCCCATCGGTAGGCAAGTGACATAGAAATACAAGTCGTCCACCATACATCCCAGAAGATGGTAACTACCTGGGTGCACCAGAGGCAGACGAAAAGCTGCTTCTATGTCTGACTTAGCCAGCAAGGCTCCTTGTCCCGCCGCTCTGACCAGAACCACCGCCCTATCAAAAGGTACATAAGAAACCGAGGCTTCATCCTTGGAGATGCCATTGTTAACAGACGTGCCCCTAGGAAAGGACAAGTGGTGGATCAGTTGGAATTTTCCCGATTCCCGTTTGAGGATGAGGCCTAATGGCGAAACTCGGATATTATATAAAGGGGGGGGATGAAAATTGGCCAACCATTCTCACCTAATGAAACTTATCGGGGTTGTCCCTAGCAGACTTTAAATTGCTAGTAAAAGTAGGGGAACGTGAAAAATAGAATGGTATTGCGTGAGCAATGGACTGCGGATTGAGATCCGCCGCAGACAGAACACTCGTGCTTGTATTTACACAGGGCAAAAAATTTACAATATCCGTCGTTGTACAGCCAGCATGCTCCAGGTCTGCGTACGGTCACTGGCCCCTGTACGTTAGAGGTGTCAGCTGCCATGGAAGGAAAGGGATGCGCTTTTTTCGCCATCATAAAGGAGCTAGGAATTTTAATAAACAGCAAACTAAGCTGCAAAAACCAGTGTCAGGCAGCTGCTGCCAAGGCCAATAAGATAATGGGTTGCATCAAAAGGGGCATAGATGCCCGTGATAACAACATAGTCCTACCACTTTACAAATCGCTAGTCAGACCACACATGGAGTACTGTGTACAGTTCTGGGCTCCTGTAAACAAGGCAGACATAGCAGAGCTGGAGAGGGTCCAGAGGAGGGCAACTAAAGTAAAAAACTGGAATAGGGCAACTACAGTACCCTGAAAGATTATCAAAATTAGCGTTACTCAATTTATAAAAAAGACGACTGAGGGGAGATCTAATTACTATGTATAAATATATCAGGGGTCAGTACAGAGATCTATCCCATCATCGATTTATCCCCAGGACTGTGACGAGGGGACATCCTCTGCGTCTGGAGGAAAGGTTTGTACACAAACATAGAAGAGGATTCTTTACGGTAAGAGCAGTGAGACTATGGAACTCTCTGCCTGAGGAGGTGGTGATGGTGAGTACAATAAAGGAATTCAAGAGGGGCTTGGATGTATTTCTGGAGTGTAATAATATTACAGGCTATAGCTACTAGAGAGGGGTCGTTGATCCAGGGAGTTATTCTGATTGCCTGATTGGAGTCGGGAAGGAATTTTTCCTCTGGATCAACTTGCAGAATAACAGGCCGAACTGGATGGACAAATGTCTTTTTTCGGCCTTATGTACTATGTTACTATGTTATAAGGCGGAGCCATAAATCAGTCGCCTTAACCCCCCTAACCTATCTCCGGATGTAGCGCTATAGATAGAAGCCATATATACAACAAGTTCCGCCGACTGTTCAGGGTGGCGGAGGGCCATAATATATCCCAGTACGGAAAATGCTTGCAACCAATTACCTATATTATGGGCAACCTTTGGTCTGCGATCAATGAATCTATCAGAATTTGGTTTACGCTCTTTATCCACCGTGTGTTGATCGACTGATATTAAAGACCAAATATCTACATACTGGTTTGCCCATACTTTATTTCTTGTCTCCTCATCTAAATGAGCACCTAAGGGGCTGAGGCCACAAAACAGGGATTCCTTATGGTCACTAGCTCTAAGCAGCATAACAGGTTTAGAGGCAGGGACGGAGGGCCCGCCAATGCAGAACTAGGGTCTAACTGCACTAACAAGTCTTAAGGGCAGGCACTAGGCTTTTCGCTACTGAGGAAGCGCCCCACGCCCCATGAAATTAAACTCACCAGTGGAAGACGTCGCAGGAGGGTCCCTTGCCATGACTGGATCCTTTTCTGGAACCGCTCTGGCTGGTTCGGCCCCACAGGACGACCTTTTGGTCGCATTTCCAGGCTCCCGCCTCTTGCGTGAATATGACCTGCCGGAACTTGATCCGCAGCAGCTCAACTCAGTGAAGAAGGTGACCGCCACCTGGAAGACCTCAAACGAGCAGACCTACGGCTCCGCCTGCAGGATCTGGACGCATGGCGGGTACAGCAATGCTGGTGAGATGCCGACCTGCGCCTATTTCAGCAGTTGGAGATGTCAGTGGGAGAACGCGAACGAGTGTGTGTTCTAAGGTAGTGAGGGGGCTGGTTTTGTACCCTGTCAGCGACTTGCACTGCAACCTGCCCTGTAATAGATGGCAGGGGGGTTGCAACAATAGGCTGAGAAGCCATAGGGGCATCCTGGGTGTGGGGTGATTAACTGTATTGGTGGTTGGTAGGGGCTTATTTGGTGGCCCCTGAAGAGGGGCAGCAACATGGGGAGAAGCCTCTTCTGCAGAGGAGGAAGCGCTGGGGCGATTTCTAATATCTGAAATGAAAGGGGGGCAGTTAATGTCACGGCCAGGACACTACCAGGGACCTGAGCGCGCGCGCCTGTTGCAGGGTTGGAGGGCAGGGGTAAACTCTGTGCGACCGGAAGGCTTGGCATGCCGGCGCACTATGTTCTGCGCTCCCCCGTCTCCTGCATCGCAGGGAGGAGCACACAGGTAGTGGGGGGAGAGAGGGACTGAGGCGACCGGATGTTACTAGAAGACCGCCTGTGACCCGCTGCATACAATGGAGCATCAGAGGGAGCAGAGGGGGCATAGGGGACAGGGAGAACAGGAGGGACACAGGGAGGAGATGGGACAGCTTAAACAGGGGGAACAGAGGGAATAGGGGAAGAGAGTGAGGATGATGCAGGGGCTTGTTATCCCGCCAGTAGGCGAGATAGAAAAGCAAGCCCTTCATTTTGTAAATGAGCTGCCATAGCAGCTATTAATGCCCTTTCGTCAGCCATACCAAAGTTTGATAAGCTTTCACTGAGGTGCCAGAGAAAGAGGCTGTCCTCTGGCCCTTCCCCTTCTTTTCTACATATGGCCACTACCACCCCTTTTAGCCAACCAAGATTGAGGAGGAAGAGGGAAGCTTTATTACTGGAATGCCTCTTTTATCTTACCAGCCTGCTAACCAGAACACCCCTGCGGGCTGTGCCACTCTAACCAGGCTGCAATCCTTTCTTTAACCCTTTGCACTACCATTCTCTCTGCAGTCAAGGACGCCTGCATTTATGCACCTTGGCGTCATCTAAAATATAAAACCAAAGTTTGTCAGAAAATAGCTGTAATGGTACCCCAGAGGCTGTTTAAAAGAAACATGGCGCCTGTAAATCAATCTATAAATCTGCTGCACACTAATTTCCACAGAAAACCTGTTGCATCAAAATGCTCAATCCACCCCATAATACTGTACTTTGAGAGGCACAGTTTCCAAAATGGGGTCACTTCTCCGGGGGTTCTATTTATTATTTTGCCTCAGAGTCTCTCCAGTTGTTGGTACAAGTGTTGTAAATCATCACACTGGACCTCAAATGTGGCCATCTTACATGTTTAGGCAAAAAAATAGGATCACACACAGGGTGTTGCCAAAACCAACAACACATTATAATAATACATTAGAGCTTGCTTTTTACCCTGGCATAGGCTGGGCACAAAATTTTCTGCTGTGCATTACTTTTTGCCAAGCACTCAGGGGGTCAAAATGCCCACAACACCCCTTGTTAAATTCTGTGAGGGGTGTGGTTTTCAAAATGGGGTAACTTCTTGTGAGTTTATTTTTTTATTTTCACCTCAGAGCCTCTACAGTTATAGGACAGTGCTGTATAAATCACCAAACTAGGCCTCAAATAGGGCTGCAGCTATCGAGTACTCTAATAACAAAAAACTAATTAAAAGAACGTTTTTCTTTATAAAAGCTCATCAGCCCCCCCATGCCATCAGCTGCCCCCCCCTTGCCATCCACTTCCCCCCAGTGCCATCAGCTTCCCCCTCAGTGCCATCAGCTTCCTCCCCAGTGCCATCAGCTGTCCCCCAGTGCCATCAGCTGCCCCCCAGTGGCAAAAAGCTACCCCCAATGCAATCATCTGCCTCCTCAGTGCCATCATCTGCTTCCCAGTGCCATCAGCTTCCCCCCAGTGCCATCAGCTGCCTCCCTAGTGCCATCAGCTTCCTCCCCATTGCAATCAGCTGCCCCCCTAATGCCATCAGCTGCCTTCAATACCATCAGCTGCCCCCCCAGTGCCATCAGCTGCCCCCCAGTGCAATAAGCTCCCCCCCAGTGCCATCAGCTGCCCCGCTAGTGCCATCAGTTGCCCCCTCAGTGCCATCAGCTGCTTCCCAGTGCCACCAGCTGCTCTCCAGTTCGACCAGCTGCCCCCTCAGTGCCATCAGCTGCCCCCTCAGTGCCATTTGCTGCTTCCCAGTGGCATCAGCTCGCCCCCAGTGCCATCAGCTGCCCCCCTAGTGCCATCATCTGCACGCTAGCGCCATAAGCTGCCCCCTCAGTGCTATCAGCTGCTACCCAGTGCCATCAGCTGCCCCCTCAGTGCCATCAGCTTCCTCCCCAGTGCCATCAGCTTCCTCCCCAGTGCCATCAGCTGTCCCCCAGTGACATCAGCTGTCCCCCCAGTGCCATCAGCTGCCTCCAGTACCATCAGCTGCCCCCCAGTGCCTTCAGCTGTCCCCCTAGTGCTGTCAACTGCCCCCCTCAGTGCCATAAGCTGCCCCCAGTGCCTCCAGCTGCTCTCCAGTGCCACCAGCTGCCTCCTAGTCCCATCAGCTGCCTCCCCAGTGCCATCAGCTGCCACCCAGTCCCCTCAGGCTGCCCACAGTGCCATCAGCTTCCCACTCAGTGCCACCAGCTTGCCCTCTCAGTGCCACCAGCTTGCCCCCCAGTGCCACCAGCTGTCCCCCAATGCCAACAGCTTCCCCCAGTGCCAACAGGCTGTCCCCCAGTGCCACCAACTTGTCCCCCAGTGCCACCAACTTGTCCCCCAGTGCGACCAGATTTCCCCAAGTGCCACCATCGTGTTCCCCAGTGTTACCAGCTTACCCCCAGTGCCAACAACTGCCCCCCACTTCAACCAGCTTGCGCCCAGTGCCACCATCTCCCCCTCTTAGCTATGTCCCCAGTGCTAATACTTACCTTTCCTGTAGGGTCGCCACTCCACAGCTCCTCATCATCTTCATCCTGACGTCACACAGCGTCCGGTCATAGTGTGTCCTTTGAAAGATTTAGTTTCCAAAATGTGGTAACTTTTGGGGGATTTAAACTGTACTGGTACCTCATTTGCTCTGCAAATGTTCCCCCAAAACATAGAAACATAGAATGTGTCTGCCCAATATACTGAATACTATGAATAGCCCCTGGCCCTATCTTATATGAAGGATGGCCTTATGCCTATCTCATGCATGCTTAAACTCCTTCACTGTATTTGCAGCTACCACTTCTGCAGGAAGGCTATTCCATGCATCCACTACTCTCTCAGTAAATTAATACTTCCTGATATTACTTTTAAACCTTTGCCCCTCTAATTTAAAACTATGTCCTCTTGTAGCAGTTTTTCTTCTTTTAAATATTCTCTCCTCTTTTACCTTGTTGATTCCCTTTATGTATTTAAAAGTTTCTATCATATCCCCTCTGTCTCGTCTTTCTTCCAAGCTATACATGTTAAGGTCCTTTAATCTTTCCTGGTAAGTTTTATCCTGCAACCATGTACCAGTTTAGTAGCTCTTCTCTGAACTCTCTCCAAAGTATCAATATCCTTCTGGAGATATGGTCTCCAGTACTGCGCACAATACTCCAAATGAGGTCTCACTAGTGCTCTGTAGAGCGGCATGAGCACCTCCCTCTTTCTACTGTTAATGCCTCTCCCTATACACCTAAGCATTCTGCTAGCATTTCCTGATGCTCTATCACATTGTCTGCCTACCTTTAAGTCTTCTGAAATAATGACCCCTAAATCCCTTTCCTCAGATACTGAGGTTAGGACTGTATCACTGATTTTATATTCTGCTCTTGGGTTTTTACGCCCCAGGTGCATTATCTTGCACTTATCGACATTAAATTTTAGTTGCCAGATTTTTGACCATTCCTCTAGTTTTCCTAAATCCTTTTCCATTTGGTGTATCCCTCCAGTAACATCAACCCTGTTACAAATCTTTGTGTCATCAGCAAAAAGACACACCTTACATCTTACCATCGAGGCCTTCTGCAATTTCGCTGATAAAGATATTAAACAGTATGGGTCCCAGAACAGATCCCTGAGGTACCCCACTGGTAAGAAGACTATGGTCAGAATATACTCCATTGACTAATCCATTCAACAATATGGGAGTCCAAGCACAAAGACTGCAATTTATTGATAAACCTTCTATGTTGGACAGTATCAAAAGCCTTACTAAAGTCTAGATAAGCGATGTCTACTGCACCTCCGCCATCTATTATTTTAGTCACCCAATCAAAAAAATCTATAACATTAGTTTGACATGATCTCCCTGAAGTAAACCTATGCTGTTTTTCGTCTTTCAATCCATGGGATTTTAGATGTTCCACAATCCTCTCCTTAAGTATGGTTTCCATTAATTTCCCCACTATTGATGTCAGGCTTACTGGCCTATAGTTTCCCAATGCCTCCCTACTACCTTTCTTGTGAATGGGCACAACATTTGCTAATTTCCAATCTTTTGGGACAACTCCTGTTACCAGTGATTGGTTAAATAAATCTGTTAATGGTTTTGCTAGTTCACCGCTGAGCTCTTTTAATAGCTTTGGGTGTATCCCATCAGGCCCCTGTGACTTATTTGTAATAATTTTAGAGTCAAATAGCACCCCTTCCTTTCTGAGCCCTGCGGTGTGCCCATACAGCAGTTTATAACCATATATTGTATGTTGCTGTATTTATGAGAAAATTGGTAATTTGAGGGGTGTAGTTTCCAAAATGGGGTCACTTTTTGGGAGTTTCCACTGTAAGAGTGCCTCAGGGTCTCTTCAAATGCAACATTGCACCCAAAAACCATTTCTGCCTGCATTCAGGCCTGCACAGTGTCCATACAGCAGTTTACAATCACATATGGGATGTTGCTGTATTCAGGAGAAAATGGGTAATATATCATATTCACGGCCAAGTGTTTCTAAATACTATGAAGTGCCCATGGGATCATAACATAATTTTATTGGAAGAAATAAAAAATTTCATTTTTCCAGCCAAATGTCTCTAAATTGTATTATATGGCTGTTGGATCAAAGCACACACTACACTCCTCAAATACAGCAATTCCTTGTAGGGTGTATTTCCTAAAATGGGCTCAACTTTGGGTTGTTTCTACAGTAGGGATACCCTTCTAACGCAACATGACGTCCAAAAACCATTCCAGCAAAATCTGACCTACAAAAATCATATTGTGCTCTGTACCTTCTGAGCCCTGCCATATGCCCATACAGCAATTTATGACCACATATGGGGTGTTTCTGTAAACCAAAGAATAAAGGAAATAATTATTGAGGTTTGTTTTGCTGTTAAACTTTGTTGTGTTACAAGAAAATGGATTAAAATTGAAAATCTGCAGAAAAAAATGTAATTTTTAAATTTCACCTCCATTTTGCTTAAATTCCCATGGAACACCTAAAGGTGGCTTTTTTATTATGTGAGCCCTTCAAGGTCACTTCAAAACTGAATTGGCCGTTAAAAATGTCAGTTTTGGGAATTTTCTTAAAAAGTTGCTTCTAAAATTCTAAGCCTTCTAACATCCAAAAAAATTTGATGTAAAATGATGCCAACATAAAATAGACATATGGGGAATGTTAGTTAATAACTATTTTGTGAGGTATCACTATAATAAAAATTTAGAAAATTGTGAATTTTCCCACATTTTCCATAAAGTCTTGATTCTTTTTTATAACTTGAAAGTAAAACATATCAACCTACAGTAAATTTACCACTAACATGAATTACAATGTGTCACAAGAAAACATCCTCAGGATCAGTTAGATAATAAAAGAGTAGAATAAAAGAGTAGAAATAAAAGAGTCCAATTGCCCCCCGAAACAATGCCAGAACAGGTCAGAAGCACAGCGGTTAAGAAATGATAAGCTCAGAGTCCTGTCTACAAATGCTCGCAGTTTAGGTAAAAAAATCAATGAACTTGGGTCAATAATGGCATCTGAGAATGTAGATTTAGTGGCTGTTACGGAGACATGGTTTAATGAAAGAAATGACTGGGACATAACCATACCAGGGTACTCTTTATACAGAAGAGACAGAGAAGGCAAGAAAGGAGGAGGAGTGGCCCTGTATGTGAAAGATAGCATTAAATCTAACCTAATACAAGTTGGTGAGGCCAACATAGAGTCAGTTTGGGTTACGTTGCAGTTTGCTAACCATGCAGTAACTCGTGTAGGTGTGATATATAGACCACCTGGTCAAGTTAAAGAACTAGATGATCTACTAGTTGAAGAAATAGCTAAAATGACAATGAAAGGAGAAGTTATCATTATGGGAGATTTCAATCTTCCAGATATAAACTGGAAAACCAAAATAGCAAGTTCTACCAGGAGTACAGATATTCTAAATTCCCTACTAGGGTTATCTCTACAACAAGTGGTTGAGGAGCCAACCCGGAGGGAGGCCATTTTGGATTTGGTATTCACAAATGGGGATTCGGTATATGATGTCATTGTAGGCGAAACCTTGGGATCTAGTGATCACCAGTCAGTGTGGTTTAATATAAGAACTGTGAAAGAGTCCCACCACACAAAAACAAAAGTTTTAGATTTTAGAAAAACAGACTTTTCAAAAATGAAATTAGACATAAATGAGTCCTTATCAGACTGGAACGGATTACATGGAGTCCAGGAGAAATGGGACTACTTAAAAGGTGCATTATTGAAGGCAACAGAAAATTGCATTAGACTTGTCAGTAAAAGCAAAAAAAGGAAGAGACCACTGTGGTACTCAGCAGAAGTGGCCCAAATCATTAAAAAATAAAAAGCTAGCATTTTGTAATTATAAAAAAACCCAGAGCAATGAAGATAAGGAAATCTACAAGTTTAAGCAGAGAGAGGCCAAGCAAGTTATAAGAACTTCTAAAGCGCAGGCAGAAGAAAAACTAGCTCAGTCTGTGAAAAAAGGGGATAAGACATTCTTCAGATATATAAATGAAAAAAGGAAATTAAAACAAGGAATAACTAAATTAAAAACAAAGGACGGAAGGTATGTAGAAGAGAATAAAGGGCTAGCCGACTGCCTTAATGAATACTTCTGTTCAGTTTTTACAAAAGAAAAAGGAGAAGGACCTCCACTAGAAAGGATGACTAATAAATCGTTTGATGCATGTATCTTTACAGAGGAAGATGTTCTAAGTTTGCTGTCTAAGGTGAAGACAAATAAGTCACAGGGGCCTGATGAGATACACCCAAAATTATTAAAAGAGCTTAGTGGTGAGCTGGCAAAACCGCTAACAGATTTATTTAACCAATCATTAGTAACAGGAGTCGTCCCGGAAGATTGGAAATTGGCTAATGTCGTGCCCATTCACAAGAAAGGTAGTAGGGAGGAATCGAGCAACTATAGACCAGTGAGTCTGACATCAATAGTAGGCAAATTAATGGAAACCCTATTAAAGGATAGGATTGTGGAACATCTAAAATCCCATGGATTGCAAGATGAAAAACAACATGGGTTTACTTCAGGGAGATCATGTCAAACAAATCTTATAGATTTTTTTGACCGGGTGACTAAAATAATAGACGGTGGAGGTGCAGTAGACATCGCATATCTAGATTTTAGTAAGGCTTTTGACACTGTCCCACATAGAAGACTTATCAATAAACTGCAGTCATTTAGGAGTAATTATTTCAGAAGACTTAAAGGTGGGAAGACAATGTAATAGAGCAGCACGAAATGCCAGCAGAATGCTTGGATGTATAGGGAGAGGTATAAGCAGTAGAAAGAGTGAAGTGCTTATGCCGCTGTACAGAACACTGGTGAGACCTCACTTGGAGTATTGTGCGCAGTACTGGAGGCCATATCTCCAGAAGGATATAGATACTCTAGAGAGAGTTCAGAGAAGAGCTACTAAACTAGTACATGGATTGCAGGATAAAACTTACCAGGAAAGGTTAAAGGACCTTAATATGTATAGCTTGGAAGAAAGAAGAGACAGAGGGGATATGATAGAAACTTTTAAATACATAAAGGGAATCAACTCGGTAAAGGAGGAGAGCATATTTATAAGAAGAAAAACTACCACAAGAGGACACAGTTTTAAATTAGAGGGGCAAAGATTTAAAAGTAATATAAGGAAGTATTACTTTACTGAGAGAGTAGTGGATGCATGGAATAGCCTTCCTGCAGAAGTGGTAGCTGCAAATACAGTGAAGGGGTTTAAGCATGCATGGGATAGGCATAAGGCTATCCTTCATATAAGATAGGGCCAGGGACTATTCATAGGATTCAGATATATTGGGCAGACTAGATGGGCCAAATGGTTCTTATCTGCCGACACATTCTATGTTTCTATAAGTAAAGGCATTCCTAAGTTATTACCACATAAATTAAAACGTTAGATTTGCAAAACTACGCTTGGTCTATCGGCTGAAAATTCCAGTTGTTAGAAGTCATCCCCTATTCACAGAAAAGGGGGTAACTATTAGATTTGTTGAGGTCCTACCGCTTAGACCCCCACCAATCATGAGAATGGAGACCTAGTACCCCTCGGAGCACCCTGGAATGAATGGAAATCTCAAGTCGGGAAAAGGAAGGATCCGTTTTTTTGTATATTTGTCTGTCTAATCCTATGTTGTCCATGTGTCTGGAAGCCACTTATCCCCCATTTGGAATGACATGGATATTTGAAGGAGAGTCATGGTCAGTAGGCGAGTTAGGGGGTCAACAGGTAAGATAGCTGTAACGGTCGCGTACACACACACACACACAAGGGGGAGGGAAGTGACCACTGCGCTCCACCCTTACCCCTGGCCCTGCCTACTTGACTCGCGAGTCCTAATGACAGGGGACAACTGGACGGCAATCCCTAACTTGGAGTAAGTGCAGGGATGACAGACAGACAAACAACAGGACGTGAACGGACCGAGTCAATACCAGGAAAGCCGCAAAGTACAAATGGAGCAAGCAGAGAATTGTCAGGAGAAGCCGGGGTCATAAATACCAGGAAGGAGAGCAGAGAAGTACAAGAGGAGTCCTAAGAGAGTAGTCAGGTGGGAGCCGAGGTCACAATACCAGGACGGAAGCGCAGTACAGGAGGAGCAGGCAAAAGGATGGTCAGGGAACAGGATCAGGTAAGTATTCAGCAGTCCAACAAATAGCCAGGAACCTAGAAATTAACAGGCAACCTGAAGCCAGCAGGCTGCCTGTATTTATAGTGGGGAGTGAGGGTCATGTGACGTGGCCAGCGTCACATGACCGACAGACCAACCAGTCGAGCACCGAGTGATCAGCTCAGCGCTCAAGGCAGACTAGGAGCAGGGAGCCACCCAGGTAGTAAAGCCGCCCTGGGAATGAGGTCAAACACAGAACCTCATTCCAAAAGCTAAGCAACAGTTCTGCGGGGAATGGGGGACCGAGTGCACCTTTGGAACCCCGTGACAGTACCTCCCCTTTTACGAGGGGCCACCGGACCCAAGACTTCAGGCGATGGCTTTTCAGGGTGTTCTAAATGAAATTTACGAACAAGTCTAGGAGCATGAACCTCCCTGGCAGGTACCCAAGATCTCTCTTCAGGTCCATACCCCTTCCAGTGAATCAGGTACTGCAAGGAATTACGCACCTTCCTGACATCCACTATTTTAGACACCACATACTCGACAGCATCATTAACAAGAACCGGCGGAGGCGAGGCTTTTGATGGTACTACCGGTTCAAAATATTTTTTAAGCAGAGATTTATGGAACACATTATGAATGTGGAATGACTCAGGCAGCTCCAACCTAAAAGATACCGGGTTAATCACTTCCGTGATCTTATATGGTCCAATAAAACGAGGAGCAAATTTTTTAGAAGTTACCTTGAGAGATAGATTCTTGGAGGACAACCATACTTTATCCCCAACATGAAAGTTTACCCCCCTTGAACGTCTCCTATCGGCCTTGAGTTTTTGAGAACATTGAGCCTTTTCTAGGTTCGATTGAACCCGGGCCCAAACTGTGCACAGTTCGGAGGAGAGTTTATCCGCTTCAGGGTTAGAGGAGGAGACGGACGACCCAGAATGAAAACGGGGATGAAAACCATGGTTACAAAAGAAAGGGGAGACCCCAGCAGAAGAATTGACACGGTTATTCAAAGCAAATTCAGCCAACGGAAGGAATTTGACCCATAATTGCTGGTCATCAGCAACATACAACCTCAAGAATTGTTCCACAGACTGATTAAGGCGTTCAGTCTGCCCATTACTCTCAGGATGGTAGGCGGAAGAAAAAGACAATGAAATTTTACATCTTTGACAGAAGGCCCTCCAGAATTTGGACACAAACTGCACACCCCTGTCAGAAACAATATTTTCCGGGATGCCATGTAAACGAACAATCTCTCTCACAAAAATAGACGCCAGGGTTTTAGCATTCGGAAGTTTAGACAGGGGAATGAAATGAACCATCTTGCTAAACCTATCGACCACTACCCAAACCACAGTCTTACCCTCCGCCAGCGGTAGGTCAGTTATAAAGTCCATCGAGATATGGGACCAGGGTCTACTGGGAATGGGTAGGGGTCGTAGGTTACCAGCAGGGCGAGTCCTAGGTGTCTTGGACCTGGCACAAACCTCACAGGCTGACACGTAGGACTTGACATCCCTAGTTAGAGTGGGCCACCAATAAGATCTAGAAACCAGATCCTTAGTGCCCTCAACACCCGGATGTCCACAAAAGGCAGAATCGTGACACTTACCCAACAGCTGGAAACGAAATTGTACGGGAACAAACAACTTATCTGTTGGGGTGGATACTGGTGCCAGATGTTGTTCAGACCTAATGCGAGCCGAGATATCCTGGGTAAGAGCTGCTAAGAAGATTTTTGCTGGTAGGATGGATTCAGGTGGTACCTCAGTAGGTTGAAAAGCCTGGAAGCTCCGAGATAATGCGTCCGCCTTCACATTTTTACTTCCCGGCCTGAACGTGATGGAAAAATCAAAACGAGTAAAAAACAGAGCCCATCTGGCTTGACGGGGATTCAACCTCTTAGCAGACTCGAGAAACATAAGGTTTTTATGGTCAGTGACAACAGTTACACAATGTCTTGCCCCCTCCAGGAAATGCCTCCACTCCTCAAATGCCCATTTAATGGCCAGCAGCTCCCTATTCCCTATGTCGTAGTTTCTCTCCGTGGGAGAGAATTTCCTGGAAAAGAAGGCACATGGTCTCAGATTAGTGAGGCTAGCAGGACCTTGTGAAAGGACTGCTCCTACGCCGTCCTCGGACGCATCCACCTCCACAATAAAAGGTTTCTCCTGATCAGGCTGGATCAGAATGGGAGCGCTACTAAATGCCTTTTTTAATTTTTCAAATAAAGAAATGGCCTCAGTAGACCAATTCTCCAAATCCGCCCCTTTCTTAGTATCTTAGTAAGGTCGGTCAACGGTTTAGCAATTACGGAAAAATTCTTAATAAATTTACGATAGTAATTGGCGAAACCTAAGAACCGTTGTAAGGCCTTTAAGGATGAAGGTCTTACCCATTCCTTAATTGCTAGTACCTTACCAGGATCCATCTTGAAGGCGTGAGGAGTCAGAACATGCCCTAGAAACAGAATCTCCTGTACACCAAAGACACATTTCTCTTGTTTAGCGGATAGCTGATTCTCCCTCAACACCTCTAATACTTGTTTAACATGAGACACATGGGATTCAAAGTCAGGAGAGAATATCAAAATGTCGTCAAGATAGACAATAACAAATTTACCTAAGTACTCCCTAAGAATGTCATTCATGAAGTTTTGGAACACAGCTGGGGCATTGCTGAGTCCAAAAGGCATCACTTGATATTCAAAGTGTCCTACCGGAAATATTGAACGCCGTCTTCCATTCGTCTCCCTCCTTGATTCGGATTAGATTGTATGCCCCTTTCAGGTCAATTTTGGAAAACCAGGTTGCCCCCAGAACCTGGTTAAATAAATCCGGAATCAATGGGAGGGAGTATCTATTCTGGACAGTGATTTTATTTAATCTCCGGTAATCGATACATGGCCTAAGACCACCATCTTTTTTCTTAACGAAGAAAAACCCCGCCCCCATAGGAGAGACAGAAGGTCTAATATGCCCTTTACCAAAGCTCTCCTTAATATAATCTTCCATGGCCTTGCGTTCGGGCATAGAAAGATTATAAATTCGTCCTTTAGGAAACTTAACCCCCTCTACTAGCTCTATGGTACAATCATAAGGTCTATGGGGGGGTAGAACCTCCGGGGTTGGTGATGAGAATACATCAGAATATTCTCTAACAACAGAGGGTAAAGTATCAGACTTTACTGAGACCCCAGCCTGTACCACGGACAAGCACGAGTCACACTTAGGCCCCCATCTCACCAACTCCCCATTGGACCAATCTATAGTGGGGTTATGTAGTCGGAGCCAAGGCAACCCTAGTACCACCTCAGCAGGTAGGTTCTCCAGGACTAGAAGCGAACATCTCTCTGAGTGGCACACACCCACGGTTAGAGAAATCTCCGAGGTACATAAGCTCACCGTACCACCAATAAGAGGAGTAGCATCAATAGCCATGACATGGATAGGAGTTGGTAAGGCAAACATAGGAATACCCAATCTTACAGCATACTCAGAGTCAATAAAGCTAGCCGCTGAGCCAGAATCAATAAAGGCCTTACCCGGCCATTTATCTACTCCCAGAGAAATCGTAATGGGTACCGAAAGCTTACATTTAGAAAATTCAGGGTGTACCTGGTCTTTAGGTTGCCTTGTCTTAGGAGACTTGACAGAGAGGACCTTCTTAGGACACTGGTTGATCCAATGGTCAGGATCTCCACAGTAAAAGCATTCTCCACGTCTGCGGCAAAGATTCCCTCGGGTCATGCCAACCTGCATGGGTTCCTCGGTGGAGACCTCAGCATTGTCTCTGGGATAGGCCTCTGGCTGGACCACCATCTGGGAAGAGAACTGTTGTTCCTGTCGTCTCTCTCTAACCCGTCGGTCAAGTCGGACAACAAGGGTCATCATCTCCTCTAAGGTCTCTGGAAGTTGATAACTGACCAGAAGATCCTTTAATTTATCAGACAGACCTGTCCTGAACTGACTCTTCAGGGCTGGTTCGTTCCATCCTGAGGGGACACACCACCTTCTGAATTGGGTGCAATAATCCTCCGCTGGTAAATTGCCCTGAACCAGTGCCTTTAGAGCCGTCTCGGCTACTAGAGCCCTGTCTGGTTCATCATAGAGGGTACCCAAGGCCTGAAAGAACCCCTCCACAGAATATAAACAACTGGTGCCAGCAGGTAAAGAGAACGCCCAGTCCTGGGGATCACCCTGTAATCGGGAAATGATAATGCCCACGCGTTGACTCTCGGGGCCAGAGGACACGGGGCGCAAACGGAAGTAAAGTTTGCAACTCTCCTTAAAAGAGAGAAACTTCCTCCGGTCTACAGAAAAGGGTTCTGGGAGCTTAATCTGGGGCTCAAAATGCGGACTGGAGGCCTGAGGAGTGGAAGAACCTTGCCCTAACTCAAAAGAACTGAGTCTTTCCCCTAACTCCTGCACCCTCTGCGTCAGATTAGAGACATGGTCAGTCAGGGTCACCAGAGGATTCATAATACAGTGGTTATTGGGCCTGTTAATCTGTAACGGTCACGTACACACACACACAGGGGGGAGGGAAGTGACCACTGCGCTCCACCCTTACCCCTGGCCCTGCCTACTTGCCTCGCGAGTCCTAATGACAGGGGACAACTGGACGGCAATCCCTAACTTGGAGTAAGTGCAGAGATGACAGACAGACAAACAACAGGACGTGAACGGACCGAGTCAATACCAGGAAAGCCGCAAAGTACAAATGGAGCAAGCAGAGAATTGTCAGGAGAAGCCGGGGTCATAAATACCAGGAAGGAGAGCAGAGAAGTACAAGAGGAGTCCTAAGAGAGTAGTCAGGTGGGAGCCGAGGTCACAATACCAGGACGGAAGCGCAGTACAGGAGGAGCAGGCAAAAGGATGGTCAGGGAACAGGATCAGGTAAGTATTCAGCAGTCCAACAAATAGCCAGGAACCTAGAAATTAACAGGCAACCTGAAGCCAGCAGGCTGCCTGTATTTATAGTGGGGAGTGAGGGTCATGTGACGTGGCCAGCGTCACATGACCGACAGACCAACCAGTCGAGCACCGAGTGATCAGCTCGGCGCTCAAGGCAGACTAGGAGCAGGGAGCCACCCAGGTAGTAAAGCCGCCCTGGGAATGAGGTCAAACACAGAACCTCATTCCAAAAGATAAGCAACAGTTCTGCGGGCAATGGGGGACCGAGTGCACCTTCGGAACCCCGTGACAATAGCTATGTATGTCTATGGCCACCTTAGCAGCAAAATATAATTTTTGTTTCATGGATATGAATATAAAGCTGCGTGGATTTTCATTTAAATGATCAGATTTTTTTTGTTTACAGCAGATTAGCACTCAGTGGCAGCAGGGGCCAGAGATTTACAGTCCATAGATGAGTTGTCTTATCATAAGCTCTTTGTTATGGCCTTTGGTGTGCGCCGTGACACGGTTGCCGTGCATGCTGTTGCGAGCGGCAACGTGTTGTGGTTACAGCATGTAGGTGCCTCCTCCTTTCTCCTTGGGCCTTCCCTGTCTGGTGTCAGAGGGGTTAATTATCTAGCTGGTGGGCATTTAGGTGTGTCCCAGGTGTGGCCAAGTGGTTTATTTTTACCTGTGGCTTCCAGGCTGGGGTCAGTTGTACTTCAGCCTTGTTTGGTGAAGGAGCTCTGCTTCTTTCCTGGGTAAACCTGCCCAGTCCTTGAGGGCCACCTTGTTGGACATAAATTGTCTTCATTTTGTATCCTCCTTGTATCCTACCTCACTTTCTATATGTTTGGTGTGGGTTTGCGTTCAGGGTGTGTTGTACGTCTTGTTTTTGTTACATGTCTGGTCTGTTAGTGTTGTTTGTCCCAGCATGTATGCTAGATGTCTCCCTATGTGTTATTCCCCCGGAAGGGGGCTTCATGGTTTCCCGGAGGGGTGAGCCAATAGTCAAGTCAGTGAGCTGCTATCATCCTGATTCAGCGGCAGGTAAGTGTCTTGTTTCCCTAACCTGTTATCCAGGTGGGATTCAGGTCTCTGGGTTTTTACCTGCCTATTCTGTTAAAGGCTCACTGTCTTGTCTCTCTTACTGTTGTGGTGTTGTTCTAGGGGTCAGGTGGACCCACTGTAGTACATGACAGTGAGAGTTGCTTACTTTCTTTTGTTGTTTCATGTACAAGGGGTCAGGTGGACCCACTCTTGTACATGACAGTAGTCCCGTTGCTTTTCCCTTTGTCTTTGGTTGTTTGGACTCCGGTTCGTCTGTGTCCTTGAGGAACCGGTTGTCTCCTATTCCTGACCCCTATGCTAGAGATCGTTAGGGTCAGTAGGGCCCAGGTTCCAGTGTATGAGTTCTCCCTGCTCGAGTCTCCTCCCCTTCCTGCTAGGCAGCCAATAAACGTGCAGGTACAGTGGGATGCGAAAGTTTGGGCAACCTTGTTAATCGGCATGATTTTCCTGTATAAATCGTTGGTTGTTACGATAAAAAATGTCAGTTAAATATATCATATAGGAGACACACACAGTGATATTTGAGAAGTGAAATGAAGTTTATTGGATTTACAGAAAGTGTGCTATAATTGTTTAAACAAAATTAGGCAGGTACATAAATTTGGGCACTGTTGTCATTTTATTGATTCCAAAACCTTTAGAACTAATTATTGGAACTCAAATTGGCTTGGTAAGCTCAGTGACCCCTGACCTACATACACAGGTGAATCCAATTATGAGAAAGAGTATTTAAGGGGGTCTATTGTAAGTTTCCCTCCTCTTTTAATTTTCTCTGAAGAGTAGCAACATTTGGGTCTCAAAACAACTCTCAAATGACCTGAAGACAAAGATTGTTCACCATCATGGTTTAGGGGAAGGATACAGAAAGCTGTTTTAGAGATTTCAGCTGTCTGTTTCCACAGTTAGGAACATATTGAGGAAATGGAAGACCACAGGCTCAGTTCAAGTTAAGGCTCAAAGTGGCAGACCAAGAAAAATCTCGGATAGACAGAAGCGACGAATGGTGAGAACAGTCAGAGTCAACCCACAGACCAGCACCAAAGACCTACAACATCATCTTGCTGCAGATGGAGTCACTGTGCATCGTTCAACCATTCGGCGCACTTTACACAAGGAGATGCTGTATGCGAGAGTGATGCAGAGAAAGCCTTTTCTCCGCCCACAGCACAAAAAGTGCCGCTTGAGGTGGGCTAAAGCACATTTGGACAAGCCAGCTTCATTTTGGGATAAGGTGCTGTGGACTGATGAAACTAAAATTGAGTTATTTGGCCATAACAAGGGGCGTTATGCATGGAGGAAAAAGAACACAGCATTCCAAGAAAAACACCTGCTACCTACAGTAAAATATGGTGGTGGTTCCATCATGCTGTGGGGCTGTGTGGCCAGTGCAGGGACTGGGAATCTTGTCAAAGTTGAGGGACGCATGGATTCCACTCAGTATCAGCAGATTCTGGAGACCAATGTCCAGGAATCGGTGACAAAGCTGAAGCTGCGCCGGGGCTGGATCTTTCAACAAGACAATGACCCTAAACACTGCTCAAAATCCACTAAGGCATTTATGCAGAGGAACAAGTACAACGTTCTGGAATGGCCATCTCAGTCCCCAGACCTGAATATAATTGAAAATCTGTGGTGTGACTTAAAGAGAGCTGTCCATGCTCGGAAGCCATCAAACCTAAATGAACTAAAGATGTTTTGTAAAGAGGAATGGTCCAAAATACCTTCAACCAGAATCCAGACTCTCATTGGAACCTACAGGAAGTGTTTAAAGGCTGTAATTTCTGCAAAAGGAGGATCTACTAAATATTGATTTCATTTCTTTTTTGTGGTGCCCAAATTTATGCACCTGCCTAATTTTGTTTAAACAATTATAGCACATTTTCTGTAAATCCAATAAACTTCATTTCACTTCTCAAATATCACTGTGTGTGTCTCCTATATGATATATTTAACTGACATTTTTTATCATAACAACCAACGATTTATACAGGAAAATCATGACGATTAACAAGGTTGCCCAAACTTTCGCATCCCACTGTAAGTACTGCCATCACTGTAATGCTGTTGGCATTACAGTGATTTGCTGTCCGGAACGCATCATCGGGTGCTATATAGCACCCAATGCTCATTGTGAGTCAGGGAGAGCTGCGCTTAGGAAGGGACAGATAGTGTATGGAGTTTGTGATCGTATTTTATTCAAGTGAATAACGTTTCAAAGACCCAAAAGTCCTTTTAAGGACTATTGTGTGTGGTTGGCAGCAATTTATTTTAGCAAAGTAGTACTCAAATTTTGTTTTACATACTTTGCAAAATAGCAATTTTTTTTCTATATAGAGGGTGTCTGCAGTGACTTGTGACATCTGTGTAATACCTTCTGTGTGTCCGGGGCAGAGATAGGAAGAATAATAGTGAAAGCAATAAGGTTTTTTTTTCCATAATCTATCCACAGTTTTGCTATAAACTGTGTCATCCGTGATTTATCAGATCTGCGCTACAATACGTTGTGTGGTTGTCAGGGCCAGATATAGGGAAAAAATGAGAATACAGAAAACACAATTTTTTTTCACTTAATCTATCCACATTTTTGCTGTCAACGGTGCAATCCGTGAATAGTGTAATCTGCACTTCAATACATTTTGTGGTTGTCAGGGCCAGATATAGCGAAAAAAATTTAATACAGAAAACACTATTTTTTTTTTCCAGAATCTATCCACATTTTTACTGTCAACAGTGCAATCCGTGAATTCTGTGATCTGCGCTTCAATACATTGTGTGGTTGTCAGGCCCAGATATAGGGAAAGAGTTAGAATACAGAAAACACTATTAACTTGACCCACCATCTCCACCCAATCAGATTTCAGCCATTGACCTCCCTTGGATGTGGTATCCCTTTCTCAAGCTCCCTATCCAGCATCAAACCCTGATTCCCCATTACCCGTGATCACCATGGTAGGCGCAGAAAAGAACATCGAAAGTTGATAGGGCAGACATCCAAATGGATCGTTGCCATCACGGGGACGTGCAATCGCCCAGAGGTTATCTAGAGTCACCAATGCGGCAGCAGGCCCTCGTCCCTAAGGTTTTAGATGGTGAGATCAGCAGGCCCTTGCCTCAAATGTTTTTGAGGGTCACTAGCAGGCCATCAATCATAATTTTACAAGGGTGTGTATGATGCCCTCCTTTATGTGTAACAAAGGGTGTTTTGGAGTGCCGGTTCCTTGTAATTTTTGGCAGCCCTTTCACTTAGTGCATAGGCATTATCAGTGTAGGAGTCCCACTACCTGAACAATTGTACCACAATGTGAATGAGGCCCTCCTTTATGTGATATACAGGCTGTTTCGGAGTGCCTCTTGCTTGTAATTTTATTGCAGCGCTTGCACTTTATATACAATTGAATATACAGGAAAGAATGTTTCCTAAATTGTTTTCCTGTAAAATAGATTTTTTGGGGGGTTTTGTGCATATTTTTGTCAGTCTGTAAAAGTGGCGTACAGCTCGAACCACATGGTTCCCAGCAGCGACCTGGGAGTCCAAGATGCATCCAGACATCATCCCCATGGTGTTCCCAATCTATTTTGGTGGTGTTTCTGTCACTTTCTGAACTTTTCCAATAGACCAGGCACCCTCCCCTCTTCAGAGCAAGGGGTGCCTGCTTGTCTCCCATTGACTTCTGCAGTACGCCAGTCCTTCAGGGGGAGCGAATGTGAGGTCACGAGGGTAGTTAACAGACCGAGGATCTTGGTACTCACAATTTGTAGAAGACCCTGGGCACTGATGGAGAGCCTGGCACATGGATCCTCTGGGGCACTCTCTGTATATAGGGACCAGGCCGGGTGGTAGGTGAGGTGCCCTGGGTGTTGGAAATTTTGTGTGCCGGTGGCAAGATCCCTTATAGTTTGTGACGCCAGTGCCCGGAACGGTGGCACACCGATTTGTTGTAGGAATAATTGAGGTACACACAGTTGTAGTGAACCAGAACTCCTTTTTACTGAACAGTTCAACTATTTACAGGCTTCAGATAAAGTTCCATATGCAGGATAATGGTATCAGGCAGGCTTGACATAAATGGCAGGTAAAATCCTAGCAAGATAACTCAGAGGGAATAAACTGACAGATCAGGCTGTACTTTCTGCAGAATCCTGTCTGACTTTCTCCAAGGCCCGGATGCCTAATAGCTGGCTTTATCCTTGGGAGGGGAACCTTCCTCTGGTATGAATCCACTTGCTGCAAATAACCTTCTGCCTTTCAGCTTTCTACTTTGCTGGTTAAAATTAGCACTGCTCTGTACTTTGTAAGATGCAGGATAACTTCAGGAGGGAACTTTTTCTCCTGGGGGCAAGCTAGGAGCCTGGGCTATCTAGTTGCATGTTAGAAGCTGCACTTCAGCTAACACCTGGCTAAAGTCAATACTGGCTTCTGACCACACTCTCTCCCTCTCCTGAACTGAACCTGACTATATATACTAGGGGGTTCCCTAGCTCCCTCTACAGCTTAGGAGGAGGAACTACACCCCTAACAGGCCTGGTACACAGGAGATAATATGAAAATACACATTACAATGCAATATAAAATACCATGACCATGTTCCACAGGAGGTGGAGAACAACAGGACCCAATTGACCCTTGAGTAGTGCCCACCCTTACGTAGTGGGACACTACACTTCCATTATACTTGGGTTCTCAGCTGAGCAATACTTTGGTGCTCGATCATCACTAGTGGTGGCCATTCCTCCCTTCCCTAGTTTCCAGGCCTAGTACCTTTTCCCCTTCCCTCCTGTGTTACGTGGGGAATGTTTTCTCCTCACTGCACCGTGACAAGCGTACAGTCAGGTCCATTAATATTGGGACATCAACACAATTCTAACATTTTTGGCTCTATACACCACCACAATGGATTTGAAAAGAAACGAACAAGATGTGCTTTAACTGCAGACTGACAGCTTTAATTTGAGGGTATTTACATCCAAATCAGATGAACAGTGTAGGAATTACAAAAGTTTGCATATGTGCCTCCCACTTGTTAAGGAACCAAAAGTAATGGGACATAATAATAATCATAAATCAAACTTTAACTTTCTAATACTTGGTTGCAAATCCTTTGCAGTCAATTACAACCTGAAGTCTGGAACTCATAGACATCACCAGACGCTGGGTTTCATCCCTGGTGATGCTCTGCCAAGCCTCTACTGCAACTGTCTTCAGTTCCTGCTTGTTCTTGGGGCATTTTCCCTTCAGTTTTGTCGTCAGCAAGTGAAATGCATGCTCAATCGGATTCAGGTCAGGTGATTGACTTGGCCATTGCATAACATTCCACTTCTTTCCCTTAAAAAACTCTTTGGTTGCCTTTGCAGCATGCTTTGGGTCATTTTTCATCTGCATTGTGAAGCGCCGTCCAATGAGTTCTGAAGCATTTGGCTGTATATGAGCAGATAATATTGCCTGAACAACTTCAGAATTCATCCTGCTGCTTTTGTCAGCAGTCACATCATCAATAAATAAAAGAGAACCAGTTCCATTGGCAGCCATACATGCCCACGCCATGACACTACCACTACCATGCTTCACTGATGAGGTGAATGCTTAGGATCATGAGTAGTTCCTTTCCTTCTCCATACTCTTCTCTTCCCATCACTCTGGTACAAGTTGATCTTGGTCTCATCTGTCCATAGGATGTTGTTCCAGAACTGTGAAGGCTTTTTTAGATGTCATTTGGCAAACTGTAATCTGGCCTTCCTGTTTTTGAGGCTCACCAGTGGTTTACATCTTGTGGTGAACCCTCTGTATTCACTCTGGTGAAGTCTTCTCTTGATTGTTGACTTTTACACACATATACCTACCTCCTTTAGAGTGTTCTTCATCTGGCCAACTGTTGTAAAGGGTGTTTTCTTCACCAGGGAAAGAATTCTTCGGTCATCCACCACAGTTGTTTTCAGTGGTTTTCCAGGTCTTTTGGTGTTGCTGAGCTCACCGGTGTGTTCCCTCTTTTTAAGAATGTTCCAAACAGTTGTTTTGGCCACGCCTAATGTTTTTGCTTTCTCTCTAATGGGTTTGTTTTGTTTTTTCAGCCTAATGATGGCTTGCTTCACTGATAGTGACAGCTCTTTGGATCTCCTCTTGAGAGTTGACAGCAACAGATTCTAAATGCAAATAGAACACTTGAAATGAACTCTGGACCTTTTATCTGCTCATTGTAATTTGGATAATGAGGGAATAACACACACCTTGCCATGGAACAGCTGAGAAGCCAATTGTCCCATTACTTTTGGTCCCGTAACAAGTGGGAGGCACATATGTAAACTGATTTGGATGTAAATACCCTCAAATTAAAGCTGACGGTCTGCAGTTAAAGCACATCTTGTTCATTTCATTTCAAATCCATTGTGGTGGTGTATAGAGCCAAAAATGTTAGAATTGTGCTGATGTCCCAATATTTATGGACCTGACTGTACATAGAAATCATTGGGCCACATAGCAAAAATCTGAGTTGGGCCCCATGCCCTGTTCCTAGTCCCTAACTGCCCCTGGTCCTTCCACTAACAGCTCATAGCCCCTCACTCTAGCACGACTGGAGGGGGTTATCACAGGTTATATTTCCCAATGTTTTGGGGGTGTACCCTAATTTAAAAAAATTCAAATAAATTTAAAACAAAAAAGCAGTGTAGGCTACCTCCTCCTCCTTCACCGCTGCTTCCACCTACACCGCCACATCCACCGCCTCCTCAATCTCCTACTCCATATGGACCTTGTCCTCCTAGATCAGGATTATAATTTTTTTTAACATATTTTATGTTAATTAAAGTCATTTCCCTATCCACATTTGTTTGCAGAGCACTTGCCATGCTCTTAACCACATTGTGATGCCATTTGCAGCCCTCTAGCCTTTTCCATGACATTTTTACAGCCATTTTAGTGCTCAAAAGTTCGGGTCCCCTTTGACTTCAATGGGGTTTGGGTTCGGGGTCATGTTTGCGTCAAGTTCGGGTCCCAAAACTCGAACTTTTTTGTGAAGTTCGGCCGAACCGAACTAGTCAGGACAACTGAGTCAGCTCAACTCTAGTCATGACATCTGTCCATGAGCTGAATCTCAACAGAACGTGGGTCATGCAGCAAGAAAACAACTCTAAGCACACAAGTCATTTGGAATGGCCAAGTCAAAGCCTTGACATTAATCCAATACAAACATTGTGGGAGGACCTGAAGCAAGCAATTCATGGGAGGAAACCCACAAACATAACAAGGTGAAGCTGTTTTGTATAGAGGAATAGGCTAAAATTTCTCCAAAGCGATGTGCAGGACTAATCAACAATTGCCAGAAATGTTTAGTTGCCGTTATTGCTGCAAAATGGGTGGCACCAGATACTGAAACCAAAGGTTCACACATTATGTGATATCGCGTCATTTTCCTTCACAAATAAATAACCAAGTTTAATATTTTTGTCTCATTAATTTGATTTGGTTATCTTTATCTACTTTATTTACTTGTGTGAATCTAATTTAGTTTTAGGTCAAATTTATTCAGAATTATAGTAACTTATGAATGGTTTACAAACTTTCAAGGACCACTGTAGGAACTGTATAACTATAGTAATAATCCTGTAAATATATGCTTTGGATTTCAGTGGTGATATTCTGACCACCGACTCCTTTCCATTGTAGCTAGCCCTTTTTGTTGCTTACATTTTTAAGAACCTTATGGGCCAGATTTATCATTACTCTGATAGCTCACTCCACTTTCACATATGGCTAAAGTCAGTTTTAGCCAAGTCAGATTTATGATCGGCCCTTTAAGACTGTAATAAATGTGGTTTGACGGTAGCAGTTTATCCGTCAGTAAGCAGCTTTACAAAAGTCGCACATCTTTACGAAAAAGTCGCACGTTTTACGAAAAATTCACATGTTCTATTAAAAAGTCTCATAAGATATGCATGGTCCTCACTGGAGTGAAATTGCGCTTTTTTTTGCGACTTTTTAAATAGTCCCAATAGTAAATCTGTCTAGAGATTAATTTACATAAGTAAACACACCCACTTTCAGAAAACTGGCGAGCATAGTGCAGAGCAGTAAAAGGTTGCAAATTTGTGCGTAGTTTTAGCGTTTGCGCATTTTTTTACAACTTTTTCACTCCATTATTCTGACTTGAGCTAATGATAAATCTGGCCCAATGTGTTTAACCTTATGTGCTCTTGATTCGGCTGGAAAGTCTATGCATTTGGGCATGGGAGGTTTACGTTTTTACAATTTATTACTAATACCTTGAACTTTAAACCAAGTAAAGTTTTAGCTATATCATCCCGAGAACTGATGTTTAAATGTGGATCAATTTGTATTCCCCCAAACCCCACCCCTCACTTGTCAGAATTATATGAATTATATATTTATATATACATTCTCTGGCTCAACCACTGTCCTTGCATGTTTTGATTGCATAGTTGTCTTTTTTTTTTTTTATATATATCGAAATTCATAAAGATGTGTTCATTGCCTTGGTGTTGTTGAGCTAGCCATAATAGGTAAAAATAGGAAATATGTCTTTTTGATACCTTTCCCTTATAAGAACAATAACATTACAGCTGATCTCCCTTCACATCCATCACCTGTCATGCTATTCCTATCCAGTACATAAGGCCAGTGTCAGGTCATTCCTCCAGCTCTTCTGGAAACTCTACCTGTAGCCTCCCCAATACTGGCTGAATCTTCCTCCTCATTTGTCACTTTTTTCCTTCCTGTAAGTTCACAGATGTTAGATGCCATTATGTGTCCCTGTAATGGCTTCTGACAGTGTTTTATTAACCCAGTGGATCTCCCTGGAAGGTTATGGAATATTAGGTTGTAGCAAAGGTGACATGTAACATTTATAGATTGCCACAATTGTAATTGTTCGCAACAATCATTGCTATTAAGTGTTACAATGTATCAGAGCTCAGCGAAAAGTCCAATCTTCATTTGTCTACTTACCTCTAGTCTCGGGATACAATGTTACATTCTCATCAGTTTATGTTTCACCTTATGATTTTCTTAATGGAAGAGATTTAAGGTTTCTTTTATAAAAATAGGAAATCTCTAGATCTTGTCACAAGTATAAAGCAATTATTGTACATTGGTTGGGATTTGAAAGGTGGCTCCACTATTCAGAGAAAAATGGGTGAGGTGCAGAACTGCTGTATGGATCACCCTATCCAATGGTATAACTAATAGTAAATAAAGGTATAGCAGGCACTCTCTATATGGAATATAGCTGAACACTGTAGTATACTATATTGATTTATTACAGACAAAAATATTGTACATAAATGCATAAATCTTGTCATATATAATTGGACGCCCAATATAAAATAGCATATATAAACTGCAATACGATAGTAAATAGTACAATGATAAAAAATATTTTAAAAAATGGTTCTCCCAAATAAGACTCGCTGGTGTTGCCACTAGGGCAAGCATTGTTAGTAGCGTGATGTCAGTATAACAGCAGACAGGCTAAAAAGAGCGTTATGCCTGCGCTGTAACTGGACTTGTACCAGTGATCTCAGTCCACTTAACCCCTTTAGGACACAGCCTTATTTCACCTTAAGGACCAGGTCATTTTCTGCAAATCTGACCAGTGTCACTTTAAGTAGTGATAACTTTAAAACGCTTTGACTTATCCATGCCATTCTGAGATAGTTTTTTCGTCACATATTTTACTTCATGACACTGGTAAAATGATGTTAAAAAAAAGAATTTTTATTTATAAAAAAATACCAAATTTAGGGCTCTTTCACACCTGCGTTCTTTTCTTCCGGCATAGAGTTCCGTCGTCGGGGCTCTATGCCGGAAGAATCCTGATCAGGATTATCCTAATGCATTCTGAATGGAGAGTAATCCGTTCAGGATGCATCAGGATGTCTTCAGTTCCGGTACGGAACGTTTGTTGGCCGGAGAAAATACCGCAGCATGCTGCGCTTTTTGCTCCGGCCAAAAATCCGGAACACTTGCCGCAAGGCCGGATCCGGAATTAATGCCCATTGGAAGGCATTGATCCGGATCCGGCCTTAAGCTAAACGTCGTTTCGGCGCATTGCCGGAGCCGACATTTAGCTTTTTCAGAGTGGTTACCATGGCTGCCGGGACGCTAAACTCCTGACAGCCATGGTAAGTGTAGCGGGGAGCGGGGGAGCAGTGTACTTACCGTCCGTGCGGCTCCCCGGGCGCTCCAGAGTGACGTCAGAGCGCCCCAAGCGCATGGATCACGTGATCGCATGGATCACGTCATCCATGCGCATGGGGCGCTCTGACGTCATTCTGGAGCGCCCCGGGAGCCGCACGGACTGTAAGTATACCGCTCCCCCGCTCCCCGCTCCTACTATGGCAACCAGGACTTTAATAGCGTCCTGGGTGCCATAGTAACACTGAAAGCATTTGGAAGACGGTTCCGTCTTCAAATGCTTTCAGTACACTTGCGTTTTTCCGGATCCGGAGTGTAATTCCGGCAAGTGGAGTACACGCCGGATCCGGACAACGCAAGTGTGAAAGAGGCCTTACCAAAAATTTGTAAAAAATTGCAAATTTCCAAGTTTCAATTTCTCTACTTCTATAATACATAGTAATACCTCCAAAAATAGTTATTACTTTACATTCCCCATATGTCTACTTTATGTTTGGATTATTTTAGGAATGATATTTAATTTTTTGGGGATGTTACAAGGCTTAGAAGTTTAGAAGCAAATCTTGAAATTTTCAAAAACCCAATTTTTAGGGAGCAGTACCGGTCTGAAGTCACTTTACGAGGCTTACATAATAGAAACCACCCAAAAATGACCCCATTCTAGAAACTACACCCCTCAAGGTATTCAAAACTGATTTTACAAACTTTGTTAACCCTTTAGGTGTTCCACAAGAATTAATGGAATATAGAGATACAATTTCAAAATTTCACTTTTTTGGCAGATTTTCCATTTTAATAATTTTTTTCCAGTTACAAAGCAAGGGTTAACAGCCAAACCAAACTCAATATTTATGGTTCTGATCCTGTAGTTTACAGAAACACCCCATATGTGGTCGTAAACCGCTGTACGGGCACACGGCAGGGCGCAGAAGGAAAGGAATGCCATACGGTTTTTGGAAGGCAGGTTTTGCTGGACTGTTTTTTTTGGCACCATGTCCCATTTGAAGCCCTCCTGATGCACCCCTAGAGTAGAAACTCCAAAAAAGTGACCCCATTTTAGAAACTACGGGATAGGGTGGAAGTTTTGTTGGTACTAGTTTAGGGTACATATGATTTTTGGTTGCTCTATATTACACTTTTTGTGAGGCAAGGTAACAAGAAATAGCTGTTTTGGCACCGTTTTTATAGCTGGAGCCAGTTTTGGGGCGATTATCTTGGGTAGGGTATGATTTTTGCGGGATGAGATGATGGTTTTATTCGCACTATTTTGGGGTGCGTGTGACTTTTTGATCGCTTGCTATTACACTTTTTGTGGTGTAAGGTGACAAAAAATGGCTTTTTTCACACTGTTTTTATTTTAATATTTTTTACGGTATTCACCTGAGGGGTTAGGTCATGTGATATTTTTATAGAGCAAGTTATTACGGATGCTGCGATACCTATTATGTATACTTTTTTTTATTTATGTAAGTTTTACACAATAATATCATTTTTGAAACCAAAAAAAAATCATGTTATAGTGTCTCCATATTCTGAGAGCCATAGTTTTTTCAGTTTTTTGGCGATTATCTTAGGTAGGGTCTCATTTTTTGCGGGATGAGATGATGGTTTGATTGGCACCATTTTGGGGTGCATATGACTTTTTGATCGCTTGCTATTACACTTTTTGTGATGTAAGGTGACAAAAAATGGTTTATTTAGCACAGTTTTTATTTTTTACGGTGTTCATCTGAGGGGTTAGGTTATGTGATATTTTTATAGAGCTGGTCGATATGGATGCGGTGATACCTAATATGTATACTTTTTTTTTTATTTATGTAAGTTTTACACAATAACAGCTTTTTTAAAACAAAAAAATGATGTTTTAGTGTCTCCATATTGTGAGCTATAGTTTTTAGTTTTTTTTGGGGCGATTGTCTCAGGTAGGGGCTCATTTTTTGCGGGATGGGGTGATGGTTAGATTGGTACTATTTCGGTGGGCAAACACCTTTTTGATCGCTTGCTGTTGTACTTTTTGTGATGTAAGGTGACAAAAAAATGGTTTGGCGAATTTAGCCAAGGTGCCTGCTCAATGATTTGAGCAGGTATCGGGTTCCGATCACCACCCGCCGGGCGGCGGTTATCGGAACTATACATGACGTGTCCTATACACCTGCTTAGAATATATTCCTCCCATATATCTCCAGAAAGAAAATGAACACTGTACATTATCATCGAGCATATTCTTTTAAAAGAGATTTTTTGAATTTTGTTATATGTTTTATAATATTGTTGTCATTATTGTTATTATCGAGCTTCCACTTTTAAACACCTCTTAATTTTTCTTATATATTTTACATAAAATTTTAGCTCCCTATGAGATTGTTCAATCAGAAACAAAAAAGTATCATTGCAGAATGGGTTAATTATAGCCAATTGAATTAACCATGTTCATTTAATTACTGGACCAATAGAACCCAGTCTCCTAATAGCCAACTATATATATATCATGGCGAATGAAGATCCTCCACTCACTAATGAAGGGACTGTGTGTTGTCCCAAAACGCGTATGAGGACGTGGAGGATACTGGAAAGTTACAAGACTTACATACAAAGATCGAACTAGATCGAATCATTACAGATTTCTTCATACAAGCGCTTCTACAGACAATACGATTCAAATAGCAGCCGGCGAATTCGAGTCCGATCACGTGACCTCTGACGCGAACCTCGTCATATCGACCTAGCTACGTTAGACATCAGGTATCCACGTGGGACGCCAAGAGCCGGAGACCACAGCTGCCATACAGACGGATCGTATACCTCCGCCTATACTGGTAGGGTAAGTGTACTCCAGGCTACTGACAGTGGGGGACGCCGCACCGAGGCCTTGGATTTCCATTTCCTACACAAGCAACATGTATTCCTATGATATGATTTATTACCTATAATATACAAGGTTGAAATCTACGCTCTACGTTTGGGAAACATTATTACAACATTGAAACTTTGGAGACATTGTCAATAAGACGATACATTGTTTCCTCATACCAGCGTTCCTAATCTGGACTTTCAATTAAGTGGACTGAGAACACTAGTACAAGTCCAGTTACAGCGCAGGCATAACGCTCTTTTTAGCCTGTCTGCTGTTATACTGACATCACGCTACTAACAATACTTGCCCTAGTGGCATACATACTGTGCAACACCAGCGAGTCTTATTTGGGAGAACCATTTTATTTTATATTTTTTATTTTATATTTTTTAGCATTGTACTATTTACTATCGTTTTGCAGTTTTTATATGCTATTCTATATGGGGCGCCCAATTATATATGACAAGATTTATGCATTTATGTACAATATTTTGGTCTGTAATAAATCAATATAGTATACTACAGTGTTCAGCTATATTCCATATAGAGAGTGCCTGCTATACCTTTACTCACTATTAATTATTGTACTGTACATTGTTACGGCTGTAAAATCCAGCAAATATAACTCCATTAAACGGGTTGTTTCACTTAAAGGGGTTATCCAAAGTCTAACAAATCCCCCCCAATGCCCGAGCCCCTCATATACATTATACTTACCTGCTAGCTAGCACCCACATCGCTCTGGAGCCCTGAACGGCCACCGCTGCATCTCCCTGCCTAGCGGACCAAAACATCCGACCTGCTATTGGCTGCTTCTCCCATCACCGGATTCTTTGATTCATGAGAATGGAAGATGCAGCAGGGTCCCGGAGTGAATCGGGGGACGGGGAGCAGGTAAGTATAATATATACCAGGGGCCTGGGCATTGGGGGGGATCTGATAGACTTCGGATAACCCCGTTAAGCAAATCGCATTTATCATGTAGATAAAGTTAATCCAATGAGTTTACTAATGTATTGTGATTGTCCATATTGCCTCCATTGCTGGCTTGATTCAATTTTCCATCACATTATACACTGCTCGTATCCAGGGGTAAAGATCACCCTGCAATCCAACAAAGGTGGCCGTGCTCGCACACTATAGGAAATGGCGCTGGCCTCTCATGGTCAGGACCATGGGAGTGTGCATAGGCCTGCACTTTTTCCTATAGTATGTATGCAGGACCACCACTGCTGGATTGCAGGGTGGTCATAACCCCCTGGGAACGAGCAGCGTATAATGTGATGGAAAAATGAATTATGCCAGTAAAGGAGACAATATGGACAATCACAATACATTAGTAAGTGTCTTGTATTAACTTTCTCTACATGATAAATGCCATTTACTGAAGTGAGACAATCCCTTTAAGCCATGTTAATTTTTATTAACACACAGAGAGCAAAATGAGATCTATTTTATAAGCTTCCTAACATTTCAATTTCGCTGTAATCTTACCTGTAATATTACGACTTTACTTTGACGATGGAAGACATTTATTAAGACTGGTGTATTACACAACAGTCTTAATTTATCACAATTAGGGCACGGAAAGGGCGAAGTGGGGACAGTGGTGGTATGTACGGATCCGTACCCGTTCCGCATTTTTGCGGAATGTCTGCGAATCCATTCATTTCTATGGGCCCTCAAAAGATGCGGACAGCATACCATGTGCTATCCGCATCCGTTATTCCGTACCGCGGCTCTGCAAAAATAAACTTCAATGTTCTATACTTGTCTGTAGAAAACGTTCCGTGGACCCATACAAGTCTATGGGTCCGCAAGTATGCGGATCACAACGGAAATGTTTCCGTATATTATCCGCATTAATGCGGATCGATGTCCGCATATTTATTGACCCAGCCCCAAAATCAAAATTGATACATTTCCAGACAGGTCTGTCTGGACTGAACCAGATAGAGAAAATCAATCTTTGGAGTTGGAAGTGAAATTCAAATTTCCTTGAAATGGCTTTTTTCTCTGTTGAGAATATGATTGTTCTGATCCAGGAGAGAGTGGAGTTATGGGACACTCGCTCAGAATTGTACCACGACCGTGTCCTCAAGGATAGGTCGTGGTGCAGAATTGCAGAAAAACTTATGCCGGACGAGTGGGCCAAGGGAGATAGCAAAGTTCATAAAAAGCTTGGTAAGTAAACGTAAAATGTAATATTTAATATTTCATAAATTTATTTATTTTTAAAATTGTGTTTAGGTTGTCTAGCTTGTGCAGCATGTTCTGAGAAGTTTGCAAACTTCTCAGAGCATGCTGCACTGATATTCAAAGTGCACGAGCATGATGTCATTGTTTTCTAGTGTACATGCATGTAGTATGTAGCTTGTGCAGCATGCTCTAAGAAGTTTGCAAACTTCTCAGAGCATGCTGCACATGCTATATACTACATGCATGTACACTATATAAAACATACTTATTTAAATATATTTTATTATTTTTATTATATAATTTTATATATTCATTAATTTTTTTTCGACTTGATTTCACAGTTAAAAAGCTTAAGACAAAATGGCATTCTACCCGTGATCAATTCAGATGGGAGGAGAGTACCCGGAAAGGGCGAAGTGGGGACAGTGGTGGCAAATAAAAAAATAACTTATTTATACACCAAGCAATTACAGTTCCTTAAACCTATTTTTGAACTAAGACCGTAAGTATTTCACATTTTAATATTGAACGTTTAATATAAAAAAATAATAATATCATATTAATATTTTATTTTAATTTTTTTAAAGAACTGTTGACAGTCTTGTTGAAGACGCAGCTGACAGTCACTAGTCAACGGAAAGCATTTTGTGTATGTCCCCTCCAGAACGCTCCTCACCAGCACAAACTCCTCCAATGCCAACTACACCTCCGCCACAGATTCAGACTACTCCACCGAATATTGGCAACAGATGTTTCAGTAAAAGGAAAAGATCAACTCCTCAGCCTGTTTCGGGATTAAATACTCCTTGAGTATTTATCCCGAAACAGGCCTGAGTGTCAAGAGGACTCAATTATGTTGGGTATGGGGCCCTTTTTACAAAGAGTTCCAAAGACACAACAAATGTGTGTTGCATCATTAACAGCTGTACTTGAACTGTTTGCAGGGCCTCGTATGCCAATGGATGTATCCAATTACTTAAATGATGCTCGCAAACAGCTTCATGTCCCTGCTGCTACTCTGACCCAACCACAGCAGCAGTTACAGCCTGCAGTGTTTCAACCAACAAGGGCTACAAGGGTCTACCCTGAGGCCTCTACCTCCTCAACCGAGGCTTATTCATTTTGCAGAGACCTGTATGAGTTATGATGTTTTCATTATATAATTGTGATTAAAAATTTTAGTTTTTGGAGATCTGTAAACTGCAAACCAAATTTTTGGTATCATTGATTCACACCTATAGGGGCATTAGGCCCCTTTCACATGGGCAAGAATTCCACGTGAGTAAAATGCGTGAGTTGAACGCATTGCACCCGCAGTTAATCCTGACCCATTAACTTTAATGGGGCTGTGTACATGATCGTTGAATTTCACGCATCACGTGTGCGTTGCGTGAAAATCGCAGCATGTTCTATATGCTGCGTATTTCACGCAACCAAGGTCCCATAGAAGTGATTGGGGCTGCGTGAAAATCGCGAGCATCCACAAGAAAGTGTGGATATGGTGCGATTTTTACGCATGGTTGCTAGGAGATGATCTGGATGCGGACCTGATATTTTTTATTTGCCATTATAACGTGGTTATAATGGAAAATAAAAGCAAAATTAATAAATAATGCTAAGTAAAATAAGGGATGGAGGGGTGAAAGAAATTATTTAAACTCGCATCATTCACTTATTTGCACAGCCCGGCTAGTCTACTCTCTACTTCTTTTAGGACCTGGTAGGAAATGGACCTTTGGTGACGTCACCACGCTTCACCATGACGTCAACAAAGGTCCTTTTCCTACCAGGTCCTCAAATTAGAAGAAAGAAGACAAGCCGGGCTGTGCAAATAAGTGGATGATGTGATTTTAAAAATGTTATTGCATCCCTCCATTCCTAATTTACTAATTATGCTTTTATTTTCCATTATAACCATGTTATAATGGGAAATAATAAAATATACAGATTACTTAACCCAAAACCAATCGTGCCTGCAGCCTATTACAATAACGGGGAAGGGAGATGCCTCTACCTCCCCTGTCCTGCTGCAGATAAGCCATCGCTGTCAGAGTACCAAATATTCAGTTATTAATAATGCATGTATATAAAGCATTGCTTTTGCGCCTAAATAACTAAACAAGGTTACACAATCTCAGTCAAAACAGACAAACATTGAATATATCATTAATGTCTGATCTGTTATGGTCCCACTACATTAAAACGCTATATGAAAAAATAAAAAAAAGTGTAAAAATTAGAAGGCAGACAACATAAAAGCTTTATTAATTAAGTATATTCCATTCTCCTTGTAGTTGAGTGGCCACTTAATATTGTAGAAGTTAGAAGAGTAGAGATATTTTCTCTTGTATCGAGAATTGTGGGGTTCTTGTCAGTTTTAGTCAGTATTAGTCAGTTTTAAAAAAAAAACATTATACATTTTTTTCACTGTTTTTAAAAAAAAAAACTTAGCTCGCAAGCCCACGTCAAGGGTCCTCATTATCTTGCGAGTCCCTAATCTAATCTAACAATATGGGAACTAACTAGCTCAAAAATTAAATTTAAGTAAATTTTGAAAACCATAAACCAAAATTTATCTACGAGTACCACGAATGCTGTCCAGCTGCCATGATAATGCACCCTCTCTACTAATGAAGTAATCAGCAAAGAGTTCTCAAATTGCTAGTCCAGCAGATCCAGGTCATGCTGATTATGGTCTAATCCGACAGATGTGATTGTCGGAAAAGGGGCCACTTCAGGTTCGGAGGGTGCATCATGAATCCTGGTGAAGTTGTGTAAAATCACACAAGCCTGTATCATCCGGGTGGCATTTTGTGGACTCATAAGCAAGGATGACATGAACACTCTCCATTTATTTGACAGTATTCCAAAAGCACATTCAACATATCGACGTGCATGAGACAGACGATAATTGAATATGCGCTTTCGGTCATCCAAATCGCGTCTTGGAAAAGCTTGCATTACATGGGGGGATAATGCAAACCCTTCGTCTGCCACGATTACAAATGGAGCGGCTGAAGCAGAAGATCCGGGTAGTCGTCTGGCCTCTGGCAAGGCAAGTTGGTTGGCGCGAAGCCGTTCACCCATTCAAGATGCGGGTGTCAGCTGTGCTTCCATAGGCCCCAATATCAACAATAATAAATCTATAATGACTGTCAACTAGGGCCAACAGCACAACAGAAAAATATTGTTTGAAATTAAAATATTGGGACCCTGAGTGAGGCGGCTTCTTTACACGAATGTGCTTGGCATCCAATGCCCCTATGCAGTTTGGAAACTGCACAGATTGATAAAACCCATCAGCAATTCTCAGCCAATCTTCTGCCTTGGGTTGGGGCATCACCGCATCTCTGAGTCGTTGACAGATAAGTTGACATGTGTGACAGACGATCCCAGATATGGTTGGGATTCCCAGCAGATACTCATAATGCAAGGAGGCAAAAGAGTTACCAGTGGCAAGGAACCTGTAAAGAGAAAAATACATTTATAAGTTTCTATTTTATTTTATTTTATATTTTACAGTTATAATTAAGGATAAACTTTTAAACTTACCTCAACGTGACTAGAAGTCTTTCTTCCGGTGATATGCTGCGCCTCATATTTGTGTCCTGGAAAGCAAGTCCAGAACGGAGAGACGCGAGCAACATATCAAAAGTAGCTACTGTCATACGGCAATACCCCTGAAATTTTTCAGGGTGCTGCCGCATGTCAATGTACAAGGTGTGAAAGGGGCCCTTCTGTAGGCGCTGGGAGACAATGGGATGAACCCATCGCCTCCTCCTCCTCAGTTCTTCAGACAGCATAGCTGGCTGCCGTCCAAATCTCAGAGAAACTAGTCAGTACAGAAGAACCTCTCGTTCATTAGCCATGATACACAAGAATTATAGCCCAAAACCAATGCCGACCAAGCACAAGTTTCACACTAAGCTCTCTGTGCAATCAAAGCCAGACCAAATGGTGCTAAAGCAATCTGACAGGATTTTTTTATAGACATATTCACCTTTTTTTTTTTTATCTACACCTAAAATCTTTATTGAAAATGTGAAACACACCATCCGTTTTTTTTCGGATCCGCAAAAAATGGAACACATTCTGTTCCGTTTTTTATGGAAGAACGGATCCGCATTTTTGCGGATCCGCAAAGCCATACAGCCGTCTGAATGAGCCCTTATTAAGAGGCGCAAGTGTTGTGCATCTGTGCAAGTCTGCATCCAAAATTGAAAACTACTTCAGCAAAGGGAGCTGGAATTTTTTTCCGGCTGTATCCCACCATCTATGCCAGGCAACGTCCAGACCCCCACCAGTTCCTGTTATAGTCAATGGGCTCCAGTGGTGAAAGGCCATATCCATAAACTTGCACAGTACCACAGTTCTGTGTGGCAGGATATAAGCAACTCCTCAGTGATGTCCCCCCCCCCCCCATGGTAAATCAGGTCTCTCACTTGCCATGGATATGAGTAGATAGAACACTGTGTATAGTAATGGACGCGCTAACTGGTACACCAAATCTGAAGGTGTCTTGTCCTTTATTCAGGACTCTCATTCTTCTACTGAAGAAGAAAAAAATACATAACAATTACAATCTGTACTGCAAAAATCTGGGTGTTTTCTGCTTTTATCTTTTCTCTGTTTAGTCTCCTGTGAAATTGTTTTTCAGGAACTGATTAATTCCAGCAGCCTCCATGCGATGCAATGTGCTGCCTCCGAAGACAGGCGCGAGGCAGGTTCCCCCTGTTATCTACAGGTTATTACCACTCTGTCAAACACTTGCTCACAACCCTGCTGTTAATTTCCCTTGCATTGTCCTTCACTTGAGAAAAAAAGTTTCTAAGTCTTGGAAGACTGAAATACAGAATTCATATTTTTTGCAGGGACAGAGAAGCTTTATCTAAGCTGCACTAAAGGATATGTGGTGGATATTTACAATGTCTGGCGGGAAAGGTTTAATTGGGCTGAGGATGATGAATGTGTTAGTGATGGAGACTTGCAGAGGATGATAGCTAGTTAGACTTTGTGGGCAGACAAGATCCACCATATCCAGCCGGGCAGACGGGTATGACTATATATTTAATTGCTTGTTATCATGAACACAAAGTATCCTGGATTTTTTTCACATTTAAAAATAAAATGTAGAATTATGGTGCATTACTGGATTTAATAAGGTTTTATCAACCCTGATAAATTGGTTGCATACCTGTTCACCATGTGTGCTATGTGACCCTGGGTCCCTGGGTCAGAATGAGCTATGAAAGACTTCCGCCTTGAGTTAATTAACTTGTGGACAGCAGGAGATGAAATGCCCTGTTGTCTGATCTAGTATGGTACAGTACAACTGGTAAGAGATAGACAAAGATTTGCCCAAATCAAAGTTGGGACAAGGCATGATGGTGACCTAGGCAGATGAGGAAGAGTGCCATTCCCACAAGTCATATAATACATTCAAAATGATTGGTGATTGGGTCATTGGTACAGAAGAGGCTAATAAGAAAAATTGTGCTGGTCTATATAGAAGTGCCTGTTGTCCAATGATTTACTCACCTGTTCAGACTCCAGTGCTGCCTTGTGCTCGAAAATCACTGCTCCACAAGTATGCTGGGAGATCAGGGATTCTGCTAAACAGAATGGCAACATCAAGTGCGAATATCCTTCATCAAACCTTGAAATGATGTCACGTCCAATCTGCATGAATGGCATGGAACCCCTAAGACCAGTAACTGGCTGAGCAGTCACTTCAAAATGGACATGAAATCATCACATCCGGTCTGACTGAGCTAAAATGGAGGGACTATTAAAGAACCATTTCCATGTTTTTTTTTTCAGGCTTTATAACTAATAAAGTAAAAATTTTAAATGCTTACTTTATACACAAATTCACATCTTCATTTTCAGTTATTGCATCATGCAACTTAGATAGGACTAACCATTCTATCCTTATACTTATGTCTTCCCCAGGAAGCCAGTTTCTCTCCTTCCTGTGCAGATTAAAACTACAAGCAGAATTTGAAGGAAGATTGTCATCTGCTTTATGTCCGCCCCTCAGCGGCCCTTCATTCCTCCCACTACAAGCCACCACCTCCTCCTCCTCCTCGCCAGCATAGATTGCTTAGAATCACTAAGCTGCAAGGACCTTTTGACATGATATAGTTTTGTGACCAGATCAAGTGACATGGGTTACAAAATGAAGCAACCAGCAAATGCATAGATTTATGTTATCTATTCTATAAGCTCCTTTATATTAGGTAATTAAACATAAGTAATTTAATCAAATAAGGGGGATATTTATCAAATCAAATACATCAGTTTTGTGGTCTAAAAAAGTTGCAAGTCGTGGTAACTGCGACATTTGGTTAAATTTGTTACATTTTGTCATCCTCGCCACTTTTCACAGTAGTCTGTGTTTAAAGGGATTCTGTCACCTGGATTTTAGTGACAGAGCTTTTAACATCATCACATCAGTCTGCTCATTTTGTATTAAAATATACTAGTATTACTACCCTAAGTGTTGTCCTTTGTCTAGAAAATCGCTTTTATTAATATGGTAATTACCTGAGTAAGGTGCCCAAGGGGCTGTCCCTCCGGCTGTCGGTGCCCAGCCGCTCCTCTTCTCCTGGAGCCCAGCACCACCCCACTGGCCACAGGTGTTGACATGTGTATCCACGGAATGTGTTCGCTGAGCCATAAGCTCGTGCATGCGCCGTAGATACACATGTCAGCGCCTGGAATCGGCCTCACAGGACGCACTGCACATGCACCAGCCGGCAATGAGGAGTGAATAAATTAGCAGTGGGGCGGTACTGGGCTTCAGGAGAAGGGGCGCGGCTGGGCACCAACGGCCGGAGGGACCTTGGGCACCTTACTCAGGCAATTACCATATTAATAAAAGCGATTTTCTAGACAAAGGACAACACTTAGGGTAGTAATACTAGTATATTTTAATACAAAACGAGCAGACTGATGTGATGATGTTAAAAGCTCTGTCATTAAAATCCAGGTGACAGAATCCCTTTAAGAGCTGAAAGTGATATTAAACCTAGATAATTGCTCATTTAGGATTTGTGAATCTTGCAAAAATTGCAAAAAAGTTGCCACTTTTGCCAGGAAACCCCCGGGTGTACTTTTATACCTAAAGGTGTAAACCACATTGCACTCACGCCACATATGTTATTGTGGCATGCCAGAACCGCAGGGGCGACACGTGAGGTGCACGGTGGGCCGATGAGGGGGAGCAGTAACACAGTTCATCGGTTTACTCATGGTTAGCAGAAAGCCTCCCTGGGCTGGCAGCACAGTGATGAGGAAGACAGCACGATACCACAGGGCACCCTCTGTGGTAGGGAAGCACCAGTGTTTAGGGTGCTTGTAGCGGCTGGGTCCCTTGGTGGTATTTGTCGTGACGCCACTACCGTTGTAGTGGTAGTATTGAAGAATGAGGTAGACAGTGGTAGGATACAACTCACAACTTTTACTGTAGCTGGTTTTAGTTGCAGCATATACATCCAGACAGAATACAGTCTCTTGATATTTAGAGGAATTGTGCTGATCCACTGTTAATAGGTTTTGGCTAGGTCCTGACCAGTGGCGTAACTACCAGGGAAGCAGCTGCTTCGGGGCCCGGGCTGCCAAGGGGCCCGGCAGCGTGTGTGACAGTTTATTTTCAAGTTAGTTAAATATGATCGATTCTAAGGGCCCCTCGCTAATGTGATCTAATCTTACTGTCTCCTGAAGTCTCCTGATGTGTCTGGGATTCGAACCCACAAGCTTCATGTATCAGAGGCAAAGCTTTTACCCACACAGCCATAAAGGGTGCCTTGCCACTGACTGAAAAAATATTGGACTTCTACTGTTATAGCTGGCTAAGTGTACATCTATACACATGACAGCTGCCCCAACACACCCGGCACTGCTATATCTCTATATGACAGCTGTCCAGCACACTCAGCTCTGCTATATCTCTATATATGACAGCTGCCCCAGCACACTCAGCTTTGCTATATCTCTATCTATCTACTGTATAGCAATACTTAGAGATATATAGATGTAGCAGAGCTGGGTGTGCTGGGGCAGCTGTCATATATAGAGATATAGTAGAGCTGACTGTGCTGGTGCAGCTGCCATGTGTATTAGATGTAGCAGAGCTGGGTGTGCTGGGGCAGCTATCATATATAGAGATATAGCAGAGCTGAGTGTGCTGGGACAGCTGTCATATAGAGATATAGCAGCGCTGGGTGTGTTGGGGCAGCTATCATGTGTATAGATGTACACTTAGCCATCTATAACAGTAGAAGTCTCATATTTTTTCAGTCAGTGGCAAGGCAGCCTTTATGGCTGTGTGGGTAAATGCTTTGCCTCTGATACAGAAGGTCATGGGTTCGAATCCCAGCAGAAACTTTTCTGAAATACAAGCACTGACTCCATATATGGACATACAGGGCGGGACACAGGAAGAGGTTGCATCGCATCGCTGACATGGAGGTAAGTATAAGTGTTTATTTTTATTTTTTTAATACCCGACTGTTATTGCCATGGGGGGAGCGGGAGGCACTTGATACTGGCACATGGGGGGAGGGGGGTTGGCACCTGATACTGGCACATGGGGGGGGGAGGGGGGTTGGCACCTGATACTGGCACATGGGGGGGAGAGAGGCACCTGATACTGGCACATGGGGGGGAGAGGCACTTGATACTGGCTCGTGGGAGGGGGGTTTGGCACTTGATACTGGTACATGGGTGAGTTTGGCACTATGATACTGGCACATGGGGGGAGGAGAGGCACTTGATACTGGCACTTTTTTTTGGGGGGGGAGATGGCACTATGATATTGGGACATGGGGGAAGAGAGAGGCACTTGATACTGGCACATGGGGGGGAGAGGCACTTGATACTGGCACGTGGGAGGGGGGTTTGGCACTTGATACTGGCACATAGGTGGGTTTGGCACTATGATACTGGCACATGGGGGGGAGAGAGGCACTTGATACTGGCACTTTTTTTGGGGGGGGAGATGGCACTATGATACTGGGACATGGGGGGGAAGAGAGGCACTTGATACTGGCACATGGGGTGGGAGGAGAGAGGCACGTGTGGGGGGTTGGCACTTGATACTGGCACATGGGTGGGTTTGGCACTGTTATACTGGCACATGGGGGGGAGAGGCACTTGATACTGTCACTTTGTTTGGGGGGGAGATGGCACTATGATACTGGGACATGGGGGGGGGAGAGAGGCACTTGATACTGGCACATGGGGGGGTTTGGCACTATGATACTGGCACATGGGGGGTGGGAAGGAGAGAGGCACTTGATACTGGCACATTGGGGGGGAGATGGCACTATGATACTGGGACATGTGGGGGGGAGGTGAGAGGCACTTGAAACTGGCACATGATGGGGCATCTATGGGGACACTTACTGGCACATTATTGGGGGGCATTATGGGGGATACTAGGCCGGCAGCCTATCAGAGGCCGGACACTGAGGGGCATCTACTGGGGCACTATGTATGGGGCATTTTATACTGGTATATTATGGGGGGCACTAGCAGGAAGGGGGGAGAGGAGCACTATGGGGGAATTTACTGGGGGCACTATATAGGGGTATTTTATTATGGGGGCACTATGGGGACATTAGCTCAACTGGGGGCATTACAAGGGGGTATTTTTGCACTGTCACATTATAAGGAGGGGGGCATTATGGTGGGCATTATGGTGGGCTTTATTACTCCCCCATGGTTTGACCCCCTAGTAACAGCACCAGCCTCTCCCTGCTCTGCTATCCCTCTGCCCCTTCTCCAAATCCTTATTATGAAATCTTTCTCATTAGGATAAAACACAACATCAGCTCCGCCGAGCCCCCGGCCAAAGTGTTGAAGTGGCGTCCGAGATTTCCAAGGGTCAAGCCAAGTAATTGTAAGTTTTCATATGAAATATGTTTATGTTATACACATATAGCCTACACTGTGCCACACAATGTACAGTATACCGCTACAATGTGCCAAAGGAGTGGGGTTTACACAGGAGGTGGGAGGTGCGAAGCGCGCTGGGGGGGCCCTTACAAATATTTGCTGTGGGGCCCAGTCACTTCTAGTTACGCCCCTGGTCCTGACTCAGGCTGTGGTTCAGTAGTACTCTTTTCTGGTATGCTTAGTCCTATAATTTCTGTATCTTCCAAGCTCTTGAACAGGTAGCTAATCTGTCTTCTATACTTTATGGTGAGGCAGCCTGTAGCTAGCTTGTCCTCCACCGTGTGCAAAGGTGCCCGTTAAGCCTTAGGTAGTGGCTGTTATCACCGATGTCTCTCTGCTTGGATTTCTTCCAGGGACGAAACTCTACCCTCTGGTTGTAGAATGAAAGGAACTAAGAGGACCACAGGAGGAAAACGCTCTCCTGCTCCTCATACCTTGGCACTACCACATTGCTGCTTCCGACTCCACTCACTACTCTGTAATGTGGAGTCTCAACTGAACTAAATCACTTCACTAACAACCACAACAACTCCCTCCACACTAGGCCTGACTAAGGTATTTATATAGACTAAGTGCTATCCCCCTCTAGTGGTGGGAAGTATAAAACACACCTAACCAGCCTATGAACAGGGATACAACAGGTGATGTAATGCAGAATGACATGCAACCCAGTAATGCAGTTTAGGCTCCATTCACACATCCGCAATTCCATTCTGCATTTTGCGGAACGGAATTGCGGACCCATACATTTCTATGAGGCCGCACGACGTCGCACTTCCGGGTCCGTAATTCCCATCCTGAAAAAAATAGAACATGTCCTATTCTTGTCCGCAGACAAGAATAGGCATATTCTCTTAGTGCCGGCAATGTGCGGTCCGCAAAATGCGGAACGCACATTGCTGCTGTCCGTGTTTTGCGGATCCGTCACGGATGTGTGAATGGAGCCTTACAGTTATTTTGCAGTTCCCACATGTCCTGAGTGGGACGCTGCATTATTAAGGTGCATCGGTTCATAAACTTGGTGCAGGCACACAAAGCAAAGTCAGACTTAAAATGGACACACTAAGTGTTTTGATGTCTGGAAATCTGAAAACAGGGGTCACATGACCTAGTGACACATAAGGTCCTGTGAAGACGATGAAAATACTGACTGCCAGGAGGAGGATCAGTGGTGGAATCAACATTCTGGAGGAAACACCCACCCTCATTTACAATCTCCCCCTTCAGACAGCAGCATTCTGGGACTTGTAGTTAAGACTGCAGCAACATGGGAAGGAATTTTAAAAGAACAGCAGCCATTTTAATTATTATAGCAGAAAGAAAGGGTATATAAACATGCCAGACCAGCACAGGAAAACCAGAAAACAGAATGGAGACTTGTAGCAGGAATGAAGCAACAGTAAGAACTGTTTTGACATACTTATAGAGATATGTTTGGATGCAGAGGGAAAAAAAAAAACATAGGAGTGCTTCTTTAACAGATGAGTAAAGGTTTTTCTTTGTTTTATAAACCAGCCTGCTGTAGGATAATTCAAAAAATTGTCAGACAACCCCTTTAATAAAGGCCCTAGATTAAACCCTCAAGTAAATGGGCCCCAAAATAAGTACAGTCCCCAAAATAAATACATAACCCCAGACCCCAATAATTCCAGACTACACCCCAAAATACAGACCTAGACCATGAAATAAATACAGTAAATGCAGACCCCCAAATTAACACAGACTCAGACAATTTTCAGTGACCCAAAATAAATAGACAACAGACCAGACTGTACAAAAATACATACAGTACATATGTTCTAAATAATTACAGACCAGCAGAATAAATACAATTTCCCAAAAAAAGAACCACAGAAACCAGACCCCCTAAAGTATGGAATCCTGCCTTTCTAGAAAAGTACTGATCCCATAATAAAAACAGACCCCAAATAATACTACAGTATAAAGAGACACAGAAATAATTACAGATCCCCTAAACAAATAAAGACCCTAGACATTAACACTGAGCAGCTCAAACACTCTTTCTCTGTGTAGCTTTGCAAAGCACTGGCTTCAGGACCTTCACGGTGATCATGTGACCACAAGTTCTTTAACAGTAAAAGGTCCTGCGCACATTTGTATTATCATTGCACATTGTGGGAAAATTGTTTCTTGCTGTAATTTTCCACAAAAAAATACAACTAAAATGTGATGGCCACTAAAATCTTTGCTGGAAGGTTGTTCGTTAGACCTACTACTCATCCCAGCCTTTTGGCCATTGAGTTCTGGAAAAATTGAGCTAACTGAATAGAGAGTTTAAGTCATGGTGTTGCTGAGTGCAGTGGCTGAGTTTGGGGTGGGCCCAACACCACGCTGGGTCCCCCGGACACCATCAAGATGTCACCATGTGTTACTGCTCTTCGGAAGGGATGGTAAGGAGTGGTGCACCCCAATGGGAAATAAGTCCAGAGAGTCAGCGTCTGCAGTAAACCAGTGTGCTTCTTTACTGGAGGAATTCAGGTGCAAAACAATACAGGGAAGGCTCTGAGCTGGCCTCTCCAGTCTCCTCCCTGGCAGAAGAAGGGTTTGATGCTGAGGAAATGCCTGAGCTAGCTGTTCCAATCTCTCTCAGAAGGCTGGTACTCTGGCCAAAGGCTTGAGGCCCATGGTCTGTAGCTCAGCAGTCAGAGTGGCTCCTTGGTCACAGGGCTGGTGACCCATGGTCTGTGGCTCAGCATCCCCATCTCAGCATTTTCTTCTGGTCACTCATGGAGATTGGCATGAGTCTCCCCCTCTAAGCACTGGTCCCTAACTGCAGAACACTAGGGGCTCTGACTGCTCTCCTTATATACCATTTGAAGCTAGACTGGAACCTTCTAGTGGGTGGAGTGGAGAAACTCAGCACAAACAATTACAAAGTTACTATTCCCATAGCGCATAGACTCACATTGGAGCTTCAATGATATTCAATGACAATGACACAGCAGTTTTTCCAGACAAAATCACATTTCCAGACATAACAACAGAGCTAAACCAGCCAGTTACAAGGTCAGTCTGTCTCCTTTTGGTGGTAAACAACGTCTGGCTCCAGTTATAATTAGGCAATGTACATGTTCTAAGCATGGTACCAAGGATAGCTAGGTAAGTCCTTGAAAGTGAGTGGCTGCACAGCCACAAGGAGCCAACTGTACTAGGGATTGACCGATTATCGGTTTTAACGATATCGGCCGATATTCAGGATTTGGACCGTTATCGGGTATCAGCATCTATTTTGCCGATATTCCGATAACGTATGGGGAACACAGATTGCGCTGCTGACAGCGCTCTCCGTGTTCCCTCAGCTGCACAGGGGAGAAGTAAGCAGTGTCTCCCTCCCCCTGTGCTGCTGCTGCCGCTGCCACAGATGAAGAGACAGATGGGAAGAGGAGGGGAGGGGCTATGGCCACTGCGCCACCAATGAAGATAAATCTCTCATTCATTCATATACAGGAGGTGGGAGCTGGCTGCAGAATCACATAGCCGGCTCCCGACCTCTATGAGCGGTTGCCGCGATCCGCGGTAGTTAACCCCTCAGGTGCCGTGGATCGCAGCTACCACTCATAGAGGTCGGGAGCCGGCTATGTGATTCTGCAGCCAGCTCCTGCCTCCTGTATATGAATAAATTAGAGATTTATCTTCATTGGTGGCGCAGTGCACCCCCCCAAGCCCCCCAGTATTAATCATTGATGGCGCAGTGCGCCCCCCACCCCCACTCCGTATTAAAAACATTGGTGGCGCAGTGTGCCTCCCACCCCCACCCCAGTATTAAAAACATTGGTGGCGCAGTGCGCTCCCCCACCCAAGCCCCCCCAGTATTAATCATTGGTGGCAGTGGCCACAGGGTCCCCTCTCCCCTCCTCCTCCGATTAGAGCCCCAGCAGTGTAAGCCTGGGGCTCCGATCGGTTACCATGGCAGCCAGGACGTTCCTGAAGCCCTGGCTGCCTTGGTAAGCTCCATGCTGCTGTGTGCACAAAGCACAGAGCAGCAGGGACAGTGTGAGGTCCTATTCATCCTGATAGAGCTCTATCAGGGTGACTAGGACAAGGGTTCTAGTCCCTAAGGGGGCTAAAAGTTAGTAAAAAAAAAAAAATAATATTAAGTATAAATGAAAAAGAAAAATTTACAAAAAAAATAAAATACACAATAACAATAAACATATTCACTTTCAGCAGATTTGTGTAGGAATTTTTATTTTTCTAAAATGAAAATTCACAGAATATCGGTATAAATTATCGGCTATCGGCCTGAAAGTTCACAGATTATCGGTATCGGCCCTAAAAAATCAATATCGGCCGATCCCTAAACTGTACAAAGTGACTGCAGACCATGAGTGACTCTCAGGTAGGGCATTCTGTGGTACAGAGTAGTCTCCAAGTGTTCCACAGTAGAGCAGGACAGACAAAAGCTGGTGGTCACTTTGGGTGCAACACAGGTGTGGTAGGCCTATGGATTATCTCATGGCCTTCAATCTAAAATTGCTTAGAAAACTGTACCTACTTTCAGTTGTAACCATCAAGTGCATCCGGCCTTTGAGAATGTCCAGCAAGCATGAAATGTATTGTGCCAAAGTGTCTTGTGACCATCAAACATTTTGTACCGCTTCTGTGAAATAGAAGAAAAGCTATCAGTAACCAAAATGTTCTGCAATCCTTTCTTTAAAGGGAAACCCACCACCACTAGCTACATGCCTCTTGTAAGTGCAAGAAATATCATTAGAAAATGCACATTTAACATCATTGAAGTAAAGAAGTCAGACCTGCATCCAGCTAGTGAATAGTAATGTGAAAATTGTACATTTTACCAGTGGCCAGTCATCTGTGTCAAGATAGTAGAACTAAAGTGTATATATCATTGCTTCAAATAATCAATACAGACAGCATTATTACCAGACTCGCCCTTGGCTCCAAAATATTAATCTCTTACAAACACAACCACAATGTAATTATCTGTCTATTAAAGAATGATAAGGATAAAGAGGTTCTCTGGGACTTAAACCGTTTGGCCTGACCTATCCTTAGCATTTACCATTATACTTGAATAATCAGGATCTGGCCTCCGAGACCCTGCCAATCAACAAGCCAAGGGGCTTGGTGCTTGGCTTGTGCTTGGCTTCTATGAGCACCGAATCCCTTTAATTCTTTAAATAGGCCCTGCGGTTAATGTGTTGTTCTGTAGGGTGTTCAAACAATCACAAAGTGAAACCGTTATTTTCTGGAAAGGATTATTTTATAGGTGACAGCCAATTTAATTCAATGTTGCATTGTGTCTATTATGAGTATGGCTAATTTCTTAAAGGAGAATTGACAACTAACACAACAGTGCTTTTTGTCATTACTTGTAAAAATGTAGATCACAACAAAATATATAATATCTTAATCTTCTAAATGTTAACTCTTTGTTGCTGCATTGCTTGCACATAATCATTAAAGCAGTTTTCAAAGACATAAATACTGATGACCTATCCTCTGGATCAGGGCCGTCTTTAACGCCGGGCAAAAGGGGCAGCTGCCCCAGGCCCAGTTGCTCCTGGGAGGCCCAAGGTAGCTGCCTCTTGAGCCCCGCTGGCCACTGCCCCATAAGACGCACTTTTTTCCCCCAAAGTGGGGGAAAATGCCCCTGCATCTTATGGGGCGAATACTAATAAGCGCTTCCATTATGGAAGTGCTCATTAGTAGCGGAGGACCAGGAAGTGGTGAAGGCTCTGTTCTCACTGCTTCCTGGTCCTCTGCTGTCGGCTGTGAAGGCTGCGCACAGCGTGAGGGCTGATTACATATGGCTAGGGGCTGATTACATATGGTACTTGCTTGCTCCTCCTCCCGACCTCCCCTGCCCTTTGCATACGCCACGCGCCGTGACGTCACACGGAGGCACTGCAACGCTAGGGTGAGCCGAGCCCCGGTCTCCTTCCTGAACTACAGAGCGGTGCCCAATTCCAGCCCTGAGCCCAGCTGCCCAGAGCACTGATCTTGAGCCTGCTGGAGTCTTCAGAACTGTAAGTATTTACAGTAATTCACTGTTGTCGGGGGGTAATAATTCAATTAAGAATTATTAATTATGGTCATAAAAATAATTAACCATAAAAAATAAAATGTATTAAATTTGTCATAAATTCTTAAAATCATGACCTGGTGAATTGTAGACAACCTAATTGATACAATTCATATCAGAATCGACCATTTCCTCAGATAAATAAGTTCTTTTTAACGTGAGATGACGTTAATGATAAAATGTAGTTCTGCATTATACAATAATACACAGGTATTATAAAAATATGCAGATTTATTGGTTACAAGGTTATAAACATTTATAAGTAAATAAACACAATGATACATGCAAATAAATATATATATCGTTAATATAAAGCATTACAAGCTTAACAATACATGTGAGTGGAAATAACTTGTCACATTATAACCAAGCTATTATTAGGTTAGGATATCAAAATAGGAACATAAGTTATATACATTACTTCCGTTCAGAGAAAACCTCATGATATCAAGATGGGCATGTCTAATCCTAGACATCATTATAGAATGCTAAATACATTCTGCCCCCCCCCTAACCAACTACACATCACATGACTTCAAGATGGGCAAATCCATTCAAGGATATAACTTAGAAGAGACAACTGTATACTTCCGCCCCATCCTGGACTATTTTCACATATATAACTTTGGTAAGAATATTAAGACAAATAACAGGGACCTAGGATCTTGCTAGACCGTATCTTAAATGGTAAGGACTTGAAATAAGTATTTCCTGTGGGAATCCATCACTTAGCTTGGCGAAGGATGTTCTATATATATATATACAGTACAGACCAAAAGTTTGGACACAATTTCTCATTCAAAGAGTTTTCTTTATTTTCATGACTATGAAAATTGTAGATTCACACTGAAGGCATCAAAACTATGAATTAACACATTTGGAATTATATACATAACAAACAAGTGTGAAACAACTGAAAATATTTCATATTCTAGGTTCTTCAAAGTAGCCACCTTTTGCTTTGATTACTGCTTTGTACACTCTTGGCATTCTCTTGATGAGCTTCAAGAGGTAGTCCCCTGAAATGGTTTTCACTTCATAGGTGTGCCCTGTCAGGTTTAATAAGTGGGATTTCTTGCCTTATAAATGGGGTTGGGACCATCAGTTGCGTTGAGGAGAAGTCAGGTGGATACACAGCTGATAGTCCTACTGAATAGACTGTTAGAATTTGTATTATGGCAAGAAAAAAGCAGCTAAGTAAGGAAAAACAAGTGGCCATCATTACTTTAAGAAATGAAGGTCAGTCAGTCAGCCGAAAAATTTGGAAAACTTTGAAAGTAAGGGCTATTTGACCATGAAGGAGAGTGATGGGGTGCTGCGCCAGATGACCTGGCCTCCACAGTCACTGGACCTGAACCCAATCGAGATGGTTTGGGGTGAGCTGGACCGCAGAGTAAAGGCAAAAGGGCCAACAAGTGCTAAGCATCTCTGGGAACTCCTTCAAGACTGTTGGAAGACCATTTAAGGGGACTACCTCTTGAAGCTCATCAAGATAATGCCAAGAGTGTGCAAAGCAGTAATCAAAGCAAAAGGGACTACAGAGAGTGCAGAATTATTAGGCAAGTTGTATTTTTGAGGATTAATTTTATTATTGAACAACAACCATGTTCTCAATGAACCCAAAAAACTCATTAATATCAAAGCTGAATATTTTTGGAAGTAGTTTTTAGTTTTAGCTATTTTAGGGGGATATCTGTGTGTGCAGGTGACTATTACTGTGCATAATTATTAGGCAACTTAACAAAAAACAAATATATACCCATTTCAATTATTTATTTTTACCAGTGAAACCAATATAATATCTCAACATTCACAAATATACATTTCTGACATTCAAAAACAAAACAAAAACAAATCAGTGACCAATATAGCCACCTTTCTTTGCAAGGACACTCAAAAGCCTGCCATCCATGGATTCTGTCAGTGTTTTGATCTGTTCACCATCAACATTGCGTGCAGCAGCAACCACAGCCTCCCAGACACTGTTCAGAGAGGTGTACTGTTTTCCCTCCTTGTAAATCTCACATTTGATGATGGACCACAGGTTCTCAATGGGGTTCAGATCAGGTGAACAAGGAGGCCATGTCATTAGATTTTCTTCTTTTATACCCTTTCTTGCCAGCCACGCTGTGGAGTACTTGGACGCGTGTGATGGAGCATTGTCCTGCATGAAAATCATGTTTTTCTTGAAGGATGCAGACTTCTTCCTGTACCACTGCTTGAAGAAGGTGTCTTCCAGAAACTGGCAGTAGGACTGGAAGTTGAGCTTGACTCCATCCTCAACCCGAAAAGGCCCCACAAGCTCATCTTTGATGATACCAGCCCAAACCAGTACTCCACCTCCACCTTGCTGGCGTCTGAGTCGGACTGGAGCTCTCTGCCCTTTACCAATCCAGCCACGGGCCCATCCATCTGGCCCATCAAGACTCACTCTCATTTCATCAGTCCATAAAACCTTAGAAAAATCAGTCTTGAGATATTTCTTGGCCCAGTCTTTACGTTTCAGCTTGTGTGTCTTGTTCAGTGGTGGTAGTCTTTCAGCCTTTCTTACCTTGGCCATGTCTCTGAGTATTGCACACCTTGTGCTTTTGGGCACTCCAGTGATGTTGCAGCTCTGAAATATGGCCAAACTGGTGGCAAGTGGCATCTTGGCAGCTGCACGCTCGACTTTTCTCAGTTCACGGGCAGTTATTTTGCGCCTTGGTTTTTCCACACGCTTCTTGCGACTCTGTTGACTATTTTGAATGAAACGCTTGATTGTTCGATGATCACGCTTCAGAAGCTTTGCAATTTTAAGAGTGCTGCATCCCTCTGCAAGATATCTCACTATTTTTGACTTTTCTGAGCCTGTCAAGTCCTTCTTTTGACCCATTTTGCTAAAGGAAAGGAAGTTGCCTAATAATTATGCACATCTGATATAGGGTGTTGATGTCATTAGACCACACCCCTTCTCATTACAGAGATGCACATCACCTTATATGCTTAATTGGTAGTAGGCTTTCGAGCCTATACAGCTTGGAGTAAGACAACATGCATAAAGAGGATGATGTGGTCAAAATACTCATTAGCCTAATAATTCTGCACTCCCTGTATTTTCAGTTGTTTCACACTTGTTTGTTATGTATATAATTCCACATGTGTTAATTCATAGTTTTGATGCCTTCATAGTCATGAAAATAAAGAAAACTCTTTGAATGAGAAGGTGTGTCCAAACTTTTGGTCTGTACTGTATATATATATATATATATATATATATATATATATAGTACAGACAAAAAGTTTGGACACACCTTCTCATTCAAAGAGTTTTCTTTATTTTCATGACTATAAAAATTGTAGATTCACACTGAAGGCATCAAAACTATGAATTAACACATGTGGAATTATATGCATAACAAACAAGTGTGAAACAACTGAAAATATTTCATATTCTAGGTTCTTCAAAGTAGCCACTATTGCTTTGATTACTGCTTTGCACACTCTTGGCATTCTCTTGATGAGCTTCAAGTGGTAGTCCCCTGAAATGGTTTTCACTTCACAGGTGTGCCCTGTCAGGTTTAATAAGTGGGATTTCTTGCCTTATAAATGGGGTTGGGACCATCAGTTGCGTTGAGGAGAAGTCAGGTGGATACACAGCTGATAGTCCTACTGAATAGACTGTTAGAATTTGTATTATGGCAAGAAAAAAGCAGCTAAGTAAAGAAAAACGAGTGGCCATCATTACTTTAAGAAATGAAGGTCAGTCAGTCAGCCGAAAAATTGGGAAAACTTTGAAAGTAAGGGCTATTTGACCATGAAGAAGAGTGATGGGGTGCTGCGCCAGATGACCTGGCCTCCACAGTCACCGGACCTGAACCCAATCGAGATGATTTGGGGTGAGCTGGACCGTAGAGTGAAGGCAAAAGGGCCAACAAGTACTAAGCATCTCTGGGAACACCTTCAAGACTGTTGGAAGACCATTTCAGGGGACTACCTCTTGAAGCTCATCAAGAGAATGCCAAGAGTGTGCAAAGCAGTAATCAAAGCAAAAGGTGGCTACTTTGAAGAACCTAGAATATGACATATTTTCAGTTGTTTCACACTTGTTTGTTATGTATATAATTCCACATGTGTTAATTCATAGTTTTGATGCCTTCATAGTCATGAAAATAAAGAAAACTCTTTGAATGAGAAGGTGTATCCAAACTTTTGGTCTGTACTGTATATAGAAAAGCAATTTTTTAATGCTTTGCTAGATTATGAGTCTTGATTCTTCTGCAGGTAGAATGAAGCCTCACAATATCCTAAGACTACATCTCAATATGGAGATGATCAATTAATTTAATTATTTATTTATTCGCCAATCTAGATGGTATAATTTCACCCACACTATCAAATTAGTCTTAATAAAATTATATATTATTTTCTGTGTCTCTTACCAAGTCCTAGTAGGAATCTCACTTCTGCTCCTAGGAAAGCTAGGTGGTCCATCATAGCGCATCTCACCATGGCTTTTATCTTGATAGACCCCTCTAGAGAGCTCAACTTCTCTTCTTCCTCTCTCCTTTTTTCTCCTTCTCTTCTACCTTCTGTGTATGGTTTATGATCACAAACTTATCAGTTAGACACACCTTCCTAGTTTGGAACTTTACAATCATTGTCGGATGGGCGTGACCAGTGATAAAAATTGTGACATCATAACCTTACCCAGAATGCACTTTTGCTAATGTTTTAATATCACCTACTCATACTTAGGTGGCACTGCTGTATAAGCTATTTGCATCATAGTATAAAGGGTTAACTATGTAAGTCTGAATAAAACGTATTCTATACATTTGACCTTAAAAGCTTTAATTCAAAGCCATAGGGATTAATTCTGACACTTGTAGCAATTAGAGACAGACCTCTAGGTGTCTCTCTGAATGTTTCTCACACTGTTAATTTATGGATCATAAATAGTATGAATGGCCTTGTTTTCTCACAGAGATATCAGTACCTCCTGTCATACCAAAGATGTGAATAATTGTTACAAAACACACATCTTTACAGACACTCTTTTAGAGTCAAATATTCTCCTAATGAGAAATATATATATAATATACTGGATATATGTTGTCTTTGTAACATATAACAATATAATACAAACAAATATATAAGTATATATATATATATATATATATATATATATATATATATATATATAGCAAAGAAAGTCCGCAGCACTCCTTGAAAGATAAAATGTGCTCTTTAGTCACACATATTAAATGTTGACAACGTTTCGGTTCTCTCACAGAACCTTTCTCAAGTCAGACCTGACTTGAGAAAGGTTCTGTGAGAGAACCGAAACATTGACAACATTTGTGAATAAAATGTGTGAATAAAGAGCACATTTTATCTTTCAAGGAGTGCTGCGGACTTTCTTTGCTGTCTTCCGTCCTGAATCGAGGGACTACCGCGGGCACCCTACATTTGCCTTGAAGGGACTGCTGCCAGATTTTCTCTATGGATATATATATATATATACATTCACCTAAAGAATTATTAGTAACACCTGTTCTATTTCTCATTAATGCAATTATCTAGTCAACCAATTACATGGCAGTTGCTTCAATGCATTTAGGGGTGTGGTCCTGGTCAAGACAATCTCCTGAACTCCAAATTGAATGTCAGAATGGGAAAGAAAGGTGATTTAAGAAATTTTGAGCGTGGCATGGTTGTTGGTGCCAGACGGGCCGGTCTGAGTATTTCACAATCTGCTCAGTTACTGGGATTTTCACGCACAACCATTTCTAGGGTTTACAAAGAATGGTGTGAAAAGGGAAAAACATCAAGTATGCGGCAGTCCTGTGGGCAAAAATGCCTTGTGGATGCTAGAGGTCAGAGGAGAATGGGCCGACTGATTCAAGCTGATAGAAGAGCAACGTTGACTGAAATAACCACTCGTTACAACCGAGGTATGCAGCAAAGCATTTGTGAAGCCACAACACGCACAACCTTGAGGCGGATGGGCTACAACAGCAGAAGACCCCACCAGGTACCACTCATCTCCACTACAAATAGGAAAAAGAGGCTACAATTTGCACAAGCTCACCAAAATTGGACTGTTGAAGACTGGAAAAATGTTGCCTGGTCTGATGAGTCTCAATTTCTGTTGAGACATTCAAATGGTAGAGTCCGAATTTGGCGTAAACAGAATGAGAACATGCATCCATCCTCTGATGGCTACTTCCAGCAGGATAATGCACCATGTCACAAAGCTCGAATCATTTCAAATTGGTTTCTTGAACATGACAATGAGTTCATGGTACTAAAATGGCCCCCACAGTCACCAGATCTCAAACCAATAGAGCATCTTTGAGATGTGGTGGAACGGGAGCTTTGTGCCCTGGATGTGCATCCCTCAAATCTCCATCAACTGCAAGATGCTATCCTATCAATATGGGCCAACATTTCTAAAGAATGCTATCAGCACCTTGTTGAATCAATGCCACGTAGAATTAAGGCAGTTCTGAAGGCAAAAGGGGGTCCAACACGGTATTAGTATGGTGTTCCTAATAATTCTTTAGGTGAGTGTATATGTCCTACTGATTGTCTTATGCTAAGGACTAACTAAGGCTCATTAAATGAATATATGAATATTATATATTTTGCTTCATTAATAAATGCCTAATTGTATAGGTAATTATCACCAGCTGCATAGAGCTTATCTCTATCTCCCATCATAAATTTATATGTAGACAAGGAGGATTCTTCTCAGACTGGTACATTCATGAGAAGAATAACACTAAAGGTTATAAACCTTTGTATGACCTTACTTTGGCTTACTCAAGACATACAAATTTATAAATATAGTTGAGCATGGCTCTTAAAAAAAATGAACATCCATCTTGACCAAAATGAATTGGATATCAATGCATTTACCTATGAAAAGGCACAACACTGTAAGCTATATTATATATATAAAGAAAAAGACACAAATGCAATGGCAATCTGCAACCATTGCATTTGTGTCTTTTTCTTTGTATATGTATTTCGCCATAGCAATGTGCACCTACATATAGGGTTGTGCTGATTGAATCCTACACATTTTTTCTATATTATATATATATTGTTTTATGTGAGTAAGGGTGCTGGGTGTTTGGAGAAGGGGGGATGGAGAAGTGGGAACGAGCTACAGGTGGTAAATAGGTCAAGCTAAGGATTTATTTGTGAACCAGTTCTTTGTGTTTACATGGTTACATTATTAAAGTTTACTACTCTATAAGGTGTGTGGATTTTTTGTGTGTGTGTGTGTGTGTGTTGTGGTGGAGGGTGTGATTGCATGCTAGGGTGTGGGAAGGCGAGATCCAAGGGGCCCAAGTTAATTCTTGCCCAGGGTCCAATCAATATTAAAGACGGCCCTGCTCTGGATAACTCACCAGTATCTGGGACCCCTGCGGATCAGCTGTTCGAGAAGGCACTGGCAATTGCAATAGTACCGCCGCCTTCTCTCAGCTTTCCCTATGCCAGTGACAACACGTTCATCGGTCACATGGCCTAGGCGCAGTTCAACCCTATAGAAGGGAATAAGGATGAGCTGCGAAACCAAACACAGCCGCTACACAATGTACGGCACTGTGCTTGGCAAGCATGGAGAAGGCTGCAGAGCTCACAGGAGCTCCCATGCCTTCTCAAACAGCTGATCAACGGGGGTCCCGGGTGTCGGATCCCCATTAACAGATATTGATGACCTATCCAGAAGCTAGGTCATCAGTATATAAATCTCCAAAAACCTTTTTAAGATAATGCAGTAAATTTATTGGCAATCCTGAGTACACAAGTCGACAGAGTACACAATCCTGAGTACATAGAGCATCTATCGATGGGAATGAACCATTCATTCTTGATAATTGCTTGCTCATTGGAGGAGGTGAGAGGTGTCTTTAAATGCAGCAATTGTCTCCTCTGTATGGCCTGAGAAATCGCTACAGTGATCGCTCATCCCCATAGAGAATCTGGGTATTTGGGTATCTGCTGCCCAGAAATGATGCTTTCACCTGATGAATGGGAATCAGATGATCAGCAGCACCTTTACACATATCAATTATCAGTAACAAGACTTCATATAAATGTTTGTTTTCAATAACTGACCCATGTAATACTACAAATAACACATTATGATGTCACAATCAGTTGTGTGAAATACAAATCCAGCTCTGCTGTATCTGCAGAGAACTCCTGGAACATGGAGATTTGCTGCATAGGACGGGATAGTCCTTCAGCCATTATGATGTAGGCTAGAAATGCACATTTCCGGCTTTTACTTGCCCTTTAACACAATACAGTACTAATTTTTTCGAGCTGTTAAACCAGGTTCCTCCACACATCGGCATGAGGAAATTTGTCTGAAGACCTGATATGCTATTCTGCAAACACTGCATGGGTTGTGCAGCCAAGATCAAGCTCCTATCCTTCAAAGTCGCATATCAACAAGAGAGTTCATTAAAAGCAATATTTACCCTGGTGACAGAAGGAATTCTCCAGACAAGACTCTTGTCGGAGAAAACGAGAAAGAAATAAACACAGTCAGCGGATTTTGTCATTGCAGCCTAATAAAGTGTCTGCTACTGGAAGAAACAGGAGAAGCCAATACATTATTAAACCAATACTAATAACAAAAAAAAAAGTTCTGTTCGGCAACTCCTGGCAACCAAGCATTGATCAATGTGCTATTTATATGGAGGGGGTTATGGATCTTATATGGCTTCTTACACGAGTTTACTTTTATATCAGCAGGATCAACTCCAATAATTCAGGCAAACATCTGGTAGGATTGACCCTGCTGATTAAAATGATACCTGTCTTGTGAAAATTGATTACTAAATTCCTGAGTAAAAAGAGACTTTTATTCTTTAAACAAATGAGTGCTTCAGTGCACCTAGGGATGGAGCCTAGCCCTCAGTGCACCTCAGCTCCTCAGCAGGGGCGTAGCTAAAGGTTCATGGGCCCTGGTGCAAGAGTTCAGCTTGGGCCCCCCTTCCCTTAGTGCTTATTGGTAAGGGGCAGGGGAGCACATAGCCTTCCTGCTGCCAGAGGCAAACATTGAAAGGGCACCCCCTTAATCTAAATTCTTGACCTAACCCCTTCCCTCCAGCCAGAGGTGTAAATTGACCAGCATGCACCTTTTATAATGCCAGTGTCTTATGTGGCACAAGGGTTTTTGGGCCCCCTCAGGCTCCTGGGCCCGGTAGCGACTGCTACCTCTGCACCCCCTATAGCTACTCGCCTGCTCCTCAGCTTTCCAGTACTGGTCCCACTTTCATTTGTATAAAGAATAAGTCTTTTTTGGGGGGGAATGCTGCAGCAGGATCAACTGTAGCTGATCGTGATGACAAGGACTATTTAAGTCACGTTGATGTCAAGTGTGTGCAGCAGGAAGTGTTATGCCTTTGCTGTACCTGACGGTAGCACCATCATTCAGATGGTTTTTAGATTTCTTTTGGACTTTTTAATTTCCTTTCAGTGTTGCAGAGATTAGACTCTTTTATACATCAGTAATTTCCACTTGAATTGACATAATTACCTTTCTCCCCATTGCTTATTTTGTTACATTTAGATTCTGTCTTTATTAATCATTCAGCTGTGTTCCCAGTAACCTTGGTTCTAAAAGAAACTATGGGACACATTCTACTCCATTTTCTGTTTACCGGAAACAATGGTGTTGAAGACTCAGTTTTCCTTTCTAGTATTGTTGTTACAGTTTCACACTTTTTGTACGTACATTTCAGGATTATACAAGTTGAATAGGAACGTAACTGTAAAGCAAAGTATTTCAGTGGAAACTAAAATGAAACCTGGAGGTACCTATCGCAATTACCTATTAGGTGACATCTAAATACACAGAGGTGGTTGTCTGAAATATGTCGTATCACAACACCTAGACCAGCGGAAGTGGCCAGTTTGGTGACTGTCTACGTGATTTAAATTGGTGGTCCAGAATTAGAAAATACACAATTGCTTTCCTCTAAAACAGTGCCAGATCTGCCCAAAGGTTGTGTTATTGCAGCTAAGGCTTCCTTCACATCACCGTTCAGCCTTTCCGTTCTCCTGCTCCGTTTAAGAACAGGAGAACGGAAAGGAATGAGAAGGCACATAACTGAGGAAAACGGAGCCCTTATGACCCCATAGACTATAATGGGGTCCGTTATGTTTCCGCTCAGAAGATGATTTTGAAGCAGAGACAAAAGTTCTGCATGCACAACTTTTGTCTCCGCTCCAAAATCATCTTCTGAATGGAAACCTAACAGACCCCATTATAGTCTATGGGGTCCTTAGGCTCCGTTTGGCTCAGTTATGTGCCTTCTCCATCCTTTCCGTTCTCCTGCTCCTAAACGGAGCAGGAGAACGGAAAGGCTGAACGGTGATGTGAATGAAGCCTAAGGGTAAGTTCACATTTTCGTTGGAGGCTCTATTCGGAGCCTTCATGACAGATTATGTCAAAAATATTAGGGACAAAAATCCTGCATGCAGGACTTTTTTCTCCATTAAAAAATGTTCTCCAGAAAGGTCAATATAGTTAATGGTTATCTGTTAGGTTCCATTGGGGTCAGTTCTGTACTGTAGCTTCCGTTATTTCCTTTCCTTTGCTCCTCCAAGGGAGCAGAAGAACGGAGAATATTATCACTGATGTGAACAAGCCCTAAGCCTCCTTTACTTAAATCTAGCCAAGCTGCAATACCAGATACAACTCATTGACGGTGTGGGACTGTTTTTGGAATAAAGCAGCCATGTTTTTGTAACTCTAAGACCCCTTTCACACGGGCAAGAATTCCGCGTGTGTGCAATGCATGAGGTGAACGCATTGCACCCGCACTGAATCTGGATCCATTCACTTCAATGGGGCTGTGCAGATGAGCGGTGATTTTCAGGCATCACTTGTGCGCTGCATGAAAATTGCAGCATGTTCTATATTCTTTGTTTTTCACGCAATGCAGGCCCCATAGAAATGAATGGGGCTGCATGAAAATTGCAAGCATCCGCAAGCAAGTGCAGATGCAGTGCAATTTTCACGCATGGTTGCTAGGAGATGATAGGGATGAGCAACCCCGGGCCCCATTAAAGTAAATTCACTGTATTATTTTCCCTAATAACATGGTTACAAGGGAAAATAATAGCATTCTTAATACAGAGTTAAAAAATTAAAAAAATTAACTCACCTTATCCACTTGATCGAGCAGCCAGCATCGTCTTCTTGCTTCTTCTTTCAGGACCTGCAAAAGGACCTTTTTTTAAAAAAAAATTAACGTTTTTATTTAACGTAACAAGGTACATGTACAGTATCTGATACGCCTATCAAGGCGTAATGGATGCAAAGATGTATTACATTCCAAACAGAAATAGGCAGGTGACATTGTTTTCATTCACAGTACATTTCAATCGCAGTACATTTGGTAAAAGAGGCAGGTCAACGACTTAATAATGTAAACGGTCTATAAAATGTTAGTATAGTGCTGGTTATAGGCCTTATGAAAGACGAGGCGAGGTATCTAATAGTTGGCTGGGTATATTGAGTGTGTATAGGCATCTTTTACGTTAGAAAGGAGGTAGGGTGAGCTCTAGATGTTAGCTTGGGTGTCTAAATTCTTTCCATAATTGCCATTGATGCTGGAATTTTTGATGATTACGAGCTTCCCATGAGGAAAGTTCCTCAAAGCGATAAACCTGGTCAACTTTCAGTTTCCATTGTTCTGTGGGGGGAGGGGTAGTGGATAGCCAGTATTTTGGTATTAGTAAATGAGCGGCTATCAGCAATTGCCTAAAGAGAAAAGAAAGGGCGTGTGGTACAGTATTGTCGTCTAGGTTAAGTAGGGCTTTACGAGCGGACATCTGCACCTTAATATGACATATTTGATTGCTAATCTGGAAGATTTCTTTCCACCAAGCTTTTATGGTAGGGCAGTCCCACCAAATGTGGATGAAGGTTTCTTTACTGTCAAGGCACCTCCAGCATCTGTCTGAGGCTGTTGCTGAGTACAATGAGGTTATATCTGGTGTTTTATACCATCTAGTTAAGATTTTATATCCGTTTTTCTGTATACAGACACATCTAGATGATTTGTGTGAAGACGACAGTATGTCTGGCAGTGTTAGAATAGGAAATTCCTGTCCTAGGTCCATCTCCCTATGTCTAATGAAGGCTTAGTTTTTTGTATAGTTGCGAGATAAGTTTTCTCGGGGGGGATGGGGTTAGCAATGAGTTATTCAGACCATACTAAAGTGCGAAAAAGGTCGCTCTTCGATATGTGTTGAGAGATAAAGGAGTGTAAATATGAAGTGGAGGATAAGTGCTGGTGACGTGTAGTGAATACTTTTTGAAATTCCTTAATCTGGAGTAGGGAACCTTCTGGATCAAAAAATGAGAGGACAGAGGTGGTCGACTCTCTCAAATCTCGTGGGGTACATTCAATCACAGCAGGAAGGGCTGTTTCCAGGATGTCTTTAATCGAGAGTAGCGGGAACGGGAAGGGTATTGAGCAATGGGAGGATTGAAACCATTTCCATGCGTTTAGAGTAGCTTGAATAATTGGGTATGGCGAGGATGGGATATTAGTTAGACTATTATTTCCCAGTAGCAGGGAATGGAATGATTTGTTTAGAAGTTCCTGTTCCATCGCGACCCACGATTTGGGGTTGGAGGGTCTAAGCCAGTCGACTATTCTGGACAAGAGAACCGCTCTGCCATACATTTCAGGATCTGGCAAAGCAATTCCTCCTGAATGTATGGGACGTGAGAGGAGATCATAGGCTAATCTGGGTTTCTTCCCATTCCAAATGAATGAGCAGAATAATTTCTTCAGGGAGTTGTAGTAGGATTTGGGAATCGGAATGGGCAGGACCTGTTGTAGATATGTAAGACGTGGCAATATTAAAGACATGAGAAGGTTTTTGCGGCCAAACCAGGATTAGTAGGAATGTCTAGTTTATCTATGCTGGATGAAATAGACTTTAGCAAAGGGGTGTAGTTGAGTGCAAACAGTTCCGAAGTCTTGGGGCTGATTTTAATCCCTAAGTAGGTTAAAGAGGGGGAAGACCAGTTAAAAGGGGAGTCCTTTTTTAAGTTTCGCTGTGTTGATGGAGGAATCCCAATACAAATCACTAGTGATTTTTGCTTATTGATTTTGAAGTTGGAAAGGGAACTATAGGTATCCAGGTGTTTCTGAATCGCAGGAAGTGATTTTTTGGGGTTGGAAGTCATGATCATAATATCATCCGCAAAAGCAGCTAACTTATGATCCAGACCTCTCAGCGCCACTCCTTTTCCCTGTAGGGCTAAATTACAAATTGAGAGCAGATGAGGGAGTAAGTATTGTTGATAGGTTTTATAATACAAAACTGGGAGACCATCTGGGCCTGGGCTTTTGCCCGGAGGGGATTGTTTCAAAGCAGCAGAGAGTTCTCCCAATGTAAATGGAGAAGCAAGTTTTTGTTTCTGGTTTTTGGTGATGGTTGGTATTGTAAGTGAGTCTAGGAAGGAAGAGAGAAGGGATGATTGGGCCTCTGGAGTAAGCGTAGGGGAGCTTCATAAAATTCGCGAAATTGGGTACCTATTGCTTTAGAGGAGTGGGGGTTCCTTGGGGGGATTCTATTTGGTGGATATAGTTCATTGATCTTTTTAAATCTCGTGCCGGTCTTCAGTTGGCGCAGGCGCACTGAGTGGAGGACGCTTGCTCGACCGCTCCATCCTCAATGCGCCTGCACCGGGTGTACATGTGACCTCATCGGCGCAGGCGCACTGAGGATGGAGCGTCCGAGCGAACGTCATCCACTCAGTGCGCCTGCGCCAACTGAAGACCGGCGCGAGATTTAAAACGCAGACAGGGCCAGTCAGAGGACAAGCGCATTGGCTGATCCTGTCAATCAACATGAGGAGGGGGCGTCATTATGAATGGAGGATGCGGCTGCTAGCAGCAGGTAGCCGCCCTACCTGCTGCTAGAGAGGTAATTTGCATATTATAAAAGTCAGTTTTTTTATATAACTACTGAACCAAACTGAGTAATAGCATTATATATTGAGAAATCGCAGCATAAGGATTTTAAGGAGACAAAAAAAAAAATTTGTGGAGTGACAGAAGCCCTTTAAGAAATATTTAGCAGTAGAATGCTGTAGGAGGGATCTCAATTCAGCTCTACAGTTTGATAGTTCTTGCAGTTGTGGGTCTGAGAAGGAGTGTTTATGTAGGGATTCTAGGGATTGTATTTTTTTGCATAGGGAATAAGTTTTTTATTTATTTATTTATTTAGAAATGCTCCCAGGCTTATGAAATGTCCTCTAATATAAGGTTTATTGGCATCCCACAGGGATTGGTCTGATATCTCTGGGTCCTTATTTAGGGAAAAATATTCCTTGAGGAGTTCAGCTATCTTATCTCTAATATATTGGTTACCTAATAGGGATTCATTTAGACGCCATTTAAATTTCCTCGGGTTGGGTAAAGGAGCAGAGATTGAGAGGGATATGGGGGCATGGTCAGATAGGTGAATGGACCCTATTTTAGGTTCATGACAGAGCTGGAGGTGTTCTTTAGATACAAATAAGTAGTCCAAACGTTGGTACGTACCATGAGTGTTGGAATAGAAGGTGTAGTCAGCTGTGTTTGGGTTTAAAGTACGCCATATGTCTATAAGGTGCAGATTCCAAAAGCCCTCTCTTATGAAGCGTAAGGTTCTAAGTGCTAGGGCAGATTTTAGAGTTGAGGAGTCTAGTTGTGGATTTAAGGTAGCATTTAGCTCACCTCCTACGACAATTAGACCTTCTGCAAAGGACTCAATAATAGGGAAGACCCCGGAGAACCAGGTGTACTGTCCCGTGTTAGGGGCATAGAGGTTGATGATTGTGTGAATTTGGGGGCCAATATGACCCTTGACCAATAAGTATCTTCCATTAGGGTCCTGTAAATGGGCGATGTATTTAAAGGGGACCTTCCTCTGAAACCCAATACTCACCCCCCAGAAGCAGATGAATCTCCTCCACAATGAAACCACTGGGAGTAGTGGGCAAAGAAGAGATTGGGGTAGTGATTGAATTTAAAGTGCATCTCCTGCAGGAGTAGGACATTGGCTCCAGATTTGCATAACAATGTAAAGACCTGGCTCCGTTTAGAAGGAGAGTTAAAGCCCCTAACATTGTAGGACGCAAATGATAGATCAGCCATTGTGTTCGATGTGGTGGAGATTACCTTGCTGAAGCATGACCCATCTCCAGGAGAACGCATCCTGGCTGTGAATAGTGTGAAGAGTCCGGATGAGTAAGATGAGTTCCAGAGGAGCCCCCTTTGCCTCCATGGTCATTAGAATGAAAGGGGCGTGTACCTTAATAAAAGAATAAACAAAACAATATGTAACATGGTTATAAACTTTTGGATAATAGTACCCATCAAAATGGGTTATACTAGTGTTAGAGGTGAGGTTCACAAGGGGGGAAATGGTTAATCAACCCTGTTGCGATCCTCTTGGCACCAGATAGGAGCCTCTGAGGTGAGGCCTTAAGACAGACGAGTATGAAACTATAGGGGGGTAGGGGATAATTTAGGTATAGTATGGGAAAGGATGGGGTGGAAATAGGTGTAGTAACAGTAGCAAATAACTGGTATTGGAAAGGGGAGATGGGATAATTAGGAGGAGGGTGAGACAGAGGGAAAGGTAGGGAGAAAGGCTAGCAGAAAACCGGGATGGCTTAAATAAGTGGTTGCGATATTAGAGCCAGTCTCTACGGGGTCAGCTGGTTGTTCCTCCGCTTGAACTTCTGGGCCTTCGGGGTGCGTGGAAGTTCAAAAGGTGAAATCTTTGGCAGGTCTGGAAGCTCTGTTAGATCTTGGTATTGTTCCCAGTTCACGATTTCCAGCGGAGGGATCTGTAAGTGGTCGTAGGCTCCAAATAAGTCGGCAAATGTGGTTATGTTGAGGCAATGTCCCGCATGGAAGAATGATATTCCAAAAGCAAAAGTCCATCTATATGAAATCTTGTTTGCCCTGAGCCAATCCATTAGGGGCTTAAAGGTTCTGTGTTTCTTTAGTGTTGAGGGGGCCAGGTCTTGATAAATCGTAATGCAAGCTTCCTCGTATGTCAGGTTCTCATGGTTACTTGCGGCCTCTAAGACTGCTGTTTTGACCTGAAAGTTAAGGAACCTGCAGATCACATCTCTAGGCGGCTCTGAGATCTTAGGCTTAGGACTTAGTGCTCTATGAGCATGCGCGATGATGATGTCAGCCTGGTGATCTGGACCCAGCAGGGAGCAGCATATTGCAAGTACAGTCCCAGGTATATCAGCCACGGTGACTGTTTCAGGTATCCCCCTGAATCGCAGGTTATTCCTGCGTCCTCTGTTTTCTTGATCCTCCAAAGCGTTATGGAGGTCATTGAGGTAAGTGCGGCATTTCTGCTGGGAGGAAGCAGTTGCTGTTTGGTGGTCTAGTACTGCAGCTTAGCTTGCTTCTAAGGTCACTACTCGGTCGCCTATGTGGTGCATATCATGGCGGAGGGCGGTGAGCTCGCTTAAGATCGGCTCCATGGCCTTATTGAGCGACTGTTTTAAGAAGCGGCGAGTGATAGGGAGCGCCGTTTTGCTGTGAGAGTCCTCTGCATCACTCTCTCCATCAGAGATGTCAGCGGTGCTCTCGCTCAGCTTATGTGGCGGGTTCGGCGCCATCTTGGTCCCCTGAGCTACCAGAGTGGCCGCAGCTTTTATAATGAATTTGTCCATGTCCCCGCTGGTATTCGGCGCCTTGCTGGCACTAGAAGTGTCCCCGGCTCTAGGGTGCCCAGATTTTGACCATTCTTTCGTCTGTCAGCTTGTGTATGCTGGTGCTTTAGTGGATCTAGTACGGAGAGCTCCTGACTATGTGGCCATCACAGTCCGGTGCAGGCTCCGCCCCCAGCTGCAAAAGGACCTTTGATGACGTAATCGTGCTCACCACGTGGTGAGCGTGGTGATGTCAGCGCAGGTCCTGCTGAATAAAGATAGAAGGATCTTTTGAAGGTCCTGAAAGAAGAAGAAAGAAGATGATGCCGGCTGCGCGAACAAGTGGATAAGGTGAGTTCTTTTTTTTTATTTTTTAACCCCTCAATCGACATTTTAGTAAGCATTCTGTATTAAGAATGCTATTATTTTGCTTATAACAATGTTATAAGGGAAAATAATACAGTGAATTTACTTTAATGGGGTCCGGGGTTGCTCATCCCTATCATCTCCTAGCAACCATGCGTGAAACCCAAACCTGAACTTCATTAAAGAAGTCTGGGTTCGGGTCTGGGTACCACATTCAGTTTTTTATCACGCGTTTGCAAAACGCATTGCACCCGAGCGATAAAAACTGAACAACACAGCGCAATCGCAGTCAAAACTGACTGTAATTGCATGCGCACCCGCACGGGTTTCCCACAATGCACACGCGACTTCAAAAGTGTTCTCCGTGATTTTGATATTGATGGCCAATCCTAAGAATAGATGTTCATCGGCCAGATGCCCCAGGTGCAGCTCAATCCAGTTCAATTTAATGGAGCTGGGCTAAAATACCAAAGTCAACTGCTATCCAATGGACTGAGCTGTGCGTAGTAAGCTGCAAGGAGCACAGCAGCCTCCACAAACCGCTGATCGTACTGGGTGCAGGGTGTCATACCCCCGCCAATTTGATATTGATGACTTATTCTGATAGGTCAGAGGAAACCCCTTTAAAGGCATTTTCCAACTTTCAGTTGCTGTAAAAAACTATTTTGCTGTGAACACCAGAGCACCAGCCAAAGTCAGGCCTCTGCATGGGACTTCATTGATGTTTTGTCCATAGTGATATATTGTCATGTGGGTGCTGTGTCCACGTTCATTATGTCACTGTGGCCTGCGTGGACTTAGAGACAGAGCTATGCCGACAAGTCACTGAGGTCTAGTTTACACACAGGCACTTTCTTTTAGCATAAAGGTTGAGTATAAAATGGCTCCAGCTTCTGTCCAGTATTTAGAAATCATCGGTGCACAAGTAACTGTGTATTTTCTTCATGTCAGTTTGTCAGTTGTACAGTTAATATTACCTGTGCCAGAAAACTGTTGGACTATCTACTGTACACACATTTGGGCTGCAGCCACTTTAGCGATTCCCTGTTTGCCTTAGGTCTGGCTGCAGAAACCCTGTGTGAAGCAGCTACAGAGGAAATGTGGTATTACATGGCACTCATTTAACAGGAACGTGTCAACAAAAACTAATGTACTAGGCCCCATTCCCATGACCATGGTGCTGCCGTGCCCGGGTTGACTTCAATAGGTCGGCAAAAGATAGAATATGTTCATTTATTACAGTTATTTTCTGTGAGAGTGGTGGATTAAGAGACAGTTCTTGGTCACTTGAATTGCAATACATAACATTTGTGATATATGTTTTAGAACACGTCCTATCTTTTGCCTCGTCTTGTGGATCACGGACTAAGGGAAGTCAATGTGCCCACACCTCGATGTGGAGTGTACATGGCCGGCGCCTGTGTTTTGCAGACCCGCAATTCACCAGTACCTTTCTGAATTCAACTCTATCGCTGTCCTCAGGACTCACTGTGGTATTTGGTTCTGTTGAGGCAGTGTTTTGTGCTGTACTGTGGTATATGGTTCTGCTGGGGACTGGGGAGGTATTTTGTGCTGCACTAAGGTATTGCTGGCCCCCGCCTACTTCTGTTGGCCCTGCCTTCTTGTGTTGCCCTGTCTTATGTCAGTTTGGATTCACCTACAACATGGGGCCACTTTTACAGGGGTGCACCGCCAATGAGGCCAGGTGAGGCGATTGCCTCAGGCAGAACCAGGTAGGGGCAAGAGAGGAGCAGCAGAAGGGCCATGGGCTGAAGAGAAGGGATTGGGTTAATAAAATTGGCATTGGGAAGGGGGGGGGGGGCGCCATTTCAGTTTTTGCCTCAGGCAGCAGAAAGGCTAGGTGCACCCCTGCACATTTAATTTCTCAGTCTTCCTTCGAGAGTATATGGGCCCATTTCTCTCCAATTGTGTAACGGGGAGCCGGCAACGCTCTTCCTTCTTGCAGCACCGCCAGCATCCCGTCTGTGTGCAGGAGCGAGTACGCGGCCGGAGTCCTCATCTCCATGGGGGCCAGGGGGCGGGGAGGACCCGGCCGTGCATGCCTCCTCAGCTGACGTTCCCCTAGACTACGAGCAGCAGGGGAGCCGAGCGCTGATAATGATGAATCGGTGCTCGGCTGTGTTGGGCTGTGTAATGTGAGTCACGTGACGCTTGCCATGTCATGTGACTCATCAGTCAGGGCTATTTAAACAGGCAGCCTGCTGCCCACAGGTTGCCTGTGATTGGACTAGTTACCCTCACCAGCCTTCTTTTTATATTCAGACCTTGCTTGTTTTGACCTCGGCTTTGTGTGTGACCTCGACCTCGCTACCTCCATTTGTATTTGACGTGACCTCTTGCTTCCGACCTCGGCTTTGTTTGTGACCTTGCTATTGTGTTTTTCCCTGTGTACTGCATGACCTCCTGGTTTTTGACTTTTGCTTCCCTGACTCTGTTCACAGTTTTCCTTTGCTTTTAGGCCCCTGCACGTATTTAAAGGGAACCTGTCATGTGGATATTTGATTATAATCTAACTAATTATATACAATCATTAACTACTAAAAAGTACCTTAGATGTATTCACTTACTGGTGTGACAGATGGTTACCTCATAATATACACAAAGATGCCGCATGCCGCATGCTAATGAGCTGATTTGAGTCCAGCGTGATGTCAATGAGTACAGCATGTTTTTTAATTCAGAGCTATAGCCACTCCCCTGCCCACCTGCTGCTGATTCATATGGAAAATAACTGTCAATCAGCAGCAGGTAGGCGGGGAGAGTCAGGAGCTCATGAATATTCAGGACTCATCATTATGAGCTGGAGCTTTTCAATACAAGATGTTGGCAGATTGACGGGGTCAATGAAAGAAAGTGACCCAGCATTTTGCTATGTTGCCCTTAGTTAGGACACCATAAAACTGGTGACAGGTTCCCTTTAAGCTAGGGACCACCGCCAAGTTGTACGCCATCAGATAGGACTGGTCGTGCAAGTAGGTAGGGACAGAGGTGTGGGTGGAGTTCAGGGCGGCACTCTTCCCTTCCCTCCGTGACAAAATTACAGGCCATACTATACCATGAAACCTTTGCGAGTCCTCACGGATCAGGTACATAGTCTTGCCTAAATGGTTCAGGAATTGGGAGAAAGGCTACAGCAGCAGGAGTTGCTTCAGACCCCGTGTATAGTGGTCTCCTCCACTCAGAACCCTGGACCTCATGTTAAATTGCCCAATCGTTTTTCAGGGGATCGCAAATTGTTTCTAACATTTAAGGAAAGTTATAAGCTTTATTTTCGTTTACGCCCTCATTCTTCAGGTCCCGAGCAGCAAAGAGTGGGAATCATTATCTTTTTGCTGCAGGGGGACCCACAAGAATGGGCTTTCTCTCTCCCCACAGACTCCCCTTGCCTAATTTCTGTTGAATTTTCATTTCTGGCTTTGGGTGTATTATATGACGAACCTGACAAGTCGACTGTAGCTGAGTCCCAATTAAAATGTCTGAGTCAGGGGGACAGACCTGTGGAAGAATACTGCACCCAATTTTGGAAGTGGTACGTTTCCTCTGGCTGGAATAATCCAGCACTGAAGTGTCAGTTCAGGGCAGGACTCTCTGAAAATTTAAAGGACATGTTGGTCAGTTATCCGACTCCTGACTGTAACGGTCGCGTACACACACACACACAGGGGGGAGGGAAGTGACCACTGCCTCCACCCTTACCCCTGGCCCTGCCTACTTGCCTCGCGAGTCCTAATGACAGGGGACAACTGGACGGCAATCCCTAACTTGGAGTAAGTGCAGGGATGACAGACAGACAAACAACAGGACGTGAACGGACCGAGTCAATACCAGGAAAGCTGCAAAGTACAAATGGAGCAAGCAGAAAATTGTCAGGAGAAGCCGGGGTCATAAATACCAGGAGAGAAGAGAAGTACAAGAGGAGTCCTAAGAGAGTAGTCAGGTGGGAGCCGAGGTCACAATACCAGGACGGATGTGCAGTACAGGAGGATCAGGCAAAAGGATGGTCAAGGAACAGGATCAGGTAAGTATTCAGCAGTCCAACAAATAGCCAGGAACCTAGAAATTAACAGGCAACCTGTAGCCAGCAGGCTGCCTGTATTTATAGTGGGGAGTGAGGGTCATGTGACGTGGCCAGCGTCACATGACCGACAGACCAACCAGTCGAGCACCGAGTGATCAGCTCGGCGCTCAAGGCAGACTTAGCAGCAAGGAGCCACCCAGCTATTAAAGCCGCCCTGGGAATGAGGTCGAACACAGAACCTCATTCCAAAAGCTAAGCAACAGTTCTGCGGGCAATGGGGGACCGAGTGCACCTTCGGAACCCCGTGACACTGACAATTTAGAACAGACTATGACTTTGGCTGTTAGACTGGACCGACGTATTAGGGAAAGACAACGAGAACAACAGATGTTTCCACAGGTGGTGATCAACCCGGATCCCTCACCCTTGAGAGTCAGATTGAAGAATCCTCCTGAAGAGCCCATGCAAATCGGTATGACCAGGAGGGATCAAAGACATTAGAGGGGTGCCTGCTTTTATGGCGGAGAGTCTAATCACTAACTATGACTATGCCCTAAGGTTCCTCCCTCCAGGAGATCACCAGGACCGAACACCCAGAAGGATAAGGTACCCCGGAAGTGGTTAATAGGAAAATATTATTACCAGTAACTATTTCATTGGGTTCCTGTAAAGGTTTTGGTAAAGTGTTTTTTGATTCAGGGTCCGCCTCTAATTTTATTGACCATGATTTTGTTATTTCCATGGGGATACCCATATTATCTCTTTCTGACCCTATCCATATTATTGCTATTGATTCTACTCTTTTGGTGGTCAGTACTGTGGAGTTTTGTACTCCCGAGATATCCTTGACTGTGGGGGCTTCTCATACTGAAAAGTGTTCTTTTTTTATATTAAAAAATTTACCTGTGGAGGTAGTTTTGGGCATGCCTTGGCTCCAGAATCATAACCCAGTCATCAACTGGTCCACGGGTGAATTTAAGAAATGGGGACCTAAGTGTGATTCATGCTGTCTACCCTTTATTCAGGCTGGAATCACTACTGGGTTGGAAGCCCTTCCCCCATATATCAGTGACTTCGTCAATGTTTTTTTGATGTCTGATGCTGAATTCCTTCCCCCTCATAGACCTTATGATTGTGCCATCAAGTTGCTTCCGGGATCCAAGTACCCTAGGGGTTGTATTTATAATTTGTCTGGTCCTCAACAAAAGGCTATGAGGGATTATTTGAAGGAAAGTTTACTAAAACGTCATTTTAGACCCTCGGTCTCCCCTATGGGGGCAGGATTTTTCTTTGTTGAGAAAAAAGATGGGGGATTGATACCGTGTATTGACTACAGAGAGTTAAACAAAATTACTGTTAAAAATCAGTATTCTTTGCCGCTGATTCCTGACCTGTTCAATCAGATTCTTGGAGCTCAGTGGTTCACTAAACTCGATCTCAGGGGAGCCTACAATCTCATTCGAATTAAGAAAACAGCCTTTAATACCCCTGAGGGCCATTATGAATATTTAGTGATGCCATTTGGGTTAAGTAATGCCTCCGCAGTTTTCCAAAATTTTGTTAATGATCTTTTCAGACAGTTTATTGGAAAATTCATGATTATGTATTTGGATGACATTTTGATTTATTCACCTGACTGGGATTCTCACATTAGCCACATTAGGCAGGTACTGAAGGTTCTTAGTGAGAATCAATTATTCGCTAAACAGGAAAAGTGTATCTTTGGGTTGCAAGAAATATTATTCTTGGGATACATTCTCACACCCCAATCCTTTAAGATGGATCCGGGAAAGGTGCAGGCTATTCTAGAATGGGTGAGACGCTCCTCCCTTAAAGTGTTATAAGGTTTTTTGGGTTTCTCTAATTATTATCGAAAATTAATTAAAAAAAATTCTTATTGCTAAGCCTTTCACCGACCTAACTAGGAAGGGGGCAGATTTACTGAATTGGTCACCAGAAGCCATTAAAGCTTTCGAAGCACTGAAGAGGTGTTTTGTTAATGCCCCTATATTGGTCCAACTAGATCAAGAGAGGCCTTTTATAGTCAAGGTCGATCCCTCCGAGGATGGGGTAGGAGCAGTACTTTCCCAGGGGCCAGCAAATCTCACTAATCTTAAGCCCTGTGCGTTCTTCTCTCATAAATTCTCTCCTACTGAGAGAAATTATGATATTGGGAACCAAGAGTTACTTGCTATTAAATGGGCCTTCGATGAATGGTGCCATTTTTTGGAGGGGGCTCACCATCAGGTCACTTTACTTTCTGATCATAAGAGTTTGATGTTTTTGGAGTCTGCTAAGCGTTTGAATCCCAGACAGGCTAGGTGGGCGTTGTTCTTTACACGTTTTTATTTGTGTATTACTTTCAGGCCAGGAAGTAAAAATATCAAAGCAGACGCCTTATCCTGCAGTTTTTGTGCTTTTCAATCTCATGATACTCCACCAGAACCAATATTACCGGCAGGTGTCATTGTGGCTTCGGTCTCCTCCGATCTGACGACCGAAATAACTGCGGGGCAACACTTGGCCCCGGTACAATCTCCTACAGATAAGTTATTTGTCCCGGGTCATTTACATCTCCGACTGTTGGGTGAGTGCCATAATTCTGTGTTTAGTGGACATCTGGGTATTAATGCCATCAAGGAACTCGTCTCCAGATTTTATTGTTGGCCTACTTTGTCTAGAGATGTCCACTTATATGTGTCTTCATGTAAAGTTTGTGCCAGGTCAAAGACTGCTAGGTCTGGTCCGGTGGGGGAGTTACGACCACTGCCCATCCCTAGTAGACCTTGGTCCCATATCTCCATGGACTTTATCACCGACCTACCAGTGTCTGAAGGTAAGTCGGGGATATGGGTAGTTGTGGACAGAATTTGTAAAATGGTGCACTTCATCCCTTTGTAAAAACTGCCCAATGCCAAGACTCTAGCTTCTCTGTTTGTTGATTATATATGGTTACATGGAATTCCTGAGAATGTGGTTTTGGATAGAGGTGTTCAATTTGTTTCTAGGATTTGGAGGGCCTTTTGTCAGAAATGTAACATCTCTGTCTTTTTCTTCGGCCTTTCATCCGGAAACCAACTGTCAAACTGAACGTTTGAACCAGTCTCTGGGGCAGTGTCTGAGGTGCTATGTCTCCGACAACCAACAGCTCTGGGTGAAACATCTACCCCTGGCTGAATTAGCCATTAACAACCAGGTGAATTCATCTACTGGTTTGTCTCCCTTTTAGTGTAATCTTGGTTTTTATCCGCGATTTAGTTTGTTTTCGCCGGCCTCTTTGCAAACTCCAGAGGCTGATGTTATGGCTAGAGAATTGTGCACAGTCTGGGCCCAGGTTCAGTCGAACCTGAGAAAAGCCCAGGAAATTCAAAAAAGTAATGCAGATAAAAAGTGCTCTCGAGGAGTAGATTTTGAGTAGGGTGATAAAGTGTGGCTGTCCACCAAGAATTTGTCTTTGAAGGTACCCTCGAATAAGTTTGCACCACGGTTTATTGGGTCTTATGAGATTGTGGGCATTATTAATCCTGTATCTTTTAAGTTAAAGGATAACTGTCACATTTAGACCCTAATTTAAATTTTCATATATGTAGTTACTAATAACATGATATTTCAGAATCAGTTACTATTAGACTGACTTACCCCATATTTAATAAGATTCAGCCCTTAGCAATCAGTCTGCATAAAACTGCAATTTCACTATTCAGTTAAGATGGCCGCCACTGCCCTCACCCTGAGGCTAATCCCGCCTGCCCTCACTAGCCAGTAACAATAGCCCCCCAAAAGTGTCAGTAACCAGAGCCCTCCCCCCTAAAGGGTTAATCTCCTGCAGCACAAACGGGTCCTCTTACCACATGTTGCTTTCATTTATACACTGAAAAGATGGCAGATCTCCCTTCCCTGTTGTGCGCTGCTTCAACTCTGCATTCTCCAGCTCTGCTGAGTGAGGGAGCGTCTGCCAAGCGCTAGGACAGGGAGAAGTGCACACAGCCCAGGCACTGTTATTAGCTGTTGGGGAGGACCTGGATTTAATCATTTACTTACAGTCCCTGGCTGTCAGTAATGTGAGCCTGCATGCTGCGTGCTCCGTCTATCAACAGATAAACGGACCATGCCTAGCAACCCTATTTTAAGCACAGGTAAAAGTAGGCAGTACAGGGAACAAAAATGTGGAATTAAGGGGTAATTGAATACACAGTGAAAAGTTGAAATAGGGCCACCAAGGTGATATTAATCACCACAATCCAATACTCCAAAAAATATATATACAACAGTTATCCTTTAGGATTACCCGACTCCTTTCGTATCCATAATGCTTTTCATAAGTATTTACTTAAAAAGCATGTGTCACCTGTATCCCTTTCACAGGAATCTCCACCACCAGTGAAGGTGGCCGGTCAACCAGAATTCGAGATCTCTAAGATTATTGATGCGAGAAAGGTTCAGAACTCTCTGCAATATTTGGTCCATTGGAAACTCTTTGGTCCTGAGGAGAGGTCTTCGGTGCCGGCTAGTAAGATGCATACTGCGAGGCTAGTGAGAAGATTCCATCTAACTCAACGGAAAAACCTGCTACAGAAATTATGGGTCTGGTGGCCCCTCGTGGAAAGGGGGTACTGTAACGGGGAGCTGGCGACGCTCTTCCTTCTTGCGGCGCCGCCGGCATCCTGTCTGTGTGCAGGAGCCAGGACGCGGCCGGCGTCCTTGTCTCCATGGGAACCAGGGGGCGTGGAGGGCCCGACCGTGCAAGCCTCCACAGCACGGCCAGCGTTCCCCTAGACTACGAGCAGCAAGGGAGTCAAGCGGCGATAATGATGAATCGTCGGTGGTCAGCTGTGTAATGTGTCACGTGACGCTGGCCACGTCATGTGACTTACCAGTCAGGGCTATTTAAACAGGCAGCCTGCTGGCCACAGGTTGCCTGTGATTGGTTTAGTTACCCTCACTAGCCTTCTTTACATATTCAGACTTTGCTTGTTTTGATCTTGACTTTGTTTGTGACCTCGACCTCGCTACATCCATTTGTATTTGACGTGACCTCTTTGCTTCCGACCTCGACTTTGTTTGTGACCTTGTTATTGTGTTTTTCCCTGTGTACTGTGTGACCTCCTGTTTTTTTACTTTTGCTTCCCTGACTCTGTTCACAGTTTTTCTTTGTTTTTAGGCCCCTGCACGTATTTAAGCTAGGGACCGCCGCCAAGTTGTACGCTGTCAGACAGGACGGCTCGTGCAAGTACTGTAGGTAGGGACAGAGGTGCGGGTGCAGTCCAGGGCTGCCCTTTTCCCTTCCCTCCGTGACAAATTGCTTATCTTAAATAACCCCTTATGTCTCTCTAACTATCCCCTATTTACTATCAGCCATGAAACTTATTAGCTCAATCCTTTACATGCCTTCTAACAGACATTAGGAAGCTGCTTTTGGTATAGCAGTAGACCCTCTAACCTACTGGGCCCCATAACCTATGTATTCCATAACCAAAGCATTCTGTGCCCCATAACCCATGTATGAAAACACTTCTCATTTTGTTACCAAAGTACGAATATACGGTAAAGGAGAAATTATGGGGGTTTTGGGAATTGGCCGAAAAAGCTGCTGTCAAGACTGGATTTTCTGTTTTGCCTGTAGCTCATCTATAACAGTATCCCAGCCCTGTCATTCTAGTCTTGCTTTAGGTTACAAAAGCCGATAGAGCATGAAATATATACGGCCAACCATGAAGGAGCAGTTTACAGTCATCTCTACTTGTTGTCTTCCATGAAATGCAGCAGTCTTGCGGAGAGTGACCCTGCACAGTTTTATTAAGGACATTCTAGAATTCTTAACCAGAGGCGAATCTGAACAATTCTGAAGTTATTCTTGCTTGGAGACCATTTATGTAACATGCAAGCTAGCAGAAGGCCAGGTACAGATGGTATGAGAACTCAGCTAGATCCCTCTCTCTCTTTATAACACTCGTTTTTCACAACCTTCTGCTTTCCACCACTAAAACAAAAATGAGATTATGGGCAAAATAAACGACGATCCCCGTTTAACTGTGATGAAAATGCCGGCATTAAATTGCTTGTGTCTAAAGAGTCCCCCGGCGTAAAACTCGTCTCCGGGCTGGTATTCCTCTGATATTTCATAAAGCTTTATCTCCTTAAGAGTCTGGGAAAGGTAAGAGCATCTTCAGGTCCTGCGGGAGATATTAATAAGAGCGCACCCTGGCATGATTTGTGTAGTCTTTAATCCATCCCTTAGATGCTGAATTGTAACAAACCAAGTTTCAATAACCTCCCTCTCTCAACCCTCTTTGTTTTTTGTGCTTTCTCACTAATTATTTTGCTTTGGTTGTGGTCTGATTTGAGGCGGCTCCTGTTCTCTAGAGGATCTGACTGCAATGCGCTTTTATCATCTAAAACCAATATTCAGTAAACAAAATAAGCAGCCGTATTACTGTCTGTAGCACAAGCTGTTTGATTTCAAAGAGCAAGAGTCAGAAGAGATCGTTTGAAGATGGAGAAATGGCTGATTCCAGCACTGTAACCTGTACAGTTTCTCTCTTCATTAGAGTGGAGATAGATTGTGTGGGGAAAAAAAATAGTAAAAAAGACTTTCAAATAGACAAAACTGCACAGAAATCCACAGAACGGGATGAAGCCATGTGCGGTGATATTTTTAGAAATCTAATAATTACCCAAGTTGTACACGCACACAATACAAGGCAAATAAATTAGACTGGCACTTAATATTACAGTTGCTGAAATAGATTAGATTTCCCCGATGCACAATTTACAGTGGAACCATGTTAATTTATACACACGTCAGCCCGAGACATTGACCTTTTTCATTCAACACATTTATATTACTCTGTCCTTTAACTCTTCTCCGTTCTGCATTGGGTAATTAATAAGTCATGGAGTACAGATTTGATAAAAATTAATTTGCACACAAAGGTATAGTGCACTTTCAGATATAGTTCTGGATTTTCTCCGTAGTCTGAAGCACCCAAAACAAATCATTCCATAATTCCCCCCCCCCCAAAAAAAAAAAAAACACAGAAATGCACAAAAAAATCCCAGCACTTCCTCCCTTTGTATTTTCCTCCACAATGTCTTATTTTGACTCTGAAACAGAATCATCAAGAAATGTCCCTGTGTCTCAGGAGCTCAGTCACGTCCCCATCCCCAATGCCATGTGCTTGGCTGTAATACAACTGGCTGGAGCAGTGGCCTCCTTGTCTAGCCTGGCTTCAGTAGAACAAAAAGATTCTTACGATCTAACCCCTTTGCTAAGCCCACTGAAGATGGAAAAGATGAGCAAGAAATTAACACCTGTGTCCTCTGCAGTATTTCTATAAAATGTGTGAGGATTCGGCAGAGAGTAGGGGCAACTATACTTGATAACGATTAGCATTCATTTCTAGGCTTCCTATTATTATTGTCAGCAGCATATCTCTGTTTACATAGACGATTTTTAAATGGCATCTGTCAGCAGATGGCTGACCTGTTGCATGTGTGCTTGGCACTTGAAGGCATCTGTGTTCATCCCTTGTTTATAAGCCTGCCTGCATTGTTGAGAAAAATTATGTTTTAAATTATGCAAATGAGCCTCTAGGAGCAACAGGGGCATTGCCGTTACACTTAAAGGCTCTGCTCTCTCTGCAACTGCCGCTCCCTCTCTACTTTGATTGATGGGGCCAAGCGTTATGATGTTTTCACTGCCTGGCCCTGTTAATTAAAATGCAGAGGGTGCAACAGTTCCAGAGAGAGCTGAGCCTCTAGCAGTAATGATAACACGCTAGAGACTTATTTGCATATATTAAAACTTCATTTTCCTCAGCAATGCAGGCACATATGAACATGGGACCATCACAGATGCCTTCAGCTGCAAAGCGCACATGTAACAGGTCAGCCAGTGTCATAGGTAGAAATCTGCTGACACCCCTTAAGGACTTAGGACGTACCGGTACGCCATGTTTGCCGAGTCCTTAAGGACTCAGGAAGTATCGGTACGTCCTAAGTTTAAAAGTACATTGCGGCGCGGCGGGGGTTAATAGGAACAGGATGCCCGCTGAAATCATTCAGCGGTCATCCTGTCACAACGCCGGGGGGGGTCATGTGACCCCCCCGTATCGGCGATCGCCGCAAACCGCAAGTCAATTCAGACCTGCGGGTTGCGGCTTTTACCTGCGGTTGCGGCGGCAGCAGGCGGTGCCATTGGGTCCCCATGCGGCTGTGGGGGGGACCCGATGGCATGGAAGGCAGCGCGATGTCTAAGGAAGGCATCGCGCTGCCTTCCGCTGACGAGCCTGTGAGATCCAGCCCCCTGGATCTCACAGGTCGGAAGCTGTATGAGTAATACATACAGTATTACTCATACAGCCAATGCATTCCAATACAGAAGTATTGGAATGCATTGTAAAGGATTAGACCCCAAAAGTTCAGGGGGGCTTCAAATGGGACATGTCAAAAAAGAACAGTCCAGCAAAAACCGTATGGCATTCCTTTCATTCTGCGCCCTGCCGTGTGCCCGTACAGCAGTTTACGACCACATATGGGGTGTTTCTGTAAACTACAGAATCAGGACCATAAATATTGAGTTTGGTTTGGCTGTTAACCCTTGCTTTGTAACTGGAAAAAAATTATTAAAATGGAAAATCTGCCAAAATAGTGAAATTTTGAAATTGTATCTCTATTTTCCATTAATTCTTGTGGAACACCTAAAGGGTTAATGACGTTTGTAAAATCAGTTTTGAATACCTTGAGGGGTGTAGTTTCTTAGACGGGGTCACTTTTATGGAGTTTCTACTCTAGGGGTGCATCAGGGGGGCTTCAAATGGGACATGGTGTAAAAAAAAACAGTCCAGCAAAATCTGCCTTCCAAAAACCGTATGGCATTCCTTTCCTTCTGCGCCCTGCCGTGTGCCCGTACAGTAGTTTACGAGTCTTACAACCACATATGGGGTGTTTATGTAAACTACAGAATCAGGGCCATAAATATTGAGTTTGGTTTGGCTGTTAACCCTTGCTTTGTAACTGGAAAAAAATTATTAAAATGGAAAATTTGCCAAAAAAGTGAAATTTTGAAATTGTATCTCTATTTTCCATAAATTCTTCTGGAACACCTAAAGAGTTAACAAAGTTTGTAAAATCAGTTTTGAATACCTTGAGGGGGGTAGTTTATAGAATGGGGTCATTTTTGGGTGGTTTCTATTATGCAAGCCTCGCAAAGTGACTTCAGACCTGAACTGGTCCCTAAAAATTGGGTTTTTGAAAATTTCCGAAAAATTTCAAGATTTGCTTCTAAACTTCTAAGCCTTGTAACATCCCCAAAAAATAAAATATAATTACCAAAATGATCCAAACATGAAGTAGACATATGGGGAATGTAAAGTAATAACTATTTTTGGAGGTATTACTATGTATTATAGAAGTAGAGAAATTGAAACTTGGAAATTTGCAATTATTTACAAATTTTTGGTAAATTTGGTATTTTTTTATAAATAAAAATGAATTTTTTGGACTTCATTTTACCAGTTTCATAAAGTACAATATGTGACGAAAAAACTATCTCAGAATGGCCTGGATAAGTCAAAGCGTTTTAAAGTTATCAGCACTTAAAGAGGATCTTTCACTACTCTACAAACTAAAAACTAACTATATCAGTGGGCAGAGCGGCGCCCAGGGGTCCCCCTGCACTTACTAGTATGTCTGGGCGCCGCTCCTTTTGCCCGGTATAGGCTCCGGTGTCTGCACTCCCTCTGCTGTACTGGAGTGATTTTTTTGTATGAGGCGTGTCCCTTGCTGCAGCGCTGGCCAATCGCAGCGCACAGCTCATAGCCTGGCTATGAGCTGTGCGCTGCGATTGGCCAGCGCTGCAGCAAGGGACACGCCTCATACAAGAAATCACTCCAGTACAGCAGAGGGAGTGCAGACACCGGAGCCTATACCGGGCAAACGGAGCGGCGCCCAGACATACTAGTAAGTGCAGGGGGACTCCTGGGCGCCGCTCTGCCCACTGATATAGTTAGTTTTTAGTTTGTAGAGTAGTGAAAGGTCCTCTTTAAAGTGACACTGGTCAGATTTGCAAAAAATGGGCAAGTCTGTAAGGTGAAATAGGGCCGAGTCCTTAAGGGGTTAAGTAAGGAGCGTTGAGGAGCTGTATTTTGTAAGAAGGTATGATATAAAAAGGAAATCCAGATCATACAGGGAGTGCAGAATTATTAGGCAAGTTGTATTTTTGAGGATTAATTTTATTATTGAACAACAACCATGTTCTCAATGAACCCAAAAAACTCATTAATATCAAAGCTGAATATTTTTGGAAGTAGTTTTTAGTTTGTTTTTAGTTTTAGCTATTTTAGGGGGATATCTGTGTGTGCAGGTGACTATTACTGTGCATAATTATTAGGCAACTTAACAAAAAACTAATATATACCCATTTCAATTATTTATTTTTACCAGTGAAACCAATATAACATCTCAACATTCACAAATATACATTTCTGACATTCAAAAACAAAACAAAAACAAATCAGTGACCAATATAGCCACCTTTCTTTGCAAGGACACTCAAAAGCCTGCCATCCATGGATTCTGTCAGTGTTTTGATCTGTTCACCATCAACATTGCGTGCAGCAGCAACCACAGCCTCCCAGACACTGTTCAGAGAGGTGTACTGTTTTCCCTCCTTGTAAATCTCACATTTGATGATGGACCACAGGTTCTCAATGGGGTTCAGATCAGGTGAACAAGGAGGCCATGTCATTAGATTTTATTCTTTTATACCCTTTCTTGCCAGCCACGCTGTGGAGTACTTGGATGCGTGTGATGGAGCATTGTCCTGCATGAAAATCATATTTTTCTTGAAGGATGCAGACTTCTTCCTGTACCACTGCTTGAAGAAGGTGTCTTCCAGAAACTGGCAGTAGGACTGGGAGTTGAGCTTGACTCCATCCTCAACCCGAAAAGGCCCCACAAGCTCATCTTTGATGATACCAGCCCAAACCAGTACTTGCTGGCTTCTGAGTCGGACTGGAGCTCTCTGCCCTTTACCAATCCAGCCACGGGCCCATCCATCTGGCCCATCAAGACTCACTCTCATTTCATCAGTCCATAAAACCTTAGAAAAATCAGTCTTGAGATATTTCTTGGCCCAGTCTTGACGTTTCAGCTTGTGTGTCTTGTTCAGTGGTGGTCGTCTTTCAGCCTTTCTTACCTTGGCCATGTCTCTGAGTATTGCACACCTTGTGCTTTTGGGCACTCCAGTGATGTTGCAGCTCTGAAATATGGCCAAACTGGTGGCAAGTGGCATCTTGGCAGCTGCACGCTTGACTTTTCTCAGTTCATGGGCAGTTATTTTGCGCCTTGGTTTTTCCACACGCTTCTTGCGACCCTGTTGACTATTTTGAATGAAACGCTTGATTGTTCGATGATCACGCTTCAGAAGCTTTGCAATTTTAAGAGTGCTGCATCCCTCTGCAAGATATCTCACTATTTTTGACTTTTCTGAGCCTGTCAAGTCCTTCTTTTGACCCATTTTGCCAAAGGAAAGGAAGTTGCCTAATAATTATGCACACCTAATATAGGGTGTTGATGTCATTAGACCACACCCCTTCTCATTACAGAGATGCACATAACCTAATATGCTTAATTGGTAGTAGGCTTTCGAGCCTATACAGCTTGGAGTAAGACAACATGCATAAAGAGGATGATGTGGTCAAAATACTAATTTGCCTAATAATTCTGCACGCAGTGTAGATACATTTGAGAGGATCCATTATGAAGTCTGTTAATCTTACATACCACTGATTTGCAGAACAAAACAACTCTACAGATTGCTCTACAGCTCCTTTAATTTGTCAAAAAATGTTGTGTCAGATTTAAATAACAGAAATGGCTGGACAATGAAATAACTATATGTGTTTGTTATAAATACCATGTCTTTCATTTCCTGCAGTTATTGGCGGATTACAATTAGGGCCTTATGGCAGCCACCCGAGGCTCCCGATGGGAGGGGGGGTCTGCTAATGGCCACCCAAAATACCCATCAGTGTCTTACTGCAGGGGGGATTTACTTAAAGGAGACGCAACCTGATCTGCACTCATTTACCAGCGCAAGGGCTGTTTGTTTACATTTGACGTCACCGGCTCCGATAAGCGGTCTTTAGCGCCGCCCTAGCCATAGCCGATGATGTCACCGGGCTCACTGCTGTTATGCTGAAGCAGGGCAAGGGGGAGCATTGGAGCATGAAAAACTCAGAAACTCCACACATTCATCGTGAATGAGTGCAGATCGGACAACCCTTTTAAGCCAATACATGCGAGACTTGGGTCCCGGATGTTTTGCCCAGAGACGTAAACATAGTGGCCATCGCACATACAATTGTAATGCCGTCCAAAGAACAGTGATACAGTTGAATACTTCGATGGGTTATGGCCCCCAACATTAACCCTAATAGGCCACAGTCGATGTGGCAGGAGACTGGCACAGGTGGTAATGAAGAGATGACATCATCACTATAGCCTGCACCACTACACAGATGGTGTGATGATGTCATTGTGACCACATGCATTGAGATCCAGGCAACTCAAGCTAGGACAAGCCTTTGGAGCGGGAGTCAGGTGAGTATTCAGATTTTTAATTTTTTTTGTCACTACTAAAGAGTGCATTTTAACTACTAGGGGTGCTGCGGGGGGGGAGGAGCGGGTCATTATAACTACTATATGGATTATTTACCTATTGGGGGAACTATGGGGGTGTCATAACTCCTAGGGGCACTATAGGGTGCACTAGAGAGGAAATTTTAACTGCTGGGGGCACTATAGGAGTCCTTATTATTACTGTGGACAATATATAGGGGAATTATTACTACTGGAGGCTCTATAGGGATGTCTTATAAATTGGTCTTATTACTTTTGGGGGCACTGTGGGGGTGTTATCACTACTGGCTGCAGTAGGGGGGCATTAATACTACTGGTACTGTGGGGGGCATTATTATTATTCAGTCCAGTATGGAGGGCACTATTACAAACTGGGCACTCTCAGGGAGCATTATATCTACTGGGAACACTGTAGGTGGTGCTATTATTAATGAGGGAGATAATTAATTTGGAGGGACTTTTGCCAGCACTATTACTGTGGGGGAGACTATCTGTATAAATGACACTATTATTTCCACCATATGGTATTTGGAGACATTTGGGAACAAAGCGGGCACTGTATTGGAGGTAGAAGCAGGATAATATTGTTGTCACACCAAAAGGGGGAGTAAAATGGAAAAGCGAGGAATCTAAGATGTCTGTGAAGCAAAATCTGCAGAAATGAGACATGGCTGAAAGAAGCTTCTGGTCCAAATGATGAAGATGAGGAAAGAGAATCTACTTACAGTATATAATTAGAGGAGATGTCACTGGATGTAATAGGTATGTAGTGCTGCAGTATATTCTCCTATATGTTTGGTAGCGCAGAATGTAATGTCCATTTAACCTTTGTTTTTAGGGCATGGAACAAATGGGGGCTGAGGGGTATACTATGTAGTATCAATTTTTTTTACTTGATGCTTCTCTAGCTAAGCAGACCGACTTATTCCATACCACATAAAAAAGACAAAGAAAACAGGCCTGACGGGGGCTAAAAGAATGGTCTATGTCAATGGAGGCCTTTGGATGCATTGGATGTATGGCATCGGAACTGGCATGGCAGGCAGACAGTAAAGAATGAGTGGGGCCCAAGCTCAAGGAACAGCCCCGGGTCTTTGGGCCACTTAATCGCCAATGATCCCAGGCTGCAACTATATCCTTTTCTATGGAAATCTAGGTACTATAGGAAGTGAAGTTAGTTACTTCCATCTTGCTTGGTGGCTACTGAACTACACTACCCAGCATAATTCGTTTTTTAACTAGTTATCCACAATTTCAAGTAACACAGGTTATAATTAGGGTGGGAAGTCATTCTCCTTGATTGAATGGCGTGGAAAGCCGAAAAAAAAGGAAGTGAAGAGCCTCTGGGTCATTAGAGATTACATTCCTATGAGTATGAAAGTGGCTGATCTATTTTTGACTCAATGCACAGTGTATGTATTTTGTATCATCCAGATAAACAGAAGTGGTCGGCACTGTACTATAAGCACATAAATTGCTACTGCATCTCAAAGTCAGACATATGCAGTGATGGTTGCTCCAGGTGGTGTTCAATGTGGCTAATCAGAAAAGAAGAGTTATCAGGTCATTCACCATATGGAATCACTGAAGTTCTCTATTTCAGCACATACACATAGATACAGGTGTGGGAATCAGAGAGACATAGTTCCGGCCTACAACCATTTCTCATCATGTTGCCACTTTGTCAAGGCCTCCTGGGAGAATGCACAACCGTGCTTTTATCTCCCCAGAGCATCCCGACAAAAAGTGCTATTTTACTTAAAATGACAAGTTATCAATAAATACACATCCTAAAACAATACAAAGTTGCTAAAATTCCTACACAAGTTTCGTATGACAAGAACGAGAGATCATTCCTATTATTTTACCCTAATGGACCCAAAGCCTCTGTCTGTATAATCCAAGTGGTTGCTTTAGTCCAGTAGTCTAGTATGTCTATGTCTTCCATTCCAAGGGGAAATCATGCCCATTTCATTGTCACCCTTGTCTTGTGCTTATAACAATATAGTTATTCAGCCTGGGACACCACTTGCCTGTTGTTACTGTGTAATACCCTGGAGTGGTGTTACCACTCCTACCCCCTGCTACTATCTTTAATGGTCTAAGCTAAATGCCATCTTATGTATTTTTGTCCAGGTCCTCTACACTGTGCATTCCTAATCATGTTATGCAACTGTTTATTACATGTAATGTGCCTGGTTCACCAGCAGGTGGCAGCGTAAATGGCAGAGCTATCCTTAGACAGAATGGAACTCACCATTCCATTCTCCCCCCATCCCCCCCCTTGGGCAGGAGTGGGCCAGTCCTGCTTCCTGCCGGAGGGGTGGGGCAGGAGCTTCCAGTTAGTGCTAGTTCTAGTTCTAAGCTAGACAGGAGAAGTGTGAGCAGGGGCATGCTCAGGTGTGCCTATGCCAGCCAGAGCACCCTAAACTCTGATGGCCATGAAGAAATATTTCTGAAAACTATAGGGGCCAGAGGAATAGTTCTTCGGCTGAAGATAAGTTTTACTGAGTGTCAGGAGGGGAAGAACAGTCAATGGCACCCCATCAAAGCATACCAGAGCAGATGAGAAGTACAGAAACCAGACTCAAAGGGGTTATCCAGTATCTACAACAACCCTCCCCCCCCATGTGCCGGGCCCCTCAGTGGGAATATGCTTTCCCCGCTCCCTGCTCCCAGCGCCGCTCCTGGTCCCCACACTGCCACTGCTGCTTCTCCCTGTACATGGTTGAAAACATCCGGTGTCGGGAGGGAGCAGCCAATGGCAGGGGTAAGTTATTCCAATGGAGGGGTCCGGCACATAGGGGAGCTGTTGTAGATACTGGATAACCCCTTTAAGTAGAGTTTAGTGCAGCATAAAGAAAGAAAACAAAGTTATTAAGCAAGCCTGTCAGTACAGCAGAGAAAGAGAGAAAGTAGAGTTGAGTTTGCCTGTCAGTTTATGCTAAAGCCTGCTGGAACCAAGACAAAGCCTGCCAATCGTTTGAATGAACGTTTATTCAAGTAAAGCTGTCATTGAATTCCATCACATGGTCTGACTCAGGTTATTTTTCCATTATCCCTCAATTATTTTCCCTTTATTTTTGCTTTGGAGCCAAAGCCTGGGGTCTAGCAGTATCCAGGTAGGAGCACCGTGACACATAAAAAGACATTTAGGCCGCACTACACCTCTCTCCATTCCTACTACAACTGGGACGTGATAGGCGCCCTGGGGGCGGCACGTTACAACTGCATTAGCATGTTCCCTAAAATGTTGATGATTTATAGTTTTCCTTTATATACTGTAAATATTAATGGGGATATATATATATATATATATAAAAAAGAAAAGACACCGCAGCACATCCGTAGGTGAAAAATGTGGATCTTTATTCACCCTTGCGACATTTCAGTCCACTTGCTGGGACTATTATCAAGCCAAATGATTGATAATAGTGATAATAGGCTTGATAATAGTCCCAGTAAGTGGACTGAAACGTCGCAAGGGTGAATAAAGATCCACATTTTTCACCTACGGATGTGCTGCGGTGTCTTTTCTTTTTTATATCATACACCTTGGTAAGGTGTTTCCACCGCTGGCACCCATCTATTCACTACCAGGTGTGCTGCCCTGATTCTTCGTTGTCTATATATATTGTGGCAATGTGAACATTGAGGTGTTGTTTCCCCAGGTTCCAGTCCGGGACTTAGGGCATGCTCATGTCCAGGGATCCTATTTAATCCTGCTAATGGGTCCTGGGTGTGTCTCACTCTGGAGAGTGTGCAGACAGAGGCCTGGTGAGGCTCTGTCAGTGTGGTCTCAGCTAGGCAAGGCTGAGGGGTCACGAGGCTATGCAATAGCCTGGACTTTGGGGGACTCAGCGACACCCAGGAACAAGCATTGAAAGGTCAGAGTCAGGAGGACTGCTAGACCACAACCCCCTCCAAAGGTACTGCATTTGTTATAGCCTGAGGGCTGGTGGACTGTATGTCTGGGGTAAGCCGCACCTGGTTCCATGTGTGAACGCTATCGTATAGCCGAGTTAGGGATACGATGTTTATTATGTTTAGGTAGAGCCCAGACGGGCAGGCTTTTGTTTTATGCCATGTTGTGTATGAAGAGTGTAAAATAAATTGCACTGTTTGGACCTGAAACCCAGTGGTTATGAAGATCCTTGTGAGAATGACCCCCGAATGAGAGGCGATCCCTTACATATGGTGGAGGATGCGGGCAATAACAGCAGGTTGCTAGGGGCAACGACCTGACGGAAAAGAGAAGGTGCTGCTGAATGTTGCCAAGGAATTGCTGTGTTTCTGTGCAGTGACTTAAAGGGCCGGAAGCCTGCTTGTTCGCTGGAGCTGGAGCAGGTGCTGCTGGAAAACTGCTGGTTAATCTGGACTTTATTTTTCTGAGGTGTAAGGTGTGCAGGGATTTAAAGGGCACAGTAAAAGAAACTGACCTGTGAAAATGGCTGCCAAATGGTGGAGCGCGTGGGAAAAGTCCTGTGAGATGGTGATCGGGGGGATCCCGCTGCTGGTTGTACTAGACTCCCGCCAACAAGTGTCTCAGGTCCTGCCCGTAATTCTGGACTTTCTGGAGAGAGGGCCAGAGACAGATGTCACCGTGTCTCTGACCTTTATAACAGACTATGGCCCTGTGCAATGGGAGCTCTTAAAATGTGAGACCCTGGAAGTGGAGTTTGTGCTTGGCAAAGTCTTCCCGTTATTTTGGCAGCTGTGGAGAGGAGAAAATGCTACAAATTGTGTACCTGGAGAATCCGATGAACAGCAGATAAGTGCCGTTGCCAAGAGTAAAAGCGTCGGGAAGACAAAGAGGTGGAGAGCGGTGCGGTTCTCAGGAGTGCATATCTTCCCTGCGACTGTGTCCGGAGTCCTGGAGAGGAAGTGCGGAGGTGCAGTAAAGCTGTTGCTAGGAGCAACCACAACCTTGAGGAGTCCGCGGGAGAGAATGTCACTGCTTTACCAGAATGGTTTATTACAAAGGGTAAGACTGTTCCTGTTATTAACTATGTGGCAGACCCAATGACAGTGAGTCGGCGGCAGGTGATACCTGCTGGTCCGGTAGGTAATAAGTCACACAGAGAAAAAACTGTGTCTGAACAGGCGGATAAGCCTGCTGTGATTGCTCCCTCGCAGAAACCTGCAGGGGAGAAGGTTTCTGGGTCGCCCAAAGAGCCGGTGATCAAAGCTAGATTTGGGGTGGTGAAAGTCAGAGATCCCATGCTAGCCCAGGTAAGAGGTAGCATGATGGCCGCCCCAGAGACTGGTAGAGTGTTACATGTTCGGGACAATTATGTGAATAATACAGACTCTCAGGTGGTTCTCACTGAGAGTGAACCTGATGTTACAAATACGCTCATACATGAGGAAATGGTGGGCCGTAATTTCCCCTTATGCTTGGAGGTTTTAAGTAATGGAGACATTTCTGCAGACAGTGACAAAACTCCTGCAGAACCTGTACCTGTCCCTTTAAATGATAATGTGAAGGAGCTGCACATTGAGAACAAGGGTGCAGATAAGGTGCAAAGTGATGGTACCATGTTTGACGAAATGCATAATGGAAATGTGATGTCATGTAAAATATGTGATAATAATGACAGGCCTTTTCCTTTGCAGGCTGTGATTGGGGAAAAAGCTAACCCTGTTGGTAAACATGTGTCTGATATAAAAGTGTTGATAAATGTTGAAGAAACACCCCTAGGAGACCCCATTGTAGACAATGTGGCGGGGCTAGAGGGTGTACCACACGTACCAGAGGTGGATGTGCAGTCTCCACAGGTTTCTATGATTAATAAAATGTCCCATGTGGGGATTGACTCATGGGTGCCCCTAGAGGTCAGGGTTAATAATGACACAAACAGTATAAGTGGCGTATGTGCCGTGACAGTTAGCAACTTTGAGAGTGAGGCTACCATGTCAAGACCCAGCAAAACTAAAGTGGTTACTAGTAGCGAGTCTAGCGACCAGATGACAGTTATATCTGACGAGACGAGAGTTCAGTCGGGTGACAGCCCAGTGTCTGAAGCTCATATCCTGACAGTTGTAGATGACCTGACAGGACAGTACAGCTATAAACTTGAAGATGTTTTCTCTCGCTCCGCACAGTCGCTAGATACACTAGAAATGGGGCTAGCGGTTCTCGCAGAGCAACTGCAGGAGTCTCCAGAGGAGTCACAGAAAGAGATGAATGAACTGAAGGAACTAGAGTCACTAATAGAAGCGGAAATTCTCCAACTTCAAGAGGAACTTGCAGCTTCTGAGCGATCAAGACTTCATGCAGAGCAGGAAAGAGATGAGCTGGCTGATGAGGTCCTAAACAGCGCCTCAGAAAAATCTGCTCTCTTGGAGAAAAAAAGTCATTTGGAAGCCAGGATGGCTCAACTTGATCAAGAGTTGCATGTTCGGATGGTAGACCTGGACCACCAGAAACAAATTGTGTCTAAATTGGAGAAGAAACATAAAATGTTGGACAAGCTCCTGGCTGAAGAGAAAACCACCTCGGCCAGATATGCCGAAGAACGTGACCAAGCGGAGACTGATGCTCGAGAGAAGGCGACCAAGGCCCTCTCCTTGGCTAGAGCCCTTGAAGAAGTGCTTGAGGAGCGAAATGAATTAGAGAGGCTGAACAAGCAACTCAGAGCAGAGATGGAAGCTCTCATGAGCTCAAAAGATGCCATCTATGAGTTGGAGAAGCCTAAGCGTGCTGCTGCACAGCAGGTGGAAGAAAATGAGAAACTGGAAGAGGAAGATCCCAAGAAGTCAGAGCCTGGTAAAAGTGGGTCTGGAGATGGTGGTGCCGGGGTGCTGGCCAAGGCAGAGAAGGTGGAAAAGGTATCGGCTGAACCAGTTGATGGGGCTGATGTGCATGCAGAGGCCAAGAGTCTCATGACAGTGTGTAACCAGGACCAGGTCGCAAAAGACGTCCCCTCTGCCTACAAGGTCTTCCAAGTAGCCAGCAGCCTGCTGGAGAAGAGATATGAGGAGATGGACGACCAGTTTGCAGATCCGGGCTATTACGATGGGCTGTCTCTCCTGACTCCTCCCCAAAAGGAGTCCAGTGTCTTGGCTGAGCCTCTGGAGAAAATGCCAGAAGACAAGGAGTATGCTGAAGACCCCAGTGCCTCCAACCTTGATGCGAAAGGGAAGGAGGAATTAAGAAAGCAAGGATATGATGCCATGTCCCTGAATGGTGAGAAGGCTAATAAAGTAAAGGAGGACACCAAAGAGACCAAGGCCAAGGAAGCTAAGGCCGAGCTCTTGAAGTGGGAGAAATCCTTGGATGTTCCAGAGATCAAGGGTAAAGCCGAAGTGGGGAGAGGCAGTGAAGAGGCAGAAGACCCTGAAACTGAGGCACCATCTGAGGAAACCACTGCTGGAAAAGAAGCGAGCGGGGGCAAGCCAGCTCTGCTGACGGAGCTTCGCAAAGACAAGAAGAAAAGGCCTAAGCGTCTGCAAGAGCCAGCGAAGTCAAACAGAGAGTCTGTCGTTTGCATAAAAATATATTCTGAAGGGAGTTCCAGAAGCCGAGATCGAAATTCTAAGAGTAAAGGAAAAAGAAATGTACGATCTGCTGTTAAAATAAAGAGACAAAAAGAGGCGAGTCATAAGAAGCGTGCTCGGCTGAAGCAGCTGTGTAAGTCAAAGAGCGAGAAAGATAAAAAAATAAAAAGAGAGGGTCTGCCTGTCACATGGACATGGGAACATTGTAGACAATGTCTCTTGGGCAAGATGTCAGTGTGGGTAACAAACCAAGCACTGATGGCATGGGTCTGGCAAAATAAAGGGAAGCCTCTGACCCTGACCACATCTTCCAGGGGGAAGGTTGAGCCAGGTGATGGCAAGAAAATGCGGATGCCCTGTCACGAGCATCCAGTTGGTACATGTGTTCACCCCCACAGGTTTGAACAGAGGGGGGGGATATGTGGCAATGTGAACATTGAGGTGTTGTTTCCCCAGGTTCCAGTCCGGGACTTAGGGCATGCTCATGTCCAGGGATCCTATTTAATCCTGCTAATGGGTCCTGGGTGTGTCTCACTCTGGAGAGTGTGCAGACAGAGGCCTGGTGAGGCTCTGTCAGTGTGGTCTCAGCTAGGCAAGGCTGAGGGGTCACGAGGCTATGCAATAGCCTGGACTTTGGGGGACTCAGCGACACCCAGGAACAAGCATTGAAAGGTCAGAGTCAGGAGGACTGCTAGACCACAACCCCCTCCAAAGGTACTGCATTTGTTATAGCCTGAGGGCTGGTGGACTGTATGTCTGGGGTAAGCCGCACCTGGTTCCATGTGTGAACGCTATCGTATAGCCGAGTTAGGGATACGATGTTTATTATGTTTAGGTAGAGCCCAGACGGGCAGGCTTTTGTTTTATGCCATGTTGTGTATGAAGAGTGTAAAATAAATTGCACTGTTTGGACCTGAAACCCAGTGGTTATGAAGATCCTTGTGAGAATGACCCCCGAATGAGAGGCGATCCCTTACAATATATATATATATATATATATAGTTAGAGAGAGTGGCAAGTCATTAACTGAGTAATAGCTTAATGTACACCCCCGAATTGGGTTGACTTGACACCGCAGGCAATTATCAGGAACAAACTGTTTGTTCCTGATAATTTCCTGCTCGTTACAGGATGTGAAAGCTATATTTACATGCAGTGATCACTTCCACTGTATGTGGAGACTATCCATTTTTGCTGCCATTGCTTGTCCTCATACACATTTATTGTCTCTGGGCAGCAGATCTGCTGCCCAGAAATGATAGTTTAGGTGACTGCACCAGCGATGCCTTCAGTGGCACTTTCGACAGGGTAATTATCAGAAAAGAGCATTCCTAGGAATAATCCTTCCAAATAAGTTCCTGATGATTGGCCACTGTAAAGGGCCCTTTATCAACTTATCTCTTACATTCTCACATTGTCAAAATGCTATAGTTTGTGGTTCATATTCCAGTGTTTTCTTATCTATTGTCAGATCTATTGTCTATTGTTTTCGATGCTGATGAATGGCTTCAGATATCATTGTTTCATCAAAACCCTGTCTCCTTAGACAATCCATCAGTTCAAACAACTGCTCCAGAATATTTTCATATTCATCGTTGATTTTGGGCAATCTTAAAAATTGGCCATAGGGAAGTAACTGTGGCTGATGAACTATGAAAATGCAAAAGGGAATTTGTAGACGTAGGCTTCTTATAACCACTAGTGAATATTCTGATGACTTCTATAGTGATTTTCACATCAAAAAATTAGTCTTGTGAACACCCACTAAAGTAGCCATATATTTTATATTCAAATCATAAAAATTTAATCATATAACAAACGCCTGAAATCCTCTTCTGACCCTGATCAGCAAGTCATCTATAAAAGTAGACCAGTGCTGAATGAAATGAACATATGGATTCTGTATGTTATATACTGTACATTTCTCTTTCTATTAGGCCAAGTGTGGCGAAACCAACCTCGCCATGGTGTTTTGGAGGGGGCTGTTTGCCAGCCTCCTGCCCCAGGATTATGGCCCATACTAACTTTGAAGGAGAAGACAGACCGGCCGCACAGCTTAAATCTGTGGAACTGTTTTGGGCAGGAAAGCCATGCTTGCGGCTGGCCAAATGTGACTTCCATGGAATTCGGGAACCCCTGCTCGGATCTGGGTGATTTTTGGATATGTTGTTCACCCAGATTAGAGCTATCCGTGGATGTATACAATATGGGGATGTGTGGGGTTTTGAGGTGTTTTCTGTGTGTTGGGAAAAATGTGTGTTTTCTGTCTGGTAGTGATTAAGTTAGCCCATTACGTTTTGTAATTGTATTTTGTGGATTGCGTCTCAGACGATGCCAGTGTGTTAGTTAATTGCGTCTCAGACAATGCTCATTGTATTTTTTTGATTGTGTTACAGACAGAGGGAAGGGGATTTTGTGTACAATTGCTGGGAGGGTTTCAATACTGTAAATGCATGTGATTGGCTAAAATATAAACTGTCACAGTCTTTTACAAGGGCCCCAGGCGGAGTGTCCCTTGCTAGGAGACCTGCATAAAAGGCTGAAAAATAACACATTAAAGAGTTCCTGCTTTGCCCCTTTATGAAGTCTTGGCTCATGTTTGGGGATGGGATAACTACACTCTTGGGGATTGCTATATCATAATACTCCCCTGAGTATAAGCTCTTGTAAGAGCTTGTTCCTGGTTCCTGTCTCTGGATTTAGGAGAGGTTCACCCACTGGAGCCTGGAGCCTTGTCGTAGGTCCAGGGTGTCTAGGAGACAGCGAGACCTCCACCAAGCTTCGGCGGTTCGTGGGGTCTGCAGCGCTGACAGTGTCAAGTGGAGTGCTTGGAGTCCTCTGGAAGCACTAGGAGCATCTATCGACGGAGGTACCCGGTCGGGGTGCTAGGTGTTCCGTTACACCAAGTTTGCAAATGTAGTGCTACCCTCTGGAGCTGTGCTTTCCAGAAATGTTCTGATGGCATATTAATTCCATCCTCATGGTGTATTTGTGTGTCCAATCTGACCATATCAATTGTTGATTCATGTCACTGCACGTGGGGTAACCTCACTACACATTGTAATTTCTTGTAATCTGAGGCTGTGCAGTTCCAGAACCAGGCAGTGATACAGCTGCGCAGGATGCTCTCGATGAACCCCCTGTACAAGGTGGTAAGAACAGGAGTTGGTGGTGGTAGGGCCTTTTTATCAGCCTTCTCAGGAAGTATAGGTGCTGCTGTTCTTTCTTGCATATAGATTTGGTGTTGGAGGCCCAGGTGAGATTCTCTGTTAGGTGTACCACCAGAAAATGCTGCATTCCCTATGATCTCGCCTGAAGTGCCATCGAGGATCTGTGGGGAATGCATATTCCATTTTTTCCTTAACTCTACTACTATCTCCTTCTTCTTGTCTATGTTCAAAACTAGGTTATCCTTACACCAATGACAATCGCTGGCAGCTATATGAAATGCAAAAGGTCCCTGACAGCTCGACATGAGAGTAATTGATATTGCCATATTAAAACATCTGTACTAGATTATAATACACTAGAAAAAAATATCAAGCCAAAGTATAGAGACCTATTCCTCCCACTCCCGACTTAAATGGCTGCTCTGGAAAGTGGCAATGCTCTGTGTGCAATGAGAAATGCACAGTCTACTTTTTTATTTATCAGTACGATCAGTGTACAGCACTAATGCTACTCCCTATCAGAGATAATGATTGACGGCTGTACCCCCCCCCCCCTAAGCTCAACCACAAGGACCTCTTTTGTAAAGTAAGTTATTACTGCTAATATGGCATAATGATCCTGAATAGTGTCCCTAGGACTGAATGTTCTATCACACCTTTAGGCCTCATGCACACGGCCGTGCCGTTTCCTGCGGTCCGCAAACCTCGGATCCGCAAAAAACGGAAGCCACCCTTCTGCAATTTGCAGAACGGAACAGGTGCCGGCAATATAAATGCCTATTCTTGTCCGCAAAGCACGGACAAGAATAGAACATGTTATATTTTTTTAACGGGGCCGCGGAACGGAACCACGGATGCGAACGGCACACGGAGTGCTGTCCGCATCTTTTGCGGCCCCATTGAAGTGAATGGGGATGCGGAACCACTGATGCAGACCCAAACAACGGTCGTGTGCATGAGGCCTTATACCGGGAAAATATACAGCAACTGTAAAACTTTAATCAAAGACACTAGCGAATAGTGAATATCTAAGAACTGGATCAGTCATGTCTTCTAAGGCGCCAAATAAAAAAACTTCAACAAAGTGAATATTCCAGCAGGAATTAGTAATGTTCAGTGTGGCGTTATGCATACGAATATTCATCACCAAAAACATGGCCTGTGTTCATACATTGATAGTGGGATTTGTATGACACCTTTAATTTAGTGGCAATGCCCTACAAAAGTGAGGTTACCTGCAATATATTTCATAGCATATCACCTGCCCGCCAAAACCTGGGTGGGAGAGAAGCCTGCACGGCAGACAGGTCTAGTGATTTATATATACAGGGTATCTGAAATAAGGAAATGAGAATATAAAATGAAAATGGTTTGGCAGACGATGATCAAATTTTAGACACAAGCAGTGGAGGAAGGGGGATACCTGTTAGGCCATATCAACAACATGGTGACTATTTTCAATGCCTTCATCTTAGATTCAGCTGCGGTTTCTCAAATGGGAAGGTAGATTGGTGAGACATAAAACTGGTACAGAATTTAACCGGAAAAACAGGTGTTCTTCAAATTAAATGATTTTTCTTATTTTTTGGTACAGGGGATAAGAAGGATGATGTTATCCCAAGCAGAACATGTTAAGAACGTCCAGTGAACACATGTATCGTTATGGAAAATATCAACCAATGCCACCCAAATAGGCCTTCCATTACCCACACTGCAGTTGCTAAATTCCAAGAAACAGGTTCCCTTGTCCATAAACTGTAGACATCTTTTGTGATGACACCTGTGCGTTGTTCACTGAAAATAAGGATGATCTCAACACCATCTGCCTGGAATTACTCAACTCCTCATATTGCCTGTGTAGTCGCAAACCGACCTCCTGATGTGATACGGTGTCCTAATAGTTCTGAAGTTGAGTTAGCCGGCTAGAGGTCAAGACACAGAGACCCAGCAACATGTGTTTCTCATAATGGCCTCTTTATTGTAATGAGAAGTGCAGGCATTTATACACAGACAGACGCAATAAAAACTGTCCTAATATATGTAGACAAGCTTTGAGTTACTATGTATGGTTTGAGATAAGAAATTGAATGATCAGCATGGATGGATTAGGGGTCCACCATGGACTTTGTACTTCTGCCTTCCAAGGCTGAATCCCCATCTTATGTAAGTGCAGGTTATACATAAATATAAAATGAATATGTATACAAAATGGATGCCTTTATGCTTTCCCTCACACCTGTACAGAAGAAAATCACTGTTTTAAAATGAGAATGAATGAACTTATGGTTACATGAAGCACACAATTGTTTTTCTGGTGAAATTTACTACCAGGTTGATATCTCACACGATTACCTTCCCATTTGAAAAACTAAATCTGAATCCAAGATGATGGCATTCATGTTGGTGACATGGCCTAACACGTTTCTCCATTCTCTTACAGCTTGTATCTAAAATTGTATCACTTTCTACCAAACCTTTTTCAATGTATATGAGTGTTCTTCAGGAATTTAGAAAATTAAAATACTTAAATATTACTTTACTATAAATATATTCCCAAATACATTTCATTAGTTTTAACGGCTCATTTGGTTTAGGGAGAAATCATTAGCAGAAACAAAATGGCCGCCATCCTATTAGTACACACAAAACCTGTCCTAATCACACAGCAGGACAAGTTACTTTACAACACTGAGATAAAGGAGGCTGAGACAGCTCTTTCCTACTTGTCAAGGATTATGATCCTGAATATAGATAATAAGGCTCCATTCACACGTCCGCAATTCTGTCCTGCATTTTGTTGAACGGAATCGCGGACCCATTCATTTCAATGGGGCCACACTATGTGCTGTCCACATCTGCATTTGCGGATCCACACTTCCGTGTCCACAATTCCATTCCCGAAAAAAAAGAACATGTCCTATTCTTGTCCACAATTGCGGACAAGTTTAGGCATTTTCTACTATAGTGCCGGCGATGTGCGGTCTGCAAAATGCGGAACGCACATTGCCGGTGTCCGTGTTTTGGACCCTAAGGGTACTTTCACACTTGCGTTGTTTAATTCTGGCAGTTCAGTTGCAAACGCATGTCATTTTTTCTGACTGATCAGGCATTTTTCAGACTGATCAAGATCCTGATCAGTCGGAAAAATGCCTGATCAGTCAGAAAAATGCATTGCAATACTGGATCCGTTTTTTCCGGTGTCATCAGGCAAAACGGATCCAGTATTTTTCTTTTTCACATCTTTAAAGGTCTGCGCATGCGCAGACTGGAATACCGGATCCGACAATGCGGCAATTTGAATGCCGGATCCGGCACTAATACATTTCTATGGAAAAAAATACCGGATCTGGCATTCAGGCAAGTGTTCAGTTTTTTTGGCTGGAGATAAAACCGCAGCATGCTGCGGTATTATCTCCGTCCTGAAAAGTAAAAAAGACTGAACTGAAGACATCCTGATGCATCCTGAATGGATTACTCTCCATTCAGAATGCATTAGGATAAAATTGATCAGTTATTTTCCGGGATTGAGCCCCTAGGACGGAACTCTATGCCGGAAAAGAAAGACGCTAGTGTAAAAGTACCTTAAGATCTTCAGCTGAATCTCTGTAGAAATGGAGTTCATGAGGAGACATGCAGTATTGAAAGGCCAGACTACAGCACAGTGTTGTAAAGTAACTTGTCCTCCTGTGTGATTAGGACAGGTTTTGTTTGTACTAATAGGACAGCAGACATTTTATTTCCCCTGATGAATGTTCCCCAGAACATTCATTATAACTAATGAAAGGTATTTGGGAATATATTTATAATAAAGTAATATTTAAAGGACTTCTGTCAGCCCACTAAACCGTTTTTTTTTTTTTTTGTTTAATAATAATCCCTACACTGCGATCTCTGCATACATAAGTAAAATAATAATTTTCGTTCAGTAGAATTTGATAAAACGCTATTTTTATAATATGTAAATTACCTTGCTACCAGCAAGTAGGGCGGCTACTTGCTGGTAGCAGCCGCATCCTCCGACCCTAATGACGCCCCCTCCGCATTGTGATTGACAGGGCCAGGGAACGGAATCGTTCTCTGCTGGCCCTGCCTGTTTTCATTCAATATCTGGCGCCTGCGCCGCGGCCGTACGTATCTTCAATCTGCGCAGGCGCACTGAGAGGCGGCCACTCACTTGGCCGCTCGCTCCTCAATGCGCCTGCGCCGGGTGTAGATGTGACGTCATCAGCGCAGGCGCATTGAGGATGGAGCGGCCGAGTGAGTGGCCGCCTCTCAGTGTGCCTGCGCAGATTGAAGATACGTACGGCCGCGGCGCAGGCGCCAGGTATTGAATGAAAACAGGCAGGGCCAGCAGAGAACGATTCCGTTCCCTGGCCCTGTCAATCACAATGCGGAGGGGGCATCATTAGGGTCGGAGGATGCGGCTGCTACCAGCAAGTAGCCGCCCTACTTGCTGGTAGCAAGGTAATTTACATATTATAAAAATAGCGTTTTATCAAATTCTACTAAACAAAAATTATTATTTTACTTATGTATGCAGAGATCACAGTGTAGGGATTATTATTAAACAAAAAAAAGAAGCCCTTTAAGTATTTTAATTTTCTTAATTCCCGGAGAACCCCTTTAAATATGAGATACCTTGTTGGCATGGCAGGTAGATGACATAAAGAGCTCAGTGTATTACCAGACCATAGGTAAAGACACCAGTTTCTCTTCCACTTCTAATCAGATGTTTGGCCATTATAGATATATGTCTATATTACCAACAAGTACAAAAATCTAGAATATCATACATCCTGTGTAGTACCCCAGATCTGAGTGTATTACTACTATAAATGGTTTGTAGTGTAATGCAATGTAATGAAATGTCGGAGCGGACACATAGTCAGGTACACATAGTCAGCGCATTTTGTGCTTTTGGGTTTATTATAATGCAACTTTGAATGTATCCGTTGGTCACAGTGAGGGCTCATTCACACAAATGTAAGATCTCTGTGCCTGTATTGCAGACCACAAGCTTTTTATTTGATTAGTTAGGCACTATTAATATTTACCTAATATTTTTATTTTGAAGCAGGAGTTACATTTATATTGAATTGCTTCGCATAAAAACTAACTTTGATACCACTGCCATGCCTAATTGGGCTCTGGTTTCTAAAAATACATTAGAAAGAGTTGTAAATGCTATAAAATAATGGTCAGAGGTGGCCTTACAGAGAAATTTCCCAGGGGGCTGATGCCCAAAGGGACGACAAAGGCCTTTCCTATTGCCGCCGGCTAGGTACATGATGATCAGATGGTCAATTGCCACAGGTGCCCTCCTGAGCTCAACAGTATCACTGTCTTCAGGACAATGATTTGGTTGAATATTGTGGCGAAGGAGGCAATGTATTGTGGTGCACTGTGGTATTTGTGCTGAAGCAGTATTTTTTGCTTCACTGTGATATTGTGGGCCCAACCTACTTCTGTTGTCCCCACCTACTTGTGTTGCCCCGTCTTCTGTCAATTTGGAATCAATTACAACATGGGGCCACTTTTAGTTTTTTTCCCAAGGTCACTTTAAGTTTCCAGTTTGCCCTTGATATTGGTAATGGTATAAAAAAACAATATTCACTTCTCCCCGCTGATCTGCTAATGCTCAAGTGCAACGTGCCGCCTCCCCCCAGGGCCCCTCTATCGTGACCCAGGTTTAGTAAGAATGCAGAGTTGTGTAGTGCGGCCTAAGTGTCTCTTCATGTGTGTCATGGGGCTCCTACCTGGACACCGCTAGACCCCAGCCTTTGGCTCCGAAGCAATAAAAAGGGGGAATAATTGAGGGATGGAGGAAAAACAACTTGAGTCCAGACCTTAAGATGAAGTTCAATGGCAGCTTTACTTGAATAAACGTTTCTCCAAAACAGTTTTCAGGCTTTGTCTTGGTTCCAGCAGGCTTTAGCATGAACTGGCAGGCAAACTCAACTCTGCTTTATCTCTTTCTCTCTGCTGTACTGACAGTCTAGCTTAGTAACTTTGATTCCTTCCTTAAGCTGCACTCCTCTCATTAGTCTGACTTAGTTTCAGCCAAGGAACTATTCTCCTGAGGCTTCCAAGCTTCTGCAGAGCTTAGGGTGCTCTCGCTGGCGTGGGCACGTCAGGCAGTGACATATCCCTGCACTCCCTTCCCCTGTCTAGGGAAGACTGGAACTAACTGGAGACTTCTGCCCCACCCTTCTAGCAGGAAGCAGGACTGGCCCACTTCTGCCCAAAGGTGGGAAGGAGAATGGAATGGTTAAGTTCCATTCTCTCTAACTATACCTCTTCCATATTTTCTGCCACCTGCTGGTGAACCAGGCATATTACATGTATAAAAGTTGCATAACAATATTATAGAAGCACATTGTGGGGAACCTGGAACAGAATACATAGATGACATTTATGTTAGACCATTAAAGACAGTTGCAGGGTGCAGGAGTGGTAACAACACTCTGGGCTGTTACACAATCAGTTCTCTGGTGTTTGTTTAAAAATGAGCTGGCATGTTACCACTACAGCCAATCAGTGCCATCAGGGCTGCCCTGTTATGGCATATGACCTATGAGGTGACTGATTGGCTTCCATGTCAGCCGCCTGTAAAACCCCTTTAACTATACTCACGTTATCAGAATACCATATGGTGATCCAAGTTCCGTTCAGTAGAACCTGTGAAAACCTGGGGCCTGTGGCCATAACACAGACATTATGATGTGGCCGCATGAAGTTGGTCTAAAGTTACAAGTGCAACCTATTTTTAAATGTCTCCATTATATTTTTTTTTTACTGTATTTCAAGGTAAGTGATCCAACAAAATGAAGATTTTACATAAATGATACAACCAGTAACAGCCAGTAAACTAAACTGAGCATGCATTGGCGTCCAGAGTGGCTGATGGATGCCCAGAACAATGTCTGATTTTACAACATTATCTTGTTGTTATATAAATTACAGAGAGAAATATTCCCACGACTGCAGCTTCAGTGGATTGTGTGTTTCTTCACAATATGTAGAAGCATGATATTTGCAGAGCTCGGTAGGAACAGTCTGCTGTATGTTAATTAATTCCATAGAGAGAGTCATCCTTGGGCAAAAAATGTTTTAACAAAAAATACCTAAATATAAATCACTGTGTAAAAATCCAGGGCTTGGCATGAATTTGTTAAAGAGGACCTTTCACCAGTGTTTTCTTTATAAAAGCGATACCTCACACTGCAGCCCATGTTCCCTAGATGTCATATCGCTAATTTTTTTTCATGATATGCTTCTCCGTTGCGCCGCTGTGCCCCTCGTTCTGTTTAGGCGCCCTGTAAGCCAATTAATAGCATCGGAACAGGGAGGAGGAGACATCAGTTTTTCTCAGTGGGCGTCACTTCTATCTGGCTGTGGCGCTGTCCAATCACAGCGGACCGCGTCACAGCCAGGGAGAAGGTGAGCTGTTTTTTCTCAATGGCTGTGATGCGGTCCGCTGTGATTGGACAGCGCCACAGCCAGATAGAAGTGACGCCCACTGAGAAAAACTGATGTCTCCTCCTCCCTGTTCCAATGCTATTAATTACCATACAGGGCGCCTAAAGAGAACGAGGGGCACAGCGGCGCAACGGAGGAGCATATTGTGAAAAAAAATTGTGATATTTTGAAAGGTCCTCTTTAAACTTCTTCCGTGTCTGATGTTAGTCTGCAGTATACAGTTTTGTATCACTGGAATTGCAATCAACAGGACTATGATGGAAATGTACCTACAAGCACTTGGCGCTATGCCCCCAATGTCTGAGGTGAGACAACGCCTTTAAGGCTTTCCACCATTTTTGTATCCCGTCTCTGCACCCATTTCATTTTTTCTGTGTCTTTTTGCAGGTGAGGTCTCGAGAACTGGACACAGTATTCCAGATGTGGTCTCACTAGCGCTCTATACAGTGGGATTACAGTCTCTCTTCCTACTGGTGATACCTATGGCTATACAGGCTAGCATCCTACTTGCTTTCTTTGCTGACTGTCCACACTGTGCGCACATTTTGAAGCTGTCTGATAGGACACCTATGTAGATTCTTCTCTTCTGAAGTCCTTGCTAACACAGAGCTGCCAATAGAATATTCAGACTGAGGGTTCCTTCTCCCTAAGTGCGTTATTTTACATTTGGAAACAGTGAACTGCAGTTTCCATTGTTTGGACTTTTTATGTAGTGAAGCTAAATCTTTTTCCATGTTACAAACCCCTCCAGGAATATCAACAATTTGGTGTCATGCGCAAACAGACAAACCTTACCTACCAAACCTTCTCCTATGTTGCCTACAAAGATATTAAAAATAATAGGACCCAGGTCAGATCCATGAGGTACACCCCTTGTGACTTGTCTCTCTTCAGAATGTACCCCATTACCAACAATACTCTGATATCTATTCAGCAGCCAACGGCAGATCAATTGAACTGTCCAGGTGCAGCGCACGGGGGTGAACGTCCATGGGATCCCTTTAAGATGTTATAAGTGTTTGTAGTGACGCCAGTTGCATTGCAGAAACAAAGGCACAGGGCCACTTTTAGTGTTATGGTGGTACCCAGGTGTAGGAATGCCAGAATGGTGTAGGGTGGCCTAACTGTCCCTGAATGGTGTTGCACTTGTCACGGTGCTCCTACCTGGATACACTAGAATCCCAGGCGTGGTTGTGCGAAGCAAATCAAGGGGTAGTTGATGGAAGGAATGGAGAAAGAAACAGAGTCCAGACCTTGTATATAGTTGATAATAGCTTTACTTGAATGAACTTTTATCAGGGAAACAATCTTCCAACTTTGTCTTGGTTACCAGCAGGCTTTGGCATAAATTCTGGCAGGCAAACACACTCAGCTCTGCTACAACTGTTGCTTTCTGGCTCTGCTGTGCTAACCGGCTTAAATAGCAATCCTTTCCTTCTTGCTGTACTTTACTTTCTGTGGTCTGTCTTTGTCTAGGGAACTTTTACTTCTGGTTGTTGAGGCCCTTTGCTTTGGCCTCCTGTTCCAGCAGAGCTGAAGGTGCTCTGCTGGCTGGAACACAGCCTTTCCCAGGCTGGTTACTCTAGACTGACCTTCACTAACTAAAAAAAACTCCTCCCTTTCTAGAGAGGGCTAGAATGGAAAGAAGGGTTCCATTCTAGACATAATTGCTCTGCCATGTATGCTGCTATCTGCTGGTGAACCAGGTACATTACATGTTAACACACAACAGTTGCAAAATAGAGAATGCACACAGTGTTTGAACCTGGAATAAATACACATGATGACATTGAATCAACCATAAGAGATAGTGGAGAGGTGTTAAATGTGACCAACATTATCTGTACCTTGATGTTTTTTAACTTTGATACGAAATAAAGTGCTATTGGAACTTCTCAAAGAAAGGCTGGACAACCCCCTTTTCATTAAAAAGCGGTAATGCACCTCTTGGGCATTACACAGGGATTAAGTCCAATCTTCTCTACCCTATGGGGAGAAATTTATTGCGCAGTGCACTTAAGGATTCTGGCTTCAACAAGTCACAAAAGAGGGCATTTGTGACTTGTTGGGGTCACTTGTACAAAAATTATACACCCGGGACCCCCGACGATTAGCCATTGCAAAAGGCACTGGCTCTCCTGTAAGTGCCGCTGTCTTCTCGCAGCTTACCAAACACAGCGTCATACATTATATAGCATTTGTGTTTGGTATCGTAGCTTAGCCCCTTTCACTTCAATCGGGCTGAGCTGCACCTAGGCCACATGACCAATAAACGTGCCATCACTCAGACTAGGAGAAACTGTGAAAAGGCTGCGGTTCTACTGAGAGCACCGCTGCCTTCTCAAACACCTTTCAGATACTGAGGGCCTATCCTGAGTTATAATGTCTCAGAAAACCCCTATCCTCTGGACACCCAGGACCCCTGTCAATCAGCCGTCCGAGAAGGCATTGGCGCTCATACTAGTGACATGGCCTCTTGCTGCTTTCCCTGGGCCGAGCGACGACATGTTCATTGGTCATATGGCCTAGGTGCCGTTCAGCCCCATTGAAGTGAAAGGGGCTAAAACACCATGCACAGATGCTATATAATGTATGACGCTGTGCTTGGTAAGCTCTGAGAAGACAGCGGCACTTACAGGAGCGCCAGTACCTTCTCAAACAGCTGATTGCTGGGGCTCCTGGGTGTTGGACCCCCACTAATCAGATACTGATGACCTATCTATAGGCTAGATCAGGGGTGGCCAACCTTACAGACACAAAGAGCCAGAAAAAAAAATCGTATGACTGCCAGGAGCCACAAGCTATCCGTTTACACAAATATGCGTGCACACGACAGTATTACTGCAATTGAGTTATCAAACATTTAAAAGTGCATTTAAACCACCTTTCCTACCTGTAGTGTAGACAGCTTTAGTGAGAATTCTGGCAATCTTTGTTTTCTACAATGTGATTCAAGATTTCTCAGATGACACCCTCATGCTCAGATGACCGCCCCATGGTCAGATGACCGCCCCATGCTCAGATGACCGCCCCATGCTCAGATGACCGCCCCATGCTCAGATGACCGCCCATGGTCAGATGACCGCCCCATGCTCAGATGACCGCCCCATGCTCAGATGACCGCCCATGCTCAGATGACTGCCCATGCTCAGATGATCGCCTTATGCTCAGATGACACCCCATGCACAGATGACATCCTTATGCACAGATGCCCGCCCATGCTCAGATGACCGCCCATGCTCAGATGACACCAGTATGCACTGATGACCGCCCATGCTCAGATGACACCCATGCACAGATGACACCCTTATGCACAGATGACGCCCCATGCTCAGATGACCGCCTTATTATCAGATGACGCCCCATGCCCAGATGACACCGCATGCTCAGATGACACCGCATGCTCAGATGACACCCCATGCTCAGATGACCGCCTTAAGCTCAGATGACCACCTTATTATCAGATGACGCCCCATGCTCAGATGACACCCCATGCTCAGATGACACCCCATGCTCAGATGACCACCTTATTATCAGATGACGCCCCATGCTCAGATGACGCCCCATGCTCTGATGACACCCCATGCTCAGATGACCGCCTTATTATCAGATGACACCCCATGCTCAGATGACGCCCCATGCTCTGATGACACCCCATGCTCAGATGACCGCCCTATGCTCAGATGACCGCCCCATGCTCAGATGACCGCCCCATGCTCAGATGACCGCCCCATGCTCAGATGACCGCCCATGGTCAGATGACCGCCCCATGCTCAGATGACCGCCCCATGCTCAGATGACCGACCCATGCTCAGATGACCGCCCATGCTCAGATGACTGCCCATGCTCAGATGATCGCCTTATGCTCAGATGACACCCCATGCACAGATGACATCCTTATGCACAGATGACACCCCATGCTCAGATGACCGCCCTAAGCTCAGATGACCACCTTATTATCAGATGACGCCCCATGCTCAGATGACACCCCATGATCAGATGACACCTCATGCTCAGATGACCGCCTTATTATCAGATGACGCCCCATGCTCAGATGACGCCCCATGCTCTGATGACACCCCATGCTCAGATGACCGCCTTATTATCAGATGACACCCCATGCTCAGATGACGCCCCATGCTCTGATGACACCCCATGCTCAGATGACCGCCTTATTATCAGATGACACCCCATGCTGAGATGACACCCCATGCTGAGATGATGCCCCATGCTCAGATGACCACCTTATTATCAGATGACCGCTCAGATGCTCAGGGGTGATTTGACATAGGGGAGATGTGAGCATGGGGTGTCTGATTTTTAGTGTCTTATGTGAGCACTGGGAGACTTATTTTGTGGGTCTGATGAGGATTTGGGGGTCTTATCTGAGCTCATACTACCCCCATGTCAGATAAGACCCCCAGATCAGTACTTTAATAAAATAAAACTGTGTAGGAGGCTTATCCTACCTCTGATGCTGCTGCTCTGAAGACTGTGGCGACCCCTCAGGTGCGGGCTATATGATTCTGCAGCCAGAACCCGCCTCCTGTATTTGAATAAATGAGTGAGTTAACTTCATTGGTGGCAGTGGAAACAGCCCCTCCCCTCCTCTTCCCCTCTGCATTCTTATTGGTGGCAGCGGCAGCAGTACAGGGGGGAGGAGGGGTCTTCTTTCTTCTTCCTTCTCCCCTGTGCTGCTAATATTTTGAAACCTGCGATATCCCTGGCCCGCTCCCCTCTGCAATCCACATATGTAGAGGAGACCGCGCTCCTCTGAGAGCCGCAAGTGAAAGGTCCGAGGAGCCGCATGCAGCTCGCGAGCCGCGGGTTGGCCACCCCTGTGCTAGATCATCAGAAATTAAATCTTGGAAAACTCTTTCAAAGATGCACCAAACTTATCAAAAAACCTGCAATGTTTGATACATCTGGCACAAATAATGGCAATGTAGACTCAAGCAAAACTGACTTTAAAAATTCCACCCATGATAAATTCCCATCTTTATGTGTCATTTTTATGATCAAAAATGAGGAATAGTTGTCTCTAGAGTTCATAGATTATCGTGCAATCGTCCAGTATCATCACATCTCAACTACCTGTCCTATTATGGGACAAACCGACTAACAGTGCCATTAGGTATCTGGTTCTGCACCCTCTATCCTGTATAGATGCTGGCAGTATTTTATTTTTCAGAAAAACAATAGAAACACCCAAAATTATTTTGACCTATTTTTAATAGTGCTTAGTAGTGAGGATCAAATAGTTTTGATCGATTTTGGATTACAAATTCTAGGCCAGCTCACAGCTGAGGATTTTCTGAGATTGTATTGAGTCTACACAGTTATCTTTCAGTTTAAACAAATCACAATCATCAAAATCTATTGTACGCATAATAACCACCTACATGTAAATATTGCATGGAATATTATAAATTTTTTTTATAAATAATTAGTACTTTTTTTTGTATTTAATTATTTGAAGTCACTACATGTATTCTACTTCTTGCCCTGGCATTTTAACCCTATCCTTTTTACTTTTAGCACGGCGAGAAGTCACACTTGACGTTCTCAGTCAGACCATTCTCTGTGGCAGGGTAGAGAAAGGGGATGAGACACTCAACTAGAGTATCACACATTACACTGATATTTGCAATGAGAACCATAGAGCTGTCCTACTGTTATCTCAATTTTCTATTCTACTATTATCACAAGGGCTACCTTTCAGATAGCATCTTCCCCATAGACAATGGGTGACCTATCTATATGCTGAAGGAGCTTTATCTCTCTGTACTGACTGCTACAGAAGAACAATATTTCTATGTACATTTCAATGCCATTGTATTGCCAAAATGAATAACAGCAAAACAAAGTCTTCAAAATTTGTTTTCTATGAATATTGAGTTAAAAAACGGAATTGACTCTTTTAGATAGCAGCACTGATCTCACTCCTACTCTGATATTATGCTACAATGTATTAGTGCAGGTAAAATGCAAATGGAATACAATGGATTTTCCTGCGTAAAATAGAGACCATTCCGATTGATCCGGATGTCTTTTTGGCTAGCATTGACGTGGAATCTCTATATACGTCGATACCACATGATAAGGGATTGGCAGCAACTATGCATTTTCTCTCGTCTAGGGGAACACAGTTTCAGAATCCTAACCAATTCATTATAGGCCTTTTGGAGTACACACTCACACATAATTTCTTTTTATTTAATGGGCCCTTCTATCACCAGCTCAGGGGGACAGCGATGGGGAGCCCCTGTGCTCCGACGTATGCTAATCTCCTCCTGGGATGGTGGGAAGATACAATGGAACAACAATATCGTGTTTTGGACAAGATATATAGACAATATATTCTTGATATGGAACGGCAGTAGAGATGATTTTGGCAAGTTTATAAACATCCTTAACCATAATGATGTGGGGCTTGGGTTTACCTATGACTTACAGCCAGTATCTATTACATTCTTAGATGTGGAAGTTAAAAAACAAGGTGGGAATCTCACCACCACTATTTTTAGAAACCCACAGCCACGAACAACATCTTCCACTGGACCAGCCATCACCCTCCTGCCGTAAAAAGAGGGATCCCAAAGGGTCATTACCTGCGCATGCGCAGGAACTGCTCCAACAACGAGTCATTCCACCATGAATCCAAAAAGCTCCAGAATAGGCTCCTACAAAGAGGATATCCCCAACCCATTCTGAGAGACGCTTTTAAAGCAGCTGCACAAAAAAAATAGTGATCTACTGATACCTAGATAGAAAGAGCCAAATGACAACATTATTCGGATCATCTCGACTTACGATGCCGCAAATAAAGACTTAAGAGCGATACGTAAGACCTACTGGCCCATCCTTACGATGGATACAGATCTTTCCAAGGCTATATCTTCCTATCCCCTCATTACATATCGTAGATGGAGAAGCCTTAAAGGGTTTCTATCACTTGGTATGACATAATTAGCTGTCAGACACTAGCGATCCGCTAGTGTCTGCTCTGGCCAACCATCCTACTATAATCACTTGTGGGGCAGCGGTTTTGCTAAAAAACTAACTTTTATAAATATGCTAATGAGCCTCTAGGTGCTATGTTGGCGTCATTAGCACCTAGAGGCTCCGTCTACCTTCATACACAGCCGCCGCCCAGCGCGTCCCTCCAGCCCGCCCATGTCCTCCTCCGTGTGACGCAGCGGCCGAATTCTCGCGCATGCGCCGTGCGCGGCTGTATTCGGCGCATTTGAGATGTCTGAGCTCGGAGCGGTCAGACATTCAATGCGCATGCGCGGATGTATTCGGCGCATGCGCATTGAATGTCTGACCGCTCCGAGCTCACATCTCAAATGCGCCGAATACAGCCGTGCACGGCGCATGCGCGAGAATTCGGCCGCTGCGTCACACGGAGGAGGACATGGGCGGGCTGGAGGGACGCGCTGGGCGGCGGCTGTGTATGAAGGTAGACGGAGCCTCTAGGTGCTAATGACGCCCACATAGCACCTAGAAGCTCATTAGCATATTTATAAAAGTTAGTTTTTTAGCAAAACCGCTGCCCCACAAGTGATTATAGTAGGATGGTTGGCCAGAGCAGACACTAGCGGATCGCTAGTGTCTGACAGCTAATTATGTCATACCAAGTGATAGAAACCCTTTAAGGACAGATTAGTACATAGCCACTATACTGGCCCTTCAAAAGAAGGCACCTGGCTTGATAGAAAGCCGATGGGTGTCTTTAAATGCGGTACCTGTAAGGCATGTAACTATATCCGCACCACCAAGACAGTGATTTGTTCAGCCACGAACTATACTCGTGTGCGAACAAATGATATAGTTAAGCACAAGGATACACCCATCGCCAATCATATGAATGAACATCATAATGGTGATTTGAAATCCATTGTTTTCTCTGCACTTGAGACTGTTCCTCTACCTTTGAGGAAAGGCGACTGGGACCGGAAAATTTTGCAAAAAGAAACAGAATGGATATACCGTTTTCGGTCCCAGTCGCCAATTGGTCTCAACGAGAGATTAACTTATACCTGCTTTTTATGACATGTTTTTTCTCTCCCTATCTATAACCCTGCCTCGACCTCCAGTATTAAAGTAGAGTTCAAAGCTGTACCGTATGGCACGTGAAGCGCCTCACTTTTTCTGATGGCATATATCAGTCATCATGTATCGTTTTGGGACTTGACCTGGTCTTACACCATAATGTGGAGAGCCAGATCTTCTCCCACAACTAATGTTTATATATAACAGTATTTATTACTTTCTTGTTTATTTATTTTTCACAAAAATACAAAAAATATATTCGGCTATTATAGATTAACTTTAGGTGCGCCCTGGCAATAAATTCTATCTCTTTATGTTTATATGCATAAATCGTCTTAGGGCTCTTTCACACTTGCGTTGTCCGGATCCGGCGTGTACTCCATTTGCCGGAATTACACGCCAGATCCGGAAAAACGCAAGTGAACTGAAAGCATTTGAAGACGGATCCGTCTTCAAAATGCGTTCAGTGTTACTATGGCAGCCAGGACGCTATTAAAGTACTGGCTGCCATAGTAGTAGTGGGGAGCGGGGGAGCAGTATACTTACAGTTAGTGCGGCTCCCCGGGCACTCCAGAATGACGTCAGAGCGCCCCATGCGCATGGATGACGTGTCCATGCGATCACGTCATCCATGCGTGTGGGGCGCCCTGACGTCACTCTGGAGTGCCCGGGGAGCCGCACGGACGGTAAGTATACTGCTCCCCCGCTCCCCACTACACTTTACCATGGCTGCCAGGACTTTAGCGTCTTGGCAGCCATGGTAACCATTCAGAAAAAGCTAAACGTCGGATCCGGCAATGCGCTGAAACGACCTTTAGCTTAAGGCCGGATCCGGATTAATGCCTTTCAATGGGCATTAATTCCGGATCCGGCCTTGCATCAAGTGTTCAGGATTTTTGGCCGGAGCAAAAAGCGCAGCATGCTGCGGTATTTTCTCCGGCCATAAAACGTTCCGTTCCGGAACTGAAGACATCCTGATGCATCCTGAACGGATTTCTCTCCATTCAGAATGCATTAGGATAAAACTGATCAGGATTCTTCCAGCATAGAGCCCCGACGACGGAACTCTATGCCGGAAGAAAAGAACGCAAGTGTGAAAGAGCCTTTATATACATTTATGTAATACATGCGCTTTGGAATCTCGGAAGGCATGTATTTACCTCTGATCGTATCAACATAGTGACATGTGCGCTCCAAATCCTGGATGTGACGCGATTATGCATCCCAAATCCCGGAAGTGACGAGTTTGTGCGTTCTAAATCCCGGATGTGACGTCTTCTTGATTGTCACATGATCCACTTTACCGGAAATGACGCCGGGCAACTATCTAATGCGCCAGCCTTTAAATAGGAAGCGCAATAAGATAAACACCAGCTGTGTTAGCTCCCTCATCAGTCGGCGTACGCTTGGTCCAAGTTCCCATCAGTATATCTAACTCTGATGTGGAAACTTTTATCTGGACCTAATTATATGGAAGCTAAGTATCTTTTTTCTTTGATTACTATCTATGTTGCACAGATTCATTATTACCCCCTGATGAGCCGCTGTTGCGGTAGAAACGCGTCGGGGTTTATGTGTTTCTGTATATATTTCTAGTTTCCTTCGTAGGCATCTTTAGAGACTACCTCATTAGTCTAACTTATGATATTGGATATAGGGCAATTTTAGGGATGCAATAGGTTTAGGTACGGGGACAGGGCACCTCCACCATTAGGAGGTGTCCCTGAGTAAGCCGTAGGGCCATAAATAGGGACAAATTCTTGATCCCTTCTACATCAATTAACCCATATACCCGCATTAGTATTGCCTATATACTTCCCCTTGCACTTTGGCCCTTGATAGAAAAAACTTCATTTTTTGTTTTTCTGTGGAAGTATCTGGCACGGTATTAGTCTGTGTAGTGATATTCACTAGGGCTGGTTCAGCCTACTACCCATTTATGAAATTAAAGGTATTTTTAACTGAGCACGTTTAACTTAGATATTTAACTTCCTACGTGTATACTATTGATCATCATATGATATAATTTTGCAACTTTTAAAAAAATGCAAATGGGAGAAACTCTCAATGTAAAGAAGATTTCTTCTATTCAGTCACAGAAAGGAGAGATCTTAAACGCTTGCTGACTTGTATAAAACACAGTCCACACCGTTTGCTGTTTTTCACTGATGAATTCAGGGGTTCACTCTAGCAAAGCTGCAGTTAGGGATATATTCTCACTTGCAGATACCCTGTTAGAGGAATAGGACACATTAACAGGGCCCTTGGTGAATACATACTGTAGATGGTTATTTTAACGACATTTTAAATCATTGCTTAACTTTAGCTGTCAGCCTTAGTCAAAGTCCTTTAAAATACCCAGGCTGAAAGTGTCTGTGACAGCAACATGTCAGTGCAGTGAAAGATGCGGGTATGTTAGGCATACCAGCTTTGTATCCTCTTGGCATTGATATTTTATTAATGTTGTGCTTTATTTCACTGCCAAAATTGCGTATCTCATCCTGTGGGATTTTGCCCACAGAAAAGTCTCTAACCTTGTCCCTTTCTGCGCTTCATGACATCAACCATTCCTAACTTCCACCGTCTGGTGGAAAAGCTATCCATTTATTGAGACATTTTTAAAGGGGATCTGTCACCAGAATCATCACCATTAAACTAAAACTATTGTCTTGTAGCAATTACTACCTCCTTTCCAGATGTGCTTTTCTTTCCTTGCTGCTTGGTTTCTATCTTGAAAAAAATCCACTTTATTCCTTATGCAAATGAGCCAGTAAGGTGCCCAGAGGGGCGTTAGTTTTGTTCAAAGGTAACACCCCCATTGAGTGCCCAGGCCCACCCTCGAGCAGAGCCTAAGCACGCCTCTCCTCGGCTTATACTCTACGCCCCCAGCAGCGCCGTTGTCCCCCCCACTATATCACTAACAGCAGAGAACCCCACCCACCCTTGCTTCAGTGTCACTGACAAATCTCACTGCGCTCTTACAGCAGAGGATAAAACAGTCACTGGGCTCGGCGCATGCCCAGTGAAACATTTGAGGCTGATGCCCTCAGTTCCGAACACTGCCTGCGCCTCCACTCTTCCGGTTCAACTGAGGGAATCAGCCTCCAATGTTTTACTGGGCATGCGCCGAGCCCATTGACTGTTTTATCCTCTGCTGTTTTCACCTCAGGCAGCAGAAAGGCTAGGTGCACCCTTGGCTGGAAACCCAATTCTACTCTTGACAGTATTATAATTAGTGTTGAGTGAATCGAAGTTGATGAAGTGGAATTCAACATGTTACATAGTGAAAGTAAGAAGCCCGGGAATGAGGGATCACCCATAATGCCGTGCAGCCAGCCAATCAGCAGATAGCCAGCTCCTGTGATGTCACAGCCCTACAAAAAGCCTCATTCTGCCCGGACGCCGCCATTTTCCTGTGAACTTAGTGCAGGGACAGATGTTGCAAGCACTAGAGACAGGAAAGGTTAAAGGACCTTAATATGTATAGCTTGGAAGAAAGAAGAGACAGAGGGGATATGATAGAAACTTTTAAATACATAAAGGGAATCAACTCGGTAAAGGAGGAGAGCATATTTAAAAGAAGAAAAACTACCACAAGAGGACACAGTTTTAAATTAGAGGGGCAAAGGTTTAAAAGTAATATCAGGAAGTATTACTTTACTGAGAGAGTAGTGGATGCATGGAATAGCCTTCCTGCAGAAGTGGTAGCTGCAAATACAGTGAAGGGGTTTAAGCATGCATGGGATAGGCATAAGGCCATCCTTCATATAAGATAGGGCCAGGGGCTATCCATAGTATTCAGTATATTGGGCAGACTAGATGGGCCAAATGGTTCTTATCTGCCGACACATTCTATGTTTCTATGTTTCTATGATTAGGAAAGGCTTTAATAACAAAATAGTAGTTTTGAACAATTCAGTGACAGCACAGAGATAGTGTAGGGATATAATAGGGAGGCATTATCCACACTATAGGGAGAGAGCAGGGGACAACTGAACTGTGTAAAGCCTGGGTAATAGGAGCTATTCTATTATACTTTGCTGCACTAATTGGAGTTACTAAAAGTGTTCTAATACTGCTGATTTTAGGTTGTTTACATTATTTCATACAAAACTAATTTTGTTCATACTTGATTCCGTAATTGGGGTTAAATTGTGGCCTGATACGTCTAATTTTGGGTAGTTCACTTTTTTTCACATAAGTAATTCCATTAATCCTTGATTCTGGGGTGAAATAGTGGTTTGATACCACTGATCTTGGGGTGCTCACCTTGTTTTTCACATAAGTAATTACGTTAATCCTTCATTCTGGGGTGAAACTGTGGCCTGATGCTACAGATTTTTGGGTGTTTACATTGTTTTTCACATAAGTAATTACATTAATCCTTGATTCTGTAATTGGGGTAAAGTAGCGGTTTGATACTACTGATTTTGAGGTGTTCACATTGTTTTTGTACATAAGTAATTCCATTAATCCGTGATTCTGTAATTGGGGTGAAATTGCGGCCTGATACTACTGATTTGGGGGTGTTCACATTGTTTTTCACATAAGTAATTCCATTAATCCGTGATTCTGGGGTGAAATTGCAGCCTGATACTAATGATTTTGGGGTGTTCACATTGTTTTTCACATAAGTAATTCCATTGATCCTTAATTCTGTAATTCAGGTGAAATAGAGCTCTATTTTTTTACGTATTTGGATTTATACCTTGTTTTTTACATAAGTAATTCCAGTAGAATCCGTTTTTTTGGGGTTGTTCTTGTCACGGTTTAGAAGAAGGGAAAAAACAGTGACATCAACACAAACTTACTGCTGACACCCTCTCCACTCTGTCATGGGCCCATTACTTGTATCAGTGTGTAACAGAACAGGTTCTGTAGAAATCTATGTGGAATCATCTGAAGGTGTGAAAGGAGTGTGCTCTTTCATACTATAGTAGAATCTTGAGCCACTGCACGTTTAACATTAACCTATAAGGATTAATTCACACTTGAGTTATTTGATAAGTTTTGGCCCCCTAACTCACCAAATAAGTGAAGTATGAACTGATTCTAAGAGTGCCGCCTGTCAACTGCCTGTCATAATGACGCACAGTAATAACTCGCTCATCACTACTGCTCAGTAATCTGCAATACCACACAGCCATTGGCAATGAACACCAAATAATTCAGTTCTAATCAATAAATGTGATCCTTCAGCAACTTGCATGGCAGCGTGAGGCTTGTATAATACCCCAGAGTGGTATTACCATTCCTACACCCTGCTATTGTCTCTAATGGGCTAACAAAAATAATGTCATCCTATTTTTTCCAAGTCCTTCAAATTGTGCATTCATCATATTGCTATGAAACTGTTTTGTACATGTAAACAGCATGGTTCACCAGCAGATGGCAGTGTGTATCTGGCAGAGTGAGAGATCCTTAGATAGAATAGAACTTACCATTCCATTGCCCCCCCCCCCCCCATCCTTTGGGCAGAAGTGGGCCAGTCCTGTTTCCTAGCGAGGGGAGTGGTTGCAGTTCTAGTTTTTTTCCGGTCCAATCTAGACAGTGGAGCTGAGAAGACCTGAAATAAGTAGCAGCAAGGGAAAAAAGTTCTCTGGTTGCAGAAGGAGTTTCTCCAAAGGGAAGTAACTCATAAAGCCCCTGACTCCTTTCTAATTTACTTACTGAGTGTCAGGAGGGAGACAACAGCCAAAGGCACCCCAATCCAGGGATACCAAAGCCGCCAAAAAGTCCAGTAACCAGACCCAATTAGAGTTTAGTACAGCAGAGGAGAGAGAAAGCAGAGTTATGAAGTTTGCCTGCTGGAACCAAGAAAAAAACTGAATATTGTCTGGATTGAAGTTGATGCAAGTAAAGCTTTTGAACTTTATCAAGGTCTGGACTCAAGTTATTCTCCTTCTCCTACCTCAATTATTCCCCTTTATTGCTTCGGAGCCTAACCCTGGGGATCGGCTGTATCCATGCAGGAGCACCGTGACACACACAGAGACTATTAATGGCTGCCCCACACCACTCGGCATTCCACTAGACCTGGGAAGCGATAGGGCCCTGGGGGGCGGCACGTTGCAAATTGGCATCACAAATAGGATATAGACTTTTATGCCTTGTCCCTATTGAGGGCCCCCCATCTGTAAAACCCCCTACATAAATATGGCATCTACTTACTGCTAGTACTGTGTTAATCTGCATCAGTTGCAGCACTGTGGCAAAACAGGGATTAATCAGCCATCTTGGATTTGGGCATTGTATATTGAGAGGAAGACATCCACTCAGCAGAGGGGAGCTAAGCAAACGGCCAACTTCCACCGAGGAACCATTCTTACAGCAGAAGGAACTAAAGTGCTGATTACAAGTTCCCCAGAAGTCATTGGCTGTACCCCTACAGGAAGAAGAAGTGACAGCCATCTTGGAGGAGGCAAAACACAGTTTCAGCTTCACTGGATCCTAAGAATCGATGTCCAGAAGTCTGAGTGAGTACTGCTGGGGAAACAAACTTTGCTAAAGACTGTTAGGGGCCATAATCTGCCTGCCAGAGCATCATACTCCCCAAAATTGAGCAGTTGCAGCAACTCTTAAAGGGAACATGCACCAATTCTTCTGCTGTTGCCCATAGCAACATGCACTTAAATTACAGTCAAGCTTACATTTACCCCTCTAGTCTGGTACAGGGTATCAAGAGCTATGTCTGACAGCAAGGACTGTCCCCATCTGGACTGCAGTGGCCCACCACCTGCAGCTGCAGCCACCTGCATCATGCCTCTCACTATGCAGACATCCCAACCTGCAAAAACTCATTTCAGGGAGGTGCGCTTCTCATTTCAGGGAGGTTTTCTTTTTTTTTCTTTCACAAACTTTTTATTACATTTTCCAAACATATGCAGTATCTGCACACTTTGCTCTATGGTGTGGAGGACTGGGCTCATTACCCTGTCCCAAATTATCCTATTTATGTATATGATTAAAGGGATTCTGTCACCACCTATAAGCCCTGTGAGCTAAACATATGCTCATGTCCAGGGTAGCATTCTAACCAAAGCTATTTGTGGCTTTATTTTGCGGAAAAACAGGTTTTACTAACCAGTCAATCATTGAATTAAGGTGCCCAAGCAGGGGAGGTCTGTGGATGCATGGTGCCCGGCCGCACGCATCGCCGTTCGTGCTCAGCGCCGCCTTCTACTCCTAGGTGCCGCCTCTCCCTCCCTCCCCCTTCTCCCGCTTTGAGATCCCGCGCGTGCACACAGGCTCAGCCTGATGCGCCGTTGCGGACTGCTGGCATCGGCTTCTTCTTGCACTGTGCGTACGCGCCGAGTAGGGGACACTGCTACAGGTTGCCGGAAAGGTTTACTGCGAGTAAACTAGACATGGGAAGTTCGGATCTTTCACATGAATCGGTTCATTTGAATCAGTTCATTCAAATGAACCGATTCATGAATCGAATCTTCGGTTCATTCGCTGAGCTGACAAGAAGCAAGTGAACCGAAGCTTAGGTTGCACAATGCGCATGCGTGGATGCTTCGATTCACTTGCTGACTCGCTGAGTCGGCTCTTGGTCTGAGTCAGGAAGTTTATTCTTTAAAACCCTGTGTGTAATTATCTACCCCACTGTAGGAAAAAAACAAGCATCCAGGGGGTGTGAATTTAACACTGGGGTAAATAATATAATTAAAATGGAGGGTTAAATGTTTAAATGTATTTAAAAAAAAATCTCTCTCAATAGTTCTATAGCTAGTGAATGAGACAGAAGAAGGGATGCCTTTAACATATACAGTACAGACCAAAAGTTTGGACACACCTTCTCATTCAAAGAGTTTTCTTTATTTTCATGACTATGAAAATTGTAGATTCACACTGAAGGCATCAAAACTATGAATTAACACATGTGGAATTATATACATAACAAACAAGTGTGAAACAACTGAAAATATGTCATATTCTAGGTTCTTCAAAGTAGCCACCTTTTGCTTTGATTACTGCTTGGCACACTCTTGGCATTCTCTTGATGAGCTTCAAAAGGTAGTCCCCTGAAATGGTTTTCCCTTCACAGGTGTGCCCTGTCAGGTTAAATAAGTGGGATTTCTTGCCTTATAAATGGGTTTGGGACCATCATTACTTTAACCGCTTTACGTCCGCCCATAGGATATAAACATCCTATGGGTGGACATCTATTTCTGAACGCACGTTTTAAAACGTCCGTTCAGAAATCGCAGCTGCACGCTAATCGTGCAGCTGCTGATCAGGTTGCCTGCTGTCAGTGACAGCAGGGCAACCCAGAGAGGAGGCAGGGACAGTGCCCAGGTGTCCCTGCCTTCACGATCGCTGCAGACACAGCGCTCACCGAGCGCTGTGTATGCAGAGAAGGAAGCGCTATGCGCTTCCTGTTCCGGCCCAGCGGTCATGTGACCGCCGTGACCGGAGTGTGCAGGAGCTGTGTGAGGTCTCTCAGAGACCTCGATCAGCCCTGCTCTGAGGCTGTACAGCGCTGGATTGCTGCTGTACAGCCTCTCTAGGGGTGCATTTGTCCTGTAACTGGGGCTACTATGTCAGCCCCAGTTACAGGAGAAATCAACTGTGAAGAAAAAAAGAAAAAGTGAAGTAAATGTCCCCCAGAGGTCTTGTATGACCTTATGGGGGACGAAAAGTGTAAAATAAAATAAAAAAAATAAAGGGTTGAAAAAATAAAATAAAATAAAGTTTCACATGTAAAAAAAAAAAAAGTTCCCAAGTAAGGAATAAAAAATTTTTTTTTAAAATATAAAAAATAAAAAAAAGTATACATATTAGGTATCGCCGCGTCCGTAAAAACCAGCTCTATAAAAATATCACATGACCTAACCCCTCGGGTGAACACCGTAAAAAAAAAAAAAACAGTCAAAACAAGCAATTTTTGTCACCTTGCATCACAAAAGGTGCAACACGAAGTGATCAAAAACACGTATGTCCCACAAAATAGTACCAATAAAACCGTCACCTCATCCCACAAAAAATGAGCCCCTACATAAGAAAATCTCTCAAAAAATAAAAAAACTATAGCTCTCAGAACATGGACACATTAAAACATAATTTTTTTGTTTCAAAAATGCTATTATTGTGTAAAACTTTAATAAATGAGAAAAAGTATACATATTAGGTATCGCCACGTCCGTAACAATCTGCTCTATAAAAATGTCACTTGACTGAACCCCTCAGGTGAACGCTGTAAAAATAAATAAATAGAAACTGTGCTAAAACAACCAATTTTTTGGTCACCTTGCCCCATAAAGTGTTATAATGAATGATCAAAAAATCATATGTACCCAAAAATAGTACTAATAAAACTGGCACCTTATCCCCTAGTTTCCAAAATGGGGTCACTTCTTGGGAGTTTCTACTGTAAGGGTGCATCAGGGGGCTTCAAATGGGACATGGCATCTAAAAACCATGTGGAGTTCCTTTTCTTCTGCGCCCTGCCGTGTGCCCATACAGCAGTTTATGACCACATGTGGGGTATTTCTGTAAACCGCAGAATTTGGGTAATAAATATTGAGTTTTGCTTGGCTGTTAACCATCGATGTGTTAAAGAAATAAATTGATTAAAATGGAAAATCTGCCAAAAAAGTGAAATTTAAAAATTTGATCTCCATTTTCCTTTAATTCTTGTGGAACGCCTAAAGGGTTAACAAAGTTTGTAAAATCGGTTTTGAATACCTTGAGGGGTTTAGTATCTACAATGGGGTCATTTATGGGGGTATCCACTATGTAGGCCCCACAAAGTGACTTCATACCTGAAATGGTCCTTAAAAAGTAGGTTTTGGCAATTTTCTTAAAAATTTGAAGAATTGCTTCTAAACTTCTAAGCCTTCTAACGTCCTAAAAAAATAAAATGACATTTCCAAAATGATGCCAACATAAAGTAGACATATGGGGAATGTTAAATAATAAATATTTTATGAGGTATCACTTTCTGTTTTAAAAGCAGAGAAATTGAAATTTAGAAAATTGCGAATTTTTCAAATTTTTGGGTAAATTTGGGATTTTTTCATAAATAAAGGTGAAATATTTTGACTCAAATTTATGACTATCATGAAGTACAATGTGTCACGAGAAAACAATCTCTGAATGACTTGGATAAGTAAAGGCGTTCCAAAGTTATTACCACATAAAGTGAGATATGTCAGTTTTGCAAAATTTGGCCTGGTCAGGAAGGGGGCAAATGGCCCAGATGGCAAGTGGTTAAGAAATGAAGGTCAGTCAGTCAGCCGAAAAATTGGGAAAACTTTGAAAGTAAGGGCTATTTGACCATGAAGGAGAGTGATGGGTTGCTGCGCCAGATGACCTGGCCTCCACAGTCACCGGACCTGAACCCAATCGAGATGGTTTGGGGTGAGCTGGACCGCAGAGTGAAGGCAAAAGGGCCAACAAGTGCTAAGCATCTCTTGGAACTCCTTCAAGACTGTTGGAAGACCATTTCAGGGGACTACCTCTTGAAGCTCATCGAGAGAATGCCAAGAGTGTGCAAAGCAGTAATCAAAGCAAAAGGTGGCTACATTGAAGAACCTAGAATATGACAATTTTTCAGTTGTTTCACACTTGTTTGTTATGTATATAATTCCACATGTGTTAATTCATAGTTTTGATGCCTTCATAGTCATGAAAATAAAGAAAACTCTTTGAATGAGAAGGTGTGTCCAAACTTTTGGTCTGTACTGTATATCTCCTTGAGAAGCAAATTTGACCCTAAAGGGTTAATTCAACCTGTAATCTAAACTCTGTCCTGTCACTTCTCTTATCTCTCTGCTCTGCTATCAGTAAACATTTACGGGATATATTGTCTCACATGCGGGTGTCAGGGAGCCGCTATCTAATAGCGGGAGACTCCCTGAACCTCCGGGAGACTTGAGATCCCTGCACTATGCCATACTGTCACGGACGCACCAAGACATACGGACGTCCCCACGACAGTGGGTGACAGAAGAGCTGTGAGACTTTGCTTTGATCTGACAGGTATCCTTGTGGATCAAGAGACGTCTGTGTTGTTTCTGATACTGGCCACACCACTAACCTCCAGGTGTTGCTGTTGTGGTCAGTTAACTTTCCTTATTTATAGTTACTTTTCCCACATTGCTGTGCGGTTTATAGCTTCAGTGGTATCTGTGGTATGCTAGTGTTTGGTTCTCGGCTGAGTTCCTGTTGCTGCCATAGCTACTGGAAAGTTAAAGTGTAACTGTCATATTTTTTTTATTTGCTAGTTTATTAGAGCTAGGCATGTAAACCTGAGTTAGTCTGTCAATGATTGTCAAAAGATCTGTAATTACCTTATAACAGCTTTCATTAATGTCCCCTGTCCCTTTCCAGTGCTCCCTTAAAAGACAGTTGCTATGGCTTGTCTGTCTTTAGCTAAGAAGACAGATAGACAGAGGGGCGGTCCTTCACAATGAATGCCTGCATTAGGCTTCAGAGTGAGGAGGCGTGTCTCTCAGTAATCCAATCTGATTGGCTGGCAGGGAGCTGCTGGCTACAGCAAGTGTGTATGTGAAGTGAGGGAAAGCAGTTTTGACCTCAGAGAACTGTCAGAAGAGCCATCTTGAGAAGGTCCTCATATTGTAAATGTTTAAAACTCAACGAAAATAGTGGTATGTTAAGAAAATAAAGATTGCTTTATGCATAATGCTGCTGAAGCAGTAACATATGCTAAAATAGATTTTTTTTTAATGAAAACATGATGGTTACACTTTAAGTGTTTCCTTTCCCTTTTGCATTTTGTTTTGGTTTATCTGTGTGTTGTTTTTCCCCTGCCCTTTGTTGTAGGCCTGAGGGAGACTCCTGGTCATCCTTCCTTTCTGGAGGAACAGGTAGTCTCAGTCCTGTCACCATCCCCCCTCCCTCCCCTGTATTACTGTCCATTCATTGGTGGCCAGTGGGCCCCCCCTTCCTCCCCTGTATTACTGTCCATTCATTGGTGGCCAGTGGGACCCCCCTCCCTCCCCTGTATTACTGTCCATTCATTGGTGGCCAGTGCGGCCCCCCTCCCTCCCCCTCCTAATTTAAATCCCCCCCCATCATTGGTGGCAGCGAAGAGTTCCGATCGGAGTCCCAGTTTAATCGCTGGGACTCCGATCGGTAACCATGGCAACCAGGATGCTACTGCAGTCCTGGTTGCCATGGTTACTTAGCAATTTTAGAAGCATTATACTTACCTTCGCTGTCTGTGACCGGCTGGGCGCTCCTCCTACTGGTAAGTGAAAGGTCTGTGCGGCGCATTGCTTATAGCACAGACCTGTCACTTACCAGTAGGAGGAGCGCCCGGCCGGTCACAGACATCGCAGGTAAGTATAATGCTTCTAAAAATTGCTAAGTAACCATGGCAACCAGGACTGCAGTAGCGTCCTGGTTGCCATGGTTACCGATCGGAGCCCCAGCGATTAAACTGGGACTCCGATCGGAACTCTCCGCTGCCACCAATGATAGGGGGGATTTAAATTAGGAGGGGGAGGGAGGGGGGCCGCACTGGCCACCAATGAATGGACAGTAATACAGGGGAGGGAGGGGGGGCCCACTGGCCACCAATGAATTTAAAACTGGGGAGGAAGGGGGGTGTGCCCCCTCCTGCCTGGCAGCACCTGATCTCTTACAGGGGGCTATGATACGCACAATTAACCCCTCAGGTCCGGCACCTGAGGGGTTAATTGTGCGGATCACAGCCCCCTGTAAGAGATCGGGTGCTGCCAGGCAGCAGGGGGCAGTCATGTACACAGTTCGTAGTATATTCTAACTTGAAGCGTCCCCATCACTATGGGAACGCCTCTGTGTTAGAATATACTGTCGGATCTGAGTTTTCACGAAGTGAAAGCGAGCCGTCTGTGTGAAAGTAGCCTACGGCCACGGATCACGGACACGGATGCCAATCTTGTGTGCATCCATGTTTTTTCACGGACCCATTGACTTGAATGGGTCCGTGAACCGTTGTCCGTCAAAAAAATAGGACAGGTCATATTTTTTTGACGGACAGGAAACACGGATCACGGCCGCGGATGAACATCGGTGCATTATCCGAGTTTTCAACGGACCCATTGAAATTCAATGGGTCCGAAGAAAATCACGGAAAACGGAACAACGGCCACGGATGCACACAACGGTCGTGTGCATGAGGCCTAATACTGAGGATAAATGGGAGAGCTTTAAATCCACATTGAGTTATTGCACTAAAAAATGTATTCCTTTAGGTAACAAGTATAAACGGCTAAAACTCCTCATGGCTTACAGCTACAGTACTATAGAAAGGGCAATAAAAGACAAAAGAAGGGCATTTAAAAAATAGAAATCTGAGGGGTCAGCTGGAGCGTTTGAAGATTACAAAGGGCTTAATAAAATCTGTAAAAAGGAGATAAAATTAGCAAAAATACAAAACGAACAGCAGGTAGCAAAAGAGAGCAAAACAAATCCCCAAAAATTATTTAAATATATAAATGCTAAAAAACCTAGGTCTCAGCAGGTAGGTCCACAAAATAATGGTAATGGATGGGTAGTCACTGAAGATAAGGAAAAGGCAGAGATACTAAATGTTTTTTTAGCTCTGTATGTACAAAAGAAGAGAAAAGAGCTGATATCTGTGGTGCTGGGGCTGTTAGTACATCCAGTAATATACTCAATTGGCTAACTGTAGATATGGTCCAAGAAAAGTTAAATAAGGTAAATGTGAACAAGGCTCCGGGTCCAGATGCATTACACGCAAGAGTGCTTAAAGGGACACTGACAGGGCCAATAAGCATATTGAGGTATATATATGGCAGTACAGGTCTTATAATGGGTATTACAATCATCTAAGTATCCCCCCTGTCCACATTATACATACAGTAAACTTAAGTTTTATAACCTGCTCCAACGGCCTTCAATCTGCCCAAGGGGCGGCGTTTGACCTCTCTAGTCTTGCGCCCAGCCAGCCTCCCCAACTGCCGCTTTGAAGCGCCGCCCAGCTCATGAATATTCAATTTGCTGGGCTGCTTCTGCGGTCCCCGCTCTGAAGCGCTGCGCTTAACAGTGCCCTGCGCACGCGCCGGATCTTGTGAAGTCGGGGACAGTAAGCGCCGCCCAGCGAAGTGAATATTGATGAGCTGGGCGGCGCTTACTGTACCGGACTTCACAAGATCCGGCGCATGCGCCGGGCACTGTTAAGCGCAGCGCTTCAGAGCGGGGACCGCAGAAGCCGCCCAGCAAACTGAATATTCATGAGCTGGGCGGCGCTTCAAAGCGGCAGTTGGGGGAGGCTGGCTGGGCGCAAGAGAGGTGAAACGCCGCCCCTTGGGCAGATTGAAGACCGTTGGAGCAGGTTATAAAACTTAAGTTTACTGTATGTATAATGTGGACAGGGGGGATACTTAGATGATTGTAATACCCATTATAAGACCTGTACTGCCATATATATACCTCAATATGCTTATTGGCCCTGTCAGTGTCCCTTTAAAGGGATTCTGTCACCTCGTTTTACCCTATAGAGCTGCGGACATGCACAGCTAGATCGCCGCTAGCATGTCCGCAATATACCTGTCCCATAGCGCTGTGTGTTTTTATTGTGTTTAAAAAATGATTTTATAGATATGTAAATGACCCTGGTAAGGAGCCCAAGGGGCTGTACTAACCTTTTTGCCGGCATAGTGTTCCTCCCTTGTGCTGGCATCAGCCTCAGGGAAGGAACTGCGCATGTGCGAGCTCGCGCATCGCGAGATTACGGCGATCTAACTGTGAGCAAGGAGGAGATTCGGAGGACGCAGGCGGTGCTGGACTCCTTCACAGGGGGGCGTAGCTTGGCTCCAAGAAGGTTAGTACAGCCCCTTGGGCTCCTTACCAGGCTCATTTACATATCTATAAAAATCATTTTTTAAACACAATAAAAGCACACAGAGATATGGGACAGGTATATTGAGGACATGCTAGCGGCGATCTAGCCGTGCATGTTCGCAGCTCTATAGGCTAAAACGAGGTGACAGAATCCCTTTAACAAGCTCAGTTCCTAGATTCTCTAGGTACTGGTACAGTGCCAAGTGATTGGCGCAAGGCAAACGTGGTGCCCATATTAAAAAAAGGATTTAGGTCCTTCACAGGTAATTATAGATTAGTTAGCTTTTCTGTTGTGGGAAAAATGTTTGAAGGACTCTTAAGGGACTATATACAGGAGTATGTGACTGTAAATAATATTATAAGTGATAACCAACATGGGTTTACCAAGGACAGAAGTTGTCAGGCTAACCTGATTTGTTTTTATGAGGAGTTGAGTAGTAGCCTGGACAGAGGGGCGGCTGTGGATGTAGTGTTTCTGGATTTTGCAAAGGCTTTTGATTCTGTCCCTCATCGACGTTTAATATGTAAAGTAAGGTCTATTGGCTTGGAAAGTATAGTCTGTAATTGGATTGAAAACTGTCTGAAGGACCGTGTCCAGAGAGTTGTGGTCAATGATTCCTATTCAGAATGGTCCCGGGTTATAAGCGGTGTACCCCAAGGTTCAGTGCTGGGTCCTTTATTATTTAATTTATTTATTATTAATAGAGAGGACAGGATTAATAGCACCATTTCTATTTTTGCAGATGACACTAAGCTATGTAGAACTGTACAGTCTATGGAAGATGTCCACAAACTACAAGCTAACTTGAACACTCTGAGTGACTGGGCATCAACTTGGCAAATGAGGTTCAATGTGGACAAATGTAAAGTTATGCATCTTGGTAGTAATAATCTCTGTGCTTCATATGTCCTAGGTGATGTAACACTGGGAGAGTCACTTATAGAGAAGGATTTGGGTGTCCCTGTGGATGGTAGATTAAATTACAGCACACAATGTCAATCAGCTGCTTCTAAGGCCACCAGGATATTGTCATGCATTAAACGAGGCATGGACTCGCGGGGCGCGGATGTAATACTACCACTTTACAAAGTGCTGGTGCGGCCTCATCTGGAATATGCAGTACAGTTCTGGGCACCAGTCCATAGAAAGGACTCTCTGCAGCTGGAAAAAGTACAGAGGAGAGCGACTAACCTGATAAGGGGTATGGAGGGTCTTAGTTATGAAGAAAGATTAAAATAATTTAATTTATTTAGTCTTGAGAAGAGACGTCTAAGGGGGCACATGATTAACCTATACAAATATATAAATGGGCCATACAAAAAATAAGGTGAAAAACTGTTCCATCTAAAATGCGCTCAATAGACAAGGGGGCACTGCCTCCGATTGGAGAGGAAAAAGTTCAGTCTCCGGAAGCGTCAAAACTTCTTTACTTTAAGAACTGCGAATCTGTGGAATAGACTTCCTCGGGACGTGGTCACAGAAGGAACAGTGGACAGTTTTAAAAAGGGTTTAGATGAATTCTTAAAAGTAAACGACATTAATGCTTATGAAAACGTGTAGAAATCTGAGTCTCACTTCCTTCAATTCCCTCCCACACACAGGCGTGACACATACCATTTCAGGGCCCCTTGGCTCCCACGTTATTCAGTCACAAGCAGTTTATTTCATTGAGGGTATCCCCGCTGCTAAAAATGTTAGTTAAGAGGGGATCAGCCCTTACGGGAGCTATGGAAGGTGAGCCGGTTCCTCCTACTAGTTCTAGGTGCCTTAAGACACTGTGCACTGCCTTAGGGAAAACGTGTGAAAAGCTACCAGTTTATACATCAAGGTGACAAAGCGTAAAGCATGATTAAACCTTGATGCAGGGAAGGGATTACAGGATGAAGCCCCCCTTCTATTTGTGGGCTTTTATTGCATAGTGGTGGGATTACAGAGTAAAGACTGCACGTTCTTTGGTACTAGGGCCCAGTACACACAAAAGAAAGTCAGAAATGATCGCTTGGTGCAGTCTTTTGGTTCTCTGGTTATATATAGAGAGAAACGTGACACCCTACTCAAAAGGGCAGAGACCTGTAGGTAGCCATGGCTATTTCAGCTTATATACACTCACCTAAAGAATTATTAGGAACACCATACTAATACGGTGTTCGACCCCCTTTTGCCTTCAGAACTGCCTTAATTCTACGTGGCATTGATTCAACAAGGTGCCGATAGCATTCTTTAGAAATGTTGGCCCATATTGATAGGATAGCATCTTGCAGTTGATGGAGATTTGAGGGATGCACATCCAGGGCACGAAGCTCCCGTTCCACCACATCCCAAAGATGCTCTATTAGGTTGAGATCTGGTGACTGTGGGGGCCATTTTAGTACAGTGAACTCATTGTCATGTTCAAGAAACCAATTTGAAATGATTCGAGCTTTGTGACATGGTGCATTATCCTGCTGGAAGTAGCCATCAGAGGATGGGTACACTGTGGTCATGAAGGGATGGACATGGTCATAAACAATGCTCAGGTAGCCCGTGGCATTTAAATGATGCCCAATTGGCACTAAGGAGCCTAAAGTGTGCCCAGAAAACATCCCCCACACCATTACACCATGACCACCAGCCTGCACAGTGGTAACAAGGCATGATGGATACATGTTCTCATTCTGTTTACGCCAAATTTGGACTCTACCATTTGAATGTCTCAACAGAAATCGAGACTCATCAGACCAGGCAACATTTTTCCAGTCTTCAACAGTCCAATTTTGGTGAGCTTGTGCAAATTGTAGCCTCTTTTTCCTATTTGTATTGGAGATGAGTGGTAACCGGTGGGGTCTTCTGCTGTTGTAGCCCATCCGCCTCAAGGTTGTGCATGTTGTGGCTTCACAAATGCTTTGCTGCATACCTCGGTTGTAACGAGTGGTTATTTCAGTCAACGTTGCTCTTCTATCAGCTTGAATCAGTCGGCCCATTCTCCTCTGACCTCTAGCATCCACAAGGCATTTTCGCCCACAGGACTGCCGCATACTGGATGTTTTTCCCTTTTCACACCATTCTTTGTAAACCCTAGAAATGGTTGTGCGTGAAAATCCCAGTAACTGAGCAGATTGCGAAATACTCAGACCGGCCCGTCTGGCACCAACAACCATGCCACGCTCAAAATTGCTTAAATCACCTTTCTTTCCCATTCTGACATTCAGTTTGGAGTTCAGGAGATTGTCTTGACCAGGACCACCCCCCTAAATGCATTGAAGCAACTGCCATGTGATTGGTTGACTAGATAATTGCATTAATGAGAAATAGAACAGGTGTTCCTAATAATTCTTTAGGTGAGTGTATATGGTGATAGAAAGCGATGGAAAGCAGCACTCTAACTTAAAAAAGGATCTGTGGAGCATACCCTAAGCACAAGCTGAGGGTGGCTTGGTTTTAAGTAAGGGGTATGTAATACCTGAGAGTGGTATTACTATTCCTTCACCCTGCTACTGTCTCTAATTAGCTAACAGCAATAATGTCATCCTATGTATTTTTTCCAGGTCCTACACATTGTGCATTCATCATATTGCTATGAAACTGTTTTGTACATGTAATATGTCTGGTTCACCAGCAGGTGGCAGTGTGTATCTGGCAGAATGAGAGATTCTTAGATAGAATGGAACTTACCATTCCATTCTCCCCCCATTTGGGCAGAAGTGGGCCAGTCCTGTTTCCTACAGAGGGGAGGGGTTGCAGTTCCAGATTGTGCCAGTTTAGACTCGATAGTGGAGCTAAAAAGAGATGGAAGATGTAGCAGCAAGGGGAAAATGTTCTTCGGCTGTAGCAGGTGTCTCTCCAGAGGGAAGTAGCCCCCTGACTCCTTGCTAGTTTATCTACTGAGTGTCAGGAGGGGGACAACAGCCAAAGGCACCCAATCCTGGGATACCAGAACTGAACGAAAGTAAAGCCATTGAACTTTATCAAGGTCTGGACTCGACTTACTCTCTCCCACCCAAGGGCGTTGTTAGGTCAAAACATTCGGGGCTGGAGCCCCGGATGTTTTGTCCAGTGCCCCAAATGCAGGGCGGGCGGGGGCCCCCGGCCCGCGGTGCCGCCTCCTAGCTAATTTATTCACTTCACTTGCCTCTGTGTAATCTCGCACAGGCGCACTGGTAGAGGCACCGTCGAGCGAAGTACGCATGCGCCGTCTTCCAGCTTACCTCGTTCGACGATGCCTCTGCCAGTGCGCCTGTGCGAGATTACACAGAGGCAAGTGAAGTGAATAAATTAGAATGGGGATCTGTGGATGACATTTATGGGGATCTGTGGTGGATGACACTTAGGGGGGTCTGTGGATTACATTTATGGGATCTGTGGTGGATGACACTTATGGGGGATCTGTGGATGACTCTTATGGGGGATCTGTGGATGACTCTTATGGGGATCTGTGGATGACATTTATGGGGATCTGTGGATGACACTTAGGGGGATCTGTGGTGGATGACATTTATGGGGATCTGTGGATGACACTTATGGAGTATCTGTTTATGACATTTATGGGGGATCTGTGGATGACACTTATGGGGGATCTGTGGATGACAATTATGGGGGATCTGTGGATGACACTTATGGGGGATCTGTGGATGACACTTATGGAGGATCTGTGGATGACACTGTTATGGATGATCTGTGAGGTTGCCCAGACGGCTAGGCCCTTCACTGTAGTTATTAACCCCATTCAGCAGTCCCCCATTCACTGAAGGGGGGATTGCTGAAAGGGGTTAATAACTACTGTGAAGTCCCCCCTGGTGGTGATGAGGGGGCGTGGCTTCGGCCCTGGGGGGCGTCGTGGCGCACTTGGCCACACGAAGTCCACATCCCAAATGTGGCACAGTTGCACCATGTGGTCATACCCTCACCGACCTAATGCCCTAAATCAAACACCTCTGCCCACTTAATCATTAACCCTATGAAATACAGTACTTACACCGCAACTTTAAATCTTTTATAGATTGGGGTCTGCTACAGCTAACATCTTCGACTGGAATTTGAATGTATAGAAAATAAAAATGTAATGCTGTAAATGTCAAAATGACATAACACATTTTACATTATGTCGTTTCTACATGTACATCCTAGTTAGTTCTCCAGTTGTAGCGCCATAACAAACAGCACCATAGCTCTCACCTTCCTTGATGTCTGAGAGAATAATTGGGGTTAAATGCTTATTTGCTGTATAACTGAAATTTTTCTGTTGAGAATTAGGTTTTATGCAATCAGATAGAGTTGTTAAGTGGAGCCGTCTCCAGTCAATACACTGCAAAGTTGCCTACATCATTAGGTCTACCACCCGAAGTGGACACACAAACTAAATCCAAGTGTACAATCAATATGTAATCAACTTTACCAAGAAGCCTTCAAAGGAAACAGGGTACCAGTCAGTTTTCTAAATTAGTAGCGGAAATATTTTTCATTAGCTTTCTTTAAAATTGAATTCTCCCTAAAGTGACCCTTCGGTTCAAGAAAAATACAATCATATTAACTGGGGAATGAACAGAACACATGATGCTCTCCTTTTCATCTTTTTAGCTGCAGATCCACTAATTCTCAGGCTGAATTTCTGCTATCCAAGATGGCGACACCACTTTCGACTATCTGATACACATGTGCATTGGTAGCCAAAGACACTTCCTACTTGTCCAGCCTTGCTCTTGGATTGGCTAGCAGTGATCAAGGTCATGCAAGATAATGTCAGAAAGGTATCACTCATTTATGACAAGAGACTCTACTGCTGTGGAAAGTGTTCATTGCCTCTGGCATCCAGATCTAAATTCTGTACCCCTCAGCCCGGGGATTGCAGAAGGCATTAACAAGTACAGAAGTTGCAAAGTGTGTTCAGAGTGGGACTCAGGGACTACTACTACCATCATCGTTGATGCCCATACACAGCTGTTAAGCCATAATAAGCTCTATAATATACCTCTGGACTGTACCAATTGCTGCTTCTTGTACTGCGACTCTCATCACTGATTCAGTAAAGACTTTGGGGGTAATTTATTAAGCTGAAATATGCCTATATTAGGCATATTTCAGGTGCAGATTGCAGTGCAACAGCTAGTTGTGCCGCCATCTCAAAAAAGTGGGGGTGGCATGGACAGGGAAGGAGACAGGCCGAAAGGCCGTTTCTTTTACCATTTTCTATGACTGTTTACATTTAGAAATGGCAGAGGATCTGCTGAAGGTATGTAGAGGTCGGCACCTCTTCACGGAGTCACTGCCAGGTTACGGGTTGATTAAGATCAGCGTCTAAAGTGCTGGTCTTAATGTGCCCCTTTATTTATTGCAACCAACGAGTCTGATTGTTGACTATATCATCTATTGATTCCATCCATCTGCCTGCCCCTGCATCTAAACTCCTACCTTGGCCCTTGCCAACTATTGACCATCTGGGGCACCCCAACAACCACTAGCCAGGAGCCCTAGAAGGTCAGAGGAAGAAAAAGTGTGCCCTCCATTTACTGTGCACGGCCCAACGCGAACCAGGCTGAAGACTTCCACCCTGAACTGTGAGTACTACTAGCCGCTACCACTTTAAGCCTCCTCACAGCACACCTCCTATGGATCGCTGCACTAGGGCAGCAGGAAGTGTCTTGAACTACCAAATGCACAGTAATCATTAGGCATGGCAGAAAATGAGCTTCAGAATTAGCGGCTCTGCAGCTCAAAAGATTTAAAAGGAGATCACCATGTAAGTGTTCTGATCTTTCCCCAGTTAATGTGATTTATTTTTTCTTGAACCAGAGGGTCACTTTAACATGGCTGATCTTGATGTAAGGATCTATTTGAGAAGTATCTGACATTACAAGAGTCTGCAGCTGGAATATTACATCCCTCTAGATAACTGGTGCAGAGTTTATTTTTATTTTTATGGAGAACTTCACCGAATACTGAGAACCAAAGAAACAATGTCAGATCTTCAATTAAATTAGAGTAGCGCCAACCCAAGACGTGTAATCATGCTGACAAGATAGGGTGGCAGAAGCAAGATGTTTAATTTTCTGCTTCCTGCTTTCAGTGCGGCTGGGTGTTTCCGATGCAGGGCGTCATCTGGAGAGGAAAGGAAACTTTAGAACGTGCAATGATTGTGGCAAGAAATCATCCAGCCTCTCGTCTTGTTATCACATCAAAGTTGTATGTAAATAGGCATCAAAAAAATAAATTACTTTAGCCGCAAAAGAGAAAATGGAAAGTAATCCTGACAAAAGAAAAAGGGACTTTGTAACAATAAAATCTCTGTTCAGTGATCGCTGCTCTGTGCGACTTTGGATTAATTAAGAAGGAAAGCCAAGCTGAATGTTTGACCCTAGATAGCAATAGCAGGAAAAGACTTATTTAAAGGTTGCCATAAACATGGTTGTTTACATTAAACTCCACAATGGCAGATGCCTACATTCAAATCTTAAAACAGGCAGGTGTAGATGTGCTGCAGTGTGCCCAGGAAAGAAGAGGAGAGGAGGGATAGTCCCAAATGGTGGTTGTAGTTTGTACTCACCTTTAATGCTCCCCTGGGCTGTACAGTGAGGGGAAGGGTCACTTTTCTTCCTGTTACGGATTGTAGGTAGTATGGAACCACTGTACCTAAAAACTGGAAAAACTAAAAGGAGGATTCCAGAATAGAAGTTAGCTGACCAAGTGGATGGAGCTAAAGGTCCAGAACTGCACAAACAGTCTGAAGAGGCATGGCAGTAGCTGCAGGAACCCATACATACTGGATAATGGCACATTGGTGATAACTTCTTGAACCCACACATACCACAGAAATCAGGCCAGCAGTGATAACTGCAGGGACCAGTACACACATGGCAGTAGCTGCAGGATCCCACACTTGGCAGGAACAGGAAGACTCCTGGTGAAGCTTGAAGAAAGAGGCAGGCAGAATGAAACCAACAAATACTGTAGCAAACAAACATTATTGAACAGGCAGGGTCTTCTAGACACTTAAAAGGAAAACATTAGTCAGACAGATGCATACACAAGACAAGAGAACCAGACTGAGGAGAGATACAAGTAGCAGTGGTGCAATTCACAACCACAAGAGCTGCGACCAGTATGCAAGGAACAGTGGCAAATGTGCACTGCCATACTGTCATGGTCTTACCTGCTTGCTGCTCTCCTTCGTTTGACATGTGCTGGCGGCCATCTTGGTTTCTGGGTTTCTTGTAGCCTTCCACCCTGCGGCTCCTCCTTCCCCTGGGAGGAGCTGGATGCCTAGCTCATATATATAGGAGGTCTGTGGCTTCAGTTCCTTGCTTGGTCCTCTTGTGTTCACATGCTTCTAAGACTGCTGCTGCTTCTGGTTCCTGATCCTGGCTTCGTCTGACTACCCTGCTGGTTCCTGATCCTGGCTTCGTCTGACTACCCTGCTGGTTCCTGATCCTGGCTTCGTCTGACTACCCTGCTGGTTCCTGATCCTGGCTTCGTCTGACTACCCTTCTGGTTCCTGACCTCTGGCTTCGCAAAGACTCTGCTCGGTTTCACCATCCGTTTGGACTTTTGCTTTACAGCTTTATTTTCAATAAAGCCTTCTTATTTTCACTTATCTCTTGTTGTACGTCTGGTTCATGGTTCCGTGACATTAGGACCAAGCCATGAATTCTGACGGTACAGGGCCATCCTCGCTACCCACGCTGGTTGCCAGACTTGATCAGCAGGATCACCTGTTGGGTCGGTTCGCTGTGGCGTTGCAAACCCTGCTTGAACGCACGGCTCATTTCGCTCCCGTTGCCGATGGGTCGGTTGTCGCTCCTGGGCTCGCTCCTACTGCCGCTCCGGTTGTTGCGCCAGAGTCTACCCCGACACCTGTTGTTGCGCCTGCGGTGTTTCGGGGTATGACCGGTTCTGCCCCTCTTCCACAGCGCTTTGGGGGAGAGCCAACTCAGTGCCGAGGTTTCCTTAACCAGGTGGGCATTTATTTCGAGTTGCTGCCACATGCCTTTCCTACTGAGAGATCAAAGGTGGGCTTCTTGATCTCGCTGCTCTCGGACAAGGCCTTGGCCTGGGCCAGCCCTTTATGGGAGAACAACAATCCGGTGGTTGCCGAGTTTTCCGGTTTTGTTGCTTCTCTTCGGAAGGTATTCGATGTGCCGGCTCGTGCTGCCTCTGCTGCGAAGCTCCTTATGTCCATCAGACAGGGATCACGATCCGTAGCTGAATACGCCATTGAGTTTCGTACCCTGGCAGCAGAGGTGGGCTGGAATAATGAGGCTCTGGTCGCTGCTTTCTCTCATGGTCTCTCGGATGCCTTGAAGGATGAGGTTGCAGCTAAGGACCTACCAGTGGAGCTCGAGTCTCTTATTTCTTTCCTGATTTTGATTGACACCAGACTCAGGGAGAGACCTTCCTTTAAGGAGAACCTGCGGAGGTCTTCTAACAGATTGGTGCCTACGTTTGCTGTCCCACCCGTGCCTCCCTCTCCTCCCATGCCTCCTGAGGATGACTTGTCTGGGGGTGAACCCATGCAGCTGGGGTTTGCTCGCCTGTCCGAGGGGGAGAGGGCACTCCGGAGACGCGAGGGCCGATGCATGTACTGTGGTCTCGGTGGGCATTTTCGGTTGGCATGTCCGAACCGTCCGGGAAACGCTCGTACCCTGAGATCCTGTCGGGGGCAGATCTTGGGTGGAGTCTCCTCGTCCCCGGTTTCCCGTGTTGACAAACCACTGATCACTGTTGTCCTCTCCTGGGTCGGGGGCTCGGTGACGACCCAGGCGTTGGTGGACTCTGGTGCTGGTGGTTTGTTCATTGATAGTGTGTTCGCTGCCGCCAATTCCATTCCTCTGCAGGCTCGAGGTTCCCCACTGGCTCTTGAGGCGATAGACGGCAGACCCCTTCTGCCGCCACACGTGACTCATGAGACCCTTCCAGTGGGGATAGCCATTGGTGCCGTTCACAGAGAGTCGGTCTGCCTCCAGGTTATTTCGTCTCCACACTACTCGGTGGTCTTGGGGTACCCCTGGCTCCAGAAGCATAATCCGACTTTCGATTGGAGATCGGTCGAGATCCTCTCGTGGTCACCGCAGTGTGGGGCTAGTTGCATCCATGGGTCTGTCAAGTTGCTGTGTACTTCCTCGGACTCTCTGTTGCCTCCTGAATACGAGGAGTACCGGGATGTATTCGATAAGGTACGCGCGGTTGCCCTACCTCCGCACCGCCCATACGATTGTGCCATAGAGTTACAATCTGGTGCCGTTCCTCCTCGTGGCAAAGTCTATCCACTGTCGGTAGCGGAGAATGAGGCCATGGAGGAGTACGTGAGGGAGGCGCTTTCACGCGGACACATTCGCAAATCTTCGTCCCCGGCAGGGGCTGGATTTTTCTTTGTGAAAAAGAAGGGCGGTGAGTTGAGGCCTTGCATCGATTACAGGGGTCTCAATCGCATCACGATCAAGAACGCTTACCCGATACCCTTGATTTCCGAGCTGTTCGATCGCCTTAAAGGGGCCACGGTCTTTACCAAACTCGACCTGAGGGCGGCATATAACCTGGTAAGGATCAAGGCGGGCGATGAGTGGAAGACCGCGTTTAACACCAGGACCGGTCATTACGAATCCTTGGTTATGCCCTTTGGGTTGTGCAATGCGCCCGCAGTCTTTCAGGAATTCATCAACGATGTTTTCCGTGACCTGCTGCAGCATTGTGTGGTAGTCTATTTGGATGACATCTTGGTATATTCTGAATCCATGGAGGCCCACATTCTGGATGTCAGACGAGTGTTGCAACGGTTACGAGAGAACAAGCTGTTCGGTAAGCTTGAGAAATGCGAATTTCACCGATCCCAGGTAACCTTCTTAGGTTACATCATTTCCGCTGAGGGGTTCTCCATGGATCCTGAGAAGGTTTCGGCTGTCTTACAGTGGCCCCAGCCCAGTGGTCTTCGTTCCCTGCAGCGCTTTTTGGGCTTCGCCAATTATTATCGGAAGTTCATCAGGGACTTTTCCATGCTGGCCAAGCCTCTCACGGATCTGACCAGGAAGGGCAGTAATTCCCAGGTCTGGCCGCTCGAGGCCATCCGAGCTTTTGAGGCCCTAAAGTCCGCCTTTGTGTCGGCTCCGATTCTGTCGCATCCCAACCCTGGGTTGCCCTTTGTCCTCGAGGTGGACGCGTCTGAGACGGGAGTAGGCGCCCTTCTGTCTCAGCGTAGAACACCAGAGGGTCCTCTGCTTCCTTGTGGGTTTTACTCCCGGAAACTGTCTTCCGCGGAGTGCAACTATCAGATTGGTGACAGGGAGTTATTGGCCATCGTGCAGGCCCTTAAAGAATGGAGGCACTTGCTCGAGGGTTCGGTGGTTCCGGTTCTCATCCTGACGGACCACAAGAATCTGACCTACCTTTCTGAGGCCAAGAGATTGACACCACGTCAGGCCAGATGGGCTCTGTTCTTGTCACGTTTTAATTACGTGGTCTCCTACCTACCCGGTTCCAAGAACATCAGGGCGGATGCCTTATCACGGCAGTACTCCGAGCTGTCCAGGGAGGAGTCGATTCCGACTTCGGTCATACCTCCGAATCAGATCCTGGCCGCCATTCGCACCAGCCTGACCTCTCCCCTGGGTGAGCAGATTTTGGCGGCTCAATCTGGTGCTCCCTCTGGGAGACCCAACGGCAGATGTTTTGTGCCTGAGGAGTTGCGCACTCGGTTGTTGCGAACCTACCATAACTCCAAGACCGCGGGGCATCCTGGAAAGAATCAGCTGTCCTGGGCTGTTTCACGTCTGTTCTGGTGGCCTTCCCTACGTTCCGACATCGCCGCATATGTAGCGGCATGCTCCGTTTGTGCCCAGAGTAAGTCCCCTCGGCACCTTCCGTTGGGCCTTCTGCAACCCATAGCCACCGGGGAGCGCCCATGGTCACACCTGGGGATGGATTTCATTGTGGACCTCCCTGCATCCCGAGGCCATACGGTCATTCTCATGATTGTGGATCGGTTTTCCAAAATGTGCCACTGTGTTCCTCTCAAGAAGTTACCCTCTGCACAAGAGTTGGCCACGATTTTTGCCAGGGAGGTCTTCCGGTTGCACGGTTTGCCTAAGGAGATTGTGTCGGATCGGGGGAGTCAGTTTGTGTCCAGGTTCTGGCGCGCCTTTTGCTCCCAGTTGGGGATTCATCTCTCCTTCTCCTCGGCCTACCACCCTCAGTCCAATGGGGCCGCAGAACGATCCAATCAGGCCTTGGAGCAATTCCTTCGTTGCTATGTCTCCGATCACCAAGACAATTGGGTTGACCTCCTGCCTTGGGCTGAGTTTGCCAGGAACACGGCGGTGAACTCTTCCTCTGGGACGTCTCCCTTCATGGCCAATTATGGGTTCCAACCTGCCGTGTTACCGGAGGTATTCTCTCCCCAGGATATTCCGGCTGTGGAGGATCACCTTTCCGTCCTACGTGCTTCTTGGGTACAGATCCAGAAGTCCCTTGAGGTCTCTGCGCAGCGCCAGAGACTCCAGGCTGATCGCAGACGAGCGCCTGCTCCTTCCTACCAGGTCGGAGACCGTGTATGGTTGTCCACCCGCAACCTCAACCTTCGAGTGCCCACTCCCAAGCTGGCGCCTCGCTTTGTTGGTCCCTTCCGAGTGCTTCGCAGGGTAAACCCGGTAGCCTATGCCCTTGCGCTTCCTCCTGGCATGCGGATCTCCAACGTGTTTCATGTCTCCCTGTTGAAGCCACTGGTGTGTAATCGTTTCACTTCCTCGGTTCCTCGGCCTCGTCCGGTCCAAGTGGGCAATCGTGAGGAATATGAGGTGAGCAATATCCTGGACTCACGCCTGGTCCGCGGTCGGTTGCAGTTTTTGGTCCATTGGCGTGGTTATGGTCCAGAGGAGCGTTCCTGGGTTCCCTCCGCAGATGTCCATGCTCCTGCCTTGCTCCGAGCCTTCCACGCACGCTTCCCTCAGAAACCGTTTTGTGCTCCGCGGAGGGGCCCTTGAGGGGGAGGTACTGTCATGGTCTTACCTGCTTGCTGCTTTCCTTCGTTTGACATGTGCTGGCGGCCATCTTGGTTTCTGGGTTTCTTGTAGCCTTCCACCCTGCGGCTCCTCCTTCCCCTGGGAGGAGCTGGATGCCTAGCTCATATATATAGGAGGTCTGTGGCTTCAGTTCCTTGCTTGGTCCTCTTGTGTTCACATGCTTCTAAGACTGCTGCTGCTTCTGGTTCCTGATCCTGGCTTCGTCTGACTACCCTGCTGGTTCCTGATCCTGGCTTCGTCTGACTACCCTGCTGGTTCCTGATCCTGGCTTCGTCTGACTACCCTGCTGGTTCCTGATCCTGGCTTCGTCTGACTACCCTTCTGGTTCCTGACCTCTGGCTTCGCAAAGACTCTGCTCGGTTTCACCATCCGTTTGGACTTTTGCTTTACAGCTTTATTTTCAATAAAGCCTTCTTATTTTCACTTATCTCTTGTTGTACGTCTGGTTCATGGTTCCGTGACACATACTGAGAAATGGCCCTAGATACACAGCCACAAGTATTCGGCAACCAGCCCACATGGAAACAATGGTAAACAGTGAACAACACTTCGTTTCAGGGCACACCCTGGTCTTGGGCTTCCTTTGCCTGGTGGGGATTGTGGTGCCCATGAGGTGTGAGTGTCTTGGAGTGAGTAAAGAGGCCAGTTGGTTGCAACAAACTAAGTCTCTCTTTACTAAAGTGTAAATAGCTGTATATAGGCAAACTGCAACAATTATAGGATGAGTGATCCCTGAGCTCCTTCTAAACACTTAGCAACCTTTCCAAGATGATCAGAGTCATGTAAAACTGTCAACAATGTGGTAGGTATGCCAAACTACAAACCATCCACACACATAGCAAGAAAGTGTGGTAGGTGCAAAAGACAACACAGTCCAAATAGAAAAAACAAATAATCCATCTGGTCGGCACTCGTCCGTTTGTGAACGCTGCTACGGGAAGGAGCAACCTCCACTTGAAAAATATAAATAAATCTCGGCAGTCGTATCTTCTTTTTCAATATATCTGTTTTATTCCATCCTGGTTGTTGGGACATTTCACTTTGGATTGAATAAAACAGATATATTAAAAAAGAAGATACGTCTGCCGGGATTTATGATTATATATATTTTTTCAAATAGAAAAAACTGCAGCACTCTTTCCGCAGTCTTTCTTTAGTGTTGGTTTATTAAGGTGCAATGATTCTCATTGCTTGAAAAAGACTATATGTAGCCAAAACATTGCACCTTACTTGTTGGATAAACGATTACTAAAAAAGGCAAGGAGTGGTGCAGTTTTTTCTATTTGGACTGTCTGCTAGGACCCTGAGGTCAGAATCCAACACTGCGATCACCGCCACTTACTGGATTTCATCACAGGATCATATGGTAGTAGATGTTGTGGAGAGACCCGGAACCGGCAGAGCAGGTGGTAAAGTTGGTACACAGCGGCGGGGATCAGGTAAGTACACTGCTCCAAAAAATAAAGGGAACACAAAAATAACACATCCTAGATCTGAGTTGAGTTAATTAAATATTCTTCTGAAATACTTTGTTCTTTACATAGTTGAATGTGCTGACAACAAAATCACACAAAAATAAAAAAATGGAAATCAACTTTTTTAACCCATGGAGGTCTGGATTTGGAGTCACACTCAAAATTAAAGTGGAAAAACACACTACAGGCTGATACAACTTTGATGTAATGTCCTTAAAACAAGTCAAAATGAGGCTCAGTAGTGTGTGTGGCCTCCCCGTGCCTGTAAGACCTCCCGACAACGCCTGTGCATGCTCCTGATGAGGTGGCGGACGGTCTCCTGAGGGATCTCCTCCCAGACCTGGACTAAAGCATCTGCCAACTCCTGGACAGTCTGTGGTGCAACGTGACGTTGGTGGATAGAGCGAGACATGATGTCCCAGATGTGCTCAATTGGATTCAGGTCTGGGAATGGGCAGGCCAGTCCATAGCATCAATGCCTTCATCTTGCAGGAACTGCTGACACACTCCAGCCACATGAGGTCTAGCATTGTCTTGCATTAGGAGGAACCCAGGGCCAACCGCACCAGCATATGGTCTCACAAGGGGTCTGAGGATCTCATCTCGGTTCCTAATGGCAGTCAGGCTACCTCTGGCGAGCACATGGAGGGCTGTGCGGCCCTCCAAAGAAATGCCACCCCACACCATTACTGACCCAATGCCAAAAAGGTCATGCTGGCATTGCTGGAGGATGTTGCAGGCAGAAGAACGTTCTCCACGGCGTCTCCAGACTCTGTCACGTCTGTCACATGTACTCAGTGTGAACCTGCTTTCATCTGTGAAGAGCACAGGGCGCCAGTGGCGAATTTGCCAATCTTGGTGTTCTCTGGCAAATGCCAAACATCCTGCACGGTGTTGGGCTGTAAGCACAACCCCCACCTGTGGACGTCGGGCCCTCATATCACCCTCATGGAGTCTGTTTCTGACCGTTTGAGCAGACACATGCACATTTGTGGCCTGCTGGAGGTCATTTTGCAGGGCTCTGGCAGTGCTCCTCCTGTTCCTCCTTGCACAAAGGTGGAGGTAGCGGTCCTGCTGCTGGTTTGTTGCCCTCCTACGGCCTCCTCCACGTCTCCTGATGTACTGGCCTGTCTCCTGGTAGCGCCTCCATGCTCTGGACACTACGCTGACAGACACAGCAAACCTTCTTGCCACAGCTCGCATTGATGTGCCATCCTGGATAAGCTGCACTACCTGAGCCACTTGTGTGGGTTGTAGACTCCGTCTCATGCTACCACTAGAGTGAAAGCACCGCCAGCATTCAAAAGTGACCAAAACATCAGCCAGGAAGCATAGGAACTGAGAAGTGGTCTGTGATCACCACCTGCAGAACCATTCCTTTATTGGGGGTGTCTTGCTAATTGCCTATAATTTCCACCTGTTCTCTATCCCATTTGCACAACAGCATGTGAAATTGATTGTCACTCAGTGTTGCTTCCTAAGTGGACAGTTTGATTTCACAGAAGTGTGATTGACTCGGAGTTACATTGTGTTGTTTAAGTGTTCCCTTTATTTTTTTGAGCAGTGTATAATCACCACTTCAGGTCTAGTCACGAGGTGATCCCTATCTGGTGGGTGCCTGCTGGGATTGTGGGAAATTATCAAATTACTCCCGCACATGAAGGTGTTGTAATGTGGTAATAATTCTTTTATTCCAGTTGCTTGTGTCTGTATACAAACGTGATGTTTGGGCTATTTAAGCCGTCTTCAGACTAATGCCGCTGGTGGTCGAGCTCCAAGAAACAGATAAGCAGTGACGCTTACGGACTGTTTCCAGAATTATAGTCCCTGGGTATAATATAGGCCAATACTAACTTATGCAGAAATACGCCTATATTAGGTGTATTTCTGGCACAGATTGCGGTGCAAAAGTTTATTTGCGCCGCAATCTGCGACATTTCCCCGCTCAGGTCTAAAAAAGTGCGCAGGGAATCGGATGGGCTAGCAAGCCCGTCTCATTCATCATTTTCTAGAAAATGGTCTAAATGTAAGCCGGTAAAGAAGCTGTCCTACATTTAGACTGGCAAGGCTGACACCTCTTCATAACTTCGGCGGATCCACCGCCAGATATAGAGGTTATAAATTATAAAAAATTACATATTATAAAAAATTGTTTAAACTTTATAGAAACGTACTACTTGCCGGTGGGTTAACTGCATGCCGCATATCTACAGAGGCCAATGGGAATCGGCACTGTTCAGAGTTGGCTCCAAGAATACAGGCCCTAGGGGAGTATTTTTTAAAGTGAGGTACATGTTGGGCATATTTCACTGTAACATTTGTAAGCTAAGCGCACATCTAAATGTACAATCAATACAGTCCTAGGAGAATTATCTGCTACAAAACAAACTAAAGCGTCTATTTATTGCTGTGTACTGAACACACCGCTCCTGTTTTACTGCCTGCAGAGGGGGAGGAGGATCGGTTTAAACAAGTATAAGAAGTGCCGATCCAGGTCAGGGGAGATATTAACCTTTAATATGTTATTTATTTAATTATCTCGTTATCACCAAATTTCAGGAATAAATTAACCAGTCAACAGAACAGAGTTATTATTAATGTACGGAGAAACCGTCGTGACAGGATTTTACCATTGCCGTTTAAAGGAGGTAGCGGAGTGTGGGCGACAGATGCTTTGAGATGTGGACTGATCTATTATTAATAGCATTTCTGAGAACTTTCCTGTGCTTCCCATTTCCTATAAGCTGTTTGAAATACACAAATAAGGGCAGATAACGTCTTCAGAAACAAATGTGCACTTACGAGAAGTTGACAATCCGAGTTACTTTGTAGCATCTTAAAAAAAAATGTGAATCCTGAAAACTGATGCAAACAATTTTTCCAGACAAAATATAGAAATTCTCTTGCATCAGAGATCAATAATGAACTGTTTTCTACAGATTAAATACACTGCAACTTGTCCTCTTTTATATATACTGTATGTGAATGCAAACAACGGGTACAATAGTAGTTGTATATGCAGCAAACTAATGAGGAGCTGATGCAGAGGATGGGCATGGTAGTGGCTCTGATAAGGCCATCACTCCCTGGAGTTCAGTGCAGTGAAAGTGTAGAAGAATCAGGCCAGAAGTAAATGTAGAACAGTCTCTCTTTACTTTAGTAAATAATAAATACAAAGTGCAGATTCCCTAGCACCAGATGAGGAGGCATGGTGGCTGGTTGGATGGCAAGAGGTTGGCACTAGCAAGCAATTTGTAGATAAAGGGACCCACTGTAGTACAGGCTTATTGTTAGTCCTTCCTAGCAATGGTTTAGGTAGGTGGTGGTGTTTGAGCCGTTGTCCCTCACCTTGCAGCAGTGTCTTTAAAACTATATTTCACTGATTACTCTGCTGTCTTGTGTCTCAAGTGTATTCTTGAGGCAGGATTAAGTTGGTCTCACAGGAGAAGAATATCTGGTTCCCTGTTGGTCTCACAGGGGAATAAGATAGTTTTTGGAAGTGGGAGCTCTGACACATGCTTCATCACTACTTCACTATCTGAACAGGATCTATCGGTCTATTTTTCCTGGCTAGACTGGAGCTCCCCCTCCTGGCAGGAAGCTGGACCAAGAGGTGAGGAATAGGATTGTTACCCCTGTTCCTGCCAACCATAACCTCCCCTCCTGAAATAAATGGTATAAAAATGAAAATACATAACACAACATTACATTACAAACATTTTCAGATGCCCCCAGGTCTGGGGTACTGCAAATATACCTCCAAACAGGGGCGTAGCTATAAGAGGTACAGAGGTAGCATTCGCTACTGGACCCAGGAGCCTGAGGGGGCCCAAAGACCCTTGCAGTGCATAAGAAAACACCGGTATTATAGAAAGTGCATGCTGGTCAAGTTACACCCTTGACTGGAGGGTTTAGGTCAAGAATTTGGCATGGGGGGGGTGAGTGAGGTGTCACTTTAATTTTTGCTTCAGACAGCATGAAGGCTATGTGCTTCCCTGCCCCTGGCCACTAAGCACTCAGATAAGGGGGGCCCAAGCTGAAATCTTGCGCCAGGGCCCATAAGCCTTTAGCCACGCCTCTGCCCCCAAGTGTCATAAACAAATATAGCAGATGACCAGGGCCGGTGCAAGGATTTTTGCCGCCCTAGGCAAGATAAAAATTGGCGCCCCCCCCCCCCCCCTTATCAGATGATCTGCCCATATCATGACATCACATATGTTCCACCCCTTTCTCAGCTTTTAAATTAAAAGAACTGCTATGTTTCCCTTACGGTTAATCTAGCTTCTTGTAGCTGTCCCTTTTTGCGGAACGGAATTGCGGACCCGGATCCGCAATTCCGATCCTGAAAAAAATAGAACATGTCCTATTCTTGTCCGCAATAGCGGACAAGAACAGGCATATTCTCTTAGTGCCGGCAATGTGCGGTCCGCAAAATGTGGAACGCACATTGCCGCTGTCCGTGTTTTGTGGATCCGCAAAACACACACGGATGTGTGAATGGACCCTAAATGTGAGGTAAATTAGTTTCCAATGTAGTATTAATAACTAAACAATTACATAATAAACATATTGCATTGTCTACGTACCACCAGGACAATAAGATGATCTGGTCTCTGGCTTCAGTCTGGCTCTGGGGACTCCCTTGTCACTCTCTTCTCCCCCCCTCCCTCCCTCCCTCGCTCGTCACTCTCTTCTCCCCCCTCCTCCCTTGTCACTCTGCCCCCCGCTCCCTTGTCACTCCCCCCCCCTCCCTTGTCACTCTCCCCCCTCCCTCCCTTGTCACTCTCTTCTCCCCCCCTTGTCACTCTCTTCCCCCCCCCCCTCCCTCCCTTGTCACTCTCCCCCCCTCCCTCCCTTGTCACTCTCTTCTCCCCCCTCCCTCCCTTGTCACACTCTTCTCCCCCTCCCTCCCTTGTCACTTCCCCCCCCCCCTATTTGTCACTCTCCCCCCCCCCTTGTCACTCTCATTCTACCCCCCCTGTCACTCTCATTCTACCCCCCTCGCTTGTCACTCTCATTCTACCCCCCTCCCTTGTCACTTTCATTCTACCCCCCTCCCTTGTCACTCTCATTCTACCCCCCTCCCTTGTCACTCTCATTCTACCCCCCCCTTGTCACTCTCATTTTACACCCCCCCTCCTCCCTTGCCATTCTCATTTTACCCCCCCCCCCTTGTCACTCTCATTTTACCCCCCCCCGTTTGTCACTCTCATTTTGCACCCCCCCTTGTCACTCTCATTTTACACCCCCCCTTGTCACTCTCATTTTACACCCCCCTCCCTTGTCACTCTCATTTTACCCCCCCTTGTCACTCTCATTTTACCCCCCCCTTGTCACTCTCATTTTGCACCCCCCCTTGTCACTCTCATTTTGCACCCCCCCTTGTCACTCTCATTTTGCACCCCCCCTTGTCACTATCATTTTGCACCCCCCCCCTTGTCACTCTCATTTTACACTCCCCCCCTTGTCACTCTCATTTTGCACCCCCCCCTTGTCACTGTCATTTTACACACCCCCCCTTGTTACTGTCATTTTACACCCCCCCTTGTCACTCTCATTTTACACCCCCCCTTGTCACTATCATTTTGCACCCCCCTTGTCACTCTCATTTTACACTCCCCCCCTTGTCACTCTCATTTTGCACCCCCCCTTGTCACTGTCATTTTACACCTCCCCCTTGTTACTGTCATTTTACCCCCCCCCCCCTTGTCACTCTCATTTTACACCCCCCCTTGTCACTCTCATTTTACACTCCCCCCCTTGTCACTCTCATTTTGCACCCCCCCTGTTCATCGTCATTTTACACCCCCCCCTTGTCACTCTCATTTTACACTCCCCCCCTTGTCACTGTCATTTTGCACCCCCCCTTGTCACTCTCATTTTGTCACCTCTAGTGTAGCGTGGCCGAGCTCTGTCCGGTCCGCGGTACAGGAGCATTTGTTTCTTGTACCCGGCCGGACTGACAGGAAGTGCACACTTAGTGTGCACTTCCTGTCAGTCCGGCCGGGTACAGGAAACAAAAGCTCCTGTACGGCGGACCGGACAGAGCTCGGCCACGCTACATTAACAACAGCAGTAGCACAGGGCAGACACAGCAGGCTGCGCAGCACTGAGCCGGAGATTCTTTAGAGCGGCAAGCGCTCAGGAGGGGCAGCATGACGGGCGCCGCTGGCCGGCCGCCGGAACTTATATTACCAACTTTTTTTTTTTTTTACACCGCAAAAGGGCGCCCCCTGCTAGATGGCGCCCTAGGCGACTGCCTAAGTCGCCTTACTGGTGGCGCCGGCCCTGCAGATGACAGATGCTGTTGTAGATTTACTATGCACATGTCCAACCGTCAAATGAACCTTTTACCCCCCAATATAGTATCCACGTTTCCTTCATCACTTTCACACTTCTAGTGGCCACTCGCAACACTTCTCTCTGCACTGATCAGAAGAACAGAGATGATCCTCTGGTCCTGCATGCAACAAAACCTAGCATTTTAGACACATTCAAGCAACAACTGTCTGACGTGTACTTGCTCTGACTTTAAATGGGTAGGAAAGATGCTATAAAAAATATTATATTCTGGCTACAGTCACACCAAAGTTTTTATCTTCATTATTCTGCTCAGAATACGTAATGTGATATATGTACACAGCAGAACAGTGAGTGCAGCTCTGAAATATAACATATGATGTAGCTCAGGATCAGTACAGCATAAGTAATGTATGTGACTCCACAAGCAGAATAGTGAGTACAGCTCTGGAGTATAATACAGGATGTAACCCAGGATCAGTACAGGATAAGTAATGTAAAGTATGTACACAGTGACTCCACCAGCAGAATAGTGAGTACAGCTCTGGAGTATAATACAGGATATAACTCAGGATCAGTACAGCATAAGTAATGTAATGTACACAGTGACCCCACCAGCAAAATAGTGAGTACAGCTCTGGAGTATAATACAGGAAGTAACTCAGGATCAATACAGGATAGGTAATGTAATGTATGCACATAGTGACTGCACCAGCAGAATAGTGAGTGCAGCTCCGGAGTATAAGGCGAGATCTACACAACGATAATAAGTCGCGCGGCACATAGGGCACAACTACACTGCAACATGTGTGCGACAATTTTTATAATGGTAGTCTATGGTGTCGCACTGCAACATGCGACATGCTGCGACTGGGACGCGATAGTTGCAGAAAAATCCATTTCGAATGGATTTTTTTGCGACTGTCGTGTCGCAGTCACAGCATGTCGCATGTCGCAGTGCGACACCATAGACTATCATTATAAATATTGTCGTGCGACATTGGTGCGACAAAAAGTCGCTCAACAAATATGTTTGTTTGTTGTGTAGACCTGTGTAGACCTAGCCTTATACAAGATGTAAATTAGGATTGGTACAGGATAAGTAATCATAATGTGCCCAAGGGGCTGGCCCTCTGGCCATTGGAGCCCAGCACCGCCCCGCTGTTAATTATTCACTCCTCTGTTTTTATTTTTTTTTCACAGTGCGCCGCAATCTCGCAAAAATAAGCCGAGGAGAGGAGTGAATAATTAAGAGTGGGGCGGTGCTCCAACAGCCAGAGGGACAACCCCTTAGGCACCTTATGAAGGTAATTAGCATATAAATAAAAGCGATTTATATAAAAAATGAAAGGACAGGTGGGGGTAAAATTAGTATATTTTTATTTAGATAAAGGAGACTGATATGAACAGCTCTGTATCGAAAATCTGGCTGACAGAATCGGTGAACATTTACTTTGAAATATAGGCCACATATGACAGGTTATGAGAGGTTTCCGTCACATTTCTTCAGATATATAGGTGTGTATTTGCATTGGTGACTTATATCCCCACAGAAATATGTGACAGGCAATGACTTCCAATTTTGAGGAGACCTTGGCAGGAGAGGCCGTTCTCTCCCCAGTAGCAACAAGCAGTTTGCTCACATACTCACACATTGAACATGTAGCATCACTGACAACTCCTACAGCTGTTCAGGCAGTTTCCATAGAAATTTCACATTACACTTTGTATTATGAGGCCCTTCCGCTTGCTTTACTGACAATAAAACTGCTGGGCAGATAAGGCTGCGATATCACTGGCCCATAGTTACCAACACATTAGAGTCCAGATTTTCACACTATTTCATCATTTCTGTCCCATAAACCAAGACATGCTGGCAGAGAAGGATCCAAGCCTGAGATCTAATGACGGCTGTAAATGTCCCATAAACTGGGATCTGTGTTTGAATCCTCTGCTGTAAAACAGCTCCACAGAGCTGTTTGCTCAACATTATTATAATATTTTCTACTAGAACATAGCAGCCAACACTTTCTAAAGCCTCTTTCACACGAACGTTAGGGCTCTGTGCCCGTGCTGTGGACCGCATATGGCGGTTCCCCAATACACGGGTCACCAGCCGTGTGCATTCCGCATCACGGATGCGGACCCATTCACTTGAATGGGTCTGCAAATCCGGAGATGCGGTGAGGAACGGAAGCACGGAACGGACCCCACGGAGGCACTACGGAGTGCTTCTGTGGTGTTCGGTGCTTCCGTTCCGCAAAAAGATAGAACTTGTTCTATCTTTTTGCGGTACAGACGGATCGCGGACCCCATTCAAGTGAATTGGTCTGCGATCCGCATGCGGCTGCTTCACAGTCGGTGCCCGTGCATTGCGGTCCTCAGCATGGGCAAGGAGCCCTTACGTTCGTGTGAAAGAAGCCTAACACTAACAAGGCTAGAGTATGCATCAACTGTCTTTATCACAGAGGATTGGAGGCTCAAATTGATTAAAAGGATTTTATAAGTTAAAAAATAAATTCTCTCCGCCAAAAAACAGAATTCTGCTATATTTATTTGCCTCCACTTTTCACATTGCACGACGGCTGCGACGATGATGTGGTTATGACTGACTCATCTGGGCATGTGAAATTACTATGGATGCATACATGTGTCAGAGATGCATGAAAAATGATGAAAAATTATCTTTATAAAAATAAAATGCTAAAAATGGTCCAAACGCCAAGCACTAAATTGAATTTTCTCCCAGACAAGCGCAGAGACAAAGCGCAAAAATGCTCTTTTTCTGTATAACATATGTATTTGCTGTATTTTGTATACACTTGGTATTAATAGGCCATGTCCATAGCCACCAGTAGATGGAGATTCTGTAATTTCTGTGCAATTACACCTGCCCTCCACTGTGGTTGCCATGGCAAGCAGGTAAACAATGAAGAGAAGGCAGCGCTCTTCAAACAACTGATTGGCAGGGGTGCTGGGAGTTGGCAAACACCGTTCTGTTCTCACAGAATCCATCACGCAATTCAATGGGTACATAATACAAGTGCTCCTAGGGTTCCGTTCTGCTGGTCATACACTTGTATTATCACGGCATGCAAAACGGAATGCCTCTAAAGGCATTCCGTTTGGCTTGCCGGCATTGAAATTACGTTATGGATTTCGTGAGAACTGAATCCATTACGTAATTCACTTAAACACCAAACCCGAACTCAAAACTGCCAAAAGGCAGGTTCGCTCAACTCTGTTGATGACCTATCCTGAGGAAAGCTCATCAATATAAGAAAAAAATGGACAATTCCTTTAAGTACAAGTCAGCTATAGATGTGCAATGTGAAGAATGTTGCTAAAAACAGACAGTTTGGCCTATCAACTACCTGTGCAGCCGCGAAAACCTGCAAAGTGCATTTTGTGCACCAACAGCCAGTCCATTGCATTCTAAGAACTGTCCTGATATGTTTGCACATGAATTGTAAAGAAATGTTCTGCTGCACAACTTCCTCATCCATACTTCCTGCACTGCTACACTGCATCGACATCCACAGCTGCTACAAGGGACCCTGCCTTGTATCTCAAAACCTTTACCACCAACGGCACCCCAATGGGGGTCCGGCAGAGATCCGGCTGCTACCTGGCAATGCACGCAAGTGTATTTGTCTGGCCGAATCCCGGCATATTTGTTGTGTAGTTGTCACGACTGTGACTGATCCAGACAGGTCTGGGAGGAGAAGGTCGCAGCGACTTGCTACTCGCGATAGCTTGTGAGTTTGCTTCGTGGTTCAGGGTATGTCATCTGGGTTTTGCCTTGCGAACCTTTTTGTCCTGACTGGGAGTTTGTAGGCATCCTTCTCAGGTGAGTCCTGTCTGCCACTCGCAGCTACTATATTAGTTTCACTTTCACTTGCAGTCATTGCCAGATATAGTCCTTACTTCCAGTTCTATTCTGACCTTTGAAGGAGATCGTTTGATGGTGTTGCTGTGGAGCTCTTGTCCGGCGTGGACTGTCGTGATTGGGATCGCCTTCTCTGCTCGTGACTGGATAAGTCTATCTCTGATATAGTTTGTTTGTTGCTGTCTTCCCCTGCTGTTCTCCTAGACATGAGTGATGGTGACTAGTGCTCCCATCGGCCTTTCCCCACTCTAGGCTTGTTAGGGTGACTGAGGGTTTAGGCATCCTGCTCGCCGCACGGGTTCACACCCCGTCTCGGGTATCAGGGCAGACAGGTGCCAGCTTAGGGTTAGTCAGGGGTGGCCATACTATTCCCATCCGTAGATAAGGGTCCCCCTTCCCCTCCGTCTGGTGCGACACGACTGCTGCTGGGGTAGCGGTCGTGACAGTAGTAGCCGATTCTCTGCGGGACCCCATTATAGTCCTTAAGGCAGGCAGGCATTCTGGTAACATCCACCAATCCAGAGGTCTCCATCAGGCTTTCGCTTTCTATTCTTCTTTTCTGTCACCCAAGATGGGAGCTTCGCTTCTCAGGCTATCACACTGTAGTGCATCAGTAGTCCAAGACACTTTTCCTGCTCTGCTCTTGGACTGACCAGCACTGCTTTGTTCCTCATTTAATTTAATTTTTATATTATTATTATTTTGACCTGCTACACCATCCTAAAGAATTGATCATACAACATCTAGAGTCCATATGCCTCAAAGTTCATAGTACTTTTGCAGCGAGTCTCTACAGTAGCGTGGGTCCTGGAGAGGGCATCGTCATATATCTCACCCCATAACATGTTTACAGAAAGGCTAGCTGTGTTACATTGTAACCCTTGATGGAAACTGCACAGATTGCTATCATGCATCTGACTTTGATGTGCTTCTGATATGGAATATGTGAAGATAACTTTCCCAGTAAATTAAATTGCCCATTTCTTTCCTCACACTGCCATGTTGAATAAAAATCTTAATTCAAGAAGGCCAGACTGCCACAGGAATATCAGCCTGCTCGCCCTGGCACAAATTCCACTTCTGACACTGTAATCATTGCAAGGTTATGAACCCAGTCCCACTATGAAATTGAATTGCTGCACATATTGATGTCTCTACATTGAGATGAAAGTATGAGCCGTGTGGATCATAAAACCCCAATTTCTTTATGAGTGACACTGGGGACAGGACAGGTTTATGATATCAATATGTAACGCAGGAGATCATTTTCCATATATCCAAGTTAACATCTAATTAACTGCAGTCGTGCAGCTTTATTTATTTTACTCTTGTAATAATTTTCCTATCAGTACAGACACCTGGCAAAGCAGTGGTTTAAAATAACTGTAAAAAGATGCTCTGGAGGTAAAAAGTGGAGCTTCTACAGGGAACATTACCTTCAAAGGCATATATCTCATCCCAACTTTAGAAAATTGCATAGAGGGACAATACGTGCAGTGCATGCAGCACGCTGCGGCAATTTTTTCATACTAGGTCACACTTCTAACTCCACCCAAAGCATAACTATACACACCAAGTCCCCTTAGTGCCCCCACATAGTAATTATTCACCCTTTATGCCAGCACATAGTAGTAATGCCCACACTGTGCCCCCTTCACAGAAGTAATGCTCACATGTGCCCCCTTCACAGTTGCTATGCCCAGAAATGCCCCCTCACAGTAGTTATGCCCAGATATGTGCCCCTCACGGTAGTTATGCCCAGATAACTACTTTCTTTTACAGATATTCACTTTACAGGTAATAATAATTTTAAATGTATGTGACGAGACCAATCTCGCCACATTGCATTGGAGAAGCCTGGTTGCCCGCCTGATTCCTTTAGACTATGGCCCCATGTTGAAACGCTTGATTTCCCCCTGCAAAATACTATGTGAAAGAATTTGGCTCCATGGCAATTGAACTGTATTCGTGTAGTCTGAGTCCCATTAACCTAATAATTGAATGCACTCAGACCTGAGATATCTGGGGATATGTTAAATGTCTATGTTTTATGCAATAGCTGCACAGTTAAATATTCTTATGTCTTTTATTGTCTTTTGCTACCATGTGGCTAATGGAGTTTTGCCTCTGCCCTTGGAGATAAATTGGGGGGATTGTATGCTGTCCCAGTCCGACTGCTAGGAGTGTAAACCTTTCATATGGTTTTTCCTATTCGGCTGTATGCAGCATTCATATGGTTTCCAGTTCGGGAGATTGGTGTCTTTAGTAGCTGCCTTTGCATCTGGAAAGGGAATATCTCATAAACGGCATTTACCCCCTTTTATGCCCGGGGTGCCGTTACAGTGGTGGCAAGCAGTGGTGGCAAGCAGTAGGATGGTGTCCTAGTGCGAGGAGAAGCAGCTCGGAGACACAGTTCGTGGAACATATTGAGGGCAACGCTAGTATTCGTACAGCGCCCCTGGCTACAGCAGGATGGAATCGGCTAGTCTTCTGACAGCATTCCACTATGATGAGGAGGATTACATGGACTGGAGGGATGCAGTCCGGAAAGGCGTCTGGCATGAGGCCCTGGAAGATGTACAGCGTCGGCGGGGCGAGAGTCTCCCCAGTGAGGTGTAGCAGTTGCAGATGCGAGTGGCCCTGCGAATGCCCCTTCTGGGAGAGCAGCCCCTGGATGAGTGGGTGACAGAACTCGAGAGCCTGGTATGGAAGGAGCTTTGGCTAGACGACGCCTACCAGGCACTCTGGTGGTATGTGATTCGGCACTCCCCCTGGATGGCTGAACACGACAGACCCGAGGGGGAGGATTATGATGGCCCTGGCCTGTTGTTTGAGTCCTTCACCGAACCGGAGTTTAGAGATGCTGGAGAGTCCCGATTCTGGGATATCTATGACTACAGGGAGGCTATGCATGATTGGGCTACAGCGAGAGAGGTGAGACATCTCTAGTGATAACGGAGTGGGAGCTGGAGCAGGATTACCAATACTTCCTTGGCTCAATTCGGCCCCAATATACACTGCCGGAGAGCTGGGTGGCAGTCCCAGACCTACAGCCCTACAGCTGGGAAGACCCGACTGAAGTATCCCCTGCTTCAGTGCCAGCTGCGGAGGTAGGGGACCTCATGGACTGGTCCTGGGGAGAACCCCATATGGCAGGTGGAGATGGGACCGAGATCTCACCACTGGCCCTACAGGGATGCTGGGCGGTCGGCCCAGATTCCCAACGGCAGCCGGAGTTTCAGGGAGTAGGGACAGTCGGTCCTGCTCCCCAGCGGCAGTTTACCTTGAAGGGAGAGGAGACAGTCGGTCTCTCTCCCCAGCCACAGGGGGACAGCACCCCTGGCTCCGATGGTGCAGATGGGACCGCGGTCTCTGCCCCAGACCTACAGGGATGCTGGACGGCCGGTGCAGATCCCCCACCAGCCCCGCAGGAATGCCAGGAGGAGGATTTAAGCAATCTCTCCTTTCCACAGCCGATCCGCAGCAAGGTCCTGGGGGTAGGATTGCCTGACCCTATCGCAGCGGAAGAGCTGGCCTCCCCTATCCTCTTGTCCAGAGGCTGACTCCCCACGGGCTACCCCAGCGGAAGAGCTGGCATCTGGGCAGAGCGCAGTTGGCCTCTGCCCTCCCCTATCCTCTTGTCCAGAGGCTGACTCCCCAAAGTCTACCACAGCGGAAGAGCTGGCATCTAGTCAGAGTGAAATTGGCCTCTGCCCTCCCCTATCCTTTTGTCCAGAGGCTGACTCCCCACAGGCTACCCCAGCGGAAGAGCTGGCATCTGGGCAGAGCGCAGTTGGCCTCTGCCCTCCCCTATCCTTTTGTCCAGAGCCTGACTCCCCACTGGCTACCCCAGGGGAAGAGCTGGCATCTGGGCAGAGCGTATTCGGCCTCTGCCCACCAAGTACCCACAACTCCAAGCTAGAGAACAACAATGAAGCAAGGAGTAGCAGACGCCCACTAAACAGCTGGGGACATACCGAACAGAGCCAGGCCCCAGAGTTCAACAGGACCAGTGTTTGTTTATAGGTGGGCTACTCGACTAACTCAGGCACCGTCCGACAGGAGGTCAGGTACCTGGTTAGTCTACTGTTGGGAGGGGAGAAATGTGATGGACTGAACCGTCACAGGGGCTGCTGGAGAAGCCTGAGGGCCAGCCTCCTTCCTACGGACTATGGACCCAGAACTATGGAGACCCCCTCAGACCTTTTGGGGTTACAAGGAACTATGAACCCTGAATTATGTGTGGAATTTATATGCCACATATTTCCTATTGCCCATTAAAAAGGCATGGTGGGGATTCAGCAACACAAAAAGGGTTAACTCTGCATTGAGACTCCCACTGATTGTGTTAGTGATGGGATTAAGATAGCTGACTAGGAGTAGTCGACTCCTTGATGAGTAGATCACCCTTTGATACACTCAGGAGATAATACCATCACATATGTCTCCTCTCTTCCTATTCATTCATTATGGAGGGGGTGAAGATGTCTGTTTGCATGTTGTTCATGGTTGATTGCGTTATGTTGTTAGACTTCTTGAACTGTATATATACTGAGTTGATCTTCAATAAAGTGAGTTCCTGTTTTACCCTTCATCATGTTGAGGCTGGTGGTTGGGTAACTAATCGACACTGGGGATTGCTATACGCTGAAGATTTGCTATACTCCCCTGGCTATAACTACTAGCTCTTGTAAGAGCTTGTTCCTGTTACTTGTTCCTGCATTGCTCTCTGAAGGAAGAGAGGTTCACCCACTGGAGCCTTGTCGTAGGTCCAGGGTGGGTAGGAGACGGCGAGACCTCAACCAAGCTTCGGCGGTTCGTGGTGTCTGCAGTGCTTACGGTGTCGAGTGGAGTGCTTGGAGTCCTCGGGAAGCACTAGGAGCATCCATCGACGGAGGTACCCGGTCGGGGTGCCAGGAGATCCGTTACAATGTATTTCCACAAATGCCAGAAGTCTAGCTAGAAAAATGGGGGAGCTGGAGGCTATGGTACTAGAAGAACACATAGATGTAGTTGGTGTGGCTGAGACATGGTTGGATTCTTCGCATGACTGGGCTGTAAATATTGAGGGTTTTACACTATTTAGGAAAGACAGGGTCAATAGAAAAGGCTGTGGCGTGTGCCTGCATGTGAGTGATCTGAAGACAAGTGTGAAAGAGGCAATTGTGGGTGAGGATGGTGATGATGTGGAAACCTTATGGGTGGAAGTTCAAATTGATATAAACACTGAAAAAATAATACTTGGTGTAATCTATAGACCCCCTAACATCACAGAGGAGATAGAAAAACAACTGTATAACCAAATAGAGCGGGCTGCACAGGCTGGTACAGTGGTCATAATGGGAGATTTTAACACCCCAGACATTGACTGGCGTCATGGTTCTGCCTCAACTGCAAAGGTTGCTATGATCTCTGGTCATTTGTACGGAACCTTTACAGTAGCGCTGCATAGGCTCCATTAAATATGGGGGAGCAGAAGCATATTATTAGATGTGAAGAGGAGTTGACCCTGATCAAGTGTTTGTCTAGGTGGAGGCCCTGAGAATTCTGCTGACCAGTAGCTGACTGTTTCCAGTATCTTGTTCTCGAACCAAGCTGTTGGATTGTTTGGACCTACTGAGGATATAGTACATGCCTGTGAGGATAACTGTGAGTTGCTCTGTGATCTTAACAGACTTTATGTGCCAAGCTATATGCCCATTAGAGGCTGTAAATACCACACTGTGTGCTATTACTTGCAAATACTAAACTGTGTGTCCAACAGAGACAGTGATCACCAAGCTGTGTACTTAATTGTGAATGTAACAACCACATTTGATGCCACTGTTTGTAATCATTATGCTTGTCTCAATTGGAATAAAGATGTGAGCCTTTGAACTCTGTTGTGTCTGCCTTAGGTACTGGCCACCCTCAAGTGGGGTAATCATATTGGGTTAAGGACTACACACACAAATACTGACCATTTCACAAGTATAACTCTTTCAGAATGAAATAAATACATGCAAAAACAATAATAAAATACTAATAGGAGTTTATTATAAACCACCTAATATACCAGAGTCCACAGAAAATCTACTACTAAACGAGATAGACGAGGCGGCAAATCATAATGAGGTGGTTATTATGGGGGACTGCAACTACCCAGATATAGACTGGGAAACTGAAACCTGTACATGTCATAAAGGAAGCAGGTTCTTGGCAATAACCAAAGACAATTACCTTTCCCAACTGGTTCAGGACCCGACTAGAGGGACGTCCATACTGGACTTAGTATTAATCAATAGACCTGACAGAACAACAGATGTGCAGGTTGAGGGACACCTGGGAAATAATGACCATAAAGTAATAACCTTCCAATTGTCATTTAAAAGAGTGTTTCTTCAGGGAGGAACAAAAATACCAAACTTCAAAAAAAGCTAAATTAAGCCAGAGGTCATAGGCCTAACTAACTGGGACAAAGTCCTCAAAAATAAAAAATACAGCCACAAATTGGGATATTTTTAAAAGCATCCTAAAATCTAATTGTGAGAGGTACATACCTTATAGGAATAAAAGGTTAAGGAACAAGAAAAAAACTATGTGGATAAATAGAACTGCAAAGAAAGCAATAAATGACAACAAGAAAGCATTTTAATCACTAGAACAGGAGGGTAGCGAGGAAGCACTGAAAAACTATAAAGAAAAAATAGAATATGTAAAAAAAAACTAGAGACCGAGAGATTAATTGCCAAAGAGAGTAAAACTAACCCTAAAATGTTCTTCAATTATATACCCGTATATTTCGCCCTATAAGACGCACCGGCCCATAACGCGCACCTAGGTTTTTGAGTAGGAAAATAAGAAAAAAAATATTTTTAACCAAAAGGTGTGCTTTTGGTGGGTTTTGAACTAATGGTGGTCTGTGGAAGACACTATTATGGGAGGATCTGTGGATGACACTGTTATGGGGATCTGTGGATGACACTGTTATGGAGGGGATCTGTGGATGACACTGTTATGGGAGGGGGGATCTGTGGATGACACTGCTATGGGGGGATCTGTGGATGACACATACAGTATATAGCATCTTATGCTACTGTATATATTTGTCATCCACGGATCCCCCCCATAACAGTGTCCCTGTGTAAATAGTGAATGACCCCCAATACAGGGGGCAGGGGCCGGCAACTGATATTGGAATGGCAGTGGGGTCCGGTGCAGTCACTGTATTCTATTACACCGGGCCCCGCTCGGGGGGTAACCTGTAGGCATGGGAGATTTGTTAAACTATAGAAATCCTCTAAAGCAGAATTGCAATCCACGTATTACTCAGTCGAAACTCCAGTAGCAGGCAGGCCGGGCGGCAGCGTAACGTCACTCACTACGTCATGCGCTTGCTCCTCCCACTTTATTAATGAAGCAGGAGGAGCAAGCTCGTGATGTAGTGAGTGACGTTACGCTGCCACCCGGCCTGCCTGCTATTGGACTTTCGAGTGAGTACTACGTGGATTGCGATACTGCTTCAGAGGATTTCTATAGTTTAACAAAGCTCCCATGCCTACAGGTTACAAATGAATACTACAGTGAGTGGGGCCCAGTGTAATAGAATACAGTGACTGCAACGGGCCCCGCTGCCATTCCAATATCAGTTGCCGACCCCCAGCCCCTCCTCCCTCCCCGCTGATACATCCCTGGCCACGCTGTGCAGCATCAGGGCCGGCGATGTATCAGTGTTAAATGGCAGCATTTGCCCCATAAGACGCACTGCCATTTTCCTACCACTTTTGGGGGGAAAAAACTGCATCTTATAGGGCGAAAAATATGGTAAATGGTAAAAAGTATAAATCTGAAGGTGTCGGCCCTTTACAGAGTAATGAGGAAGAAGTTGCAGAGAGCGATGAGGAGAAAGCAAAGCTATTAAATATTTTTTTCTACACTATTCACTGAGAAAAATAAACTGTCAGATGAAATGCAGAATGTAAAAATAAATTCCCCATTAAAAGTGCCCTGTCTGACCCAGGAAGAAGTACAGCAGCGTCTTAAAAAGATTAAAATAGACAAATCGCCGGCTCCAGATGACATACACCCCCGTCTCCTAAGAGAATTAAGTAATGCCGTAGCCAGACCCTTATTTCTGATATTTAAGGACTCTATACTGACAGGGAGTGTTCCACAGGATTGGCGCATAGCAAATGGGGTGCCAATATTCAAAAAGGGTCCAAAAACAGAGCCCGGAAACTATAGGCTGATAATTTTAACATTAGTGTTGATCGAGCACCAAAGTGGTCAGGTGCTCTAGCCGAACACATCGGGATGCTCGGGTGCTCTACCGAGCATCCGAGTATAATGGAAGTCAATGGGAGAACCCAAGCATTAGACCAGGCACCCCCTGCTCTGAAGAGGGGAGGGTGCCTGGTTCATAGGAAAAGGTCAGAAATTGATGGAAACACCACCAAAATGGGTGTCAGCACAGGGAAGATGTCTCGATGCATCTTCGACTCCCAGGTCGCTGCTGGGAACCATGTTGTCCGAGTTGTACGCCACTTTTACAGACTGACAAAAATACGCACAAAACCGAAATTAAAAAAAACTATTTTAGAGGAAAAATTATTAAGAAACATTCTTTCCTGTATATTTACTTGCATATAAAGTGCAAGTGCTGCAAAAAATTACAAGGAAGAGGCACTCCGATACAACCTGTATATCACGTAATGGAGGGCCTCATTTACATTGTGGTACAATAGTTCAGGTAGTGGGACTCCTACACTCATAAAGCCTATGCACTAAGTGAAAAGGCTGCCAAAAATTACAAGGAACCGGCACTCCAAAACACCCTTTGTTACACATAAAGGAGGGCATCATACACACCCTTGAAAAATTATGATTGATGGCCTGCTGGTGACCCTCAAAAACATTTGGAGCAAGGGCCTGCTGATCTGACCATCTAAAACAGTAGGGGCGAGGGCCTGCTGCCGCATTGGTGACTCTAGATAACCTCTGGGCCGTGAAGGCGTTCCCGTGAAGGCGATGATCCATTCGATGTCTGCCCTATCAACTTTCGATGTTCTTTTCTGTGCATACCATGGTGATCACGGGTAATGAGGAATCAGGGTTCGATGCCGGAGAGGGAGCCTGAGAAACGACTACTACATCCAAGGGAGGTCAATGGCTGAAATCTGATTGGCTGTTGTTGCCTTGCCTCTTGTTTTTCCTAATTGTGAACCACCCAGAGAGGGTGGGTCAAGTTATTAAAGCACAAGCTTCCAAGGAATATAAAAATGTAGAGGAGGACAGGGATTCTTAATCGATAGCGGGACCCCTTCAATAGTGCATGTGCAATAGTGCATGTGCAGGTACATAAACCAATAAAACAATACAAATACGAAAATACATTACATACAGGAATACTTCATTAAAGAAATACGCTCATGTCTATTTTTTCATTTAATCCCAAGGGACCCATTGCATCTGTGCGTAGGATCCACTTTGTTTCTCTTCTCAGAAGCTCCCTCTCTCTGTCTCCACCTCTCTCTGTGCGGTTAACTATTTTGAGACCGGCAAAGGTTAATACACTGGGATTTCCATTATGTACCCTGTTCACATGATCTATTAACCGCGGGACCCCCTTTCCTGTTTTTAAGGAATTTAGGTGTTCACGGAATCTTTCAAATAGACAGCGGATGGTTTTACCAATGTAGAAGTGTCCGCATCTACATAGAATTAAATAAACCACAAATTTGCTGCGACAGGTAATAAGTGGAAAAACCTTGTGTTCTATCCCTGCAACAGAGATCACTTGCAATTGGGAATTAAAGTTGCAGAAGGAACAGCTTCTGCATCTCTTGTTCCCTTTTGGTCTCTGTTCAGACAGCCAAGTAGAGCGTTTTCTTCTAAAGTGGCTGGCTACTACTTGATCACGTATTGTATGGCACCTTCCAAACGCTATCACTGGTTTCGTATCTTTTAATTGTTGTAGTGATTCATCCCTCACTAAGATACTCCAGTTCTTTCCTATGACCTGTTTTATTTTTTCGGCCATAGGGCTAAATTTAAAGGAAAAAGCAAAGTGTGGGGGAGATTTGATTATGGTTTTACCCTCCCTGAATTCTGTCTGGTGTACTCTTGACGCTTTTTGCATGGCTTGATTTAACAAATCTGGGGGATAACCTCTATGTCTCAGCCTTTCGCGCAAATCCAGCGCCTGTTTTTCATAGCTCATTGGGGTAGTATTGATACGTGCAAGTCTTCTAAATTGGCCATATGGCACCGATTTTTTCACTGTGTTTGGGTGATAGCTAGAGAAATGGAGGAGGGAGTTGGCGGCGGTCGGCTTTCGAAATCCCTCCGTCACCAACTCCCCCTCCACTACACACACCACTACATCCAGAAACTCGATTCGGTTGCCCCCAAACTGGTAAGTGAACCTCATGTTCATATCATTCTGTACATTCAAATGTTCCACAAAATCCCGAAACTGTTCCTCGTCGCTGGACCATATAATGAAAATATCGTCCACGAACCTGTAATAGGCATGCATACGTTTCAAAAATGGATTGGAAATCGAATATACAAAACGATCTTCGAACAGGGCCAAGTACAGATTGGCAAACGTGCACGCTACTGGGGTACCCATCGCGGTACCGACCATTTGTTTATACCACGAATCTCCAAACATAAAGGCATTGTTAGTAAGAATTAATTTCAGGCCCTCTGTGATAAACATCTTGAAGTCCTCGCTTCTATCTGTATTTTGTAGGACTTCCATCACTGCCTCAATGCCCCTATCTTGAGGGATCCGGGTGTAGAGACTCTCCACATCGAGGGACACCAGTCGAAACTCCTCCCGCCACTAAATGTCAGTCAGTGACCGGAGGAGGTCCGACGTGTCCCTCAGATGTGAAGGTATCATCCTTACAATAGGTCTTAAGAGCCAATCTATGTACCTGGACACCGGTTCGGTCACTGACCCAGTCCCGGAGACAATAGGTCTCCCTGGGGGCTGGGTCAGTGACTTGTGTATTTTTGGTAAAAAATACCAGGTGGGGCGTTTTGCGTGATAGTACATTTTTCTCTACATATGTATGCAGAAACCTTCTCAAGGTGTTCTGGATTTTCCAGGTGGGGTCAGCAGCCAATTTCTCATACACCTCTCTGTCGTCCAATTGTCTTAGTGCTTCAGAGACATAATATGACCTGCTCAGTATCACTATATTACCCCCCTTGTCCGCCGGTTTCACCACTAGGTCCTCTCTATTTTTGAGCCACTTCAAGGCTTTCTTCTCCACATCCGTGAGATTATTTTCTGCATGGGGATATATCAAAGCCTTGACCTCCTCCATGACCCTCTGCTGGAAGAGGTCAATGCTAGAGCCGGCGGGCAAGGGGGGACAATAGGTAGACCGGATGCCCCCTGTAAATGTAGAGCATTCATTATCCTGTTTTTAATCTCTTAGAGAAGAATCTGTCATAGCTTCAAGACAGGAAATTTCCTCATCGCTAAAATTTGCATTAATGCTGAAGCCCAAGGGGCCAATGCTCATAGGTCGTTCACCTTCAAACTGATTAGGGGGTCCTCTTGGGGTTTTAGGGTTATCGTACATTCTTTTGAGATTTAGTTTTCTAGTAGCTTTAAATAAATCTATCTCGACAAGCTTCCAAGGAAGGCAGCAGTCGCGCGGCAATTACCCACTCCCGACTCGGGAAGGCAGTGGCGATAAATAATAGAAGGTGAGCTGACCCTGTAAAAGATTGTAGGTGAGGGCTTGCAGGTGAGCTGACGCTGTAAAACATTATAATTCGAGGGCCTGCAGATGAGATGACCCTGTAAAACATTAGATGCGAGGGCCTGCAGGTGAGCTGACCCTGTAAAACATTATATGCGAGGGCCTGCAGGTGAGCTGACCCTGTAAAACATTATATGCCAGGGCCTGCAGGTGAGCTGACCCCGTAACCCTGTAAAAAATTATATACGAGGGCATGTATGCGAGGGCATTATATGCGACGAATAAGCATGTTGATATGATGGAAGAGGAGAAAGAGGATGAGAAAAGGAAGCTTTAACCATATACCCTTTTTTGTGGTGGAAGGGGTGCATGGGAATACAGTGTATTGAGTACATTAAACAACAAGTGCCTTTGTTCATCCGCTTTCCTCTGGTGGAGTCGAGAAGTCTGGGGCAATCCAGGACTTGTTTATTTTTATAAGAGTCAACCTGTCAGCATTTTCAGTTGACAGGCGGATACGCTTATCTGTTATAATGCCACCAGCAGCACTAAATACCCGCTCAGACAAAACGCTGGCGGCAGGGCTGGCCAGGACCTCCAAGGCATACCAGTTCGTGCCACGTGTCAAGCTTGGACACCCAGTAGTTGTAAGGCACTAAGAGATCACTGAGGATGCTGACATGGTCTGCTACGTGCTCCTTCACCATCTTCCAAAACTTTTCCCTTCTTGTGACACTAGGCCGCGCATCAGGGTGAGGGTGCTGGCGGGGTGTCATGAAACTGTCCCAGGCCTTGGAGAGTGTAGCCCTGCCTCTGTTGGAGCTGCTGTGTGTTCCCCTTGTCTCCCCTCCTCGGTTTCCCAAAGAAGTACGGACTCTGCTGCCAGAGTTGTCAGATGGAAATTTTTGGAGCAATTTTTCAGCAAGGACCTTCTGGTATTGCACCGTTTTGCTCATTCTCTCCACCTGAGGAATGAGTGATGAGTTCTCTTTGTAGCAGGGGTCGAGAAGGGTGAACACCCAGTAATCTGTGTTGTCTAAAATGCGTATAACACGTGGGTCGTGGAAAAGGCAGCCTAACATGAAGTCAGCCATGTGTGCCAGAGTACCAACAGGCAAGACTTCGCTGTCATCATCAGGAGGATCAGTCTCAATCTCCTCATCCTCTTCCTCCTCTTCTTTCCAACCACGCTGAACAGATGGAATTAAACTTCCATGGGTAATACCCTCTTTAGCGGAGGCAACCGTCTCCTGCTCCTCTTCATCGTCCAATTCGCGCTGAGAAGACGGACGGAGGGTGGTCTGGCTATCACCCTGTGTAATGTCTTCTTCTCCCATTTCCACCTCTTCCACATGCAAAACGTCGTCCTTAATTGTGAGCAGCGAGCGTTTGAGTAGACACAGAAGTGGGATGGTTACGCTGATAATAACGTTATCGCCGCTCACCATCTGTGTTGATTCCTCAAAGTTTCTTAAAACGTCACAGAGGTCAGACATCCATGCCTACTCCTCGCTTCTGATTAGCGGAAGCTGGATGGAAAGGCGACAACCATGTTGCAGCTGGTATTCCACTACTGCCCTCTGCTGCTCACAAAGCCTGGCCAACATGTGGAACGTCAAGTTCCAGCGCTTGCTCACGTCACATAACAGCTGGTGAGCTGGCAAGTTAAAGCGCCGCTGCAGCGTTGACAGACCGGCTGAAACTGTTGATGACTTGTGGAAATGTGCACACACACGGCGCACCTTCACCAGTAGCTCAGGCAAAATGGGGTAGGTTTTAGGAAACCGCTGAACCACTAAGTTTAAGACGTTGGGTAGGCATGGGATGTGTGTGAGCTTGCCAAGCTCCAAAGCTGCCACCAAGTTACGGCCATTATGACACACAACCATGCCAAGTAGTAGGTTGAGTGGTGAGAGCCACAACTCAGTCTGGTCTCTTATCCCCTGCAACAGCTCTGCCGCGGTGTGCTGTTTGTCCCCTAAGCATATCAGCTTCAGCACAGCCTGTTGACGCTTCCCCACTGCAGTGCTACACTGCTTCCAGCTACCGGCTGATGGTTGACTGGTATTGCACGCGCATAATTCGGAGGTGGAAGTGGAGGAAGAGGCAGAGGAAGAGAAGTGGGGGTTGGAGCCACTAACATAGGTGCTGCCGGAAACCCTGATGGAATTAGGGCCCACAATCCTCGGCGTTGGTAGCGCCTGTGCCATCCCAGGCTACGACTCGCTCCCGGCCTCCACAATGTTCACCCAGTGAGCCGTCAGGGAAATGTAGCGTCCCTGGCCAAATGCACTTGTCCATGTGTCCGTAGTTAAGTGGACCTTCCCAGTAACTGCATTGGTCAGGGCACTTGTGACGTTTCGGGACACATGTTGGTGCAAGGCGGGCATGGCACACCTTGAAAAATAATGGCGGCTGGGGACAGATTACTGCGGGACGGCCGTCGACATCAGGCTGTGGAAGGCCTCAGTGTCCACAAGCCTAAATGGCATCATTTCCAGGGCCAGTAATTTTGAAAGGTGCGCATTTAGTGCTATGGCCTGTGGGTGAGTGGCTGGGTATTTGCGCTTGTGTTCAAGTGCCTTGGGTAATGACATTTGGACGCTGTGCTGGGACAGGGAAGTGGATGTAGTCGCTGATGGTGCTTGCGAAGGTCCAGGTGCAGGGCAGTAGGCATCCTCGCCTGCGCCTTCGACAGGCGATTGGCAAGCACGTACCATAGGGGAAGAGGAGGCAGTGGTGTGACCCGCAGACACAGATTGTGGACCTAGGCGATCGTCCCACTTATTATAGTGCTTGGATGCCATGTGGCGGATCATGCTGGTGGTGGTGAGGTTGCTAGTGTTCACGCCCCGGCTCATTTTGGTGTGGCACAGGATGCAAACTACTATTCTTTTGTTGTCCGCACTTTACTCAAAAAAGCGCCATACTGCGGAACACCTGCCCCTTGGCAAAGGGAGATTTACGCAAGGTGGTTCTCCATGGAACAGTTCCGGGCCTGTTTGGTGTGGCCCACCTTCTCCCTTTTGCCACCCCACTGCCTCTTCCAGCCTGTTGCGGTGCTGCAGATTCTTCCCCCTCTGTACTGCTGTCCTCGCTCGGCTTTCCACCTTCCCAGGTTGGGTCAGTGACCTCATCATCCACCACCTCCTCTTCCACTTCCTCACTCTAATCATCCTCTTGATTTGTTGACCTAACCACAACCTCAGTGATTGACAACTGTGTCTTATCCTCTTCATCAACCTCTTGAGACAGTAATTGTGGTTGACTCATTGGCAACTGTGTCTCATCATTATCCACCTCATTAAACACTAATTGCCGTTTCACACTGTCATGCTCTTGTGACTGTGGATGCTCAAGAGGTTGGGAATCAGGGCACAATATCTTATGTCCCTCTTCAAGCGTGCTTGGCGAGAGGGCCAAATCAAGTAATGGCGATGAAAAGAGCTCCTCGGAATTTCCAAGTGTGGGATCACTTGTTTGGCCAGACTCTCCATGGTGGGAGGAAGGAGGATCAGGCTAAAGATTCTGTTGATCAGACTCTTGGCTACTGAGACTGGACTTGGTGGAAGACAGGGTGGTGCTTAACCAATAGTGATGAGCGGCAGGGGTCATATTTGAATTCGCAATATTTTGTGAATATTTAGCAGAATATTCACTGAATATTCGCGAATTCGAATATTCGTTATATTCTACGATTTTTTTTACTTGAAAAATCGACAAGGTAATAATCGCGTAATATGCGAATTTTCGTAATGCAAATTTTTATTGCGAATTTTTCAATTGCCGAGCAAAAACATGATTCCTCCCTGCTTCTTGCTTGTGGGCCAATAAGTCATAGCACTATATCGAATATATTAGTTTTTTCAAATATTCGTAATATTCTAAAACAAGAATATATAGCAATACAGCGAATATTCCCAAAAAATAATGTAGAGCAATTTAGCTAATATAGTGCTATAATCTTGTTTGTCTAATAGTTGTAATTTTTTTTATTATCTATTGAAAAAAAAGATTATAACACTATATCAGTTAAATTGCTCTACATTGCTCTATTCTTGTTTTAGAATATTACGAATATTCGAAAAAACAAATATATTAGTTTTTTCGAATATTCGTAATATTCTAAAACAAGAATATATAGCAATATAGCGAATATTCGAAAAAAACAAAACAAATATAGAGCAATTTAGCAAATATAGTGCAATAATCTTTTTTTCCAATCTGTACTTCAGATAAGAAAAAATTACAACTATTAGACAAACAAGATTATAGCACATATTAGCTAAATTGCTCTATATTCGTTTTTTTTTTCGAATATTCGTTATATTGCTATATATTCTTATTTTAGAATATTACGAATATTCGAAAAAACGAATATATTTGTTTTTTCGAATATTCGGAATATTCTAAAAGAAGAATATATAGCAATATAGCGAATATAAAAAAAAGAATATAGAGCAATTTAGCTAATAGTGCTATAATCTTTTTTTTCAATAGTTGAATTTTTTTTCCAATCTGAACTTCAGATGAGAAAATAATTACAACTATTAGACAAAGAAGATTATAGCACTATATTAGCTATTTTACTCTATATTCGGTTTTTTTTTCCGAATATTCGCTATATTGCTATATATTCTTGTTTTAGAATATTACGAATATTCCAAAAAACTAATATATTCGATATAGTGCTATATATTCGTTTTTTAGAATATTCATCATTTATCCCATTTAAAGTCATAATTCCTCCTCGCTTCTTGCTTGTGGGCCAATGAGTCATTGGCCCACATGCAAGAAGCAGGGAGGAATCATGTTTTTACTCGGCAATTGAAAAATTTGCGATAAAAATTCGCATTACGAAAATTCGCAATAAAAAAATCCAAATTACGAATATATATCACTATATTCTAAATATTTGCGAATTTTCGAAGCACCTATATTCGCGATAAAAATTAGCAATTCGAATATTATCAACACTATTAACCGATCTGCTGAAATCCAACTGACCACCTGGTCGCACTGGTCTGACTTCAAGAGTTTTGTCCTGCGACGCCCTGCAAACTGGGACATGAAGCTAGGTATCGTGGATGATTGTTTTTCTCGTCCTCTGGCACCAGGCACAGTTTAAACGTGCCCAGGGCCACGGCCTCTGCGTGAACCATCAGCATCACGGCCATCTCCCCGTCCCTTACTGCTCGCCTTCTTCATATTAAATGCACGCTTGACACACAAGATGTGGCACGGATGTCACAATTCACAGCAAGCACAGTAAATGGAAAAAGTATGGAAAAGTATGGAAAAAGGAAAATAGATTTCACTTAGATTTTTCCTATCTCTGGCCCTGACACACAGAAGGTATTGGACAGGTGTCTCAAAGTCACTGCAAACACCCTCTATAGAAAAAGTATAGAAAATTATGGAAAAAATATACTAGTTTTCACTTATATTTTTCCTATCTCTGGCCCTGACACACAGAAGGTATTGGACAGATGTCACAAGTCACTGCAGACATCCTCTATAGAAAAAGTATTGAAAATGAAGGAAAAAATATACAAGTTTTCACTTATATTTTTTCTATCGCTGGCCCTGACTTACAGAAGGTATTAGACAGATGTCACTGCAGAGACTCTCTATAGAAAAAGTATTGAAAATGATTGATGGCTATATTATATTGCTGCCACCAAAAACAATAGTCCTTAAAAGGACTTTTGGGTCTTTGAAACGTTTTTCAACTAAATAGATTGCGATCACACTTCCTACACTATCTGCCCCTTCCTAAGCGCAGTTCTCCCTGACTACAAATGAGCCGAACATGCGTCATCGAGTGCTATATAGCACCCAATGACGTGTTCCAACCAGCCAATTACTGTAATGTCAGTAGCCAACATGGCTACTGGTATTACAGTGAGGGCAGTACTTACCTGCACGTTAATTGGCTGCATAGCAGCCGCGAAACGTGCGGGAAGGGGACTCGAGCATGGTGCTCGAGCACATGCGGTACTCGGCCGAGTACCGCCATGTGCCGAGCATAGCGATGCTCGAGCCGAACAACAGTTCGGCCGAGCATGCTCGCTCAACACTATTTAACATCTGTCGTGGGTAAACTGTTTGAAAGTTTTCTAAGAGATGCTATCCTGGAGTACCTCAATGAAAATAAGCAAATAACGAGGAGGTTAGTTCTAGACTTGACAGCGGCAAATCAATGGATGTCGTATATCTGGACATCTCCAAAGCATTTAACACTTTACCTCATAAAAGGTTAGTATATAAAATGAGAATGCTCGGACTGGGAGAAAATGTTTGTATGTGGGTAAGTAACTGGCTCAGTGATAGAAAACAGAGGGTGGTTATTAACGGTACATACTCAGATTGGGTCACTGTCACTAGTGGAGTACCTCAGGGGTCAGTATTGGGCCCTATTCTCCTCAATATATTTATTAATGATCTTGTAGAAGGCTTGCATAGTAAAGTATCAATTTTCGCAGATGACACTAAACTGTGTAAAGTAATTAACACTGAAGAGGACAGTATACTGCTACAGAGGGATCTGGATAGATTAGTGGCTTAGGCAGATAAGTGGCAGATGAGGTTTAACACTGAAGAGGACAGTATACTACTACAGAGGGATCTGGATAGATTGGAGGCTTGGGCAGAGAAGTGGCAGATAAGGTTTAACACTGAAGAGGGCAGTATACTACTACAGAGGGATCTGGATAGATTGGAGGCTTGGGCAGATAAGTGGCAGATGAGGTTTAACACTGAAGAGGACAGTATACTACTACAGAGGGATCTGGATAGATTGGAGGCTTGTACAGAGAAGTGGCAGATGAGGTTTAACACTGAAGAGGACAGTATACTACTACAGAGGGATCTGGATAGATTGGAGGCTTGTACAGAGAAGTGGCAGATGAGGTTTAACACTGAAGAGGACAATATACTACTACAGAGGGATCTGGATAGATTGGAAGCTTGGGCAGATAAGTGGCAGATGAGGTTTAACACTGACAAATGTAAAGTTATGCACATGGGAAGGAATAATGCAAGTCACCAGTACATACTAAATGATAAAACACTCGGTGACACTGACATGGAAAAGGATCTAGGAATTTTAATAAACAGCAAACTAAGCTGCAAAAACCAGTGTCAGGCAGCTGCTGCCAAGGGAAATAGGATAATGGGTCGCATCAAAAGGGGCATAGATGCCTGTGATGAGAACATAGTCCTACCACTTTACAAATCCCTAGTCAGACCACACATGAAGTACTGTGTACAATTCTGGGCTCCTGTGAACAAAGCAGACATAGCAGAGCTGGAGAGGATTCAGAGGAGGGCAACTAAAGTAAAAACTGGAATGGGTGGACTACAGTACCCTGAAATATTATCAAAATTAGAGTTATTCACTTTATGAGCCAAATGGTTCTCAGATGGGCCAAATGGTTCTTATCTGTCAACACATTCTATGTTTCTATAGTGAAGGAGTTTAAGCATGCATGGGATAGGCATAAGTCCATCCTTCATATAAGATAGGGCCAAGGGCTATTCATAGTATTCAGTATATTGGGCAGACTAGATGGGCCAAATGGTTGTTATCTGCCGACACATTCTATGTTTCTAGAAAAAAGACGACTGAAGGGAGATCTAATAACCATGCATAAATATATCAGGGGTCAGTACAGAGATCTATCCCATCATCTATTTATCCCCAGGAATGTGACGAGGGGACATCCTCTGCGTCTGGAGAAAATAAGGTTTGTACACAAACATAGAAGAGGATTCTTTACTTTAAGAGCAGTGAGACCATTGAACACTCAGCCTGAGGAGGTGGTGATGGTGAATTCACTAAAAGGGTTCAAGAGGGGCCTGATTGTATTTCTGGGGTGTAATAATATTACAGGCTATAGCTACTAGAGAGAGGTTGTTGATCCAGGGAGTTATTCTGATTGCCTGATTGGAGTTGGGAAGGAATTTTTGCCCCTTAAGTGGGGAAAATAGGCTTCTACCTCACAGGGTTTGTTTTGCCTTCCACTGGATCTACTTGCAGGATAACAGGCCGGACTGGATGGACAGATGTCTTTTTTTGGCCTTATAAACTATGCTGTGGTTGCTTTAGGGGAAATGTAAAATGTCATCTCAACTATTCAGATGATTGGCTAACGTGGTAATACGTGGATATGCTGAGTAGTCAAAGGCCAGAGCTTTCATTTGTGAGTAGATCTCACCTCTGACTAACAGAGGTGGGGGACAGTAGAGGATCTCTCTCTTTGATTTCCATATACACTAGACAAGTTATTTCAACCCTTCCTGACATCCACATTAGATGCACTGTACTCTTGGGAAGTAGTTGTTGGCATCTTTGTAAGGGGGTAGGGTAGAACAACCTTTTAATTTCCACCCGTTAGGAATCCGAGTGGCATGGTCTCTTCATTGCCACATTACCTGAAGGTGGAGATGCCAGCTCTGCTAATGATAATGAATATGGCCTGCACCGCAAATAGATACACTGCAATGCTTATAATGAATTGGATGTAGATTTGACTTGGGGTTAATCCTAAAGACGTTATGTAAGTGGCTCTCCAAGTCTCCACCCTTTAACCCCTATACAGGCATCTGGACTTCACTACAGGGAACCAACTGTCACAGCCAGACAGCTGAGAAGCGCTCACAGGAGCTTCTCAGATCCTCCTCCTTGAATTTCTTTGTTTTGGTTTAGTTTCTCATCTCGTTAGTCTATCTCAGCTGTCATGCAGTCAGACTGATCGCTACCCTTTAAGTTCCTCCCCATAATGCAGTAGTGTGCGGCTGATACAACTTCCTGGAGTGTGTGTGCATGCAGTTCCCAGTTCCCAGTTCCCAGTCCTCAGTCGTCAGTCGTCTGCAGATAAGTGCTGTTTATGTATTTATGTTTTTGTCTTTTCTGGATCCAGGTGACCCTGACTCCCTCCGTGTCAGTGTAGGGAGCCGGTGGTCGTGTCCCTTCACTATTGTAGGGTCTTCAGGTAATAGATAGCCGAGGAACGTGGATATGCGGCCATCCACCTTTGGGGTGTTCGCATAGGCTGAGCAGTGAGGGAGAGTGGCAGGTCTATTGCAGGGGTCTCCCTTTGTTCCTTAGTTGTGGAATCAGAGAGACATTGTTTATATGGTTTTGTCTTGTTTCCTGTACACCATCCGTGACATTATCAGCCGCCAAAACCGTCTCAAGCATGGATCCGGTCTCACTTTTGGCTGAACGCCTCCAGGGTCTTTCATTGGAGGTAGCTGATCTCCGTAGGATTTTTTCTCAGTTTCAAGTGACCGGTTCAGCTTGCGTTCATGGAGTTTGTGCTGAGCCCAAGGTCTCGCTCCCGGATACGTTCTCTGGGGGTAGTGAGAATTTTGTGCGTTTTAAAGAGGCTTGCAAACTCCATTTTCGCCTTCTTCCCCATTCTTCTGGTGATGAAGAACGGAGGGTGGGGATCATTGTATCGCTGCTCAGGGGTAACGCTCAGTCTTGGGCCTTTTCGCTACCGGAGGGGGCACGGCCCCTCCGCTCAGTGGATGAATTCTTTTCAGCCCTGGGTCAGATATATGATGATCCGGATCGTATTGCTCTGGCTGAGTCTAGACTACGTCTGTTATGCCAGGGTAAACAATCCGCAGAGATATACTGCTCCGAATTTCGGAGATGGGCAGCTGATACTGGTTGGAATGATGCTGCACTCCGAAGTCAATTTTGCCATGGTCTTTCAGAGGGATTGAAAGATGCATTTTCCTTTCATGAGAGGCCTATCTCCTTGGACTCTGCTATGTCCCAGGCCATTCGTATTGACAGGCGTCTTAGAGAGAGACGAGAGATCTCTCCTTCCTGTCCTACTCAGTCTCATTCTGTGCGCAGGAGTCTCAGTCGCTGTCAGCCCCTTCTGAGCAGGAGCCCATGCAGCTGGGGTTGATTGCCTCTGACAATAGAAGATTCAGCCCGCATGGGAGGGTTTGTTTTTGTTGTGGAGGTATAAATCATTTGGCAAATGTTTGTCCCTCAAGGAGATTCAGGCAGTTTTCTGGGAGTAATGAAGAGACAAAAAGGAAAAAATCTTTTAAAAATGTTCCGTCTGTTACTATTGGCAGGGTTGAGGCGGAAATTGAAGGTTTTCCGTTTGCTTGTAGTTCCCGTTTTGTCCTGCCTGCTAGGGTGGCGCTAGAGAGCAAGAGCATTTTTTGTGAGATTTTTGTGGATAGTGGAGCAGCTGTCAACCTCATTGATAATCAATTTGCAATAACTCATGGTTTCCAGGTATGCACTTTGGGAAGGGATATTCCTGTTTTTGCTATTGATTCAGCTCCACTTTCTCAGAAATCATTAAAGGGCATAGTTCACAATATCCGTTTAATTGTGAGTGATGCTCATGTTGAGGATGTGTCATGTTTCGTCCTTAGCGGTTTGCCTACTCCTCTAGTGTTGGGGCTACCCTGGCTCACTAAACATAACCCCACCATTGATTGGCAAGCGAGGCAAATAAATGGTTGGAGTGACTTTTGCAGAGAGAATTGCCTCATAACATCTGTTTCTGAGGTTTCTACTAAGACTGTACCACCTTTCCTCTCTGAATTTTTGGATGTCTTCTCTGAGAGTGGAGTTCAGGGTTTGCCTCCGCACAGGGAGTATGATTGCCCTATTAATCTCATCCCAGGCGCCAAGCTGCCTAAATCTCGTTTATACAATCTCTCCCAACCTGAGAGGGTCACTATGCGGGCTTAAATCTCTGAGAGTTTGAGAAAAGGACACATACGACCCTCGAAGTCACCTGTTGCCGCTGGTTTTTTCTTTGTTAAGAAAAAAGATGGTTCTTTAAGACCTTGTCTGGATTTCAGGGAGCTGAACAGTATCACTATTCGTGATCCTTATCCGCTTCCTCTGATCCCGGACCTGTTTAACCAGGTTGTTGGGGCTAAAGTCTTTTCCAAATTAGACCTAAGAGGGGCATACAACCTGGTTAGGGTCAGAGAAGGAGACGAATGGAAGACGGCTTTCAATACCCCTGAGGGCCATTTTGAGAATTTGGTTATGCCTTTTGGTTTGATGAATGCCCCAGCCGTTTTTCAGCATTTCGTCAACAGCATTTTTTATCATTTAATGGGAAAATTTGTATTAGTGTATTTGGATGACATTTTGATTTTTTCTCCTGATTTCAAGACTCATAAGGAACACTTACGTCAGGTCTTGCTCATTCTGCGGGAGAATAAATTATATGCGAAACTGGAAAAATGTGTGTTTGCGGTTCCAGAAATCCAATTTCTGGGGTTTCTTGTTTCCGCTTCTGGTTTTCGCATGGACCCCGAGAAGGTCCGCGCTGTGCTTGAGTGGGAGCTTCCTGAGAACCAGAAGGCGCTGATGCGTTTTTTGGGCTTTGGCAATTATTACAGGAAATTTATTTTGAATTATTCCTCTGTTGTTAAACCACTCACTGATATGACCAGAAAGGGGGTAGATTTTTCTTCCTGGTCGGTAGAGGCGCGTAAGGCCTTTTCTAATATCAAGGAGAGTTTTGCTTCCGCTCCCATCCTAGTACAACCTGATATTTCGTTACCCTTCATAGTTGAGGTTGATGCTTCTGAGGTAGGGATGGGTGCGGTCTTGTCTCAGGGTTCCTCTCCTGCCAAATGGCAACCGTGTGCCTTTTTCTCAAAGAAACTCTCCTCCGCAGAGAGAAATTATGATGTGGGAGATAGGGAATTGTTGGCCATCAAGTTGGCTTTTGAGGAATGGCGCCATTGGCTAGAGGGAGCCAGACACCCTATTACCGTGTTTACTGACCATAAAAATCTGGCCTATTTGGAGTCAGCCAAGCGTCTGAACCCGAGACAGGCCAGATGGTCTTTGTTCTTTTCAAGGTTTAATTTTGTTGTTACGTTCCGCCCTGGGGTTAAGAATGTGAAGGCAGATGCCCTGTCACGTTGTTTTCCAGGAGGTGGGAATTTTGAAGACCCGGGTCCCATTTTGGCTGAAGGTGTGGTGGTCTCTGCTCTTTTTCCTGAATTGGAGGCAGAGGTGCAGGCAGCCCAGTCAGAAGCTCCTGATCTTTGTCCTCCTGGGAGGTTGTTTGTGCCTCTCGCTTTGAGACACAAGATTTTTAAAGAACACCACGACACGGTCCTTGCTGGGCACCCGGGGGCAAGAGCCACACTGGATCTCATCGCTCGGAGATTCTGGTGGCCTGCGCTTCGTAAGTCGGTTGAGGGTTTTGTGGCAGCTTGCGAGACTTGCGCTCGTGCCAAGGTCCCTCATTCACGGCCATCAGGTCCTCTCCTTCCTTTGCCCATTCCTTCCCGTCCTTGGACACATCTGTCCATGGACTTCATAACGGACTTGCCTCGTTCCTCGGGGAAGTCTGTGATTCTGGTGGTGGTGGACCGTTTTAGCAAAATGGTGCATTTTATCCCTTTCCCTGGTTTGCCCAATGCTAAGACGCTGGCGCAGGCATTTATTGACCACATTGTCAAATTGCATGGGATTCCTTCAGACATAGTCTCTGATAGGGGCACGCAGTTTGTTTCCAGATTCTGGAAGGCTTTCTGTTCTCGCTTGGGGGTTCGATTGTCATTCTCTTCTGCTTTCCATCCGCAGTCGAATGGCCAGACAGAGCGCGTCAATCAGAATCTGGAGACATATCTGCGCTGTTTTGTGGCGGAGAATCAGGAGGATTGGTGTTCTTTTTTGTCCCTTGCTGAGTTTGCTTTAAATAACCGTCGTCAGGAGTCCTCTGATAAGTCACCATTTTTTGGTGCATATGGGTTCCATCCGCAGTTTGGGACTTTCTCGGGAGAGGGCTCTTCTGGTTTGCCTGATGAGGACAGATTCTCCTCGTCTTTGTCATCTATTTGGCAAAAGATTCAGGATAATCTAAAGAGCATGAGTGAGAGATATAAGCGTGTGGCGGATAAGAGACGTGTGCCTGGTCCGGACCTGAATGTTGGTGATCTGGTGTGGTTGTCTACCAAGAATATCAAATTGAAGGTTCCCTCCTGGAAGTTGGGTCCTAGGTTTATTGGGCCTTACAAGATCCTGTCTGTCATCAATCCTGTTGCCTACCGTCTTGATCTTCCTCAGACTTGGAAGATCCATAATGTTTTTCATAAGTCCTTATTGAAACCTTATGTTCAACCTATTGTACCCTCGCCTTTGCCTCCTCCTCCGATTATGGTTGATGGAAATCTTGAATTTCAGGTCTCTAGGATTGTGGATTCTCGTCTTGTCCGCGGTTCCCTCCAGTACCTCGTTCATTGGGAGGGTTATGGTCCTGAGGAGAGGATGTGGGTCCCAGTGACGGACATTAAGGCCTCTCGTCTCATCAGGGCTTTCCATAGGTCCCATCCTGAGAAGGTGGGCCCTGAGTGTCCGGAGTCCACTCCTAGAGGGAGGGGTACTGTCACAGCCAGACAGCTGAGAAGCGCTCACAGGAGCTTCTCAGATCCTCCTCCTTGAATTTCTTTGTTTTGGTTTAGTTTCTCATCTCGTTAGTCTATCTCAGCTGTCATGCAGTCAGACTGATCGCTACCCTTTAAGTTCCTCCCCATAATGCAGTAGTGTGCGGCTGATACAACTTCCTGGAGTGTGTGTGCATGCAGTTCCCAGTCCTCAGTCGTCAGTCGTCTGCAGATAAGTGCTGTTTATGTATTTATGTTTTTGTCTTTTCTGGATCCAGGTGACCCTGACTCCTTCCGTGTCAGTGTAGGGAGCCGGTGGTCGTGTCCCTTCACTATTGTAGGGTCTTCAGGTAATAGATAGCCGAGGAACGTGGATATGCGGCCATCCACCTTTGGGGTGTTCGCATAGGCTGAGCAGTGAGGGAGAGCGGCAGGTCTATTGCAGGGGTCTCCCTTTGTTCCTTAGTTGTGGATCCAGAGAGACATTGTTTATATGGTTTTGTCTTGTTTCCTGTACACCATCCGTGACACCAACAGGTCGCTACCTCTTCGAGTAGTCTCTGTTCAAGTGAGAGCTGACCCAGGGGAGTTAAGAGACACCTATGTGAAGCACCAGGTGATGATGCAAAACCACAGTTAGGGACAGGCTGTGGTCAGGGTAGGCAGCTAAGGGTTATGAAGAAGATCAGGCACGGGTCAGGTCAGGCAGAGAAGTGTCAAATCCAGTATTCTGGCAGAAGTTGTTATACATGTAGTACCCCAGAGTGGCACTACCATTTCTATACCCTGCTACTATCTCTAATGGCTAACAATAATGTCATCTGTGTATTTATCCCAGGTCCTTTTATACCGTGCATTCATAATATTGCTATGTATCTGTTATGTTCAGGTAATGTGCCTGGTTCAGCAGCGGGTGGCAGTGTATCTGGCAGAGAAAGATCTTTAGATAGAATTGAACTTACCATTCCATTCTCCCCCTGTTGGGCAGAAGTAGGGAGGAATCATTCTACAGCATTTATGTAGAACAGGGTTCAGTAGGGGAGGTTACAGACTGGGTAATAGGAACAATCCTGTTACCCCTTGCTGGACTGACTGGGATCCAAAATGCCATTATACAGCTCTGTCATTCCAGCAAACCGTTCTTGTTATTAGGGTTCAAGTGCTGTTTGATACAGCCATTAACAGGGTTTATTACAAGGAAATATTTCTACAGTATGTCTTATTTGCCCTGCGGTGCAGTTATATGTTGTAAAGCCCTTTTTGCCGTGTATTAGTGGCAAAAAAATATATATTTGCCCTTGTGCGGTGCAGTGATATATTCTTCAGCCCTGTTTGCCATGTATTAGTGGCGACATAAAAATATATTTGTCCCTCAGCGTTGCACTTATCTGTTGAAAAGCCTTTTGTGTAGTGTAAAAGTAGAAAAAAATTTGGGCCTAATTGCCGTTCAGCTGTGCAGTGATATATTCTAAAAGCGAAAAAAAAATGTGGGGGGCACTCACGATCCTGCAGCAAATAGAGAGATGGTGGGAACAAATATTTTTATGTCAGATTTTATTATGATCCCAAGATAAAAACATGTAAATATGCAATAATTGAAATAATATCACCAAGTTACATGGGTAGAACACATGTAAATATGCAATAGTTAGGAAGATATCACCAAGTTGCAGGTACCATATAGATTGTAAATATAAAAATATAAATTAAAACATGTGATAAACCGTGGTTGCAACCAGATGGAACCTAGATTCGGATATGTACAAGCTCTTCAATCCATATCCATGTGTGTCCCCGCCGAAATTGTTTTTTCTCATAAGGGTAATGGATTATTTTTTTTTAGTATCTTATTTGGGAGTTTTATATAAAGCCCTAGAGGTCAAAGAGCTTCATATGCAATGTCCGTCAAGCAACAATATCCTTCACTTATAGTGTGTGGTAATAATGGAAATGGTAGCAATGAAAATGGTAGTCACTCTCTCTCAGCTGCAACCAAACCCGTATACATCATGTATTCAAAACTTTCCAATTGGGAGTGCTGGACTTTGCTACTCTACACTGTTCTACAGCCCTATTCTATAGCCCTGTTTGCTGTGTATTAGTGGTGAAATAAAAATATATTCGCCATCCAGCGTTGCACTTATCTGTTGAAAAGCTTTTTGTGTAGTGTAAAAGAAGAAAAAAATTAGGGCCTAATTGCCGTTCAGCTGTGCAGTGATATATTTTATAGCCCTGTTTGCCGTGTATTAGTGGCGAAATAAAAATATATTCGCCGTTATCTGTTGAAAAGCCTTTTGTGTTGTGTAAAAGTAGAAAATAATTAGGGCCTAATTGCCGTTCTGCGGTGCAGTGATATATTCTAAAGCCCTGTTTGCCGTGTATTAGTGGCGAAATTAAAAATATTTTATCTAACATTTGGTTATTTGATCTAACAGTATTTCAGACAGAGAAGTGCCAGGCCCTGCAAAGGGGAGTGGAAGAGGCCTAAATGTTTCTGGCAGAGGTCGCAGAAGAGTAAGGGAGCGTGGCAGCAGGTGTCGCAGCGAGAGGCCTGAGCTCTCGGTGTCATCTAGCGGTCGTGTCTTGACCAGCAACCCAGCGGTTCTTGAATGGTTGACTCTGTCATCCACGTCGTCCCATTTGACAAAAGACACCACCAGCCAAGAGTCAGTGAGTTCCTCTGACACAACACTTAGTTGGCATGGCCTGGGAGCAGGCCCTGTGCCCCCACCTGTCCTGAACCTTCGTCTGTCATTTTCAGTTGCTTTACCGCGAGAAGTATTATATTCCGTAGGCTCGGCTCCACTTTTCAGTGAGGACGAGCAACTAGAAGACGGTCAGCAGCTAATGGCAAGCCAAGATAGGGAGGAGACATCCGCCACTTCCAACTCTAAGTGGGCAAGTAGTGATGAGGAGAGTGGCTTGGGAGCTGGTGTTGCGAGCGGTCAGGCTCCTGACCCAGAGACGGTTGAGGAGGACATCAGTGACATGCAGACAGTACTCAATGATGATGATGTAGCTGATTGCACTTGGGAGCTGGGTGATGAAGAGGCTTCATCATCATCAGGAGAAGAGGGTGGCAGCTTGCCTGTGAGCCAGCGGCAGAGCCAGCAAGTCACTTGCATGGGACGGGAGTCAGCAGGGTGGCAGCAGTGGGAGGTCAGTAGCCAAACATGTCAGGGGGAGACCACCCACTTTGCGGGAGCCTACATGCCTGGGAAGTAGCAGTGCAGGGGTTCAAGGAGTCAGAGGCGGTAGCAGTCAGTCAGTGTGGACTGTTGGGGGAAAAAATCACCTACTTGGCGGTGTGGCAGTTTTCTGTTAAGCCGCCGAAGGTGAAAATGGCCATATGTAGAATCTGTGGGCAGAAGGTGAAGCGTGGCCAGGGTGCCAATGTTGGCACCACAGCCCTGCTTCAAAATATGCAGCATCGCCATAAAGTGGCCTGGGAGAACCGTGGCTCCGATGTGGTGGTCCAGCCTCCCGCAGCAACCGCTGCATCACCCAGTGGCACGCACCCAATTTCAGGAAGTCAAGACTCCACCACCTCAGCTGAAGGGAGCTGTCTGTCCTTCCCATCATCTGCTGGTCCTGATGCTCCTGCTCCTCCTACTTCTCGTCACTCATTTCATCAGCAATCGATCACCAAAGCGATTGCCAAGAGAAAACAGTATGTGTGCACTCATCCAACGGCGCAGTAGCTAAATGTGCTCCTGGCCAAGTTGCTGGTGCTGCAGTCCCTCCCTTTTCAAGTGGTGGACTCTGCACATTTCAGAGAACTGATGGCTTGTGCCAAGCTGAGGTGGAGAGTCCCAAGCTGTAATTTCTTTGCCAAAAAGGCAGTACCAGCCCTGCACACACATGTAGAACAGAAGGTGGGCCAGTCCTTGAGCCTGTCAATGTCTGCCAAAGTGCACGGCAGCGCCGACGAGTGGAGCTGTAACTACGGTCAGGGACAATACATGTCCTTTACGGCCCACTGGGTGAATGTGGTTCCTGCACAGACACACCAGCAACTTGGCCCCAGGTGACGCCGCTTCTGCCTCCTTGTTGCCACGCTGTTGGTCCAGCGACAATGTCCGCCTCTGCCTCCTCATTCTCCACCGTGTCTTCAGCCTCCACTGCAGGGACAATTCACAGTGCCCCTCTAGCATACCACATGTGCAGGGCACGGCTGTGTCACGCTGCTCTGCACCTCATTTGCTTGGGTGAACTGAGTCACACAGGGGAGGAACTGCTCCATGTCCTTCAGCAAGAAATCGAATCCTGGATTTCTTCGCGACAACTGAAAATCGGAACCATGGTGACCGACAACGGGAAGAACATTGTGTCGGTGCTGCTTCAAGGAGGGCTGAGCCATGCGCCCTGCATGGCACACGTGTTCAATTTGGTTGTCAAGTGGTTCCTGAAGTCCTCAACCCATCTGCAAGACATCACAAAAATGGCCAGGAAACTTTGCATGTACTTCAGCCACTCGTACACCTCAAAGCACACCCTCCTTGAGCTTCAGCAGCAGAACGACATCCCCCAACATAGGCATCCCCCAACATCCCACCCGTTGGAATTCCACCCTCCATATGTTGGACCGACTGTACGAACAGAGAAAGGCCATAAACAATTTCCTGATGCTCCAAGCGGACAGGAGTACTCCCCTGTGTAACTTCGATGTCAGCCAGTGGCAGCTCACGCGTGACACCTGCTGTTTGCTCAGGCCCTTTGAGGAGGCCACGTTATTTGTCAGTCGCTAGGACTACGGGATGAACGATATCATTCCACTGCTTCATGTCCTGGAACAGATGCTGATAAATCTGTCTGGTCAGGGGACTGGAGATGTGGCGCCTCGATCTCACGTCCACATGAGCCTTGTGGGGGCTGAATTGGAGGAGGAGGAGGACATTGGAGCACAAGCAATGTGTAGCGAAATATGTGGTTTTTCTACACAGGTGACAGGAGAGGAGGAGCAGGAGCATGCAGAGGAGCTACAGGGCGATGAGCAAGATGAGGCAGAGGCCCCAGACACACCGTGGCAGCATGCAGTGAAGATGGAGGCAGGGAGTCCTTCCGAATCACTTGCGCAAATGGCCCGCTGCATGCTCACTTGCTTGGGTAGTCACAGCCGAATTGTCACCATTTGTCAGAGAGATGACTTCTGGCTCTCCACGTTGTTGGACCCTCGCTACTGATCCAAAATGGGGGCCTTTTTTACACCCGGTGAAAGGGAGGACAAACTGAACTACTATAGAAACATCATATGTAGTCAGTTGGCCGCTGCCTATCTGCGCCAACGTCCATCCTCTCGCAGGTCTGACCTGGGGGGCCCTCTGCGCTCACGTTCCACTGCCATGGCTGCTGGGGTGGGGTGGCAGCAGCAGTACCAGCTCCATCAGCAGCAGCCTGAGTCTAGAGTCGCTGATGAGCAGCTTTCTTCAACTGCATAGTGAAGAAACTACTCATCAGCAGCTAGACATAGAGCAGAACCTGAACCAGCAGGTGGTGTCATACTTAGAGTGCACCCTGTCAGCCGTCATTGAAGATCCGGTGGACTACAGGGCAGCCAAACTGGATTTGTGGCCGCAACTGGCCGAGTTTGCCCTGGAAAAGCTGTCCTGCCCGGCCAGTAGTGTGGTATCAGAGCGGGTGTTTAGTGCAGCGGGGGCAATAGTTACCCCAAGAAGAACTCGTCTGTCCACCCAAAATGTGGAGAGACTGACTTCTGTCAAGATGAATCAGGCGTGGATAAGCCAGGATTTCCACCCACCAATTCCTGATGCATCAGACTACATCATCCATGGTGGCACACCAACACTTTGACAAAAGAGACTGGTTTCTTCTGGCTACCTGCCTCAGCTACTATTCTGATGTGCCACATAGTGTTGATCACGAATATTCGAATTTTGAATTTTTATTGCGAATATAGTTATATATATTCGAAATTTCGAATATTCAAATTTTTTCTGTTTTTTTTTTTTTTATCAGTACACATAATCCCTCACTGCTTCTAGCTTGTGGGCCAATAAGAAGGCTGCAATATATTTGACTTTAGGAGTAGTAGTGTTTGCGAATTTTGCTCTATATTAGTTTTTTTGGAATATTCGCTATATTGCTATATATTCTTGTTTTAGAATATTACGAATATTCGAAAAAACAAAGTTATAGCAATATAGAGAATATTCGAAAAAAATCGAATAGAGCAGTTTAGCTAATATAGTGATATAATCTTCTTTGTCTAATAGTTGTAAGTTGAAAAATTCGCAATAAAAAATTCAAATCCGAAAATTCGCATATTACACAATCATTACCTTTCCGATTTTTTGAGTAAAAAAAAAAATTTCGACGAATATTCTACAAAATATTCGTGAAATATCGCGAATTCGAATATGACCCCTGCCGCTCATCACTAGTGCCACACGCCTGATGCCACACATCTGATGCCAAGTGCTCCTTCTTTTACCCACCATCTTCAGCGGATACTGGTATTGCCACCCACCTCCACACTATGTCACCTTGCCCCTCTGTGGACTTCTGATGCTGCCGCCACCTCCAAACTATGTCACCTTGCCACTCTGTGGTCTCCTGATGCTGCTGCCACCTCCACACTATGTCACCTTGCCACTCTGTGGTCTCCTCATGCTGCTGCCACCTCCACACTATGTGACCTTGCCACTCTGTGGCCTCCTGATACTGCTGCCACCTCCACACTATGTCACCTTGCCACTTTGTGGTCTTCTGATGCTGCCGCCACCTTCATACTCTTTCATTGGGCCACTCTGTGGTCTTCTCATGCTGCTTCCACCTCACCACTATGTCATAGGGCCACTCTGTGGACTTCTCATGCTGTTCTCACCCTCCCCACTTCATGACTGGACCACAACAGATCCTGTCTGTGTTGTATCTGTAAGGCCTGTATGGTCCCATTAGAATTGGCTTGTGATTTGAAAGCAGGAGTGGGTACAAAACACAGAAGACATACAAATATTCCGTTCACGTGTCATCTCTGTTTTGGATCCACTCCTGTTATTTTTTGCATTAGCAATACTGATGGATTACTGACCAAATGCTGACCGAGGGAAGGCGGATGCTCCACAGAAAGGATCTGTTTTTTGTTGGTTATTGTTCTGATGGATCAGAGGAAGGGCAAAATAATCAGTGACGTCAACACAAACTTACTGCTGACACCCTCTCCACTCTGTCGGTGGGGGGGGGGGGGGGGGCGGGGGGCGGCGGGCTCTACTTGTATAAGCGTTTAATAGAACAGTTTCTGTTGACATCTATGTGGAATAAGCTGACGACGGTGTAAAAGGAGTGCACATCTTGGCGCTAACATCGACCTGTAAGGCTGAGTTCATACTTGCGTTATTTGGTCAGTTTTGGCCCCGTGACTGCCCAAATACACTGAAGTGTGCAGTGATTCTAAGAGCGATACCTGTTATCTGCATGTCATATGGACTCACAGTATTATTTCACTACCAAAGCAGACTCCCTATGCGTGTTACTGCAAGGCACAGTGTTCTACGCCACTATAAAGGCTTTCTGCAGCCAGGAAATAGCATTTTTTTAAATGTAATTCACCGCAAATAAATTCGGATCGATTTTTTAAAAATTTGCTCATCTCTATTTAGCATAGTAGAAGGATAAAGCTGAATATTCACGTTTGCCTGCCAGTTTATCCCAAAGCCTGCTGAAACCAAGAAAAGACCGAATATTGTCTGGCTGCAAATTTATTCCAGTAAAGCTGTTGAACTTTTACCAAGTCTGGACTTAACTTATTCTCCACCTCATACAACTTTCCCCTTTATTGCTCCAGAGCCTAACCCTGGGGAGTGACGGTACCCAGGTTGGAGCACCATGACTCACACAAAAACTATTAAGGCTGCACCACATCACTTGGCCTTCCTATAAAGCTGCGACACAATCGGCCCTGGGGGGTTGTGCGTTGCATACAGAACAGGCAAACAAGCTAACAGTGCACCTTTACAGGAAACTAGCATACTAGAACCTATTGCTTAGGCATTCTCCCACAGGGGGAGTTATCTCAACTACCAAGGGTAGCCAGCCATTCGAGGGGAGAAATTAAGGTGCACACATTGTACCTTTAAAAGTCAGAGAGAAAACAAGTGCACTTTCTATGGGCAATAAGAGGCATTGTCGTTAAGAAGCAGGCCTCAGCCTGCACGGGAGGATAACTTTACTCCAGAGACCAGGACAGCTGGGCAAAGAAAAAGGGATGCCAACAAGACTGGAGCTCCAGAGCCCTGAAACTATAGAGTGGCAAGCAAGATTACAGTGCTTACGAGCCGGAGATGAATGGCGGTGGGCACAGACCACTGCCATGATACTGCTCTATGGGAAGGGACAACAATGAGACTGACCAGTTTTTTTTGATGCAGGAAGTAGCAAAGACCCTGATATAAAGGCCAGCTTAGTGCCAAGACATTCATGTGGTGTACTGCTGTGGGGCATGAAAGGAGGCCTGCTGTAGCTGGTGAACCATGATTTCTCCAACTCCAAACAAGTTTTTCTATTCTGGAGAAAAGTAAGTCGGTGTCGCACCCTAGGCCTAGAGCCATGCCTTCAGTCCATTACTGGGACAGATGGCAGAAGTCACCATAGCAATGGTGACCAAATGTCAGCCTAAAGAGATGAAGTAAGATTGCCCAGAATGAAGACTGCTAGAGAGTGGACCAGAACATCTGGAGAGTTGTAGAACATCAAGTAAGAGACTTCCTGTTTGCCCACAGCATGCCACAGTCAGGCTGCGAAAGGACAGGTGCCGCTAAGATACTGTACATAATACATGTAGTGCAGTCAGTCTACTGTGCTATGTGCCACTTGTGTAGGGACTGTGTGTCCACCTTGCTGGGGAGCCTACCGGGGATATTTACCCCTTTTCCCTATGCGTTAGTCTGTGCCTGATCAACATCATGTGTCAGCTGTCACACACATCTAACTCTAAGATAACTCTGATCCCATATGTTTAATCCCACAGATGCCATAGGCATTAGCTGTGATGGTAAGAAGTTAAGAAGGTTAAATGTGTTTCTAGTGCTTTAGATAATAAAACTAATTAAAAAAACATTCAGGGTGAGAAATATTCAATAATAGTGGGAATATGGAAGTACTTTTTTTTTTCAACTTAAACAAGTTGTATTGCAACGCTGGACCAGCCAGTAACAATACCTTAAAGGGAACCTGTCACCTCCAAAAAAAATCCCAAGCCGCCAGCAGTACCTGACAGTAGCCAGCAAGGTGTTTCCGACGATAATTCTTTTCCTGAAGGCCGATGCGGCTAAAGCTCAGAAAACGTTCTTTTATCCCCTGCCGGTGCGCTTCTCTAGTCATGCTTGAAGTCAAGGGGGTAGCGGCCTCCTTGCTTTAAGTCAAGATAACCACGCCCCCTTCCCTGTGACTGACAGCCGGCAGTTCGGCTGGCTTTGCCGAACTCTCTGCATAAGCGCTGTCAGTCACAGCGAAGGGGCAGGGAAGGGGGCGTGGTTATCTTGACTTAAAGCAAGGAGGCCGCTACCCCCTTGTTTTCAAGCATGACTAGAGAAGCGTAACGGCAAGGGATAAAAGAACGTTTTCTGAGCTTTAGCCGCATTGGCCTTTAGGACGAAAAGTATTGTCGGAAACACGCTGCTGGCTTCTGTCAGGTACTGCTGGCGGCTTGGGATGGTTTTTGGAGGTGACAGGTTTTGTCCGGCCTTGGAGCCAACAACTCCTGGGGTCCTCATCTGTCCTCAGTCCCTTCCGCTACTTCGTTCCTGGCTGCTTTCATTCCCAACAGGACCAGGAAGTGGCTTGGTCCCGTGACCGCTGCCACCAATCACAGACCTCATTGGTCACAAAGGCTTGAATGCTATGTTACAACAGTAATGCATCCTTCAAGCTGCTGTGACCACTGAGGTCTGTGATTGGCCACAGCTGACATGGGACCTGGCCACTTCCTGGACCCATGGGGATCGGCAAGAAGATGGGAATAGAGCAGCAGTGAGAGGGATTTTTTATGTTCATGGGAACAGGGAAGGAACGGGGATTGTTGGCTACAAGGTAATATACTGAACACAGAGTAAATAAATAGCTGAAGAGTTAACTCATTTACATTTGACACTCTCTCCGGTTTGTGTTCCATAAAACTGAAATAGCAGAAGAACCTCAGGCATCTCCTGTAAGAATTAGTGTGGATAAAATATTCCCACCTTCCTTCTAGGCTAGTATCTTAAGAAGTACCGCTGCCATCTGTGAAATAGGCATGTGTGTTCATATGCAGATCACACAGTCAGCAAGTGAAATTTGTCACTCACCAGACACTAATACATCTGCATTGTGTAATAGACTGCTCATGAAATTAATAGGAGCATCAGCCTTATTAATCACCTGCACTCATCCAGTATGCTTTATTACCTACTTATGAGTGGTGCGTAAATCCCAAATTCTCAACCACTGAAGACGCATCTGATTATTACACAGTGATGACACTTGGCTTTTAAGATACGGCAACAGGTGATTTAAACTGTATGAACAGTATTTTATAAATCTTTATAAAGCTGACATTACATTACTTATCCTGTACTGATCCTGTACCGCTCAATATTCTGTTGGTGGAATCACTTGTACATACATTATTTATCCAGTATGGATCCTGATTTACAGACCGTATTATACTCCAGAGCTGTAATTATAATTGTACAGGCTTCAGAGCTGAAACCAACATTATTTACTTGTTCCACATTTGCACAGATGATTCTTTGTTTGTTAAATGGCATTCCAATAAGGGCTCACACACACATCTGTATTTTGTGGTCTGCTAATTTCGGATCTGCAAAATGCAGATACTGGGGATCGTTTAATAAGAATTGCGTTTTAGACGCCAGTCTTAATACCCCTTTAGCTGGCGGTGTATCCACCGCCTGTCTAAATCTACACCAGCTCCCTTGCTGGCATAAATTTAGACCATTTTCTACCCCTAGAAAATGATAAATGAGACGGACCTGCTGGCCCACCCCCTTCCCCGCCCATGCCACGCCCCCTGGTGTGAGTTAGGAAAACTTGCAGATTGCGATGCAAATAACCTTTGCGCCGCAATCTACGACAGATATACGCAAAAAGGTGGCATATATGTGTTTGTAAATGACCCCCACCGTATTGTATCTCCATTTTTTCAGATCCATAAAATTCATTGGGTCCATGGTCCACATTTTGCAGCCAAGTATAGGATATGTTCTAACCCTTTGTGGAACGGACATACGGATGCGGAAAGCACACTGATCATTTCAGTCCTAGTTCTAAGTGTTGTCCTAGCACCTGGGACTTCAGAGTGCCCCCTGCATTATATGAACTCTGCTAATATGTTACATGGGAGTCTGCCCAAAACTTGCCAACTGTTTCCAATACTAATCAGTAGAATTTGACTCCAACTCATAGTATATGCAGCGACCGGGCCATAGGGGCATGAATGGGGTTGGATGGGTGTAGTAGTAGTTGTCCTCATGGTTCTGAAGCTCCCTGGGCCAATGTGAAGTGATGGGAAGCGTGCATCAGTACTTGCCTTTGGGGCACACTCCAATTCTTGGGATCCCTGCCTGATGGCGGTTAAAGTGCCCGTAGTGTTTATGGTGCGAGGCAGGGTCCCTGTTGTTGGGACGTCAACACTTTGAGGTGTAACTGTAGTGCAGGAAGCAATGATGAGGCTGTTATGCAGCAGAACAGTTCTTTGCTGAAAAATTCAAATGCAAACATATCAGGATAGTTCTTATCTTGCCATGGACCAGTAGATGATACACAGAATGCCCTTTCACAGATGTTAAAGGTTTCACAGCTGCACAGGTAGAAAGAGGCCAAATGGTGTCTCATTAAGGTATTTTCTCTTAATTTGTGCTTGCCTAGCTGACTCTGACATAAGCATCCAGACATGGGGTGTTTATTACAGACAATACAATGCAACCAGAGGGCAGTCCCCTCAATGACAGGCAAACACTTCTGCATCTTTTTTGAACAGGTTGGTACACTTACAGTACAGTTGCAGGATATCCACCTTGGGATTTGGAGATTCTCACAGGTGATCAAGCTGCTGTAATGCATATCCAGGCACTGGAGGGTTCTCCTGGACAGCTGTGCCATAGAGCCTAAGTCCTTTTTAGACAGTTATCTCTACTGGACTTCCTCTACATCCCTCCTTTCATCTGGTCTGCTTTTTGTAGTTGTTGGCCCTGTCCTGGGTGGTACCGGGTCCAGAATGAGCTTGCGTATCAGCAATACATTTTTCTCATGTGCTTCCTCTCCCTAGCCCTAGCTAGGCTGAACTGCACTAAATGCAACTCTCAGAGTCCTCTAGTTTAGACTGACTCTAGAATAGTCTGCCCCTTTTATATAGAGGAGGACACCAGCCCCATGTAGGGCTGGCTAAAATTATGGCTGGCTGCCACTATGTGCTCATACAATACAATAACTTTATAGTAAATGCATTTTTGAGATTTGCAATATACTGCCACCTTTAGGAGCATAGAAATAATGACCAGTACAAAATAAGTAATGTAATATATTCACTAAGGTGGGCATATCATTTAGATATGTTTGGTTTACCCTACATATCTAAATCACATACAAGGAATTTACTCTAGGCATGGAGAGCTTCTTCAAATGATTCCTGGGTAATTGTCCACATTTCTCAACAGCGCAAACAATAATCCCAGATAGAGATGAGCGAGGTCAATGCCAGAAACTCACAGCATATCAGTGCGAGGTTCCGTTCTGAACTCCGCTCCTTTGATAGGATCGCACAGCATTATACTGATTTATAATGCTGTTTCACCCTGAGAGTCCAAAAACGTATTCTAATACAATGACAGCGTTATGTCAGTGTGATTCAATATATTCTAGGACTCTCAGGGTTGCACAGCATTGTATGTCAGTATAATGTTGTGCAATCGCTGTGAGTTCCTTGCATTCAACTCGCTCATCTGTGTCTGACCTAAATGTCTACAAACTTTGCATTCATCCAGGTCATAGTATAGCAGTAGCAACCTCAGTAATATGAGAAATGTCTGTATGAAAAAAATGCAATTCTAGTTGCTTTGGTTTATTGATAGTAATACACAAACCATGAAGGGGCCCAGAACATTGTTTCATTTTTTCAGACGTATGTCAGTGGATTTTGTTGGACATCGTTCTCCACGGGACTGGTTTATTATGGCAATCTTCTGTAGAGTGTGTATGGGAGCAAGCCTGCTGGTGAATGTAAGGTATATGTACAGTATGTACTAGCAGCATCATAAACATAATCTGACATAAGACTGGCTGGTAAAGAGCTTCAGGTAGAATATGGGATATGTCTAAATGACCAGCAAAATTACAAACGAAGGGCACCTTCACACGGTCATGATTTGGTCAGTATTTTTGCTTGTGAAAGTGGCCATAGCACCAGAAGTAGCCCTCACCATGCATCAGGATTACCCCAGATTTGCAATATTCCTAGGATTATAACAAATGCAGCATATGAGACTGTGAGTTTTCTCTGCTTCCAGATGGAGTGGCCAATGTAATGACAAATGCGGGAGAACGTCTGGCGGCTGATCGGGAGCATGCTGCTAATGCGTTAATTGGTGCTTAGTCTAAACAGCTCATTAGAAAGGCTGATCCCCAGGCACATATCTGCAGTCTGTGTGACCCGGGAATGACGGCCAAGGAACAGGTCCAGCACAGGCTCTAATTAACAAGCTTGGGTCAGACAAGATGTCTCCAGGATTACTCACACGGAAGTTAGAAGAGATGACTCTTGCCACAAGCAGGCAGCAAAAGTCTGCCCGGTCAGTCATTAGACCAAAGAAAACAAATGCTGGCAGCCGAGACATCTGTGCCTCCCACTCAGTATTCTCATTAAATGAGGCTACATGGAAAGCTTGCGGCCTAATTCCTTGTTTGACCTCAAAGCGCCAGGCCCAGCAAAAGAGGAGACTTCTCCATGGCTCAGGGTGGCACTCTGCCAAATGAATGAATGATAGGATGTCCGTGATTTCATAAGGATAAAATACTTCATAAAGACTACAAAATAACGAGGAGAGATGCAAAGCTGGAGAGACTGTGGATAATGTATACGGAAAAACTTTGGCCTGGAAAATATTAAATGAAGATGTCCAACCATTCTGTAGAATATAACTGCAGCCTCTCACATGTCAATGTCATACACCAGCAGCAAACCAACGGTTCAAAGTCTTCTTTCTGAGTTATCATTACCTAGCAACACACAGTAATATTCTTCTAATATAGCTTTAAAAAACTAGCAACAACAGTTAGATCTATGTGCGGTATAACGAAATGCACTGCTATGCTCTACTAGACTCTGGGGAGATGGATCAAAACTGGTGGAAAAGAGAAATTGAATAACTATTCTATTTTTTTTTTCTTTTGGTGCCATTTCCCTCTTGTTAATTTGGAATCATTTTCAAGATCCCTGTTTTCTGTTGTAAATATGTACACCTACATGCAAAAAACAGCAATAATAATTATAATAATAATAATAATAATAATAATAATAATAATAATAAGGTACTGTGCAATAGATCTGTAAAAGAAAACAGCATCAATTTCTGGTCCACGTTTTTACAGTTAAAGAGGTTTTCCAGAACTTAGATAACCCATTCTCAAGATCAATATGAGACTGGAAGGGGTCACCTGATACCCTTACTGATCAGCTGTTTTGGACGGAGCCAGAAGCAGAAGGCTTCATCCACAATATAGCTGTCATGCAGGGGTACTGCATATGAGCTCCTATTCAAGTGAATGGGTGCTGAGCTGCAGTACAGCGGTGCCAGAATCTATCTGTCAACATGGCCGCCATGGCACCCTGGTCAATATATTAAATTAAACAGCTGCATTACAGAAAGAGAGTAAAGCACAAGGAGAGCTATACTATTAAAGGGCATCTGTCACCGGATAATCAACATTAATCCAGCTGACATGCGACATGTGCACATGTCAGCTGAATGTAATGCTTTTAGTCCCAATTCTTTATGTGGCCTGAATGTGTCAATCTTTTTTAATATGTAAATGAGCTCCTGGGTACTCCCTGAGGCTCCCCTGCCTGCTTTGCCATGATACTGGTGTATTTAGCTTTTAGAGGACGGTCTAGACCAGTTATGGCGAACCTTTTACAGACTGAGTGCCGAAACTGCAACCCAAAAACCACTTATTTATTGCAAAGTGCCAACACGGCAATTTAACCTGAATCATGAAAAGGGGAGCACTGGGGGGTCATTATACTGTATGGGGGCACTGAGGGGTCATTATACTTTATGTAGGGAACTTTGGGTCATTATACTATGTAAGGGACCCTCACACAGTATAATGACCGTCCCCACCCACCTAGTGGCCCGCTCACATTCTCCCAATTTTTGAAAAACACAAAGAGGGACAACATGCGCAGCAAGTTTTTTCATACTAGGCCATGCCTCTAACTCCGCCCAAAACATGATTATACACACCCAGTCCCCATAATGTCCCCACATAGTATTTCTTGCCCCTTTGTGATAGCACACAGTAGTCATATCCACATTTTTCCCCCTTCAAAGTAGTTATGGTCAGTTATGTGCCTCCTCACAATAGTTATGGCCAGATATGTCCCCTTCACAGTTGTTATGACAGATTATGGGCCCCCTTCACAGTAGTTATTCCAGATTATGTTCCCCCTTCACAGTAGTTATACCATATTATGTGTTCCTTCACAGTAGTTGTGCAAGATTATGTGCCCCCTCAAATAGTTATGCCCAGATATGCCCCTTCACAGTAGTTATGCCAGATTATGTGCTCTCTTTGCAGTAGTTATTCTATATTATGTGTCCCCTCATAGTAGTTATACCAGATTATGTGCCCCTTCACAGTAGTTATGCCAGATTATTTGCCCCTTCACAGTAGTTATGCCAGATTATGTCCCCCTTCACAGTAATTATGCCAAATTATGTGCCCCTTCACAGTAATTATAGCAGATTATGTGCCCCCTCACAGTAATTATGACAGATGTGCCCCTTTCATATTAATTATGCCAGATTATGTTCCCCTTTCAGACGATATAAAAAAAAACTGTAAATATTCACCTGGTTCTTCCGATGTTCAGATGCCGGCGCTCCACATCAGCAGCAGCAAGAAACCACCATCATGCTGTTGTGTAGGAGGAGGAGCGCACAGATGATTCCGGTCCCCTCCTTCTGGGAGTACATCGTGCTGCTGAGGATCGCCGGCTGAGGTCATGACGTCACTGCTGGTTGGTGCCTGGAAAAGAGAAGGAGCATGGGGAGATGAGCTGCGGTTAGTGAATGAAAGAACTGCCGGCTCCCCTGCGCTCCAGCATTGAGCGCTTCTTTCTGTAATGATGGAAGTGCTCGTAGCAGCCGCCCCTGTGCGTGTGCCCACAAAGAGGGCTCTGAGTGTCCCCTCTGGGATGAGTGTCATAGGTTCTCCACCACTGGTCTAGACTGTATAAAGCCCCAACTAGGGGAGGAAACGGTTCTGCACAGGCTTTGACTGCGAGCAAAGAGTTTAGAAATGAACAATTGATAAAGAAGATATATTCAAACAGTGGCGGATTACAATAGGGACGTTCGGGTCGGCAGCCCCGGGCCCAGCACCGATGGGGGGCCCAACGCTGACCCGAATGCCCACATACTGCGGCAGGGCACGGGAGTGCATAGCTCTCTGTCCCGTCGCCGATCACCGCCATAGGCTTCAGGCCTTGTAGGCCTGAGGCCTATGCGGTAGTGAAATCCCGGCGCAGGCGTGCGTGATGACGTCATCGCGCGCCTGTGCCGGGACGCAGCACTGTGACGCGCCTGACTCATCCTGCCTTCCTCTGCGAGCAGGCGCCTGGCCCTGGACATAGGTGAGTATTTATCTTTTTCATTTTTTGTTCATTTTATATTTTTTAATTTCATGTGCCTACTTTGGGGGGGGGACACAGGAGGACATATTAGGGAAGATAAATTGAGTACATGGGGGGGGAATGTGGGGGCTGTATGGGGGCAAATTATTATGGGAGGGAATACTATGTGGGGGCAAATTTCTATATGGGGCAGTGTGGGATGAAACTATTGTGTGGGGGTAATTGCTATGTGGGAACAGTGTGGGGAAATTGCTATGTGGGGGGAAATTACTATGTGGGGGCAAATTACTATGTGGGGGCAAATTACTATGTGGGGGCAGTGTGGTGGAAATTACTATGTGGGGGCAGTGTGGGGGCAAATTACTATGTGGGGGCAGTGTGGTGGAAATTACTATGTGGGGGCAGTGTGGGGCAAATTACTGTGTGGGGGCAAACTACTATATGGGGGCAGTTTGGGGGAAATTACTGTGTGGGGGCAAATTACTATGGGGGATTACTATGTGGGGGCAGTGTGGTGGAAATTACTATATGGGGGTGTTGCTATTGGGGAGGCACTGTAGGGGCAATTCTATTATTTCTGGGGACACTATACAGGGATTATTACCTGGAGCACAATATAGGGTGTTATTATTACTGGGGGAACTCTAGGGGACATTATAGCTGCTGTGGACACTATAGGAACATTTGGGGTAATTTATCAAACTGGTGTAACGCAGAACTGGCTTAGTTGCCCATAGCAGCCAATCAGATTCCACCTTTCATATTTGACAGCTCTTTTGGAAATCCAGTTCTACTTTACACCAGTTTGATAAATTACCCCAATTATGTCTATTAGGGTCACTATTTTTTCAGCAGTATAGTTCCTTGGGCATTGGGGAGCACAACGGGCACAGTATTGGGGGTGGCAGGATGACACTGTGGGGACACCAGGATGAGGAGGTTGATGGAAAAATTTAGAAATCTAACATGTCTGTGTTACAAACTGTAGAGACGAGATGCGGCTGAAAGAATTTGCCATGGTGGTCTGGGTCAAATGGAGGCGAAGAGGAAAGAGAAGGTCTACATGACAGGAGATGTCACTGGATGTAAGAGGTATGTGGTGCTGTATTCTCCTCCATGTCTTTTTTATTACAATTATATGTATTTTAAATTTGGCGACCAAATTTTTCAGTTTAGGATCCAATTTGGGGTATTTTTTTTTAGTCTGAAGATGTCATATGGCCTAAGAAGAGACTGTGGCGGCCATGAAGCACCGCAGCCTCTTAATACAAAAAAAAACTAAACTAAAATGGAGGAAGGGGGGGGCCCAAGTTGGGTAGACAGCCCCGGGCCTATCATGCACTTAATCCGCCCCTGTATTCAAAAGTTATAGAATTTTTCTTTATACAGTAACTAAAAGGTTATTAAAGTATAAACAAGTGTTCCCAAATAAACAAGCTTTTACTTACCTCACTGACCCCACTCTGCTGCCATTTCGGTGGCACATACTACACTCCACTTCCTGCTGATGTCTTGACACAGCAGAAAATGGCTGGGATTGCCACTCAGCCAATCACTGGCTGTGGTGGGTCATTGGTACAGCCACTAATTGGCCAGGCAGCATTCTCTGTCATTTCCTGCTGTGTCGAGAAATCTGCAGGAAGTGGATCGCAGCAGGTACCACTGGAAATGCAGTGATATGAAAATAGGATAGATCATCAGTTTAAACAAACTGCAGAACCCCTTTAAAGGGAACCTGTCATGTGGATATTTGATTATAATCTAACTAATTATATACAATCATTAACTACTAAAAAGTGCCTTAGATGTATTCACTTACTGGTGTGACAGATGGTTACCTCATAATATACACACAAAGATGCCGCATGCCACATGCTAATGAGCTGATTTGAGTCCAGCGTGATGTCATTGAGTCCAGCGTATATTTAATTCAGAGCTATAGCCACTCCCCTGCCCACCTGCTGCTGGTTCCTATGGAAACAAACTGTCATTCAGCAGCTGGTGGGCGGGGAGAGTCAGGAGCTCATGAATATTCAGGACTCATCATTATCAGCTGGAGCTTTTCAATACAAGATGTTGGCAGATTGACTGGGTCAATTAAAGAAAGTGACCCAGCATTTTGCTAAAAGAATAAGTCACTTATTTATGTTGCCCTTAGTTAGGACACCATAAAACTGGTGACAGGTTCCCTTTAAACAAAACTAGAAAACTTCTTAATGTCTTGATCTATAAGGGGATCCAGAATATCTCAGCCAGAATTATTGATAATTTTAGTTCTGTTTAATGTGTTGTAAAAGTCACTTTTAGAAAAAGGCAATCGCGTCGTATTCAGTCTAAATTGTTGTCAATGTATGAGCCCTGTCTAGCATGGCATATCTGCATTATTTGGATGCCTCTGACTCAGTGCCGGTGATGAATTACTGCAGATGAAGGGCTGTCACCTCGGACGCGATGTCTTATACATCACACTAGGACAACACTCACTCATTATTCCTGGTGCTGGTGAACAGGCTAATGTACGAGGAAGCTGGAAGCTTTCCGATAATGCTCCACTTCAAGTAATGTGTTAAATAAACAGGCCGTGCCCAGCCTTACTGAATGAGCTGCATGTTCAGAATAAGTGTTACATTACTGCAACGTGACAGCTCATAGGGCTGATCGGGTCCCAGTGTTAGGAATGCCGAGTGTTGATGTGCCCTGATAGTTTTGTGTCACGGTGTTCCTACCTGGATACTGTCACTTCCCCGGGGTTAGGCTTCGTAGCATTCAATGAGTTATAGTTGGTGGAATAAGCCGAGTCCACACTTGATAAAGTTCAACTGTTTTACTTGAATAAACTTATGTCATCCAAACAATACTTGATCTTTCTCTTGGCTAGAGCAGACTAAGGGTAAAGTTGCAGGTGAACTTGAATACTTTGCTTTATCTTTCTCTGCTGTGCTAATCTCTGGCTTCAGTCTGGTTACTGGACTTTCTAGCAGTTCTGGAACCTTTGAGTGGGGTGCCTTTGGCTGTTGACCCCCTCGTAATACTCAGTTTATGAACTGCAAGGGGCCGGGGTGCTGTACGAGTTTCTTCCCCTGGAAGACTCCAACTGCATGAAGGAGGGCGCTCCCCTTACTGTGCCATGTCTCCTCTCTTTCCAACCCTCAACTCTCCTACAGCTTCCTACAAACCCCTCCCTTGGTAGGAAGCAGGGCTAGCCCACTTCCGACTAAAAGGGGGAGAATGGAATGGTAAGTTCCATTCTATCTAAAGGTCTCTCTCTGCTGGACAGCCAGGCACAGTGCATGTAATAACAATACATAAGTTACATAGCAATATTAATAAGGCAAAGAATCAGAGGACCTGGAATTAAATACACACATGACATTCTCTGCTAGCCATTAGAGACAGTAGCTAGGTGTAGGAATAGTAGTGCCCGCTCTGGGGTACTACACAACAGTACTGTCTTGTTGTATGTTTCTGCTAATCCAGCATCAAACAAGAATAAACTGATAAGCTTAATTAGCAGTAAAAGTCACAATCATTCTGCACATTGGACTCAGAATCAGAAGCCTCAGGCCACACAATCATTATGGTGGTGTAATTTATGTAGACTTTTCTGCAAGGAGTTTCTTTCGGCTTTTGCTTTGTTTCGACAACAAACCCGTAATAAAATCTACAGATCCTAACACCACTTTTCCCCTCTGATTCTTGAAGGGCCAGCGTGCACTCTAATCTTCCTCAACCAATAGCTGATCAATAGGAGCACTTAAGATCATGCAGCGACCGGGTAGCAGGGGAAACACAAGAGGCTACGGTGGGCCGACAGGGTTGTAGTTCATTTACTCACGGTTAGCAGAGCGTCCCTGGGCTGGCGTGCAGTGATTGGTAAGACAGCACTAAATCCTCTGGGGCACTTTCTATTGCAGGGAACACCAGCCAGATGAAAGTTGAGGTGATAGTATAGGTGGTTAGGGCGCTTTGGCGGCTGGGCCCCTGTGTTCGTGATGCCAGCACCGTAAGGTGCAGTTGTTGTTGAGAGTAGTAGTAGTAGAAAGGATGTGGTGTCAGTTGTTGTAAAACTGTTGAACACTTACTGAATCACTGGTCTCAGGACAGTAGCTACAGTTCATTTATATATCAAAGGTAATAATCCAGATGTTACTTTAGCTGGAATTCTATAATACAGGTCTGGCAATTGTCAGTTGAAAAATTCTCTTAATGCTGTTACTTTACAAGCAAAGAATGGGTAAATTTGCACTCAGTCCATTATCTAGCACTCAGGTACTGAATATAATGATTTCCTATTTATCTTGAGCAATCCAATAAGGGCGTTCTCTCTCATGGCAGGCAAACTCTCTGCTACATTATTTGATGCAGGATGCTCTCCTGAAATATTCAGGTCCACTATGTCCCAGAAAGCATTTAGTGGAAAAGGACAATTCTGTGCACTAATTATCCATTGGTGTCCAGGTACCTTTAAGTTCCTTCTGGTCACTTGTGCTTATGAAGTCCCTTGGCTAGATTCAGCTCTAATCTTCACTAGACTTGCTTTATATCCATACATAGACTTACTGTCTTGTGCTGGGCTGCTGTGACTCCTTGGTCTATCATCTCCAAGCTTGATCAGAGCCCAGAGGAAAGAAAGGCAGCTACATTGTGGAACTTGCCTATTCTCCTCCTCTATTAACTTCCTTCTCCACTCTGCTTCCTACATTACTCTGAACTAACTTTATTAGCAAACCCCTGGCTATATATAATATCTGGCGCCAGCACCACCTAGGGGAGAATAGATGTAATGACAATGCCAGCCTGATATTAGGAAAATACAGTATATTATATACATTAAATATGACATTTAGCAGCAATTTAAAGTGCCCACGTATAGCACATAAGTGGGACACTGCAGTACCTTCTCCTGTGGGAGTGTGCCTGAGCCCTATGGGCTCCGAGAGGCAGTGCTGTCAGGAAGCAGGCTGCAGACTATGTGATGAGGCAGCAAGCTACTCCGGCAGCCAGGGGAGGGGAGACCAGTGGATCCAAGGCACCAGAGCAATGTAAGTCCAAACGGATCAGTTTGCACTATCATATTATCATGAACAAAAAAAATATATATATATATATTAGTTTTTTTGTTCATGGTAATGCAATCGGATCCGTTCTGAACGGATACAAGCGTTTGCATTATAGGTGTGGATCCGTCTGTGCAGATACCAGACGGATTCGCACCTAAACGCAGGTGTGAAAGTAGCCTTAGTAGAAGGTCAATTGAGGGTTAAATTTTTTTAAAACAATTAACTCACCTCCTCCATAGCTGCCGGTCTCTGCTCTTTCTTCAGGACCTGTGGTGACGTCACTGAGCTCATCACATGGTCCAATCACATGGTCCATCATCACGGTGATGGGCCATGTGATTGGACCATGTGATGTGATCTCACCACAGGTCCTTTAGCCGGCAGCTCATGATTAAAGAAGAAGAGATCGGCAACTACGCGATCAAGAGGAGGAGGTGAGTAAATATTTTTTTATTTTTAATCCCTCAATCCACATTTTACTTAGCATTCTATATTGAGAATGCTATTATTTTCCCTTATAACAATGTTATAAGGGAAAATAATAAAGATCGGGTCCCCATCCCAATCGTCACCTAGCAACCATGCGTGAAAATCGCACCGCATCCGCACTTGCTTGCAGATGCTTGCGATTTTCACGCAGCCCCATTCACTTCTATGGGGCATGCGTTGCGTGAAAAACGCACAAAATAGAGCATGCTGCGATTTTAATGCAACGCACAAGTGATGTGTGAAAATCACCGCTCATGTGCACAGCCCCATAGAAATGAATGGGTCCGGATTTAGTGCGGGTGCAATGCATTCACCTCACGCATTGCACCCACGCGGAAATCTCGCCCGTGTGAAAGAGGCCTTAGGCCGAATGCACACGGCCGTGTTCCGCGGCCGAGAGCGGTCCGTGGTATGCCGGGCTGGATTCCTGTTCAGAGCAGGAGCGCACGGCATCATTGGTTGATATGACGCTGTGCGCTCCTGCTCTGAACAGGAATCCAGCCCGGCATACCACGGACCGCTCTCAGCCGCGGAACACGGCCGTGTGCATTCGGCCTAAGTCTGTGCCTTGTGAGGAACCCAACGCATTGAAAATAAGCCTATTGGAAAATTCTCTGGATGTAAAGATTCTTATCAATATGCATAGCAAATCCCTGCATCAGTCAATCACATCAACAGACATTTAAGGCAATCATGACCCAATCCCTAGAGAGAGCAGAATCAACTTTTCAGCACAAGCTGTCAATGTAAAATGACATTAACCTACACGCCTGGATCACTTAATCAGAGTTGTTTACCTGATCCAAATTCCACTACTATTGATCTAACAATGTCTCTTCCAGATGGAGATTATTACTACTACATCATATACTGGTACTAGGTGTGGTGAGGAACTTTCCGAATAGACAAAATATTCCAGTTAAATGTAGCCTGTATGAATGACTTAACTAAACGGTAGAAGAAGATTTTATTATATTATATACACTATACTCTATATATTTTATTATATTATAGACTCTATTATAGAGTATAATACAGGATGTTACTTAGGATCAGTAAGGCAATGTATGTACACAATGACAGCACCAGCAGAATAGTGAGTGCAGCTCTGGAGTATAATACAGGATGTAACCTAGGATCAGCACAGGATAAGTAATGTATGTACACAGTGACTCCACCATCAGAATAGTGAGTGCAGCTCTGGAGTATAATATAGGATGTAACCTAGGATCAGCACAGGATAAGTAATGTATGTACACAGTGACTCCACCAGCAGAATAGTGAGTGCAGCTCTGGAGTATAATACAGGATGCAACAGTTTATGTCCCGTGCATATGGGTGCCGATTTTCTATGAATTAGGACCATTGTCCATTTTATCTCACCTCAGTTGCAGTACTGCAAGAGTTAACCTTCTTTTGCTTTGTGCGTTCACCTGTTTTCTATTGAGCTAAACAATTCTGCCATATTCTGTGTTGTGTTTCACCTGCTGTGCCTGAGCAATAGATTCTGACTGTTCTTCCTAGTCTGCTGGATCCTGAGAAGGAGCTATTATCTGTTTGTCTGTCTGTGGATCATGTTCTGTCCTGAGACCGTCTGTCACCTGGTCTGTGCCTGTTACTGTGATCTGTTCTTTTGCATGTGCTGCATCTTCTGCCTTTTGCCTTGATTTTAATCCCATGTTGCCATGGACACTTTTACAGATTTGCACAAATTGTGCCAGCCCTCTCCTCAGTCTGTGTCTTGACTATGAGTATTGCCTGATTCATGGGTGCTTTGCACTGGTGGCTTTGCAAACTACACCATGACTATTCCAAGAGGTAGCCTGGTGGCTCCTCTGCAGCGAATGCTGATCCCTGTATAGGGGTTAAAGGGTGAAAACCAGGGAACCACCAGGACAACACCATAATGGCATAACCCAAAGTCAAACTGGTTAGTTGGCACAGTGGTTCCACAACAATTGTCTGTAAAAGCTTCCGGACCAAAGAAGATAGGGCATAAGGGAGGGGGAGTACTTTTTCAATGATGGTTTATCGCTGCAGCTGTCCCATGCGAACCACTGATGGCGTTCTGGGCCATTGTTTATTGCATTTCACCTCAGTTGAAGCACTGCAAGTGTTCCACTGTTTTCTATTGGGCTAATCAGCCTTGCCATATATTCTGTGTTGGGTTTCACACGACGGGCCTGAGCAATAGGTTCTGTCTGATCTTTCTGGATCCTGTAAATCCATTTGTCTGTCTGTGGACAATATTCTGCCTGACTACAGAGTCTCTCTGTCTGCCTCCTGACCTGTGCCTATTACCCTGATTTGTTCATCTGCTTGTGTTCTGTCTTCTGCCTTTTGTAGGGATTTTGATCCTGTGCCGCCTTGGACTGTTTCACAGATTTGCATGAACAATGACAGCCCTGAGCTCAGCCTGTTTCCTTACTATGAGTATTGCATGATATCTTGGTGTTTTTAACTTGTGTCTCTGACCCCTGTGGTTATGCTGCCAACTACATCATGACTATTTTAAGAGATAGCCTGGTGGCTCCTCTGCAGTCAAGGCAGATCTCTGTAAAGGGGTTAAAGGGTGAAAACCAAGGAACCATCTAGACAACACCATTGGGAATAGCTCAAATTTAAACTGGTTAGTTGGCACAGTGGTTCCACAACCATTGTCCGTAACAGGTTGCTCCAGAAATGGAACCTGCTGGCACATCCAAAACGGGTCTGTCTCAAGTCTCTGTGAAGCTGGCCTCTCAGCCTTGGTGCTGAGAGTTTTTCCTGCAGTATCTGCATGCCATTTCTGCCCACCTGGATGCCCTGACAAGTGCCACTCCTGTATCTGCTATGTCTGAACTGTCTCCTGAAAAAACAGTATGTGAGTGTCTACTGGATTTTATGCACCTCTCACTTTGCCAGACCTGTTTTGCTATGCTTCTGTACATGTATCTGCTAGATCTTAACTGTTTTCTGAAATACATTATCTGGTCCCAATAAGTATGGTAATCTGTATCTCCTGTTAAATATACTATATATAAATATATTGCTATGTGCTCTGTTCGCCTGCTGTGCTGCATTTTTAGTTACCTAACTCCATGCTTGACCTGTACCTTGTATGTACTTGTACCCTGTACCTGACTCTGATCCTGAAACTTGCACCCTGAAAACCCTTGTTATAGAAATATTAATAGTAGAAATCCGCTCTCATCAGACTTTGTGTAAGGACAGGCGAATCCCTCAACCGCAGTCAGACAAAGGTGTTACCATCTTGAGTTCTTCTGAGCAACTGCCCCTCCTCCACAGTCTGCTCACCTTTTATTTAGTCACAGTAACAATAGAAAGGGGCTGGCCCATCACCTGACCACTTACTTCATGTAACAAGGATACAGGAAGTGATGACACAGGAAGATGAGAAAGTTCAGGTACTTGTCAAAGGACAGGGGATTGCATCAACGTGGCTGGACAGTGCAATGCACACACCCTATCCCTGTATAAGGAAGGATGAGTCATGTCCATTGTCTGATCAGCCAGGTGGCCACCCATCCCCCATCACTGTCAGCATGGATCCCATTCAATACTGCTCAAAGTGACCAGTATCTAGTGAAGATCATTCTACTGGTTCTTATAGGTTTGAGATTATCTGCGAGACATTGCTACGGCTATTGTCAGTATACGGTACGAGTATACCGACAAGGCAGATATGCATGTCTTAAAAGCAGATATGTATCCAGAAAGGGATAGCGAAGCCGCAGCAGAGGTATAATATGTATCTCTTGTTATGCAGACTTCACTTCTCTAATGTGTATAGACATTTGAAGGGAAGAAGTCCAGTGCATTGCACTTAGTGCTCACAAACCGGCCAACGCCCCCTACACACTGAGAACACGTCTCCAAGCCCATGAGAAGGTTTTCATACTGACGGTTTTACCCCTGGTCCCGATTCAACCCAAGTACCCTCTGCTAGAGCGTTCATCGGTTAAATCCGACACAGGGAGACAGATGACAATCTATAAAAACACACACACATCCTAAGATAATATGTCCGCATAATAAAATTTCCACAACACCCTGCAAGCTTGCTTTTGCAGGGAATTGGCCCTAGGTGTATAAACCTATAATCTTGTGCTTGCATCCTGTACCCTGAATCTGTCCTGTTTTCCTGTACTACCCTGTACATTATTGAGAACATGCACTATTCCTGTGTATTAAGCATGTGTCCTATTCTTTCTTACAAGTATAGAGACCAAAGAAGATAGGCCATAAGAGAGGGGGAGTACTGTTTCAATGACTGTTCATAGCTGCTGCTGTCTCGTGTGCACAGACGACGGCTTTCAGTGCGTTATTTAGGGCCGTAGTTCATTATATTTCACCTCAGTTGCAATTCTACAAGGGATAACCTTCTCATGCTTTGTGTGTTTAGCTGTTTTCTTTTTGCTAATAAGCCTTGCTACTGTATATTCTGTGTTGTGTTTCACATGCCGGGCCTGAGCAATAGGTACTGTCTGGTCTTTCTAGTTTGCTGGATTCTGTAAAGGAGCTATTATCCATTTTTCTGTCTGTGGACGGTGTTCTGCCTGACTCCAGAATCTGTCTGTCTGCCACTTGACCTATGCCTGGTATTCTGATCTGTTCATCTGCTTGTGTTCTGTCTTCTGCCTGTTGCCTGGATTTTGAACTTGTTCCGCCTGCCCTGACCTTCGGACTGTGTCATGGACTCACACACACTCTGTTAGCCCTGACCGCATATTGTTTCCTGACTATGTGCACTGCTAGATACCTTGGTGATTTGCACTGTGGGTCAGCTAAAATCTACACTGGGACTATTTCAAGAGGTAGCAGCTTGGTAGTTCCCCTGCAGTGAAGACCAGATCCCTGTATAGGGGTTAAAGTATAAAAACTAGAGGACTGTCAGGACAACACCCTCAGGAATTACCCAAACTGGTTAGGCTACTTTCACACTAACGTTTTTGCTGGATCCAGCAGGTTTCAGCAAAAACGCTTCCGTTACCGATAATACAACCATCTGCATCCGTTATGAACAGATCCGGTTGTATTATCTTTAACATACCCAAGACAGATCCATCATAAACTCCATTGAAAGTCAATGGGGGGTGGATCCATTTTCTATTGTGTCAGATAGTGTCAGAGATAACAGATCCATCCACATTGACTTGCATTGTGGATCATGACGGATCCGTCTTGCTCCGCATCCCAGGACGGAAAGGAAACCGCAGCATGCTGCGGTTTGCTCTCTGGTATGAGAACGGAACCGAATGCATTTTGGAGAATTCCGTTCTGTTCAGTTACGTTTTGTCCCCATTGACAGTGAATGGGGACAAAACGAAAGCGTTTTTATCCGGTATTGAGACGGTATGACGGATCTCAATACCGGAAAATGTTAACGCTAGTGTGAAAGTAGCCTTAGTTGGAAAAGTGGGTCCACACCCATAGCCCATAAGACTCAAAATCAGCACAAAATAAGTAATGTACTGTATATACACAATATCAAAATTAACAATAAATGGACTAATGCTTTAATATTAGTATGGTGAATACATTGCTTGTCAATGGAAGTCTCCTCAGTCAGGGCATGTAACATGACAATGTTTCAACAACCCCTGTTAAATAATCACTATTTTGCTTGTACTCTTGAAGCAAAGACAATGAGGGACATTTATCGAACCAGACACTACCGGTTTTTGGTGTAAAAATGTCACACTACATGCTAATTGCAACATTTTTGTGACATTTCTGTGACATTTAGGAGACACGCCACTTCAAAGTGGTCTGAAAAGTGAAAAGTGAGATTAGACCTAGATTATGGCACATTTACTATCTTCATCACTTGAAATGTCACAGAAAAGTTGCAGAAAAGTCGCATCCTACGCCAGGCAGCTCTCTGGTGTATTTTTTAAGACTAAGTAATACAAAACAATGCAATTGCTCCAAATACATGAAAACTGTGCACCATTTCATAAATATGGTGCAACCACACAATGCAAAACCAGACTTAAAAGTGACATGAAAACAATCTTAAATAATAAATGTCCCCCAATGAACCTACATAATTTTCTCCACCAGCTAATAGGCTGATTGTTATACTGTATTGCAATAAAAATAACGGGGGTCATTTATTAAGACCAGTGTTTTTTAGACGCCAGCGTTAATACCCTTTGCACTGGTGCATGATGCTCCTAAGTTGGCTTCTACATAATTTAGGCGCATCCACTACAAGCCAAAATTTACGCAAAGCTCCCTTGCTGGCTTAGATTTAGATCATTTTCTAAGCATAAAATAGCGTAGTAAATGACAAATGAGACGGGCCGGCTGGCCCACCGGCCCACCGGCCCATGCCCTAACCCGCCCACGCCACACACCCTTTTTTAGACCTGGCGTGAGCGGGGAAATGTTGTAGCTTCGTCCCCTTTTGCGACTGAATCTGTGACAGATATACGCTAAAAATTGGCGTGTATCTTAGAATAAATGACCCCCAACATACCTGCTCTTTTCAAGATCTGAAATATTGTTCTGGTTATTACATATACTGGCCATATTACAAACACTGACTGAGGAAACTTTAGGTAAACCAAATCAAAGAAAACATATCTCACCTCTAAATAAGTTTACAACATGACACCTTCTCTTTAACACGCTGAGCCATCAATTTCTGTCAACAGTTTGTCTTCATCTTGTCTGGCACCGTCTGGAATAGGCACTCAGGCATGCAATATTACATAATAATAACATCATGCATTTCAACGGTAAATTTTAACCCCTTAAGGACTTAGGACGTATCGGTACGGCATGGGTCCCGAGTCCTTAAGGACCCATGACGTACCGGTACGTCATAACTTGAAATCTGTATTCCGGCGCCCCAGGGGTTAATCGGAACGGGATTTCGGCTGAAATCATTCAGCCGGCATCCTGTAACAATGCAGGGGGGGGTCATTTAACCCCCCCGCATCGGCGATCACAGAAAACCGCAGGTCAATTCAGACCTGCGGTTTGCTGCGCTTTGTGCAGTTTCTGATCCCCGCGGGCCCTGACCGCGGGGATCAGAAGCTTTAGTGTCCCTAAAATATATATTTTACACCCCCCCCTGCACCCCTGCATGATTTTTTGACGGCGGGTGGTGCAGGGGGGAGTTGTGGGCGGTGGGGGCGGTGCAGGAGGCGGGCGGTGCGGCAGGCGGGATCGCGATCCCCCGCCCGCCTCCCCTTGTATAATCGTTGGTCTCTAGTGGGTATACCAGGGTACCAGCACATTGCTGGCACCCTGGTATAAACGGCTGACATCGATGATGCGATGTCAGCCGTTTAACCCTTTCCATACAGCGGTCCGTACGGACCCCTGTATGGAAAAAGTTAACAGTAAGAGGGAGCTCCCTCCCTCTCCCATCGGGGGGCTGCTGTGCCTTTGCAGCCCCCCGATGGAGAGGGAGAGAGCCCCCAGACAGCCCCCCTCAGCCCTGTGCTTACCCTTCCCCGTCTGCGAAGTTCTGACAACTACTGAGCAGACGGGGAAGGTTCCCATGGCAACAGGACGCCTCTCAGGCATCCTGCTGTCCATGGTGCTGAACAGATCTGTGCTAAAGGCATAGATCTGTTCAGACAAAGTGTAAGTAAAATACAGTACAGAACAATATATATTGTTCTGTACTGTATTATACAGACATCAGACCCACTGGATCTTCAAGAACCAAGTGGGTCTGGGTCAAAAAAAAAGTGAAAAAAAGTGAAAAAAAAGTAAAAATCCAAAAACACATTTATCACTGATTAAAAATGAAAAAAATAAAATTCCCTACACATGTTTGGTATCGCCGCGTCTGTAACGACCTGATCTATAAAACGGTCATGTTACTTTCCCCGCACGGTGAACGCCATAAAAAAAAAAAAACTATTAGGAAATTGAAATTTTGCCCACCTTACTTCCCAAAAAAGGTAATAAAAGTGATCACAAAAGTCGCATGTACGCCAAAATAGTACCAATCAAACCGTCATCTCATCCCGCAAAAATCATACCCTACCCAGGATAATCGCCCAAAAACTGAAAAAACTATGGCTCTTAGACTATGGAAACACTAAAACATGATTCTTTTGGTTTCAAAAATGAAATCATTGTGTAAAACTTAATAAATAAATAAAAAGTATACATATTAGGTATCGCCGCGTCCGTATCGACCGGCTCTATAAAAATATCACATGACCTAACCCCTCAGGTGACCACCGTAAAAAAATTAAAATAAAAACGGTGTAAAAAAAGCAATTTTTTGTCCTCTTACGTCACAAAAAGTGTAATAGCAAGTGATCAAAAAGTCATATGCACCCCAAAATAGTGCCACTCAAATCGTCATCTCATCCCGCAAAAATCATACCCTACCCAAGATAATCGCCCAAAAACTGAAAAAACTATGGCTCTTAGACTATGGAGACACTAAAACATTTTTTTGTTTTAAAAATGAAATCATTGTGCAAAACTTACATAAATAAAAAAAATTGTATACATATTAGGTATCGCCGCGTCCGTGACAACCTGCTCTATAAAATTACCACATGATCTAACCTGTCAGATGAATGTTGTAAATAACAAAAAAAAAAAACTTGCCAAAAAAGCTATTTCTTGTTACCTTGCCGCACAAAAAAGTGTAATATAGAGCAACCAAAAATCATATGTACCCTAAACTAGTACCAACAAAACTGCCACCCTATCCCGTAGTTTCTAAAATAGGGTCACTTTTTTGGAATTTCTACTCTAGGGGTGCATCAGGGGGGCTTCAAATGGGACATGGTGTCAAAAAAACCAGTCCAGCAAAATCTGCCTTCCAAAAACCGTATGGCATTCCTTTCCTTCTGCGCCCTGCCGTGTGCCCGTACAGCGGTTTACGACCACATATAGGGTGTTTCTGTAAACTACAGAATCAGGGCCATAAAAAATGAGTTTTGTTTGGCTGTTAACCCTTGCTTTGTAACTGGAAAAAAAAAAATAAAATCTTGTGCAACACCTAAAGGGTTAACAAAGTTTGTAAAATCAGTTTTGAATACCTTGAGGGGTGTAGTTTCTTAGATGGGGTCACTTTTATGGAGTTTCTACTCTAGGGGTGCATCAGGGGGGCTTCAAATGGGACATGGTGTCAAAAAAACAGTCCAGCAAAATCTGGCTTCCAAAAACCATACGGCGCACCTTTCCCTCTACGCCCCGCTGTGTGGCCGTACAGTAGTTTACGGTCACATATGGGGTGTTTCTGTAAACGGCAGAGTCAGGGCAATAAAGATACAGTCTTGTTTGGCTGTTAACCCTTGCTTTGTTAGTGGAAAAAATGGGTTGAAAATGGAAAATTAGGCAAAAAAAAGAAATTCGCAAATTTCATCCCCATTTGCCAATAACTCTTGTGCAACACCTAAAGTGTTAACGAAGTTTGTAAAATCAGTTTTGAATACCTTGAGGGGTGTAGTTTATAGAATGGGGTCATTTTTGGGCGGTTTCTATTATGTAAGCCTCGCAAAGTGACTTCAGACCTGTAGTGGTCCCTAAAAATTGGGTTTTTGTAAATTTCTGAAAAATTTCAAGATTTGCTTCTAAACTTCTAAGCCTTGTAACATCCCCAAAAAATAAAATATCATTCCCAAAATGCTACAAACATGAAGTAGACATATGGGGAATGTAAAGTAATCACAATTTTTGGGGGTATTACTATGTATTACTGAAGTAGAGAAACTGAAAGTTTGAAATTTGCTAATTTTTCTAAATTTTTGGTAAATATGGTATTTTTTTATGTAAAAAAAATTAACTTTTTTGACCAAATTTTAGCAGTGTCATGAAGTACAATATGTGATGAAAAAACAATCTCAGAACGGCCTGGATAAGTCAAAGCGTTTTAAAGTTATGAGCACTTAAAGTGACACTGGTCAGATTTGCAAAAAATGGCCAAGTCCTTAAGGTGAAATAGGGCTGAGTCCTTAAGGGGTTAAAGGGACTAAAGGCCCCCATATACATAAGTGTATTGTTGGATGAAATCATACACTTAGGCCTCTTGCACACGACCGTATGGCTTTTTTTAGTATTTTGCGGTCCGCAATAAAACGGATCCGCAAAAAATACGGATGACGTCCATGTGCATTCCGTTTTTTGCAGAACGGAAGAGCTAGCCCCTGATAGAACAGTACTAGCCTTGTCCGTTATGCAGACAATAATAGGACATGTTCTATCTTTGAATGGAACGGAAAAACGGAAACAGAATGCATACGGAGTACTTTCCTTTTTTTTGCGGATCCATTGAAATTAATGGTTCTGTATACGGTCCGTATACGGAACGCAAAAAACGTAATTTAAACGAAAAAAAAAGGCCTTAAGCTTAATTCTATGTTCTCAGTGGATGAAACCACTGGGAACATAGACTTAAAGGGAGTCTGTCACCACATTTGAGCCTATTAGACAGATCCAATAGCGTTAATAGTGCCACCCAGAAGTTTAAAACGGTACCTTTGTTGCATATACCGGAGTCTTGTTTGAGCCAAAAATGAACTTTGTAGGTTCTGTAAATGCGCCGTCTCAAGTGCCCAGGGCGGTCTCTCAATCTTCCGAGCCCAAGACCGGACCTCCCCAACGGCTCATAACCCCGCCCTCCTTGTGCCTCTGCCCGCCCGTTTACACTCCTCCTCTCTCCTGCGGCGCAGTGGAAAAGGAGAGAGGAGGAGTGTAAACGGGCGGACAGAGGCACAAGGAGGGCGGGGTTATGAGCCGTTGGGGAGGTCCGGTCTTGGGCTCGGAAGATTGAGACGCCGCCCTGGGCACTTGAGACGGCGCATTTACAGAACCTACAAAGTTCATTTTTGGCTCAAACAAGACTCCGGTATATGCAACAAAGGTACCGTTTTAAACTTCTGGGTGGCACTATTAACGCTATTGGATCTGTCTAATAGGCTCAAATGTGGTGACAGACTCCCTTTAAGCCCAGAAGGGGACGTCCCAACTCTACCCCAATGATGTCGGGGGAAGAAGTATAGGGCAAATCACTTTTTTTTTTCTGATCCTTTTGTCCTACTGGGAAATAAACCACCGCTCTCTCCCCATTGATGACACATACATGCTCTTGGCCAAACGAACGTGTATGTGTGTGAGTTGGGAGAGGGGAGAGTTATCTGTCAGCCAAATGATTATTCAGTTGACAACTACTGAATGTGTATATGGCCAGCTATAACAGGTTGAATCTGGAAGGAGATGTATTATCTTCTCTGGAGATTCCAGAATTCCATAGCAAACCCACAGTTTGAGTCATTCCTCTTACAGATGCATTACCTTTGGGGCTGGGCAGATACATCTCTCAATGGTATACCTACCATAGAACATACCATGTGACTGCTATGAGGAGGGGTGCCTTCCTTCTGTTTGCGACAAAAAAGTGCAGCATTTTCATGAAGCCACCACCCTTGGAAGCTCAATGCATAGAGATTCTACAGCTTCCATTGCAATGAGTGTTACTGTATTAATTCCTATGAACAGAGCTCCCCCTGGTAATGGCTGCAAGCATGATGTAATATAACTAGTGTTGAGCGCGAATATTCGAATCGCAAATTTTAATCGCGAATATCGCCACTTCAAGAATTCACGAATATTTAGAATATAGTGCTATATATTCGTATTCATGAATATGCTAATAATTGCGAATATCAGCACTTAGCAACTACCCTAGCAACCAATAGGAAAGTTGCTTACCCCTTAGTGTTTTATCGCAAATATATTACATTGCTGATTTTCGCAATCAAGTAAATAATGAATGGAGATCACGAATTCTCAAATTTATGGCAAATATTCGGCCAAAAATGCGTAAAATATTGCGAATTCGAATATTGCCTATGATGCTCATCACTAAATATAACATTATCCATGCTCCCTAGCTTTGCCTCGTTATAACTTTAAAGTTAACTCATCACTGGCCCAGTCCACCGCTAACGTTCCAGCAACAATGAGATGCTCAAACAGCACTAAGAATGACAGCCTAGAGCTGTGATGGCTAACCTCCGGCACTCCAGCTGTGGTAAAACTACAACTCCCAAGATGTACAGTCGTGGCCAAAAGTTTTGAGAATGACACAAATATTAGTTTTCACAAAGTTTGCTGCTAAACTGCTTTTAGATCTTTGTTTCAGTTGTTTCTGTGATGTAGTGAAATATAATTGCACGCACTTCATACGTTTCAAAGGCTTTTATCGACAATTACATGACATTTATGCAAAGAGTCAGTATTTGCAGTGTTGGCCCTTCTTTTTCAGGACCTCTGTAATTCGACTGGGCATGCTCTCAATCAACTTCTGGGCCAATTCCTGACTGATAGCAACCCATTCTTTCATAATCACTTCTTGGAGTTTGTCAGAATTAGTGGGTTTTTGTTTGTCCACCCGCCTCTTGAGGATTGACCACAAGTTCTCAATGGGATTAAGATCTGGGGAGTTTCCAGGCCATGGACCCAAAATGTCAACGTTTTGGTCCCCGAGCCACTTAGTTATCACTTTTGCCTTAATGCACGGTGCTCCATCGTGCTGGAAAATGCATTGTTCTTAACCAAACTGTTATTGGATTGTTGGAAGAAGTTGCTGTTGGAGGGTGTTTTGGTTCCATTCTTTATTCATGGCTGTGTTTTTGGGCAAAATTGTGAGTGAGCCCACTCCCTTGGATGAAAAGCAACCCCACGCATGAATGGTCTCAGGATGCTTTACCGTTGGCATGACACAGGACTGATGGTAGCGCTCACCTTTTCTTCTCCGGACAAGCCTTTTTCCAGATGCCCCAAAGAGGCTTCATCGGAGAATATGACTTTGCCCCAGTCCTCAGCAGTCCATTCACCATACTTTCTGCAGAAGATCAATCTGTCCCTGATGTTTTTTTTGGAGAGAAGTGGCTTCTTTGCTGGCTTTCTTGACACCAGGCCATCCTCCAAAAGTCTTCTCCTCACTGTGCGTGCAGATGCGCTCACACCTGCCTGCTGCCATTCCTGAGCAAGCTCTGCACTGGTGGCACTCTGATCCCGCAGCTGAATCCTCTTTAGGAGACGATCCTGGTGCTTGCTGGACTTTCTTGGACGCTCTGAAGCCTTCTTAACAAGAATTGAACCTCTTTCCTTGAAGTTCTTGATGATCCTATAAATTGTTGATTGAGGTGCAATCTTAGTAGCCACAATATCCTTGCCTGTGAAGCCATTTTTATGCAATACAATGATGGCTGCACGCGTTTCTTTGCAGGTCACCATGGTTAACAATGGAAGAACAATGATTTCAAGCATGACCCTCCTTTTAACATGTCAAGTCTGCATTTTAACCCAATCAGCCTGGCATAATGATCTCCAGCCTTGTGCTCGTCAACATTCTCACCTGAGTTAACAAGACGATTACTGAAATGATCTCAGCAGGTCCTTTAATGACAGCAATGAAATGCAGTGGAAGGGGTTTTTTGGGATTAAGTTAATTTTCATGGCAAAGAAGGACTATGCAATTCATCTGATCACTCTTCATAACATTCTGGAGTATATGCAAATTGCTATTATAAAAAATTAAGCAGCAACTTTTCCAATTTCCAATATTTATGTAATTCTCAAAACTTTTGGCCACGAATGTACACTTGCTTGGCTGTTCTCAGAACTCCATAGAAATGAATGGAGCATGCTGGGAGTCGTAGTTTCACCACAGCTGGAGTGCCGGACACTAGCCATCACTGGCCTAGAGGATGCCCCAATACTAGTGACCTGAAGAAGTTGCCATCTACTGCTTACAAACCATTCTGACTAATCAGAGACTGTGAATTGCTTTTGTCCCATGGCCAATAGCAAGATAATGCAAATCTTCTTCAGAATGGCTTAAAGGGGTTTTCCCTGATTGCTTAACTGATGACCTATCCTCTGGCTAGTAGATAAAACATTAAGAGCAGCACTCAATACCGTGTAGACACTGGAATGCATCAGCCCATCCACGACCTCAGATCAACCTTTGTCATCCGATCAGCAAACAAAGATAAATGACGGCAGCATCTCCAGAAGTGAAAAAAAAGTTCAAATAACGCCAAAAAGTGCCATGTTTCGACTAACAAGTAGTCTTTATCATGTCTTTATACTTGATAAAGACTACTTATTAGTCGAAACATTGCACTTTTTGGCGTTATTTGCACATTTTTCATGGACCCACTGTGAATAAAATTCACTTCTGGAGATGCTGCCGTCATTTATCTTTGTTTGCTATCCTCTGGCTAGGTCATCAGTATATGATCAGTGGGGGTCCAACCCCTGGGACCCCCACCACCGATGCCTTCTCAAACAGCTGATCGTTGGGGGGCCAACACTCAGGGGATAGATCATCAGTTAAAAAATCTCCCTTTAAACCCTGTTAAAACAAACATTATGGTCTTAAAAAAATCTTAAGAGCCGTGTGCCATATTGAATGTAGATCTAACTATACGTTACGACTATTGATAATTCTGACCAAAAGGCAGATTGAATTTGAGACTAATCAATGCAGTAGAATTATACCTACTGTACCTCACAGCAGAACACAAATAAATATATGAACGCATTGTGTATAATTCATAAAACATAAAGTGTCACATATCATATGTCCTACAGCCAATACAATGGGGACCACAATTCAGTCATGAATTAAGCTCCGCAAAAACTAATCAGATAAACTGGTGATTCTTGCGTTCAAGCCTCAATATTAACACGGTTGCCGTAATGAATATTATATTCTCCATGGTGCCGTCACTCACAGTCCCCATCAATGAAACATAAACCCATTGTGAGAGGTAAGGCTCCCTTAATATTAGGAACACACCAAAAGGACACAGATTCATTAGGGGCCTTGCTGGCCTGAGCAATAGAAGCTATTCAAAATGATACAAAAGACTTTACAGATTAATTTCTGCGTCTATCAATTAATACAGCAATCTTCTTTACTTCATTGCACAAAAACAATTTATTGCAGATTAGAGAGGAACTATCAAAAGCTGTATACTGTAATTTCGTCTTTGCTTTTAAAATGGCAAATGACAACAATCTGAATGCGGCCGGCTCATCCTTTGTCAATATCTGTAATTATACCTGAAAGGTCTTAAAAGTAATTAGCTCTCAATATTAACTTGCATAAAGCCTGGTAAATCACAGTGTGTACAAAGCAGAAAAATCAAATGTAATGCAATAAAATGCATAGAAGCTAACATTTTTCAGAGGCAAGGATAGAGTATTCATCAAAGATACAAAATAGAAAGGGCGATTGTAAACCCCAATTACAGCCATTATAAATAATTGTATATTCAACTCTGAACGCCATTCTACAGAGTGTATACAGCTATAATATACATAACTACTGTTAGGAATTGGATTGGGATCCACTGTGTCACTTGCCAGATTTGGCTTAGGGTTTCTCCTTGGGGCGTTACCCAAGTGCTAGTGTTGGGCGAGTATGCAGCCAATAAACATGCGGGGGAGTGCTGGCACTCACTGTAATGCCGTAGCCATGTTGGTTACTGGCATTACAGTGATTGGCTGGCCGAAACGCGTTATCATAGAAACATAGAATGTGTCGGCAGATAAGAACCATTTGGCCCATCTATTCTGCCCAATATACTGAATACTATGGATAGCCCCTGGCCCTATCTTATATGAAGGATGGCCTTATGCCTATCCCATGCATGCTTAAACCCCTTCACTGTATTTGCAGCTACCACTTCTGCAGGAAGGCTATTCCATGCATCCACTACTCTCTCAGTAAAGTAATACTTCCTTATATTACTTTTAAACCTTTGCCCCTCTAATTTAAAACTGTGTCCTCTTGTGGTAGTTTTTCTTCTTTTAAATATGCTCTCTTCCTTTACCGAGTTGATTCCCTTTATGTATTTAAAAGTTTCTATCATATCCCCTCTGTCTCTTCTTTCTTCCAAGCTATACATATTAAGGTCCTTTAACCTTTCCTGGTAAGTTTTATTCTGCAATCCATGTATTAGTTTAGTAGCTCTTCTCTGAACTCTCTCTAGAGTATCTATATCCTTCTGGAGATATGGCCTCCAGTACTGCGCACAATACTCCAAGTGAGGTCTCACCAGTGTTCTGTACAGCGGCATAAGCACTTCACTCTTTCTACTGCTTATACCTCTCCCTATACATCCAAGCATTCTGCTGGCATTTCGTGCTGCTCTATTACATTGTCTTCCCACCTGCTATATAACACACGATGACACGTGGTTCGGCTCAGTCCTAGTCAGGGCGAACTGCAGCAGAAGGGACAGATAGTGTTGGGACAGGAATATTTTTTTTTTAGGCAGGGTTTAGTGTTGAAAGGTGTTAGAAACCCAAATAAGGACTATTGTTTTATCTAGCTGCAATATATATTAGTAGCTAAATTGCGTGCAATTGTTTGGCCGCTGCTGACAGTGACACAACCTCTGCTACATCTGTTGTGTTACATTTGCGCATCCTAAATATCTGTGACATTCAGCGCAATTGATTAGCCGCTGCTGTCAGCGACATTACCTGCGCTACATCTCCTGTATAACGTTTGCACATCCTAAATATCTGTGACATTCAGTGTAATTTTTTCGCCGCTGGTGACAGCGACATAACCTGCGCTACATCTCCTGTATAACATTTGCGCATTCTAAATATATGTGACATTCAGCGCAATTCTTTGGCCGCTGCTGACAGCGACATTACCTGCGCTACATCGCCTGTATAACGTTTGCGCTTCCTAAATATCTGTGACATTCAGTGTAGTTTTTTCGCCACTGGTGATAGCAACATAACCTGCGCTACATCTCCTGTATAACGTTTATGCGCCCTAAATATCTGTGACATTAAGTGTAAATTTTTCGCCGCTGGTGACAGCGACATTACCTGTGCTACATCTCCTGTATAACGTTTGTGCATCCTAAATATCTGTAGCATTCAGTGTCATTTATTTGCGCATACACTTACAAAACCTGCGCTACTGTTTGTGTGACATACTTGCAAGCATATATACAGTCAGGTCCATAAATATTGGGACAGCGACACAATTCTAACATTTGTGGCTCTATACACCACCAAAATGGATTTCAAATGAAACAAACAAGATGTGATTTAACTGCAGACTGTCAGCTTTAATTTGAGGGTGTTTACATCCAAATCAGGTGAACGGTGTAGGAATTACAACAGTTTGCATATGTGCCTCCCACTTGTTAAGGCACCAAAAGTAATGGGACAATTGGCTTCTCAGCTGTTCCATGACCAGGTGTGCGTTATTCCCTCATTATCCCAATTACAGTGAGCAGATAAAAGGTCCAGAGTTTATTTCAAGTGTGCTATTTGCATTTAGAATGAGATCTAAAGAGCTGTCATTATCAGTGAAGCAAGCCATCATTAGGCTGAAAAAACAAAACAAACCCATCAAAGAGATAGCAAAAACATTAGGCGTGCCCAAAACAACTTTATGGAACATTCTTAAAAAGATTGAATGCACCGGTGTGCTCAGCAACACCAAAAGACCCGGAAGACCGCGGAAAACAACTGTGGTGGATGACCGAAGAATTCTTTTCCTGGTAAAGAAAACACCCTTCACAACAGTTGGCCAGATCTAGAACACTCTCCAGGAGGTAGGTGTATGTGTGTCAAAGTCAACAATCAAGAGAAGACTTCACCAGAGTGAATACAGAGGGTTCACAACAAGATGTAAACCATTGGTGAGCCTCAAAAACAGGAAGGCCAGATTAGAGTTTGCCAAACAACATCTAAAAAAGCCTTCACAGTTCTGGAACAACATCCTATGGACAGATAAGACCAAGATCAACTTGTACCAGAGTGATGGGAAGAGAAGAGTATGGAGAAGGAAAGGAACTGCTCATGATACTAAGCATACCACCTCATTGAAGCATGGTGGTGGTAGTGTCATGGCGTGGGCATGTATGGCTGCCAATGGAACTGGTTCTCTTGTATTTATTGATAATGTGACTGCTGACAAAAGCAGCAGGATGAATTCTGACGTGTTTCGGGCAATATTATCTCTTCATATTCAGCCAAATGCTTCAGAACTCATTGGATGGCGCTTCACAGTGCAGATGGACAATGACCCAAAGCATACTGCAAAAGCAACCAAAGAGTTTTTTAAGGGAAAGAAGTGGAATGTTATTCAATGGCCAAGTCAATCACCTGACCTGAATCCGATTGAGCATGCATTTCACTTGCTGAAGACAGAACTGAAGGGAAAATGCCCCAAGAACAAGCAGGAACTGAAGACAGTTGCAGTAGAGGCCTGGCAGAGCATCACCAGGGATGAAACCCAGCGTCTGGTGATGTCTATGCGTTCCAGACTTCAGGCTGTCATTGACTGCAAAGGATTTGCAACCAAGTATTAAAAAGTTAAAGTTTGATTTATGATTATTATTCTGTCCTATTACTTTTGGTCCCTTAACAAGTGGGAGTCACATATGCAAACTGTTGTAATTCCTACACCGTTCACCTGATTTGGATGTAAATACCCTCAAATTAAAGCTGACAGTCTGCAGTTAAAACACATCTTGTTTGTTTCATTTCAAATCCATTGTAATGGTGTATAGAGCCAAAAATGTTAGAATTGTGTCCATGTCCCAATATTTATGGACCTGACTGTACCATTTAATATGCTCAAGGAGAGCAGTAAGGGACGGGAAAAGTGGCAGTGCTGGCGGCCCTGGGTGCGGTGAAACTGTGCCTGCTGCCAGAGCACAAGAAACACACTCATCCATGATACATAGCTTCATTTCCCAGTTTGTAGGGCGGCGCAGGACACTACTTTCGAAGTCACACCAGTGCGACCAGGTGGTCGGTTGGATTGCAGCGGATAATGCTTCCAGTTGGTTAAGCACCACCCTGTCTTCCACAAAGTCCAGTCTCAGTAGCCAAGAGTATGGTCAACAGAATCCTCACCCTGATCCTGCAGCGTACTCAAGTTGTGTGCAATAGGTGTTTCTGGGTGATGTAGTGCAATATACACTAACCTGGTACAGCTGACTCTCTGCAAGGGCAGGTATAGGTAGAAATAGTTCGTGACGCCAGTGCCAAGTAAACGGTGGCACGCCGTTTGCGGATGCAGGAATAAATTGAGGAAACGTAGTCTTAAAACAGAACTCCAACTTTAGTAGTTTTGCAAGCAGAGACAATATAGGAAATGCAGTTCCTAAGCATACAGTCGATTTTGCAATTCGGTCGATGCAGGCAATTCAGTTATAGCAGGGTAATTACAGAGTGTTGAACACAGGACTTGCAGCACAGGAGCTAGCACTCTAATTCTGTCTGATCCTGGAATATAGCATATCTTCACCAAGGCCCATTAACCTAGTTCTGGCTTTATATCCTTGGCTATGGCTTCTATAAGTACCTCCTCTGTCTTTCTGAGTACCTCTTGCTTTCCTGATCTTTGCCTCTGTCTCTCTCAGCTTCTGGACACTTCCTCAGGCTCTAGAAACTTCTGAGCTGTGGTCTAGACTGACTTCTGCACTCCACACTAGATCAGGTTACACTGACTTTCCCTTCCTTGTCTGGCCCTTATATAAACTAGGGCTCCCTAGCTCCCTCTAATGCCTAAGAGCTGGAATGACACCCCTAGCCGGCCTGTAAGTGCAAGTTTCAGTGACAGGAAAATACACACATTACATTACATTTTATAAAACTGACATAAAGCAACTTCCCATAATTAGGAGGGACGACAGCACCCCAAGTGACCTTTTGGTAGTGACGGGTATTACAGTTCCCGTACACTACATACCCCACTGCTTTAAGCTGAGTACGACCTCGTACTCCATCATGGGTCGCCCAACTGGAATCTCTACCTGAAATAGAAAAGAGAGACATGCAGGCATACATACATGTAATTCATCTGCATTTACATTTACATCAGGTCCAATTGGCAAAAGTGAAGGGTAGTGACAAGGGGCGTCGTTCTCTTCTCTCAGGATAGTGAATGGAACGGGGGCGCTGACCTGGCACAGCGTAACATTAGAACCAGGATAGTCCATGACAATGAATAAGTCCATGATAAAACAGTAGAAAACGGTATAAAAGTTCTTGGAGGCTCAAATAACAAACATGAGTCCGTACCCAGGTTATTTCTTATTAAATCACAGAGGCTCTCATGCGGTGGAGTCCATCTCTGGGCACAATACTTTTAAAAGAGTAAGAATCTCAGAGGCTCAGGTACTTTTGAGTCTGTCTCCGGGCACGGTTCCTTGGTAACTGGTTGCACAATAAAATGGACAGCAAAGACAAGTGCTGTAATACCCCTGATCAACCTGAAAAGGGGGTGAAGGGTAAAAGGTGCAACAAAGGAACAGGCACAACTTGGCGTGGGTAACAAAAGCAGGCAGGAGGTCCTGGAAACAAACGTGGCCTTGCTGACTTTGTGATTTCAGTGGTCAACACCTACCACTGAGCCGTGGACAAACTGGCAGCTGCAACAAAGGACCAGCAACATAGGACTCCTGTCCTGGAAGGGTTAACATCACCTTCTGAAGAAATAAATCACAGGCCTAGCAGGCTGATCACAGTGGCATATTGTAGCTACTTGGCTCTGCTGGGAGGTATCTTCTGTAGTATTCCTCTACAGGAGGATGTGCCCACATAACAGTATCAGGGGGCAGCTGCAGGGTAAAGGGGCCCCTAATAGGTATTGGCCCCATAGGCCTAGGGGTAAACCCTCTGGTGGGCCGTGCCGGCCCTGGCATAATCACTGCAGGGGGTGACATGCTTGGCGCCGCCGCAGCAAGCGGTCCGGTGCTCTGGGTGCAGCAATTCACGGCAATCGCGGGTCCGTTCTGGGGCACTGACGGAGCGGTGACAACAGAAGGCGGTCGGCGGGTGGTGACAGGCACCCTTACCTCATCCTTCCTCGGCGGTGTCTGGATCCTGGCGGTGTAGGTCTTCCGCAACTCCCGCAACTTCTCCTCCAGCCGGACGATCTGCTCACCGATACTCTCTGTGTCGGAGTCGCTGTTCTCTGCTGGCGCCGCCGGCGCAGGTACAGTCACCGATGACGCAGACTCGGCCTCTTCAGGTTCTGGACTTGCATCTGGTCTCCGTCCCATCCGGATGTTCTCAAAGGTAGCACTAAGTCCTTTTAACTGTTCCAGCTCTGATATTGTCTTCTCCCGACGAGGCAGCTCGGGGGAAGGGTAAGGGCTCACCCATTTTTCCAACACGGTTGGCTGCCAGAAGACGTTCGGCCCAATGAAGGAGCTCCGCTCCTGAAAGGCGTGATGGGCCGGCTCTGGAGAGCGTTCCGGTTCTCGCTCGCAGCCAGAGTAGTCTTCTCCTTCTTCTGCCTCCCAATCCTCAGGTCCTCGCTTCGGACGGGTCACAGCAGTCGCATAGGGGCCGCGCAGGCCCTCGGCAGGGGTGTACTCCACTTCCTCTCCCTCGCGGAGGCTGTGCTGGTACGAAGGGAGGTAGTCTCTCTTGACAGACCTTCGATTCACATAGAGGTCTCTGCCAGTCAGATAGTCTTGAATAAACCCGTAGCCACGGGATTTGTCAAACGACAGCACCACTCCCTTTCTCCTTTCCAGGCGGGGTTGGGTGTGCGTATGCTTCTCGTGGATGGTCTTGGTCAATTCCTCATACACGATCTTAGTCTTTATGTTCCGCTTGATAGCGGCCTCTCGGATCTCCGCCATCAGGGAAGACCATTTGAACGATGGCTGAAAAAAGTCCCTCCATGAGCCATAGTAGGGCTCGGGTTCTTTCTCCCTGGTGCGGCAGGCGGGTTGCTCCGGTCCCGGAGCGTAGGTCGGTGGAGCCTCCTCTGGCTCTACACCGGTGTCAGTCATCTTTTCAATCCTTGGTGCGGACGCTGCAGCAACACTCTGCTCACAATCCAACATGCTCGATCCTTCTGAGGAGAGCGATAGGGTCGCGTCAATTAGAGTAGCCAGCTCCTCCCACTGCACTGGGAGGCCGCCCCCCAGGTATTCCAGTATATGGAAGGCGGTGTCCATGCTGGCAGACATGCAAATGTCCAGATAAGCCGTGGCGCCTGCCCTTGACCTTCTTCCCGCTTTTTCCTCAGAAAGGCGCCAATTTTTCCCGCCTTTTCGGGATGAAGGTGACGCAGCAGTAAATTCAGCAAGCCCAGCGGCCATCTTTAGGTACAAACGCTGTCTATTCACTGACGGCAAGCAGGAATGTTTAAAGTCCACAAAACCACACTCCAATGCGGCGATTTTCTTCCTCTGTGCAGCGCAATACTGCACAGCGCTTTTTAGAAGTTTTTGACACACTTTGGGTATGATTTTTAATCCACAAAGTCCACTTGAATAAATCAGGAAAATGTCACTTTGGTCACAGGGCAACGGTGTAAGGCACAAAGTTCACGCTTCTTGCACTATAAAGCGTGCGTATCCTCTTCGTGACGCCAAAAGAGAAGGTGCAGCGTACTCAAGTTGTGTGCAATAGGTGTTTCTGGGTGATGTAGTGCAATATACACTAACCTGGTACAGCTGACTCTCTGCAAGGGCAGGTATAGGTAGAAATAGTTTGTGACGCCAGTGCCAAGTAAACGGTGGCACGCCGTTTGCGGATGCAGGAATAAATTGAGGAAACGTAGTCTTAAAACAGAACTCCAACTTTAGTAGTTTTGCAAGCAGAGACAATATAGGAAATGCAGTTCCTAAGCATACAGTCGATTTTGCAATTCGGTCGATGCAGGCAATTCAGTTATAGCAGGGTAATTACAGAGTGTTGAACACAGGACTTGCAGCACAGGAGCTAGCACTCTAATTCTGTCTGATCCTGGAATATAGCATATCTTCACCAAGGCCCATTAACCTAGTTCTGGCTTTATATCCTTGGCTATGGCTTCTATAAGTACCTCCTCTGTCTTTCTGAGTACCTCTTGCTTTCCTGATCTTTGCCTCTGTCTCTCTCAGCTTCTGGACACTTCCTCAGGCTCTAGAAACTTCTGAGCTGTGGTCTAGACTGACTTCTGCACTCCACACTAGATCAGGTTACACTGACTTTCCCTTCCTTGTCTGGCCCTTATATAAACTAGGGCTCCCTAGCTCCCTCTAATGCCTAAGAGCTGGAATGACACCCCTAGCCGGCCTGTAAGTGCAAGTTTCAGTGACAGGAAAATACACACATTACATTACATTTTATAAAACTGACATAAAGCAACTTCCCATAATTAGGAGGGACGACAGCACCCCAAGTGACCTTTTGGTAGTGACGGGTATTACAGTTCCCGTACACTACAATCCTCCTTCCTCCCACCATGGAGAGTCTTGGCAAACAAGTGATCCCACACTCGGATCTTCTGAGGAGCTCTTTTCATTGCCATTTCTTGATTTGGCCCTCTCGCCAAGCCCGCTTGAAGAGGCATATGAGGAAATCTTGTGCACTGATTCCAAAACTCTTGAGCATCCACAGTCAGAAGAAGATGACGGTGGGGAACGGCAATTAGTGTTTCACAAGGTTGATGATGAGGATGAGACACAGTTGTCAATAAGTGAGGTTCTTGTTAGGTCAACAAGTCAGGAGGATGACCAGAGTGAGGAAGTGGAAGAGGAGGTGGTGGACGATGAAATAACTGACCCAACCTGGGAAGGTGGAAAGCCGAGCGAGGACAGCAGTACAGAGGGGAGGTATCCGCAGCACCACAACAGGCTGAAAGAGGCAGTGGGGTGGCAAAAGGGAGAAGGCGGGCCACACCAAACAGGCCCACAACTGTTCCCCAGAGCACCCCCTTTCGGCAATTGCCCTTGCGAAGGGGTAGGTGTTCCGCAGTCTGGCGGATTTTGGATGAAAAGTGTGGACGATAAAAGAATTGTCATTTGCAACCTGTGCCGTACCAAAATGAGCAGGGCGTGAACACTAGCAACCGCACCACCACCAGCATGATCCGCCGCATGGCATCAAAGCACCCTAATAGGTGGGCTGAATACCTGGGTCCGCAATCAGTGTCTGCGGGTCACACCACTGCCTCCTCTTCCCCTGTGTTACGGGCTGGCCAATCCCGTGTTGAAGACGCAGGCCCGGATGCCTCCCGCCCTGCACCTGGACCTTTGCAAGCACCATCAGCTAGCACATCCACTTCTGTGTCCCAGCACAGCGTACAGATGTCTATACCCCAGTGTAGTGTCCCACTACGTAATGGTGGGCACTACTCAAGGGTCAATTTGGTCATGTTGTTCTCCACCTCTTGTGGAACATGGTCATGGTATTTTATATATATATATATATATATATATATATAATATATATATATATATATATATATATATTATCTCCTGTGTACCAGGCCTGTTAGGGGCGAAGTTCCTCCTCCTAGGCAGTAGAGGGAGCTAGGGAACCCCCTAGTATATATAGTCAGGTCCTGTTCAGAGAGAGGGGTGTGTTCAGAAGCCAAGTGTGCACTTTAGCCTGAGGATAGCTGAAGAGCAGTTTCTGACATGCAGCTAGATAGCCCAGGCTCCTAGATTGCCACCAGGAGAAGAAGTTACCTCCTGAAGATATATAACACCTTTAAAAGTACAGTGCAGAGCCACTTTTATCCAGCCAAATAGAAAGCTGAAGGGCAGAAGGATATTTACAGCAAGAGGATATATACCAGAGGAAGGTTTCCCTACCCAAAGATAAAGCCAGCAATAGGGCATACGGGCCTTGGTGAAAGCCAGACAGGATCTGAGGAAAGTACAGCCTGATCTGTAAGTGTTATTCCCTCTGAGTATCTTGCAAAGACTTTGCCTGCCATTTGTATGAAGCCTGCCTGTATTCAACATTATACATATGGAACTAACTGAAGACTGTATATAGTTGGACTGTTCAGTAAAAAGAAGTTCTGGTTCACTGCAACTGTGTGTACCTCAATTATTCCTACAATAAATCGGTGTGCCACTGTTACCGGCACTGGCGTCACAAACCTACCACCTGGCCTGGTCCCTATACACAGAGAGGGCCCCAGAGGATCCATGTTCCAGCCTCTCCATCACTGCTGTACGCCTGCCCGGGGTATATAAAAACTGTGAGTACCAAGAGCAACCCTCAGTTTGTTAATTACCCCTGTTACCTCACATTCGCTCACCCTGCAGGGCTGCGTACTGCACCAGGCCTTTGAACGAAAGCGCAAATACCCAGCCACCTACCCACAAGCCATAGCACTAAATGCGCAACTTTCCAAATTGCTGGCCCTGGAAATGTTGCCATTTAGGTTTGTGGACACTGAGGCTTTCCGCAGCCTGATGGCGGCAGCCGTCCCTCGTTACTTAGTCCCCAGCCGCCACTATTTTACCCGGAGTGCCGTCCCTGCCTTACACTAACATGTGTCCCGTAACATCACCCGTGCCCTGACCAACGCAGTTGTTGGGAAGATCCACTTAATGACTGACACATGGACAAGTGCTTTTGGCCAGGAATGCTACATTTTCCTGACGGCACACTGGGTGAACGTTGTGGAGGCCAGGAGCAAGTCGTACTCTGGGATGGCACAGGTGCTACCGACGACAAGGATTGCGTGCCCTACTTCCATCAGGATTTCTGCCATCACCTAGATTAGTGGCTGCAACCCCCCCTTCTCCTCCTCCACCTTCTTCTCAACTTCCACCTCTAAATTCTCATCTTGCAGCACCAGTCAGCCATCAGTGTAGCACTGCAGTGGGGAAGCGGCAACAGGCTGTGTTGAAACGAATTTGCTTAGGTGACAAACAGCACACCGCCGCAGAGATATGGCAGGGTATAAGGGACCAGACTGAGCTGTGGCTCTCACCAGTAAACCTGCAACCAGGCATGGTTGTGTCTGATAATGACAGTAACTTGGTGGTGGCGGCTTTGGAGATCGGCAAGCTCACACACATACCATGCCTAGCCCACGTGTTTAACTTAGTAGTTCAGCGGTTTCTCAAAACCTACCCCAATTTGCCTGCGCTAGTGGTGAAGGTGCGCCGTGTGTGTGTCCATTTCCTTGCAATTGCCAGCTCGCCGACTGTTGTGAGACGTGAGCACACACCGGAACTTCACGTTCCACATGTTGGCCAAGCTTTGTGAGCAGCAGAGGGCAGTAGTGGAATACCAGCTGCAACATGGTCGTCGCCTTTCCATTCTGCTTCCGCTCTTCACAAGTGACGAGTGGGCATGGATGTCTGACTTCTGTGAGGTTTTATGCAACTTTGAGGAATCAACACAGATGGTGAGCGGCGATGCCGCTATTATCAGTGTAACCATCCCACTTCTGTGTCTACTGAAACGCTCGCTCCTCACAATGAAGGCAGACGCTTTGCATGTGGAAGAGGGGGAAAGGGGGGAAGACAGTACTCAGGGCGATAGCCAGACCACCATCAGTTCGTCTTCTCAGCGCGAATTGGATGAGGAGGATCAGGAGACAGTTGCCTCTGCTACAGAGGGTAGTACCCATTAGTGTTGAGCTTGCTATTCGAATAATAGAGAATTTTTATCGCGAATATCGCCATTTCGAGAATCCGCAAATATTTAGAATATAGTGCTATATATTCGTTATATCGAACATTCTGCATTTTATTCCATCTGAACACATGATTCCTCTCTGCTTCTTGCTTGTGGGCCAATGAGAAGGAAGTAATGTCAAGTTCACAACAATACTTTGGTGCACCAATCAGTAATCTGTAGTCAGACCTGCTAAAATGTGAAGTTGCACGTAGTGTGAAAAAATATTCTAATCACTGCCGATTAGCACAATTGTGAATATATTGGAGCACTTGACTTTATCTGTATATAAAGTTTCTCCAGTCTCAGGAAACTTATACCAGCTTGAAAAATTTAGCCAAAGTGACCCACGCCTGTATTTCGCGTTACGAATTTGCATTGCGCAATTTTTACATTGCTGATTATTCTACAAAATATTTGTGAAATATCGCAAATTCGAATATAGCCACTGCCGCTCATTACTAGTACCCATAGCCGGTTTATTCCATCTGTTAAGCGTGGATGGGCCGAAGAGGAGGAAGATGATGAGGAGATTGAGAGTCATCCTCCTGATGAGGACAGCAAAGTCTTGTCTGTTGGGACTCTGGCACACATGGCTAGATTTATGTTATGCTGCCTTTCCCGTGACCCTCGCGTTGTACGCATTTTGGCCAACACCTATTACTGGTTGTTCACCCTTCTCGACCCCCGCTAAAAAGAGAACTTCTCATCTCTCATTCCTGTGGTGGAGAGAACAAGCAAAATGGTGCAATACCAGAAGGTCCTTATGGAAAAATTGCTCCAAAAATTCCCAGCTGACAACACTGGCGGCAGAGTCCGTAGTTCCTTGGGCAACCAAGAAGGGAATGCGAGGGGAACACACAGCAGTTCCAACAGAGGCAGGGCAACACTCTCCAAGGCCTGGGACAGTTTCATGGCACCCCGCGTCCTTAGTGATCCCTCTGTGCCTTACAACTATTAGGTGTCCAAGCTGGACACGTGGCACGAACGCTCTCTACGCCTTGGAGGTGCTGGCCTGCCCTGCCTCCAGCGATTTGTCAGAGTGGGTATTTAGTGATGCTGGGGGCATAATAACTGATAGGCGCATCCACCTGTCAACTGAAAATGCTGACCGGTTGACTCTTATCAAAATGAACAAGGCCTGGATTGCCTCTGACTTCTCTACTCCACCAGAGGAAAGTGGCTGAACATAAAGGCACTTTAAATGTGGCTTTTATGGTGTATTGAATACACTGTATTCCCATGCACCCCTTCCACCACAAAAAAGGGTATATGGTTCAATATTCCTTTTCTTGTCCTCCTCCTCCTCCATCATATCAACATGCTTATTAGGCTGCCCTCGCTCCTAATGTTTTAGAGGGTCAGCTCAGTAGCAGACCCTCACCCCTAATGTTTTTGAGGGTCACCAGCAGGCCATCAATCATAATTTTTCAACGGTGTGTATGATGCCCTCCTTTATGTGTAATAAAGGGTCCATTGGAGTGTCGCTTCCTTGTAATTTTTGGCAGCCCTTTCACTTAGTGCATAGGCTTTATAAGTGTAGGAGTCCCACTACCTGAACAATTGTACCACAATGTGAATGAGGCCCTACTTTATTGGGATATACAGGTTGTATCGGAGTGCCTCTTCCTTGTAATTTTTAGCAGCGCCCTGCACTTTATATACAAGTAAATATACAGGAAAGATTGTTTCCTAACAATTTTTCCTCTAAAATCGATTTTATCTTCGGTTTAGTGCGTATTATTGTCAGTCTGTAAAAGAGGCGTACTACTCGGACAACATCGTTCCCAGCAGCGACCTGGGAGTCCAAGATGCATCCAGACATGCTCCGCATGCTGTTCCCGAACCATTTCAGTGGTGTTTCCATCAATTTCTGACCTTTTCCTGTGAACCAGACACCCTCCCCTCTTCAGAGCAGGGGGTGCCTGGTTTAATGCTCTGGTTCTCCCATTGACCTCCATTGTGCTCTGGTGCTCTGTAGAGCACCCAAGTATCCCAAAGTGTTCTACTTGAGCGCGAGAGCACTTTGGTTGTCAATCAAAACTACTAAGTGCCCCCCCTAGAATTCACCCTTTAACCCCTATACAGTGATCTGTATTTAAGGCCCTTTTACACTGCCTGAACATTGGCAGATTATCACTAGCAAGCGTTTATATGAACGCTCGTTAGCGATATTCTGCCTGTGTAAAGATGCCGCTGATTTCCTGGGCAAAGCTCTCATTGATTGAGTAATGCGATCATTCATGGGGTCACTGAATCATTGTTTGCTAATGAATTCTAAATGAATGGAATTTGTTTGGATGTTTTCTAAACTAAACCAAAGTTTTTGGGATTGCACTTGTAAGAATTGCGCAAAATGGCATCTGCCATTATACATAGAGTACAGTAGTGAGCACAGCAGGGCAGGTAAGATGAAGGCCCATGATCATGGTAGGGGTCATGGCTGGCACTCTCATCAATAACCAGCCACAAGCAATCAGGAAATACAATATATATATGTGTTAGGCCTCATGCACACGACCGTTGTGTGCATCCGTGTCCGTTGTTCCGTTTTCCGTGATTTTCTGCGGACCCATGGACTTTCAATGGGTCCGTTGAAAACTCGGAAAATGCACCGTTTGTCATCCGCGTCCGTGATCCGTGTTTCCAGTCTGTCCAAAAAATAGGACCTGTCCTATTTTTTTGACGGACAACGGTTCGCGGACCCATACAAGTCAATGGGTTCGTGAAAAAACACGGAGGCACACAAGATTGTCATCCGCGTCCATGATCCGTGTCCGTTTTTTTCCTATCATTTTCAAGGCAAGCTTGACTTAGATTTTTTTTTCACTTTTCATGTCTGGTGATCCTCCAAAAATCAAGGAAGACACATGGGGAAAAAAACGGACATGGATCACGGATCAATGGAACCCCGTTTTGCGGACCATGAAAAAATACTGTCGTGTGCATGAGGCCTAATAGGCACGATGATCCAAAGCAAACAAATTATGTCACTGTGGGGTTTTTTAAGCTGTTAACTTTTGTGCCTTTTTTTCAATAAACTTGTTGCAAAATATCTTCCTTTAATGGGAATCTGTCACCAGCAAGCACTCTATTAACCTGTTTGAATAGTCACATACAGTAGCTGTAGTTCACCTGATCATAGCACTGTTTTTCTTTAAACTGCTACTACTTGCCAGAAGGTTGGTGCTGACTGTGCTGCTACTGTTTGCACTACTACATTATTTTCCATTACCCGGCCCATTGCCCCTCTGTCATATACCATGCATTTTATTTTGAAGTCTATTTAAACAATGATAACTCATAGGTTTATGAAAAATCTGTGTACCAAACCTATGATTTGTCATTGTTTAAATAGGCTTCAAAAGAAAATGTATTGTAAACAACAGAGTGGCAATGGGCAGGGTAATTGAAAATGAAAGACCCCTGCCACATCATCTACAAGTGAGAATATGGGTGGCTGTAGTAGTGCATACAGCAGCATGGCACCAACCATCTGGCCAGTAGTAGTAGCAGGCCCCAGTTCTCCCTGGTTCCCAGTAGGCAACAGATTAATATTGTGGAGGAAAAGGATGCCATTGTGGACTTATCTCACTCACAGCAGGATGATTTTGATGGTACCTCAGAACCTGACACTGTCCCTTTCAGCCAGGGTTCAGTGCATTCCTCCTGCTCTTCCTACTTATGGCCCCAGAGAATCCTTTCATTTACATTATCTCTGTCTTCACTGCTTCCACCTAGTGGGGCACTGTAAGCACAGTAGGCAGGAACACACAGACAGTGAGCCCTAACTGGAACCCAGCCCGCTTTCCCTGAGTACTTTCAGTGCAAGCCCTAGGTGGCAAGTCCACAACTGGTCGACATTGCCTACTCTGCTAGGTGCAGGACTGACACGGAACAAACGACACAAAGACGAAGACATGCACGAATGGCTCAGAACTGGCTGAACAATGCAGTACCAAATCAGCGAGCAGTCAAATAAGCAATCCAAAAACACACAGAACAGAACTGGAAGCACAGCTAGGGAGTGAAAACCTATCACTGGCAATGGTATCTGGCCAGGAAGAGGTTGAAATAGAGCACCAAATCCTAGGATCAGAACCTAATAGGTCATGACTCAGTTCTCCATTAGTCAAAACACTAGCACACAGGAACAGAACAGCTGAGCAATCAACCCACTGCTAGTTTCCTTCAGCACACCCACTGTGGGAAGAAACAGAGCATCGCATCCTGTTGCTAAGGATGCTGTTGCGTCACCAGGGAGCATGGCTTTGTAGCACGTCTTTCCCGGCTGGAGATCTCATTGCTGGGGCCTGGACAGGTAAGTTTGTGACAGGCACCTTCTTTTTTTTCCCTAAGAATATACAGAGAGAACAGTCCAGATGCCAAGGGACATATTTCAGATAGTGTTTCTGTTGATGAGTTGTGTGAAAACAGTCAGCATTTAGACTGCCATGAGAAGGAGTTTCAAGTGGATGACTTGATGACCGAAACACATAACAAGAAATGGAACAAGATTGCCCTCCTTGTCCCTGTCATCAGTCTAGCAGCCAGGCCCCATCCACTCCATGGTTAGTCATCTATAACAGAACGTGTGAGCAGGAAACAACAATGTGCCCCTAGTAATCCACTTGTGTGCAAACTGAACTCCCACTCTCCAAGTTGCTGGCAGTGGAGTTGCTGCTGTACTACTTAGTGGATTCCAGTGCCTTTAGGGAACTGATGGCATGTCCTCAGCATCGCTGAAAGATATTACCCACCATTATCTCTCAAAAAATGAATCCATGTCTTGTACTCTCATGGGCAATTGTCTCTGTGTGGCACAATGGAAATGTGGAACATATATTACTGCCAGGGACAGCACAATACATGTCTTTCATGGTGTAAAAGGTATAAGAATGGAAAATGTTGCACAAATAAGCCCAAAAAGTGAAAACAACTTATTTTTCTGGACAGCAGGGCTTGATAAATTTCTTCAAAAGTTTATTGCCTGATGCAACCAAATGTAGCAGTTTTAGAAAATGTTCAGTTTAGAGCAGGTCTGACCACATGTGGCTCTCCAGAATGCTGTCAGTCACAGTTTTGGAATAACTGGAGAGCCATATATTGGAGGCCATTGCTTTAGAGTTAATTAATACTCGTGAATAGTGATAAGCAAATTTCTCAAAAATTTGATTTGGTTGGTTCACCGAATTTCCCCCAAAAATTTGTGGCGAATCGTGTTAAAAAAACTGCTACTTCCTGGCTGCAGAGAGCCTGTATAGTGGTGTAGAACACTGTGCCTTGCAGAAACATGCATAGGGAGTCTGCTGTGGTAGTGGAACAATACTGTGAGTCAGTATGACACGTAGATGACAGGCATCTCTCTTAGAATCACTGCACACTTCACTTATTGTATTTGAGCAGTTATGGGGCCAAAACTGACCAAATAGCTCAAGTGTGAAATCAGCCTTACAGGTCAATGTTAGCACTAGGTATAAAGAACCGTGCAGAGACCCAAGATCCTACTATAGCGTCAAAGAGCGCACCCTTTTTACACCGCCGTCAGCTGATTTCTACAGAACCTGCTCTATTTTAAACACTTATACAAGTAAAGCCCCCCTGACAGAGTGGAGAGGGTCTCAGCAGTACGTTTGTGTTGATGTCACTGATTATTTTGCCCTTCCTCTGATCCATCAGAACAATAACCCCCAAAATCAGATCCTGTCTGTTCAGCATCCGCCTTCACTCGGTCAGCATTTGCTCAATAATCCATCAGTATTGCTAAAGCCCAAAAAAACAAACAGGAGTAGATCCAAAACAGAGATGACACGTGAATGGAATATTTGCATGTCTTCTGAGTTTTGTACCCACTTCTGCTTTTGGCTACCAAATCATAAGCCAATTCTGATGCAAAATAGGGACTATGTCATACAGGCCTTACAGGCCTTAAATTATGATGTCAACCAGACCAAAAAGGAAAAATAGTGGCCCAGTTATGGAGTGGGGAGGGTGGGAACTGCATAAGAAGTCCACAGAGTGGCCCAATGACAGTGTTGAGGTGGCAGCAGCATGAGGAGACCACAGAGTGGTAAGGTGGCAGCATCATGAGGAGACCACAGAGTGGCCCAGTGACATAGTGGTGAGTTGGCAGCAGCATGAGGAGACCACAGAGTGGCCCAGTGACAGAGTGGTGAGGTGGCAGCAGCATGCGGAGACCACAGTCACAGAGTGGCCCAGTGACAGAGTGTTGAGGTGGCAACAGCATGACGAGACCACAGAGTGGCACAGTGACTTAGTGGTGAGCTGGCAGCAGCATGAGGAGACCACAGAGTGGTGATGCGGCAGCAGCATGATGAGTCCACAGAGTGGCACAGTGACATAGTGGTGAGGTGGTGGCAGCAGCATGAGGAGACCATAAAGTGGCCTAGTGACATAGTGGTGAGGTGGCAGCAGCATGGGGAGACCACAGAGTAGTAAAGTGGCAGCAGCATGAGGAGCCCACTGAGTGGCGCAGTGACATGGTGGTGAGTTGGCAGCAGCATGAGGAGACCACAGAGTGGCACAGTGACAGAGTGGTGAGATGGCAGCAGCATGCGGAGACCACAGTCACAGAGTGGCCCAGTGACAGAGTGTTGAGGTGGAAGCAGCATGACGAGACCACAGAGTGGCACAGTGACATAGTGGTGAGCTGGAAGCAGCATGAGGAGACCACAAAGTGGTGATGCGGCAGCAGCATGATGAGTCCACAGAGTGGCCCAGTGACATAGTGGTGAGGTGGCAGCAGCATGAGGAGACCATAGAGTGGCCCAGTGACATAGTGGTGAGGTGGCAGCAGCATGAGGAGACCACAGAGTAGTTAAGGTTACAGCATCATGAGGAGAACACAGAGTGGCCCAGTGACAGAGTGGGGAGGTGGGGGGCAATACCAGTACCAGCTGAATATGGTGGGCGGCAGTAGGAGCACCTGGCACCAGGTGTGGCATCAAGCGGGTGGCAGCATCAGAATGGTAGTTGAAGCAGGTAACCAGAAGAAACAGTTCTCTTTTGACAAAGTTTAGGTGTAGCACCATGAATGATCTAGTCTGATGCATCAGGCACTGGTGTTTGTAAATCCTGGCTCATCCACGCCTGATTCATCTTCAGAAAGGTCAGTTTCTCCACATTTTGGGTAAGCAGGCAAGTTCTCCTTGGGGTAACTATGGCCCCCGCTGCACTAAACACTCGCTCTGATGCCACACTGCTGACCAGGCAGGAAAAATTGTCCAGGGCAAACTCGGCCAGTTGTGGCCACAAATCGAATTTGGCTGCCCAGTAGTCCAAGGGACCTTTGATGTGGGGTGGCAGGGTGTACGCCAAGTATGCCACAACCTGCTGGTTCAGGTACTGCTCTATGTCTAGCTGCTGCTGCTGGTGAGTACGATATTTTTTCATTAGGCAGGTGAAGAAAACTACTCATCAGCGACTCTAGACTTAAATTGCTGCTGATGAAGCTGGTACTGCTCCTGTCCACCCTCCCCCAGCAGCCATGGCAGTGTAACTTGAGCACATGGGCCCCCCCGGTCAGACCTGCGTGAGGATGGGCGATGGCGCACATAGTTAGAGGCCAACTGACTACATACTGTAGGATGTCTCGATAGTAGTTCAGTTTGTCCTCCCTCTCAGCAGGTATAAAAAAGGTCCCCATTTTGGACCGGTAGCAAGGGTCTAACATGGTGGAGAGCCAGTAGTTATCCCTCTGCCGAATGGTGACAATTCATCTGTCACTACGCAAACAACTGAGCATGCATCGGGCCATTTGCACAAGTGACTCAGAGGGGCTCCTTGCCTCCATCTCCAATGCATACTGCCATGGTGTGTCTGGATCATCTGCCTCGTCTTCCTAATCGCCCTGTAGCACCTCTGGTTGCTCCTGCTCCTCCTCTCCTGTCTCCTGTGTATAAAAACCAGCCATTTCTCTACACATTGCTTGTGCTCGAATGTCCTCCTCCTCTAGTTTAGCCCCCACAGGGTTCATGTGGCCATGAGATTTAGTCGCCACGTCTCCTGTCCCCTGACCAGCCAGATTTAGCAGCATCTGTTCCAGGACATGAATCAGTGGAATGACGTTGTTCATCACGTAGTCCTAGCGACCGACAAATAAAGTGGCCTCCTCAAAGGTCTCGAGCAAATGGCAGGTGTCACGTATGAGCTGCCACTGGCTAACATCAAAGTTACACAGGGAAGTACCTCTGTCCGCCTGTATCATCGCAAAATCATTTATGGCCTTTCTCTGCTCATATAATCGGTCCAACATATGGAGGGTGGAATTCCAACGGGTGGAAACGTCACATATCAGCCTATGTTGGGGGACGCCGCTCTGCCGCTGCAGCTCAAGGAGGGTGTGCTTTGCGGTGTATGAGTGGCTGAAGTGCATGCAAAGTTTCCTGGCCATTTTCACAATGTCTTGCAGATGGGCTGAAGACTTCAGGAACCGCTTTAAAACCAGATTGAACTTGTGCGCCATGCAGGGCGCATGGCTCAGCCCTCCTTGACGCAGCGCTGACACCATGTTCTTCCCGTTGTCGGTAACCATGGTTCCGATTTTTAGTTGTCAAGGAGAAAGTCAGAATTCGATTTCTTGATGTAAGACGCAGAGCCCAGGCAAACTAGGTGCAGAACAGCGTGACACCGCCGTGCCCTGCACATGTGGTATGCTGGAGGAGCACTGTGAATTGTCCCTGCAGTGGAGGCTGAGGACACGGTGAAGGATGAGGAGGCAGAGGTGGACATTGTTGCAGGACCAACTGCGTGAGAATGTGGAGGCGGAAGCGGCATCACCTGGCCAAGTTGCTGGTGTGGCTGGGCAGAATCCACATTCACCCAGTGGGCCATAAAGGACATATATTGTCCTTGACCGTACTTACAGCTCCACACGTCGGCACTACCGTGCACTTTGGCAGACACCAACAGGGTCAAGGACTGGCCCACCTACTGTTCTACATATGTGTGCAGGGCTGTTTCTGCCTTTTTTTTTCAAAGAAATTACGTTTTGGGACTCTCCACCTTGGCTCGGCACAAGCCATCAGTATTCTGAAAGGTGCAGTCCACCACTAGGAAACGGAGGGACTGCAGCACCAACAACTTGGCCTGGAGCTTCATCTTCTGCGCAGTTGGATGAGTGCATGCATACTGTTGTCTCTTGGCAATCGCTTCAGTGATCGATTGCTGGCGGAATGACTGATGAGGAGGAGGAGGAGGAGAAGAAGGAGCATCAGGACCAGCAGATGATGGGAAGGACAGATAGCTCCCTTCGGCTTAGGTGGTGGAGCCTTGATTGCCTGAAATCGGGTGCGTGCCACTGGGTGATGCAGCGGTTGCTGCGGCAGGCTGGACCACCACATCGGAGCCACGGTTCTCCCAGGCCACTTCATGGTGACGGTGCATGTGGTAACGCAGGGCCATGGTGCCAACATAGGCACCTTGGCCATACTTCACCTTCTGCCCACAAATTTGGCAAATGGCCATGTTCACCTCCTCCAGCGGCCTAACAAAAAATTGCCACACCTCCGAGTATGGCATTTTCCCTCTAACACTCTGCGCTGACTGCCTGCTACTGCTGCCTCCGTGAACCCCTGCACCGCTACTTTCTGGGCAGGTAGGCTCCTGCGAAGTGGGTGGTCTACCCCAGGCACGTTTGGCTCCCGACCTCCCACAGCTGCCACCCTACTGACTCACGGCCATGCTACCACCATGCTGGCTCAGCTGCTGCCTCACGCGCAAGCTGCCACCCTCTTCTCCTGATGATGATGATGATGATGAAGCCCTTTCTTCACCCGTCTCCCAAGTGTGATCGGCTACATCATCATCCGCTACTGCCTGCACTGTTGTCCCTCTCAATGATATCAGGGCCAGGGGCTTGACCGCCTGAAACGCCTGCTCCCACGCGACTCTCATCATCACTACTTGCCCGCCTACCAGAGGAAACAGCAGATGTCTCCTCCAGATCTTGACTGGGCAATAGCCTCTGACTGTCCTCTAGTAGCTCGTCCTCGCTGAAAAGTGGAGCCGAGCCTACGGTGTATAATACTTCTCACGCTGAGGGAACAGAAAATGACAGAGGCAGATTGAGGACAGTTGGGGGCACAGGGCCTGCTCCTGGGCCATGCCAACTAAGTGTCGTGTCAGAGGAACCCACCGACTCTTGGCTGGGGGTATCTGATGTCACTTGCGACAAAGTCAAAGACTGAGTCAAGCATTCAAGCACTGCTGGGTTGCTGGTCAAGACACAACCGCTAGATGACACAGGGAGCTTAGGCCTCTCGCTGAGACTCCTGCTGCCACACCCCCTTACCCTGCTGCGACCTGTGCCTGCACCAGAAACATTTAGGCCTCTGCCACTCCCCTGTGTAGGGCCTGGCACTTCTCTGTCTGACATACTGTTAGATCAGATAAATAAATAAAAAGGAAATGAAAACACCCCAAAAAGTCTGTAATTTTCTCACTTCACCACACAACGGCTAATAAGCCCTTTTTTCCCACTTAGGCCTCTTTCACACTTGCGTTGTCCGGATCCGGCATGTACTCCACTTGCCGGAATTACACTCCGGATCCGGAAAAAACGCAAGTGTACTGAAAGCATTTGAAGACGGAACCGTCTTCAAAATGCTTTAAGTGTTACTATGGCACCCAGGACGCTATTAAAGTCCTGGTTGCCATAGTAGGAGCGGGGAGCGGGGGAGCGGTATACTTACAGTCCGTGCGGCTCCCGGGGCGCTCCAGAATGACGTCAGAGCGCCCCATGTGCATGGATGACGTGTCCAATGCGATCACATTATCCATGCGCTTGGGGCGCCCTGACGTCACTCTGGAGCGCCTGGGGAGCCGCACGGACGGTAAGTATGCTGCTCTCCCGCTCCCTGCTCCACTTTACTATGGCTGCCAGGACTTTAGCGTCCCGGCAGCCATGGTAACCATTCAGAAAAAGCTAAATGTCGGCTCCGGCAATGCGCCGAAACAACGTTTAGCTTAAGGCCGGATCCGGATCAATGCCTTTCAATGGGCATTAATTCCGGATCCGGCATTGCGGCAAGTGTTCCGGATTTTTGGCCGGAGGAAAAAGCGCAGCATGCTGCGGTATTTTCTCCGGCCAAAAAACGTTCCGTTCCAGAACTGAAGACATCCTGATGCATCCTGAACGGATTTCACTCCATTCAGAATGCATTAGGATAATCCTGATCAGGATTCTTCCGGCATAGAGCCCCGACGACGGAACTCTATGCCGGAAGACAAGAACGCAGGTGTGAAAGAGCCCTAATACACACCAAAAAGGACTGTAATTTTCTTACTTACCCACACAACGGCAAATACTTTTTTTGTGCCACATATAACTGCACTGCTGAAAGGCAAATATATATTTCTTTTTTCCACTAATACACGCAAAAAAGGGCCTTAGAACATATAACTGCAACGCTGAACGGCAAATAGGTCCTTATTTTTTTCCACTTATACATGCCACAGAAGGCTTTAGAACATATAACTGCACCACTGAATGGCAAATATATTTTTCTTTTGCCACTAATACACAACAAAAGGGCTTTAGAACATGTAACTGCACCGCTGTATGGCGAATATATATATTTTTGCCACTAATACACGACAAAAAGGGCTTTACAACAAATAACTACACCGCTGAACGGCAAATATATTTTTCTTTTGCTACTAATACACGACAAAAAGAGCTGTAATTTTCACACTTCACCACACAACGGCTAATAAGCCCTTTTTTCCCACTAATACAAGCCAAAAAATGCTTTATTACATGTAACGGCACCGCACAAGGGCAAATAAAACATAGAAATATTTCCTTGTAATAAACCCTGTTAATGGCTGTACCAAACAGCACTTGCACCCCAATAACAAGAACGGTGTGCTGGAATTACAGAGCTGTATAATGGCAATTTTGGTCCCCAATCAATAGAGCAAGTTGTAATAGGATTGTTCCTATTACCCAGGCTGTAACCTCCCCTACTGAACCCTGTTCAACATAAATGCTGTGGAATGATTCCTCCATATCCTTTCCCTACACCTTGAATAATCTTTCCCTGAACTTGTAAATCGTTTTTTTTAGCACAATTAACTTTTTTCTAGCACTGTCCCTAGCGCCTTCTGGCATCTCTTCCTGCACTAAGTACACTGGAAAATGTCAGAATCCAAGATGTCTGAGGCTGTTTACAGTATAGGGCTGTGACATCACAGGGCTGGCTGCTGATTAGCTGCATGCATGGGATTATGGGTGATCCCGCCTTCCTAGAATTCCTTGCTTCATGTCTTGACACGTGCAGCAGTCATTTTAGGAAAAATGTGATTCGTTACCACGAAGGATGAGGAAATTCGGAGCTAATCAAATTTTTCCTTAAATTCGGATCAAATTCCACTTTGTCAACTTCGATTCGCTCATATCTAGACTTCACCACAGAACGGCAATTATGACATTAATTTTTTCCTTTTTTTTTTCTATTAATACACCCCAAAAAAAGAAATATCACAATTCACTGCAGAACGCCTAATAGGACGTACGTATATTTTCTTTTTATACACCTCGTAAATGGCTCTATTGCAATGTAAGTTTACCGCAGAACGGCAATTAAGACATATATTTTTTCTGATTAATAAACCCCCCAAAAAAGCAAAACAATCAAAATTCACTGCAGAATGGCTAATAGAACGTACGTTTATTTCCTTTCAATACACCCCGTAAAAGGCTGTAGTAAAATGTAACTTCATTGCTGAACGGCAATTATAATATATATTTTTTCCTTTTTTTCCCCCTATTAATACACCCCAAAAAAATATAACAATCACAATTCACTGCAGAACGACTATATTTCCTTTTAATACACCCTGTTAATAACTGTAGTACAATGTAACTTCACCGCAGAATGGCAATAAAGAAGTATTCTTTTTACTATTAATAAACCCCCCCCAAAAAAGAAAAACAATCAAAATTCACCGTAGAACGGCTAATAAGATTTACCTATATTTCCTATTAATACACCCCGTAAAAGTCGCCTATTAGATAGGTGGGGCAGAAGTGCACATGAATGCTATTCCCAGGATAGAAGCGAATTTACACCTGTGGGTGCCACTTCTTTATGACAAATAAAAAAAAAATCCCAGAAAAAAGATACAAAACATCTTGCACGGTATGATAGTAAATATGCGGATGTGCATGGCTACATTTATAAAGTCACGGAAAGCAGCATTCATGTGCACTTTTGCCCCACCTATCTAATTGGCGATTTTGATTAAGGTGGTACATATAATAAGTGTGTTTGCTCCTCCTCTCATTGGTTGCTGATGCACACAGAGGTAACTAGGAGCAACACACTATATGTGCAGGGTCTGCTCTCCTGAACATAGATGCAAAACTGCATAGGTAGGTATACAGTAGGACCTGCCTGAACCTGATACCACCTTGTCACGGGTAAGTGGGCACAGATGTGTTTTGATCAAAATACTGTATATTGGCTAAGAGTCTCAGATTTTATCATGAGAGTGAGGGCTTAGTCCATATGTTATGTTTGCATCTATTGCTATAGTGCATTATTTTCTGTGACTTTATATAGTGCAAACAACCTAAATGCAGCAGTATAACTGCAATTTGGATCCCCAATTAGAGCAGCAAGGTGTAATAGAATCGCTCCTATTACCCAGGCTGTATACTCGCCTATTCCACCATGTTCTCCTTTTATAGTGTAGATTATGCCTTCCTATCATTTCCCTACACCTTGACTAATCTTTCCCTGAACTTCTAAATCGATTCTCTCCCTGCACTAAGTACACTGGAAAATGGCTGAATCCAAGATGGCTGAGGCTATTTATAGGGCTGTGACATCACAGGGGCTGGGTGGCTGCTGAGTGGCTGCATGCATGGCATTGTGGGTGATCCCTCGTTCCCAGAGTTCTTTGCTCCATGTCCTAAGATGTGCAGCAGCCATTTTAGGGGAAAAAAATGCGATTCGTTACCACAAACCGTGAGGAAATTCGGCTTCAGTGTGAATCGAATTCCACTTCGTCAACTTCGATTTGCTCATCTCTACTCATGAACATAGCTTGTTTTATGGATTACGTAGATATTATACAAAATGGTTGAACAGAAGAGTAGCAAATCAAAATGTAGACACTTGAAACCAAAAAATGCTTTGCTCTTTATGAATGTCAAGTGGCAGCACTTAAAGAGCTAAACAAGCAGCTAAACTTCTTGTTCCATTCTCCGAAACGTCAAGCACAACAGCAGTACACTACAACTTAAGGCTGATAGGGGAAAACTTTGAAAGGTGAATAGGTGATAGGTGAAACTATGAAAATACTGAATATCCTGGAGAGCCAGCAGGAATACAGAAACACTCAGTAGTAAATAAAAGTATGGTATCATACTCAGTTCTATTAAGGAAATCCGAAATGTTAAAATCTTCCATCAAATTTAAATTTGCTTAAAGGGGTTGTCCGGATTCAGAGCTGAACCTGGACAAATCCCCTTCTTCCTTTACTCAGCCCTCTCCGACATGAGCATAAGAGCATTTCAAGGACTTTTTTTTTACATTTGTTTACATGAATCCCACTTGTTCTTTATAATGCTATGTAGTCAGCCAGAACTCCAGGTGGAAATATCACATTGCAGTCCATCGCCGATTTGCTCCAAAAAACACTTTTATACCATATGGTAATTAGGTTCTGAAGGTGCCCAGGGGCGGCGTTCATGCGGACGGTGCCCAGGCCCCTCTGCGCTTTGCTTACCAAACCCCTCCTCTTTCACCCCTCTGGCCCGACCTTGTTTAATCTGATTACCTCCTCCTCTCCATCTGAAATCCCGTGCCTCCGCCAGCTGGATCGGGTTGCACAGGCTGGCGCATGCGCATTGAAAGTCCCTGTTCTTCTGTCAATAATGGACAATGCAGTGAGCACGCCCTGGGAATGTGTGGAGCGGTGAGGACGCGGGATTTCAGACGGAGAAGAGGAGGTAATCAGATTAAACAAGGGCGGGCCAGAGGGGTGAAAGAGGAGGGGTTTGGTAAGCAAAGCGCAGAAGGGCCTGGGCACCGGTCGCATAAACGTCGCCCCTGGGCACCTTCAGAACCTAATTATCATACCATATGGTATAAAAGTGTTTTTTGGAGCAAATCGGCGATGGACTGCAATATAAAAGGTACCATAGTAATCTGGGGAAAGTAATAGAGAACCTGATCTGAGTGGTCTGTAATGGTCATATTTGGTGAAAGACTCCCTTTAAGCTCTTCCAGGGCACAGTGGACGCACTTACATCTGCCTTTGCATCTATGTGGCCCTTCTCCTCTAGTACATGTCTTGGGCTTTGCATTTTAATCTCTTGCCCTTTACTTTATCAATTACCCCCCATTCTTTACTCATTTTAGGAATCTTCTGCAAGAATGGAGCAAATATCAGATATTGTGGATGGGTTGTATCTATGCTAGTAAAATGACCTTTTTGCCTAAGTTGCTCTTCTTTTTCCTGTGTCACCACTTTCCCTTCAGCTTAAACCTCCTCACAGCCTTTTAGGGTGTGGCTTCTGAATAGCCTTACCCTTTTTACCATTATCTCCCCATTTATGAAGTTAGCTCTTTCATGGACTTGCTGGAAAAACATCAACTCCCGTCTAATGAACTGTTCCGATACCTTCAGATTGAGTAGTTCATTTGTAGTCTTCTCAAAAACACCTCACAACTCTTATCCCTCACTCCCTTTAATAACAGTTAAATAACAGCGCCTTTCTGACCCTCATGCTCCCTGGCTATTTTTGTCTGTGCTGCATCTATATATATATATAAAAGGATGCATATATGTGTGTATGCATTGTAGGAAGGCGCAAGGGTCCGTCATTGACGGAAGGTACGTTTCACCGAGGTTCCTTTCCTCGGTGAGATAGGAACCAGTAATTTTGTGTATCAGCAGTAGAGATGGCCCGAACTATCCGACGGCGAACAGTTCCCGGCGAACATAGCTTGTTCGCGTTCGCCTCTGCCGGGCGAACACATGCGATGTTCGGTCCGCCCCCTATACATCATCATTGAGCAAACTTTGACCCTGTACCTCACAGTCAGCAGACACATTCCAGCCAATCAGCAGCATACCCTCCCTCCCAGACCCTCCCACCTCCTGCACAGCATCCATTTTAGATTCATTCTGAAGCTGCAGTCTTAGTGAGAGGAGGGAGACTGTAACTGCTGCTGATTTAATTGGGAAATCGATAGCTAGGCTAGTGAATTCAGTGTCCACTCCAGTCCTGAAAGACTCATCTGATCTCTGCTGTAAGGACAGCGTCCTGACAGCACCCCAAAAAGCCCTTTTTAGGGCTGCAACATTAGTCTGCTTTTTTTTTTTCCTTTATATACATATTGCAGTTGCCTGGCCTGCCTGTGTGTGAGGAGCTGCAGGCCCACAGACTGTAGTGTGCCCACTGCCAGTGCTCACCCCTGTCATTCCGTGTGGCACAGGACTTTGCTTAAAAAAAGGCACTTAATTTTTACACTTTAATCTAAGGTTAGTTGCCTGCCAGTGTGTGTCAGGCTGACTTCCACTGACTGTAGTGTGCCCACTGCCAGTGCCCACCACTCATACCGGCTGGCACAGGACTTTGCATAAAAAAGGCATTTAATTTTTACACTTTAGTGTAATTTCAGCTGCTTGCCTGCTGCTAGTGTGTGTCAGGCCGACTTCAACTGACTGTAGTGTGCCCACTGCCAGTGCCCACCCCTGTCATCCCGTGTGGCACAGGACTTTGCTTAAAAAAAAGGCACTTCATTTTTACACTTTAATCTAAGGTTAGTTGCCTGCCAGTGTGTGTCAGGCCGACTTCAACTGACTGTAGTGTGCCCACTGCCAGTGCCCACCCCTGTCATCCCGAGTGGCACAGGACTTTGCTTAAAAAATAGGCACTTAATTTTTACACTTTAATCTAAGGTTAGTTGCCTGCCAGTGTGTGTCAGGCTGACTTCCACTGACTGTAGTGTGCCCACTGCCAGTGCCCACCACTCATACCGGCTGGCACAGGACTTTGCTTAAAAAAGGCATTTAATTTTTACACTTTAATGTAATTTCAGCTGCTTGCCTGCTGCTAGTGTGTGTCAGGCCGACTTCAACTGACTGTAGTGTGCCCACTGCCAGTGCCCACCCCTGTCATACCGAGTGGCACAGGACTTTGCTTAAAAAATAGGCACTTAATTTTTACACTTTAATCTAAGGTTAGTTGCCTGCCAGTGTGTGTCAGGCTGACTTCCACTGACTGTAGTGTGCCCACTGCCAGTGCCCACCACTCATACCGGCTGGCACAGGACTTTGCTTAAAAAAGGCATTTAATTTTTACACTTTAATGTAATTTCAGCTGCTTGCCTGCTGCTAGTGTGTGTCAGGCCGACTTCAACTGACTGTAGTGTGCCCACTGCCAGTGCCCACCCCTGTCATACCGAGTGGCACAGGACTTTGCTTAAAAAATAGGCACTTAATTTTTACACTTTAATCTAAGGTTAGTTGCCTGCCAGTGTGTGTCAGGCTGACTTCCACTGACTGTAGTGTGCCCACTGCCAGTGCCCACCACTCATACCGGCTGGCACAGGACTTTGCATAAAAAAGGCATTTAATTTTTACACTTTAGTGTAATTTCAGCTGCTTGCCTGCTGCTAGTGTGTGTCAGGCCGACTTCAACTGACTGTAGTGTGCCCACTGCCAGTGCCCACCCCTGTCATACCGAGTGGCACAGGACTTTGCTTAAAAAATAGGCACTTAATTTTTACACTTTAATCTAAGGTTAGTTGCCTGCCAGTGTGTGTCAGGCTGACTTCCACTGACTGTAGTGTGCCCACTGCCAGTGCCCACCACTCATACCGGCTGGCACAGGACTTTGCTTAAAAAAGGCATTTAATTTTTACACTTTAATGTAATTTCAGCTGCTTGCCTGCTGCTAGTGTGTGTCAGGCCGACTTCAACTGACTGTAGTGTGCCCACTGCCAGTGCCCACCCCTGTCATACCGAGTGGCACAGGACTTTGCTTAAAAAATAGGCACTTAATTTTTACACTTTAATCTAAGGTTAGTTGCCTGCCAGTGTGTGTCAGGCTGACTTCCACTGACTGTAGTGTGCCCACTGCCAGTGCCCACCACTCATACCGGCTGGCACAGGACTTTGCATAAAAAAGGCATTTAATTTTTACACTTTAGTGTAATTTCAGCTGCTTGCCTGCTGCTAGTGTGTGTCAGGCCGACTTCAACTGACTGTAGTGTGCCCACTGCCAGTGCCAACCACTGATACCGGGTGGCACAGTAGCTTGCCGATAAATAAGGCATTTAATTTTTAGACAGTAGTCTAAATTCAGTTGCTTGCCTGCTGCCAGTGTGTGTCAGGCCCTCTTCCACTGACTGTAGTGTGCCCACTGCCAGTGCCAACCACTCATACCGGGTGGCACAGTAGCTTGCCGATAAATAAGGCATTTAATTTTTACACTTTAGTGTAATTTCAGTTGCTTGCCTGCTGCCAGTGTGTGTCAGGCCCGCTTCCACTGACTGTAGTGTGCCCACTGCCAGTGCCAACCACTGATACCGGGTGGCACAGTAGCTTGCCGATAAATAAGGCATTTAATTTTTAGACAGTAGTCTAAATTCAGTTGCTTGCCTGCTGCCAGTCAGTGTGTCAGGCCCTCTTCCACTGACTGTAGTGTGCCCACTGCCAGTGCCAACCACTCATACCGGGTGGCACAGTAGCTTGCCGATAAATAAGGCATTTAATTTTTACACTTTAGTGTAATTTCAGTTGCTTGCCTGCTGCCAGTGTGTGTCAGGCCCGCTTCTACTGACTGTAGTGTGCCCACTGCCAGTGCCAACCACTGATACCGGGTGGCACAGTAGCTTGCCGATAAATAAGGCATTTAATTTTTACACTTTAGTGTAATTTCAGTTGCTTGCCTGCTGCCAGTGTGTGTCAGGCCCGCTTCCACTGACTGTAGTGTGCCCACTGCCAGTGCCAACCACTGATACCGGGTGGCACAGTAGCTTGCCGATAAATAAGGCATTTAATTTTTAGACAGTAGTCTAAATTCAGTTGCTTGCCTGCTGCCAGTCAGTGTGTCAGGCCCTCTTCCACTGACTGTAGTGTGCCCACTGCCAGTGCCAACCACTCATACCGGGTGGCACAGTAGCTTGCCGATAAATAAGGCATTTAATTTTTACACTTTAGTGTAATTTCAGTTGCTTGCCTGCTGCCAGTGTGTGTCAGGCCCGCTTCTACTGACTGTAGTGTGCCCACTGCCAGTGCCAACCACTGATACCGGGTGGCACAGTAGCTTGCCGATAAATAAGGCATTTAATTTTTAGACAGTAGTCTAAATTCAGTTGCTTGCCTGCTGCCAGTGTGTGTCAGGCCCGCTTCCACTGACTGTAGTGTGCCCACTGCCAGTGCCAACCACTGATACCGGGTGGCACAGTAGCTTGTCGATAAATAAGGCATTTAATTTTTACACTTTAGTGTAATTTCAGTTGCTTGCCTGCTGCCAGTGTGTGTCAGGCCCGCTTCCACTGACTGTAGTGTGCCCACTGCCAGTGCCAACCACTGATACCGGGTGGCACAGTAGCTTGCCGATAAATAAGGCATTTAATTTTTAGACAGTAGTCTAAATTCAGTTGCTTGCCTGCTGCCAGTGTGTGTCAGGCCCTCTTCCACTGACTGTAGTGTGCCCACTGCCAGTGCCAACCATTCATACCGGGTGGCACAGTAGCTTGCCGATAAATAAGGCATTTAATTTTTACACTTTAGTGTAATTTCAGTTGCTTGCCTGCTGCCAGTGTGTGTCAGGCCCTCTTCCACTGACTGTAGTGTGCCCACTGCCAGTGCCAACCACTGATACCGGGTGGCACAGTAGCTTGCCGATAAATAAGGCATTTAATTTTTAGACAGTAGTCTAAATTCAGTTGCTTGCCTGCTGCCAGTGTGTGTCAGGCCCACTTCCACAGACTGTAGTGTGCCCACTGCCAGTGCCAACCACTCATACCGGGTGGCACAGTACCTAGCACGCGTAGTACCACTTATCTAAAAAAAAAATGACAGGCAGAGGCAGGCCACCCCGCAGGGGCCGTCGTGGTCGTGGTGCTGTGATTTCCACTGTCCCTGGAATAATGCCCAGTTTTCAGAGGCCACGTACCCTGAACCCGAAAAATTCAGAGGACGTAGTTGACTGGCTTAGACAGGACACCCAATCTTCAACAGCTTCCGCTAAGAACCTTGACGCACCATCCTCCTCCAACTCAGCTTCGGTCACCTGCTCTCAAGTTACCACGCACCCGCCCGTCGCCACTACCACCACAGCCACCACAGCCGCTTCACTTGATCCGTCAGAGGAGTTATTTACACATCAGTTGGATGCAATTAGTGATGCGCAACCATTATTGCCAGATGATGTAGATTACGGGGATATGTCTCAGTCAGGCAGGATTACACACATGGACGTACAGTGTGATGATGATGATGTTGTACCCGCTGCTGCTTCCTTTGCTGAGGTGTCAGATACAAGTGAAGCGGTTGATGATGACGATGTGTCCACGGATGCCACGTGGGTGCCTGCTCGAAGAGAAGAAGAGGGGGAAAGTTCTGAAGGGGAGACAGAGAGAATGAGGAGACGAGTTGGAAGCAGGGGGAGGTCGTCGCAAGGAGTTAGTGGCACAGTCAGACAGCATGTATCGGCACCTGGGGTCAGCCAGACAGCACGCCAGTCAACGCATGCTGTTGCCACCACTAGAATGCCGTCATTGCAAAGCTCAGCAGTGTGGCATTTTTTTTGTGTGTCTGCCTCTGATAAAAGCAATGCCATTTGCAACCTGTGCCAAAAGAAACTGAGTCGTGGGAAGTCCAACACCCACCTTGGTACAACTGCTTTGCGAAGGCACATGATCTCACATCACAAACGCCTATGGGATCAACACATGAGTACAAGCAGCACACAAACTCAAAGCCACCATGCTCCTCCTGGTCCTGCATCTTCAGCCACGTCAACCACTGCTGTCCTCCCTGCCCCCTCTCAACCACCCGCCACTCCATCTCTCACCTTCAGCAGTTCCTGCTCATCTGCCCACAGTCAGGTGTCTGTCAAGGACATGTTTGAGCATAAGAAGCCAATGTCACAAAGTCACCCCCTTGCCCGGCGACTGACAGCTGGCTTGACGGAACTCTTAGCCCGCCAGCTTTTACCATACCAGCTGGTAGAGTCTGAGGCCTTCAAAAAATTTGTCGCTATTGGGACACCACAGTGGAAGGTACCCGGACGAATTTTTTTTTCAAAAAAGGCAATCCCAAACCTCTACCATGTCATTGAAAAGGAAGTCATGGCATCTCTGGCATACAGTGTTGGGGCAAGGGTCCATCTGACCACTGATACCTGGTCTGCAAAGCACGGTCAGGGCAGGTATATCACGTATACTGCGCATTGGGTCAACCTGCTGACGGCTGACAAGCATGGAATGCGTGGCTCTGCAGCGGAGTTGGTGACACCACCACGACTTGCAGGCAGACCTACTGCCACCTACTCTACTCCTACTCCATCCTCTTTAATTTCCTCCTCGGCTGAGTCCTCTTCTGCTGCGGCGTCTGGCTGCACATCAACTGATTCCCCCCAGCTCCCCAGGGGCTATTCCACATCCCGGATACGACAGTGTAACGCTATCTTGGGGTTGACTTGCCTGAAAGCAGAGAGCCACACAGGACCAGCACTCCTGTCCGCCCTGAACGCACAGGTGGATCAGTGGCTGACCCCGCACCAACTGGAGATCGGCAAAGTGGTGTGTGACAATGGAAGCAATCTGTTGGCGGCATTAAATTTGGGCAAGTTGTCACATGTGCCGTGCATGGCACATGTGTTGAATCTCATCGTACAACGTTTTGTGTCTAAGTACCCAGGCTTACAGGACGTCCTCAAGCAGGCCAGGAAGGTGTGTGGCCATTTCAGGCGTTCCTACACGGCCATGGCGCACTTTTCCGATATTCAGCGGCGAAACAACATGCCAGTGAGGCGCTTGATATGCGACAGCCCGACACGTTGGAATTCAACACTCCTAATGTTCGACCGCCTGCTCCAACAAGAAAAAGCCGTCAACGAGTATTTGTATGACCGGGGTGCTAGGACAGCCTCTGCGGAGCTGGGAATCTTTTTGCCACGTTACTGGACACTCATGCGCAATGCCTGTAGGCTTATGCGTCCTTTTGAGGAGGTGACAAACCTAGTCAGTCGCACCGAAGCCACCATCAGCGACCTCATCCCATTTGTTTTCTTCCTGGAGCGTGCCCTGCGAAGAGTTCTGGATCAGGCTGTAGATGAGCGTGAAGAGGAAGAGGAAGAGTTGTGGTCACCATCACCACCAGAAACAGCCTTGTCATCATCGCTTGCCGGACCTGCAGCAACGCTGGAAGAGGAGTATGAGGAAGAGGAGTCAGAGGAGGAATGTGGCGGCTTTGAGGAGGAGGAAGACCAACCACAGCAGGCACCCCAGGGTGCTCGTTGTTGTCACCTATCTGGGACCCATGGTGTTGTACGTGGCTGGGGGGAAGAACAGACCGTCAATGACATCAGTGAGGACGAGGAACGGGAAATGAGAAGCTCTGCATCCAACCTTGTTCAAATGGGGTCTTTCATGCTGTCATGTCTGTTGAGGGACCCACGTATAAAAAGGATAAAGGAGAACGATCTGTACTGGGTGACCACGCTACTAGACCCCCGGTATAAGCAGAAAGTGGCAGAAATGTTACAAAATTACCGAAAGTCGGAAAGGATGCAGCAGTTCAAAACCAAACTAAAAAATATGCTTTACACAGCTTATAAGGGAGATGTCACAGCACAACGGGAATCTAACAGGGGAAGAGGTGAGTGTAATCCTCCTCCTACCACGGCGGCAAGGACTGGACGATTTACAGATGTGTTGTTGATGGAGGACATGCGGAGCTTTTTCAGTCCTACTCATCGCCACAGCCCTTCGGGATCCAGCCTTAGAGAACGACTCGACCGACAGGTAGCAGACTACCTCGCCTTAACAGCAGATATCGACACTCTGAGGAGCAATGAACCCCTTCACTACTGGGTGTGCAGGCTTGACCTGTGGCCTGAGCTATCCCAGTTTGCGATAGAACTTCTGGCCTGCCCTGCTTCAAGTGTCCTGTCAGAAAGGAGCTTCAGTGCAGCAGGAGGCATTGTCACTGACAAGAGAAGTCGCCTCGGTCAAAAAAGTGTTGATTACCTCACCTTCATAAAGATGAATGAGGCATGGATCCCGAAGGGACTGACAGTGGGGGATACGTTTGACTAACAAAAGGCCTGATTACATGCCTTGGCCTCAAAATGGTCCCCACGCTGCTGTATTTAATGTCTGCATACCGGATGACTTTCGTGAATTCTCCACCACCAACTAGGGTTCAAGCCGTAATGTTTTAGTCACTTTTCTGCCTGGAAAACATAAATTTTTCCGGCCGCTGCTACAATAGCGTCTGCAACAGTGCCATTATTTTTCAGGCATGTGTACATGCCTAATTTTTCTGTCCTATGGTGCAGCACTGTGGCTGCAAAAACAAACCAAAAAAAAAAGGCACATACAAGTGTCAATTCCCCTTCGTGATCGTTACCTTGTTGTGGTGAAGGGGCTTGCGTATCACAATGAAGCAATCATCATCACCTCTATAAAAGTGTGTTGGCAATGTTGCCACACCCCAGATGATAAGGCCGTTGCTTCATTATGGTCAGACCAAAAGCGATCGGGTGGCCACGCTACTAGACCCCCGGTATAAGCAGAAAGTGGCAGAAATGTTACCAAATTACCAAAAGTCGGAAAGGATGCAGCAGTTCAAAACCAAACTAAAAAATATGCTTTACACAGCTTATAAGGGGGATGTCAATGGGGGATTCGACAATGGTTAATCAATTCGACCGGATAGGGTCCGTAACAGGGATTAAACTGATAGCAATAGTACTAGTTAAGACACCACTCATATAGGGTGTCACAGCACATTGCTCTGTGCACGCGCAGTGCCCCAATTTGGGAGTAAGAGGACCGACCAAGCTGCTTTTTCCATCTCCCGGTTCCTGAAATCAATTCAGTTTAGTGTATGAGAGTTTGGTCTGTCACTGTGAAGGCAGTCGAAGGTACCCGGCCTAAATTTTTTTTCATAAAAGGCAATTCCTGATATGGGACGTAACAGGGATTAAACTGATGAGAATAATACTACAGAAAATACCACTCATATCGGTGGAGGGAGCCAGCGTTTTTTAACCATCTCCCCGTTCAAAAAATCTATTTAATAAATGGCCCCCAGATTGGGGATGTTAGAGGGATTAAACTGATGAGAATAGTACTACAGAAAATACCACTCATATCGGGTGTGACAGTAAATTGCACGGCGCAGATGCAGTCACCGTGGTTTAAAACAGAGTGGAGGGAGCCAGCGTTTTTTTAACCATCTCCCCGTTCGAAAAATCTATTCAATAAATGGCACCCAGATTGGGGACGTTAGAGGGATTAAACTGATGAGAATAGTACTACAGAAAATACCACTCATATCGGGTGTGACAGTAAATTGCACGGCGCAGACGCAGTCACCGTGGTTTAAAACAGAGTGGAGGGAGCCAGGTTTTTTTTAACCATCTCCCCGTTCGAAAAATCTATTCAATAAATGGCACCCAGATTGGGGACGTTAGAGGGATTAAACTGATGAGAATAGTACTACAGAAAATACCACTCATATCGGGTGTGACAGTAAATTGCACGGCGCAGACGCAGTCACCGTGGATTAAAACAGAGTGGAGGGAGCCAGCGTTTTTTTAACCATCTCCCCGTCCGAAAAATCTGTTTAATAAATGGCCCCCAGATTGGGGAGTCGGGGACGTTAGAGGGATTAAACTGATGAGAATAGTACTACAGAAAATACCACTCATATCGGGTGTGACAGTAAATTGCACGGCGCAGACGCAGTCACCGTGGATAAAAACAAAGGGGAGGGAGCCAGCGTTTTTTTAACCATCTCCCCGTTCGAAAAATCAATTCAATTGACCTTTCGGGGACCCTTGGTGTTGTACGTGGCTGGGTGGAGGAAGAAACCTTCAATGACATCACCGGGACGTGGCTAGCTTGGTATCCAACCTTGTGCAAATGGGGAGTTTGCGGTTGTGCAAATGAACTGTTTGCGGTGCATTAAAAGGGGAGTTTGGTCTGTCAATGTCTGTGATGCGGGCGTAACCCTTACACTACCTGATCGATACAACATCATACCTGATCGTATACACACACTGGATGTTTTAAAGCACGTTATTCCAAACAATTTAGGAATGTTAGTTGATTTATGCCCTTTATGGATTAAAACCCGACTCTGCGTCCACTACGTAATTTTCCATGGGAGTTTTGCCATAGATCCCCCTCCGGCATGCCACAGTCCAGGTGTTAGACCCCTTGAAACAACTTTCTCATCACTATTGTGGCCAGAAAGAGTCCCTGTGGGTTTTAAAATTCGCCTGTCTATTGAAGTCTATGGCGGTTCGCCCGGTTCGCCAGTTCGCGAACATTTGCGGAAGTTCGCGTTCGCTGTTCGCGAACTGAAAATTTTATGTTCGCGACATCACTAATCAGCAGCAGCTAGTGCTGGCTGACACTGTTGTTTTATTTAGTATGGCTGTAAAGCCGATCCGGGACGGTTCTTATTGGGAGCAGCCAAAGAGCAGGGCAGACTGTTCCCAACATTTCCAGGCCGGGTTTTGGGCTGGGCTATAAAAACCCAGCCAGCAGTCTCAGCTGGGTGGAACGTATTCTCCATCTGACAGTGGAGCTTGGTCAGGCTCTGTTTTGGGACCTAGACATTTGGTACTGTGCTGGAGTGACACTGCTGGGAATCAGGCGCCCTAAAGCATGCTGTGGACAAATCAGCCTGCCAGGTGACATCTTTGTTCTGTGGACTTTGTGCGGTGTGAATTAACACCAGGACTCTGCTAAGTGTTTGTGTTACTTTTTTCCTTTGGTGTGAATAAACACTGAACCTTTTGCTTTACTACCGTGTTCTTGCCTCGGTACTGCGACCGCTTACCGTGCCTACCATAGCAAATCCCTACAGTATGTATGTATGTGTGCATGTTCTGCGAAAACTCAAAAACCATCCATTTCAACGAAACTTGGTATACACATCCCTTGTTACCTGGAAAGAAATCTAGCGGGGGTCTCAGCTCTCTAGGACGTACCGTTCCTGAGATATTCAAAAAAAATGACCTGCATTATCCAATACAAGCCTGCCAGCCTTTCACTTAAATCCTAACAGCCATACAGATGGTCACATGTCCCTTATCAGCCAATAGAAGCTCGCAGGTCCTACTCCAGGTTGCCATAGCAACTGATCACAGGTTTTAGCAGTTCGCAGGTCCTGAAATATTCAGTCATATTACGTATGACGGCACAACTACACTGCTACATGCATGGGGGGCAGGAGCCACTGTTAAAAGGGCGGTCACAGTTAAAGGGGTGGCCACTGTGAAAGTCACTGTTAAAGGGGCGGTCACTGTAAAAGTCACTGTTAAAGGGGTGGTCACTGTAAAAGTCACTGTTAAAGGGGCGGTCACTGTGAAAGTCACTGTTAAAGGGGTGGTCACTGTGAAAGTCACTGTTAAAGGGGGGGCCACTGTGAAAGTCACTGTTAAAGGGGGCGGTTCCTGTTAAAGGGGCGGTCACTGTGAAAGTCACCGTTAAAGGGGAGGTCACTGTTAAAGGGGTGGCCACTGTGAAATCACTGTTAAAGGGGAGGTCACTTAATGGGGCAGCCACTGTGAAAGTCACTGTTAAAAGGGCGGTCACTGTGAAAGTCACTGTTAAAGGGGCGGTCACTGTGAAAGTCACTTTTAAAGGGGTGGTCACTGTGAAAGTCACTGTTAAAGGGGCGGTCACCGTTAAAGTGGCGGCCATTGTGAAAGTCACTGTTATTTAATATAAAATTGCAATAAATAAATAAATACCCGAGCAATGCCGGGTCATCAGCTAGTATGCCTATAAATAAAAGGCTCTTCACTCTCCAGTGCTGAATGGCTCCAGATGTTGGAAAGCATTGCCCAAAGATCTATAAATACGCTGACATTGGAATGTTCCTGTAAAGTCCAAGTAAGGTCTATATTGCACATGTTGTGCCAGGATACCTTCCAACTTACTTTTAAGCTTGTGTCTTCCTGGGTGACATGCTCCACACCTGCTGGACCTGTCTGGGAATTAGTAGGTTCTGGATGCGATTCTACCATCTCATTCACACTTTACCTCTAGGAAGCACTTCTCCACAGAACTATGGAAGCATTGCCTAGTGCAAAGCTGCCAAGCAGACAGCAGTAAAGGCTTGGAAACAGTAAAGACTTTTAAGATGTCAAGAAATGAATGAATTATATAATATATGATTAATTGAAGATTAGAGGCTTACTTTCCTTGCCACTATCTTTCAAACGTAACCCATCCCACTTTTTAAAATTTGGATGTTCTACCCAATTGGTCCTCCATTTATGGATCCTCTTGATATCATATTCCCTGGCCTTCACAGGCCAGCTGGTCTTAGTTCTATAATTTTTGCTGGAATGTGACTATGTTATGCTTTTGTTATTGAAAATTCTATAAAATCTATTTATTGTCACTGGATTAATCAGGTCTCCATCAGACGCAGCACGAGGAACAACAGGGTTTTATTCACAAATAACAAGAAAACATATTAATATAACTTTTTCAGTAAGATCAGAATCTCAGCACATCTGCTTCTGGTTTTCTTCTCTCTCAGCTCTCTCTCTGTACATGTGCAGCAAGTCTCCGCCCCTTCCTGCCTTTTTTTTTTAGCAGTACTTTATTGACAATATAACACTGTGTCTGTAAACAGGCATTTCAGTCATCAACTGTTGCTCCACCTGTAATATACCACGACCTGATTCAGAACCTCACTCAGGCTCCACGATTATATCCACATAATCCACTCAGTCGAGTCTTATTCAAAAGGTTATTCGCGAGGTATAAATAATACTCACTCTTTTGAAGCTTTGCTTGTATTTTTCGGTCATATAAATAAATCGCTATAATGCATAGCAATCCTGAGAGCGCTGAACTGATTGCTACCCCATGCTGTTCGACGTGACCCCCGAAAGGACTGAAAAATAAAGCCAAACTTTAAAAGAGTGAGTATTATTTATACCTCACGCATAACCTTCTGTAAACAGGCAATCACATAATGTATTTGTTGCAATACACAGAATAATAAGCATTATTCCAACACCCCCACCCAACAACTACTTATCCTGTAAGTCCCATAGCTGGCAGCCTCTTTGGTATGGTTCGCTGCATACAATAGTGCCTCCACTGCTTGCCTGTAACTTAGTGAGTTTCCATGTTTGAAGTTGATAAAGGGATTCCATTTCCTCATCAGCAGCTTTAATCCATTTCTGTCTTACTTTGATCAAGGTTAAGGAAGAAGTTTCTGTTAGTTGCTCCAGAGTCTATACACCATGCATGTTCTGATAGACTTGAATTAATAATAAATGCAGCTTCAGTACTTGGAGTGTTACTTTCTTCATTGTTCATCACTCCGCCTTTTTAGCTGATTCATTCTACCTTTCCCAACTTTGCAATCAGCTTTCAGATGACCTGTTTTCTTGCACAAAAAACACTGACGTGTCTCTTTTAAATCAGTTTTGCGTGTGACTAGATCCTGTGTCTTTAATGCAGATGGAAAACTTTTATTTCTTCTCCAATACCGCAGGTGCTCTACAAGGTATTTCTTATGTAGTCCTGCACAGTGATGGTCAGTTCGCAGTGTTTGCCAGCGAACACATGCGGGCTGCCATCTTGACTCACCCGTCCGGCGATGCACAGGTAAGCCCTTACCTGTGCTTGTGCCAGGAGACAGTCTGAAATCAAATGCGGTCACCGGGAGCAGGCAGTTCCGAGAACAACCCGATGAAGGCCCCCGGCGGCTGTTCTCAGAACTACCTGCTCCCAGTGACCGCATTTGGTTTCAGACCGGCTCCCTGCACAGGTAAGGGCTTACCTGTGCATCGCCGGACGGGTGAGTCAAGATGGCAGCCCGCATGTGTTCGCTGGCGAACACTGCGAGCTGACCATCACTGGTCCTGCATATTCTGGCCCTTGTTTATCTTAGACTGGTAAAGTTTTAAATAGAGCTTGTTGCTGAGATTCATGCACTTTCTGCAGCGCCTCTCACATCTCTTTTGCAGTTTTACGTTTCCATACTGTATGTGCATAACGTGATCATCATCTATACTGAGGGGGATAGTGTTCTGTGATTTCTGATCCTTCTCCAGACAATCCTCTGGTAGTGGATCAGGTTTACATTCTTGTGTGTATTTCCACATTCCTTCTCTTACAAGAAGCCTCTTCATTTAAAATTTCCAGGATTTGTAGTAATGGTAAGTCAGGACTGGAATTGTGAATTTAACTGAGCTGCTGCTGGCAGCCATCTTTGCTTTTCTTTGCTCACTGCTGTCCTTCTGTACATTGTGTGCTTCTGGGACCATAACCTGTTGGCAGCGGATTAATCAGCTCTCTGTCCGGGGTAGCACGAGGAGCAACAAGGTTTTATTCAGCAATAACTGCACAATATATGAATATAACTTTCAGTAAGATCAGAATCTCAGCAGATCTGCTTCTGGCCTTCTTCTCTCTCAGCTCTCTCTCTGTACATGTGCAGCAAGTCTCCGCCCCTTCCTGCCTAACAGGCAATCGCATAATGTAGTTGTTATAATACACAAAATAATAAGGATTATTCCAGCACTATTGTCTCAAAATATACTGTAAAGGCAACAGCTTGCTAGAAATCCTACCTGAGCCTGTTACCTGTTGATCTGCCAGTTTTAACATTCATGGGTGGGAACAAAAAAAACTGTAAGTATGTGAGAGGGTGGGGATATACCCTTAAGTGGATCTTCATGTGAACTGGGATTATTTGCAGGGTGCTCCTATGAACCACACAGGCTGCATCAGTTTAATGTTAGGAACTTATAGACTGTTATTGCCAGTAGTACTAACTCCAGCCACCAGATGCAGCTGTGTCCCTGGTGAGCTGGGCTGGACTGTGTTCTAAGGCTGCAGGAAGTAAGAAAACTCTGTTGGTGCTGCAGGACGAGAGACTCTGCTCTACCCACTCTGCTGTGCACGCCACCGCTTGAGGTTCTTTCGGCCAGACATGAACAGTGACTTTGCGTCTGGAGTATAAGGTACTCTGTGTATCTCAGTATTGCTATGTGGTGTTATGGTCTATAGAAGTTTCGGCAGCTCTGAGTCTGATACTCTGCCGAGTGATAAGTTTGTGAACCCCGTGCTGTGCCACCAGCGGATGGCCCTGCAGACACTTCAGGCGGATCTATAACGTTAAGGGGAGATAATATAGCTTTGGCACTTGTACACAAGTTCTTGCCTATAGTTAAATTTAGAAGCACCTTTCACTACATAAGACAATTTTCGATAACGGGTGGCTCACCCAACCAATACCGTATATAGGTGCTCAGGTTTAGCTGATTCACCCAATCAGAAAAAGTGGAATATAGATATAAATGTAGTAAAACCGGCACTCTTCACTTGATTGACCACACTGAGAGCAATATAGGTATATACAATGTATTTATTTATTTAGACTATGGTTGTAAAAGTATGTTGGAAAGGTGTCCCTTTGAGAGGGGGGGAGGGGGAGGGAGTGAGTATTGCCCCTCCAAGTTCAAACTTGGGGTGTAAATAAAAAATGCATGAGATTGCAAAGATAGTAAAAAAATATAGTAAAAAAAAATATATATATATATAATCCGGATAAAAATTGATTTCTGCGTAAAAAAGGTCAATTAATTAGTTAAAAAGAGGGTTAATTAATTAAGAGTTAGAAAAAATATGCATGGGGTGCATAAGATGCATATCTTGTTTTCACCCTTATGAGGGAGGGGGAGATTCCTTGTATTTGCAGTCCTGCATCAAGAATATAGATATCTTCAATGTTCGTCTATAGTCAGACGTATAGTAGTTAATATAGGTGGTTACAGGTATGGGGATATGTAGATGTATAGGTGGCAGATTGATCAACCAGTGATAGCTTTTACCATATATTTCTATTAGTGATGAGCGGCAGGTGCCATATTCAATTTCGACGAAATTCGCGAATATTCAATAGAATATTCGTTTTATATTCATCGAAATCGAATATTCGTCATTATTCTTGTTATCGCGATTAATATGCGATTTAAATAATCGCGTATTGCGATTTTAACTTAAAGACTACTCTCCTATTGAAATAGCAATGCGATTAATTCAAGTTATAATAATCGAATTTCGATTTTAACTTAGCACTGCTATATTCCATATTAAGCTAATATGGAATATAGCAGTGCTAAGTTAAAATCGAAATTCGATTATTATTACTTGAATTATTTTTTTTTTTTTTATTGTTATATTTTTTTCTTTCCCACTTCCCTAAAGTTGTTCTTACCTGTCCTTTGGATTCCTGGCTTCCTGGCTGCTCCAGTCAGTGCCCGTTGCCGCTTCTGCCGACTTCCGCGTTCTTGGAGCGTCCCCATCACCATGGGAACGTCTCCATATACTACAGGGTGGGCCATTTATATGGATACACCTTAATAAAATGGGAATGGTTGGTGATATTAACTTCCTGTTTGTGGCACATTAGTATATGTGAGGGGGGAAACTTTTCAAGATGGGTGGTGACCATGGCGGCCATTTTTAAGTCGGCCATTTTGAATCCAACTTTTGTTTTTTCAATAGGAAGAGGGTCATGTGACACATCAAACCTATTGGGAATTTCACAAGAAAAACAATGGTGTGCTTGGTTTTAACGTAACTTTATTCTTTCATGAGTTATTTACAAGTTTCTGACCACTTATAAAATGTGTTCAATGTGCTGCCCATTGTGTTGGATTGTCAATGCAACCCTCTTCTCCCACTCTTCACACACTGATAGCAACACTGCAGGAGAAATGCTAGCACAGGCTTCCAGTATCCGTAGTTTCAGGTGCTGCACATCTCGTATCTTCACAGCATAGACAATTGCCTTCAGATGACCCCAAAGATAAAAGTCTAAGGGGGTCAGATCGGAAGACCTTGGGGGCCATTCAATTGGCCCACGATGACCAATCCACTTTCCAGGAAACTGTTCATCTAGGAATGCTCGGACCTGACAACCATAATGTGGTGGTGCACCATCTTGCTGGAAAAACTCAGGGAACGTGCCAGCTTCAGTGCATAAAGAGGGAAACACATCATCATGTAGCAATTTCGCATATCCAGTGGCCTTGAGGTTTCCATTGATGAAGAATGGCCCCACTATCTTTGTACCCCATATACCACACCATACCATCAATTTTTTTGTTCCAACAGTCTTGGAGGGATCTATCCAATGTGGGTTAGTGTCAGACCAATAGCGGTGGTTTTGTTTGTTAACTTCACCATTCACATAAAAGTTTGCCTCATCACTGAACAAAATCTTCTGCGTAAACTGAGGGTCCTGTTCCAATTTTTGTTTTGCCCATTCTGCAAAGTCAGTGCAGCGATCTGGGTCATCCTCGTTGAGATGCTGCAGTAGCTAAAGTTTGTAAGGGTGCCATTTGTGAGTAGCTAATATCCGCCGAAGGGATGTTCGACTAATGCCACTCTCCAGTGACATGCGGCGAGTGCTACGCTGTGGGCTCTTGCTGAATGAAGCTAGGACAGCCACTGATGTTTCTTCATTAGAGACAGATTTCATGCGTCCACATTTTGGCAAATCCAACACTGACCCAGTTTCTCGAAACTTAGCAAGCAGTTTGCTAACTGTAACATGGGAGATGGGTGGTCTCGTAGGGTGTCTTGCATTGAAATCTGCTGCATTGACCCGGTTACTGCGTTCACCAGACATCAACACAATTTCTATCCGCTCCTCACGTGTTAACCTCGGCGACATGTCATTGGCTGTAAACAAAGAGAAACTTGTAAATAACTCATGAAAGAATAAAGTTACGTTAAAACCAAGCACACCATTCCCAATAAATTTGATGTGTCACATGACCCTCTTCCTATTGAAAAAACTAAAGTTGGATTCAAAATGGCCAACTTCAAAATGGCCACCATGGTCACCACCCATCTTGAAAAGTTTCCCCCCTCACATATACTAATGTGCCACAAACAGGAAGTTAATATCACCAACCATTCCCATTTTATTAAGGTATATCCATATAAATGGCCCACCCTGTAGAATGTACTGTCGGATTTGAGAATTACGTGAAAAATCGCAATTCGATTATTTCAAGTTATAATAATTGAATTTCGATTTTAACTTAGCACTGCTATATTTAATTCTAGCCTAATATGGAATATAGCAGTGCTAAGTTAAAATCGAAATTCGATTATTATAACTTGAATTAATCGAATTGCAATTTCAACTTGGACCTGGTTTACTATGGTTGGCTTGGTAGAATTAGCGAATATGACGAATGTATTCGTCATATTCCACAAAACGAATATAACGAATGTATTCGTCATATTCCACAAAACGAAGATAACGAAGTATTCTGCATCTTCGTTTTAGCTACCTATTCATCAACTTCGCTAATTCTAGCAATCATATAGGAAAGTTTACTATAGAGACAGCTGTGTTTAATTCGCTATGCGATTATATTACTTTGCTTTTTTTTTATAAATAGAATAATTATAATAATTATCAGGTATTATAATTATTCTATTTTTTTTTTTTAAAAAAGCAGTCATATAATCGCATAGCGAATTAAACTTAGCTGTCTCTATAGTAAACTTTCCTATATGATTGCTAGAATTAGCGAAGTTGATGAATAGGTAGCTAAAACGAAGATGCAGAATACTTCGTTATCTTCGTTTTGTGGAATATGACGAATACATTCGTTATATTCGTTTTGTGGAATATGACGAATACATTCGTCATATTCGCTAATTCTACCAAGCCAACCATAGTAAACCAGGTCCAAGTTGAAATCGCAATTCGATTAATTCAAGTTATAATAATCGAATTTCGATTTTAACTTAGCACTGCTATATTCCATATTAGGCTAGAATTAAATATAGCAGTGCTAAGTTAAAATCGAAATTCGATTATTATAACTTGAAATAATCGAATTGCGATTTTTCACGTAATTCTCAAATCCGACAGTACATTCTAGTATATGGAGACGTTCCCATGGTGATGGGGACGCTCCATGAGCACGGAAATCGGCAGAAGCGGCAACGGGCACTGACTGGAGCAGCCAGGAAGCCAGGAATCCAAAGGACAGGTAAGAACAACTTTAGGGAAGTGGGAAAGAAAAAAATATAACAATAAAAAAAAAAAAAGAATATTCTAAATATCGAATTTATATCACTATATTCGAAATATTCGCGAATTAGCGAAGTGCCGATATTCGCGAAAAAAATACGATATTCGAATATTCGCGCTCAACACTAATTTCTATACATTCATCACCCAATAATGTATATCTTTCTGAGATCTCTAGTTCAGGAATCTCTTAATATATCCATACAGTGTACAGTCCATATAGTGTACAATAGGATGATGACAGTTAGTAATAGGTTTAGCTTTTCTCCTTATTCGTATGCCAGTCACTGTGGACCATAGAGTACATAGAGGTGCAAAAAAATGGATGCAAAAAATGGATGTATCAGTCAGTTTGTTATGCCTAGTGCGGCGTCCCACACATTGTTAGGCTCACACCCTGACTGAAGCTACCTTTCTCCGGTGAACTCAGCGAACGCCGAACAGACCCGAGACACGTGGGATGCCAGTGACGTCACAGACACGTGGGACGCCGAAGGATACAATCCTGGAAGGCGCATCGGCGGCTGTAACGAGCGGCACCAACGGAGAAAGGTAGCTTCAGTCAGGGTGTGAGCCTAACAATGTGTGGGACGCCGCACTAGGCATAACAAACTGACTGATACATCCATTTTTTTGCAGATAAACGGACCATGCCTAGCAACCCTATTTTAAGCACAGGTAAAAGTAGGCAGTGCAGGGAACAAAAATGTAAAAAATGTGGAATTATGGGGTAGTTGAATACACAGTGAAAAGTTGAAATAGGGCCACCACAATCCAATACTCCAAAAAAAAAAAAAATACTCCTTTAAAAGGAGCTTGTCAAAAGGATTAGAAAATCTTGATGATAATCCCAGGCAGCATAACCTTAGGCCTCATGCACATGACTGTTGTTTTGGTCCTCATCCGAGCCACTGTTTTAGCGGCTCGGATGCTGACCCATTCACTTCAATGGTACCGCAAAAGATGCGGACATCACTCTGTGTGCTGTCCGCATCCGTTGCTCCGTTCCGTAGCCCCGCAAAAAAAATATAACATGTCCTATTCTTGCCCGTTTTGTGGGCATTTCTACAATGGGCCGCCCATTCCGTTCCGCAAATTGTGGAAGGCACGCGGGCGGCTTCCGTTTTTTGCGGATCCGCGGTCTGCAGACCACAAAAGAACGGAACGGTAGTGTGCATTAGGCCTTACACTGGAAGAAAAAAAGAGCTTTAAAAAATTTGGAATCCAACCCCCAAATAATAATTAAGCCAGCAGATAAGGGAGGAGGGGTAGTGGTGCTGGATAAGGAGAATTGCGAGAGAGAAATGCATAGAACTGTTATCCGATAAGAGTACCTATATGATTATGAAAAAAGATCCCACTGTAGATTTTAAATGTGAACGAGATGTATTACTTCAGGAGGGTTTTGAAAGGGGAATTATAAATAAAAGGGAGTTGGAATATTTGAAAGTGAATTTTCCCAAGGTCCCAGTTATCTATCAATTACCAAAAATTCATAAGAGTCTGTCAGATCCGCCCAGGGGCGGACACAGGCAGCAGAGGGCCCCTGTGCAAAGAATGTGGCCATAGGCCATAGGTAAAGATTAATACAATGAGGTGTGGCAGCAGAAGGGACGCCAATTTGTCATCTTCCCCCAATCCTACAGGGAGAGGAAGGGGTGATCAGGGGCATAAAAATAGTGGAGACCCTTTATAGATACTGTGGTGTGTATTAATGTCACCTTAATGCTCCTACATAGTAATTTTTGCCCCTTTGTGCCAGCACACAGTAGTAATATCCACATTGTGCCATCTTAACAGTAGATATGGACAGATATGTGCCCCCTAACAGTAGTAATGCCCAGATATGTAGTAATACCCAGATATGTGCCCACCACAGTAGTTATGATGCCAGATTATGTGCCCCTTCAAAGTAATTGTGACAGATTATGTGCCCCCTCACAGTAGTTATGCCCAGATATGTGCCAACTTCACATTAGTTATGCCAGATATGTGCCACCTAACAGTAGTTATGGTCAGATATGTCCCCCTCACAGTAGTTATGGCCAGATATATGCCTCCTCACACAGACCTATTGAAATGAACGGGTCAGGATTTAGTCTGGATGATATGCATTTACACTGGCGCTGGATGCACTGAAGTTATGGAGAGGCCGGCGCCTCTTCATAACTTCAGCAGAACCACTTCCAGTTTAGGGGTTATTAAGACCGGTGTCTAAAACGCCGCTCTTAATAAGTAACCCATTTACACGACACGGACCATATGTATTTTGTGATCTGCAAATTACGGATGACGCCAATGTGCCATCTGCATTTTTTTGCAGACCCATTAACTAGCCTGCATGTTGCGGACCAGTATAGGACATGTCACATTTGCTATCCTTTGCGCAACAGACATACGGATGCGGAAAGCAAATGACTTCCATGTGCTTTCTGCATCTGTATGTCCGTTCTGCACAAGATGGAAAATGTGACACATCCTATATTTCTCTACAAAATGTGGACTGCAGGCCCATTTAAGTTAATGGGTCTGCAAAAATATATGGACCGCATACATATCTTGCCGATCTGCGGACCCCAAAATACATTAGATCTTGTTAATGCAGTATGTGGGTAAGGGACAGTCACAGGATGGCTAGAGGGGGACAGGAGGGATGGGTGGGGTAAAAAAAAATAACATACTAAGTCAAGTTCAGTGTCTGGCAGAGACAGTGGGCACTGGGACAGCCTCCGGTCCTCACTCACTTCTTCCTAAGTTGCTGCAGGCCTCACACATAAAGCACCAGAAGAGCTAGGAGAGGACCTGATGTGGGTGGGGCTACCACCAGGGGGTGGAGCTATCACAACATTTGATGGGGTGGGGCTACTAACATTACCAGATGGGAGGCGGAGCTACGACACAGTGAAGTGGCCCAGCACAGGCCTGGCTGAGCTGGTGTTAAACTCTTCATGACGCTGCCCACCAGACAGCAGGACTGAGCTGTATGGAGGATGGGGGGGGGGGGGCGATCGCAGATGCAGCTCAGGATGTGCTGCCCTGGCCCTGCTCCTCAGAGCTGTCCTGAGATTGAAGTCAGATAGTAAGGTGGGCCTCTTCTACATGCCGGATGGTGGGATGATGAATGGTCAAGCGGGGAGCGTGCAGCTCTCTGCTTCCCCATTACAATCAGCTGTCTCTGCGTCCTGTAGATGCATAGACAGCTTAATTGGAGGGCCCCCTCCCACGCTGGGCCCCTGTGTCCGCCTCTGGATCCACCGAGAAGACTGATAGTGTCCGGGATCGGCTCTCTGACAAGTAGATTAAGAGTACGTTGATTTTTTTTACAGAAATATGTGACACAGATGTCGTCATATCTAAAAGATACTGGTAGAGTCTTGGATATAATTAATGATTATAGTCCAGTATCTGAACACATATGGCTTGCCACAGCAGATGTGGCGTCTTTATATACAGTTATCCCCAAAGAGCTAGGGCTCAAAGCGATAAAAGAACAACTGGAAAATGACCCGGCTATGTCCCAACAACAAGCAGATTTTATCTGCCAGTGTTTGGATTTTTGTTTAAGTGAAAAAATATTTTTGGTTTGAAGATTTATACTACTTACAGAAGACTGGGATGGCGATGTGGGCGAAATTCGCCCCCAGTTTCGCCAATATTTACATGTAATCATGGGATAATGTCACTATTAATTAATTTGGGAGGGTGACCGTCGGGGCTTAGAGGATTTCATGATCGATATCAATAAGAACAATTATAATTTGTCCTTTACTAATGAGATCAGCTCTGAATGTGTTGATTTTCTTGATCTTACCATCTTCATTGAAGAGAACCAAATCAAAACAAAAAACTATTTTAAAAAAAGAGATGTAAAAGGGTACAGTGATGGTCAGTTCACAGTGTTCGCCAGCGAACACATGCGGGCTGCCATCTTTAGTAAGGTAGACTCACCCGTCCGGCGATGCACAGCTAAGCCTTACTTGTGCCGGGGGCCGGTCTAAAATCAAATGCAGTCACCGGGAGCAGGCAGTTCCGAGAACAGCCCGATGAAGGCCCCCGGTGGCTGTTCTCGGACGGATGTGTGAGTCTACCTTACTAAAGATGGCAGCCCGCATGTGTTCGCTGGTGAACACTGCGAACTGACCATCACTGAAGGGGTATATTGATGTAGAAAGTTGCCATCACGCCCCCTGGATAAAGAATATCCCCAAAGGTCAACTTATGAGAATACAGAGAAATTGTACAGATATAAAAGATTATAGAGAGCAGAGTCAGGTTATCTCAGAACGTTTCGGGGAAAAAGGATTTAAAAAAGAGGATTTAAATAGAATAAGAGAAGAGGTAGAGATCTGGGACAAAAATGCTGGTAAAAAAACAAAGACGGTAGAGAAGGATTACAGATTTACCTTTTTTACCCAATTTAATGCAATATTAGGACCCATGAAAAATAGTTTGAGCCAGAACTGGATGGTCTTAAAGAACGATCCCATTTTGGGGCCAGTTATTCAATTGAGACCAGAGGTACAATATAGAAGAGCGCCCAATATACGTGACTCTTTAGTAGATAATTATGAAATTGAAAAGAAATTCACATGTTGGGGTTTCTGCATTTTCATGCAGGAACAGCACAATGGAATTAAAAAAAGAAGGAAAATACACAAGAAATAAAATCAAGGAAGGGGTTAATTTTTAAACTAAAGGAGAAATGTCCTGCGAACAGATGGGAGTACTATATCTGTTAGAATGCCCTTGTGGGCTTCAATATGTTAGTAGTACCATGCGCAAATTAAAGAACAGGGTACAAGAGCACATTAGAAATATAAAATAGGTTTCGAAAATCAGAGTGCATCGTTGTATTTAAAAAAATCACATGGGAAAAACCCAAAAGGGTTGGTCTTCACAGGCATTGAAAAGGTGAAAGGGAATTGGCGTGGCGGGGACCCGGTTGCGAATATTAACCACCGGGAAATAGAATGGATCTATAGGATGAATACCCTGCAACCTGATGGGCTGAATGTCGATTATTGGTTAGAATTGGACATGTGACTTTTTTATGAATGAGAATCGAGCGCTCCGCAAATTGTTGCTTCCTGATCATGTTGGTCTTTATTATAGTGTGGATCTAGTGTTATTTAGAAGTTTTATTTTAGATTTTACATACTATAAGGCCTCATGCACACGACCGTATTTTTTTGCGGTCCGCAAAACGGGGTTCCGTTTTCCCGTGATCCGTGACCGTTTTTTCGTCCGTGGGTCTTCCTTGATTTTTGGAGGATCCACGGACATGAAAAAAAAGTCGTTTTGGTGTCCGCCTGGCCGTGCGGAGCCAAACGGATCCGTCCTGAATTACAATGCAAGTCAATGGGGACGGATCCGTTTGACCTTGACACAATATGGTGCCATTTCAAACGGATCCGTCCCCATTGACTTTCAATGTAGTCTGGAGTCCCTTTTATACCATCGGATCGGAGTTTTCTCCAATCCGATGGTATATTTTAACTTGAAGCGTCCCCATCACCATGGGAACGCCTCTATGTTAGAATATACTGTCGGATATGAGTTAGATCGTGAAACCTCATTTCCGACAGTATATTCTAACACAGAGGCGTTCCCATGGTGATGGGGACGCTTCTAGTTAGAATATACTACAAACTGTGTACATGACTGCCCCCTGCTGCCTGACAGCACCCGATCTCTTACAAGGGGCCGTGACCAGCACAATTAACCCCTCAGGTGCCGCACCTGAAGGGGTTAATTGTACTATCATATCCCCCTGTAAGAGATCAGGGCTGCCAGGCAGCAGGGGGCAGACCCCCCCCCTCCCCAGTTTGAATATCATTGGTGGCCAGTGCGGCCCCCCCCCTTCCTCCCTCTATTGTAATAATTCGTTGGTGGCACAGTGTGCCACCAACGATTTATTACAATAGAGGGAGGGGGGGGGCCGCACTGGCCACCAATGATATTCAAACTGGGGAGGGGGGGGGGGGGCTGCCCCCTGCTGCCTGGCAGCCCTGATCTCTTACAGGGGGCCGTGATCAGCACAATTAACCCCTTCAGGTGCCGCACCTGAAGGGGTTAATTGTGCTGATCACGGCCCCCTGTAAGAGATCGGGTGCTGCCAGGCAGCAGGGGGCAGTCTTGTACACAGTTTGTAGTGTATTCTAACTAGAAGCGTCCCCATCACCATGGGAACGCTTCTGTGTTAGAATATACTGTCGGTTCTGAGTTTTCACAAAGTGAAAACTCAGCTTTGAAAAAGCTTTTATGCAGACGGATCTTCGGATCCGTCTGTATAAAAACTAACCTACGGCCACGGATCACGGACACGGATGCCAATCTTGTGTGCATCCGTGTTCTTTCACGGACCCATTGACTTGAATGGGTCCGTGAACCATTGGCCGTGAAAAAAATAGGACAGGTCATATTTTTTTCACGGCCAGGAAACACGGATCACGGATGCGGCTGCAAAACGGTGCATTTTCCGATTTTTCCACGGACCCATTGAAAGTCAATGGGTCCGCGAAAAAAAACAGAAAACGGCACAACATCCACGGGTGCACACAACGGTCGTGTGCATGAGGCCTTAGACTTATTTTATATTGTAATTGGCAATTGCTGTTTGAATGAAAGAAAAAAACTGAAGGGAGCGAGGGGAGGGTTTGTTATGTGTTTACCCCTGTCGCCCATAAATAGCACGCCCCTATGTGGGTGTGACAATCACCCCTGACGAAGCGAATTGGCGAGACCTGGGTCAGGCGGATCCATGAGCTTGGATGTTTGTTTAAAGCTTTTTAATTCAACTCCTTTTGTGAGCATAATAAAACTTTTAAAGATTATATTCCTGGTGGATCTTCACTATGTGCACAAAATTCTAACCTCCGCAGAAGGATCGTTCGTTATAGGGCTCCTGCTGGAACTCGGATGTTTGGTTGCATGAGAAGAGCCTGATATTTCCTGATCTCACTTGGAAGTTACTATCTGTATTTGGCAGCGCGATCACCTTCATCAAATAAATACTGTTGAATGTGAACTGTGCCCACCTCACAAGGAGATCAGCAGTGCCGAAAAAAAAACATCTCAACGTAAAAGAGAACTTTTTTATTTATTTATTTTTATTACATATATTGCCATACTGTTGTTTCTGTGGCGTTTCCCAGGTTTGATTTGTTAGGAATAAAAGTACAAAGTTTCCTTATCAACCCGTGTGGCCTTGCTGTATACTGGAGAGCCCACCCCGTACACGGCTTACAAGTACAATGAATTCAACCAAATTACACTTGTGTAACCACAACTTCCAGCATTTCTTGAAAGTCAAAGACTTTCAGGGTTGGTATGGTAGGTTGTAGTCTGACAACAGCAGCACTGCTACAATCGGCAATGTGCTTATTGTAAGGGATTCTGAAAATTGTTTTCTACCCCAAAAAGTTCCAGAGTTCGACTATATAAAAAGTCTTTGCTATGCCATGGAGGAATACATTCTGGAATGACTTCATCAGTCACGTAATGTTGCTTGGGTAGCCACAGGAAGAAGCATTGATGCAGCAATTATTACTAATACCTTGCTGTGCAGGGTTATAAATCTCTCCTTTGGTAGAATATGGCCTGATCAGCAGGCAGCATCCATCCTTGTTATGTGCACACATGACAAATGCAGGAAGAAGTCAGAGCCAAGGAAATACGCAGAGGTCCAAACTCAGCAGGGACAGGGAGAAGAGGAAACAAGAAGGATGAACAGATGCAGCAGTGTTGAGTCTCGCAGTTGGCATATTAATCAATAACGATTATTCTTGTTGTATTGCTTACAATTATAATTACATTAGAGCGACCTACGGATTACAGCAAAGTTCCTGTTAGATTGGACGATATTCAGGCCAATTATTGGGAACATGCATTCATAAGAACACGCAAAACTGGCCCATTAATCGTCCTGCAGAACAGGAAATAAATGATCAAATGCTCGGTTGTATGGTGGTTTGCATCTTCCATCAGGATGATAGATGTACGACTATTGACAGCAGATCACCCTGTGTAATCAGGAAAGTGCGGCCGATAATTATTATAACTGAGAGGGAAAAATCGACCGCAATATCAGTTGTTCCTTCCCATTCACATTGTCTCAGTCGGGATATTTTTATCATCAACTGACACTCATCCTGCCCCAACATAAGGCAGTCTAGTAGGGCACTAAGTAACATCTACATTGTAATAATCACTGTAGGATATTGTAACTTATCACATTGGTTGTATTAAAATGAAACATAATATTTACCAGATCGCAATTTGAGGCGTCTTCTGTGATACCTTGCTAAAAAAAAACCTTGGGAAAAAAATAAGGGCATTTATCAAAATTGGCATCTTGTACGCTGGTCTTGATTCCTCCTGTGCTGCTGGAGGATGGGCCAAATTTATGCCTCTCATAGTCGGTGCCTCTTCAAGCCATACAGTGCGATGCACTTAAATCTACAACAGCCTCCTAGCTGCCAGATTTAAGTCTTGCTTCATGCCAGAAAACCGGCGTAAAGAAAGATACTGTAAATGTGGCAGGCCTGCGAAGCTGCCTGCTCCCTCCAGCAGCACACCCCATTTTCTAGCCACTTCTGAAAAGTGGCCTGAAGGAGGAAATGCCACACATTTTGCCACACAAATGGCGTGCAACAAAATGTATTACCCCACAAAAGTAGGGTAAATAGGTCACTATATGTCCACAAGATGCATAAAATATTGTGGCAAAAAAACTCTACCGTAAGAAAACACAATGAAACAAACCAAAAAGGTCTTCACACAGTCAAGAGTAGGATATGCCTTGCTGTGGCAATAATCCCTTTAAGAGGAAATCCATAAAGGGATCCATATCGCCTACATAATAAAAGCACAAAGCAGATTTCACAGGCAGATCTGAAAAAAAGAAATCAGTATCAGCTCGATAAACCATTTGTCTCGTCACTATGATGTGCCAAAATATTGACAATGCAAATGATAAAAGTAATAGGCCCAACTAAAATAGTTTCTTGCCTGATGCCATCTGTTAGCATCTCACAGAGCATTGAGGCTGGCATTATAAATCACCCACTTCAATTCATCAGCAGCTTGGCAGGATGTAATGCCTCCGAAAACCTTCCAGGGAAGAGATGAATACTGGATCTAATGAAAGCCCAAATTCTGTCTCAACAGCAGAAAGCACCTGATACTATAGAGAGGGTTGGTGAGGCTGGGCAGGGTGCCAATTGCCTTTGCCATAGGGGCGTACTCAATCAAGGGTCCACACATAGCAGATGTCTCATGAAAGGTCATTATTCAGGATAACAATGGCGGGAGCGAAGGACGAGAGCCAATAGCAGCAAAAGAAAGAAAGCCAGTACCAGACCCTTTGGTGCTTCAATTGAAGCTGACAAACAAAATAGGTTTCTATTCTTCAACTTGAAAGTGTTCACCGATATCATTGGCGTTTGCCTGCTATCAATATTTACTTATGATGAATGATTTTGCTTGCTCTGTGAAATGAAATGTGATTTCCATAATTTCTTCCACTGCTGCCAGTCTAGTGAGATTACGGGTGGTTTCCCCAGTTGTCAGAATAACAGACTCTATAGATATACAATAACAACACTGGATCCCTATACGAAAAAATGAAATGCATGTTTTATGTGAAATAAATAAAAGATACAAAATATCCAGGAAAATCCAAAGCATGTATTCACGTGCACGTACTTTATATACTGGAAGCCACAGAACTAGAAATAGAAATTGAGAAAACAATGACAACTAAATGAGGGGAATTTATCAAGAATGGCATTTTATTAACCATTCTTTATCTAGTTTGCAGTGAAGCAAGAGCACCTAATTTAATAAATTTAGGCCAGTGGCAGATTAAAGTGGTTTTCCAGAAACAGAGAATGCTTTCAATGAAAATGACTGAATGGGCAGTCTTGAGGTCAGAAAGAGCAGAGTGTTAAATATATAAATTGCAAGGTTTAATTAATCTATTTTCACAAAACTATACATCAAGCTGCTCAACTCCTCCTGCTCTATAACGTTCCCTTTAAACGGTTCATGCTCTCTGAGATTATCAAGGTCACTGGGAGGAATCGCAGTACAAAAATAGTATGTTGAATAACATGCACACTACATACAGTATATAATAGAATATATACCATTACTCACAAAAAGTTAGGGATATTTGGCTTGTGGGTGAAATTTCAGGATGAACGGAAAATGCACTCTAACCTTTACAGGTGAATTTAATGTGACCATCTCTAAACTTTTGAATGCACATGTCCAACTGTTTAATGTTTTAGTACTTTTTGCACAACTTGGTGTTCTCTAACAAAGAGCTTAACATTTCACAACAGGTGTTTGATCCATGAATCCCCCCTATAAATTTCCTGGTTCAATTAGAATGGGTATTTAAACAGTCCTCCTCATCATGCTGTTCACATTTTGACATCATGGTACCTGAAATGGAGTGGCCTGCACTTTCTCCAGACCTGAATCACATTGAAAACCTATGGGATCAGCTTAGTCGCTGTGTACAGGCTGGTAACTCTATACGCCAGAACCTCAATGACCTAAGGGCTGCCCTTCAAGAAGAGTGGGAGGCCATGCCTCAGCAGACAATAAATCGACTTGTGAACAACATGAGATGTTGTTGTCAAGCTGTAAATGATGCTGAAGGCCACATGACAAGTTATTGAGACACTGACACTTTGTGGGGGTATACCCGCCACTGGTGTTGGCTTTTGTTTCAATAAATTGTTTGATGATGAAATCACCATTACATGCTTCTACTTAAATCCCCTACTTTCATGATATAATATCACTGTAGCGTGAACTTTTTATGTTTTCCATAAATTTCACCCAAAAGCCAAATATAAATATCCCTAACTTTTTGTGAGTAATGTGTGTGTATATATATATATATATATATATATATATATATACAGTCAGGTCCATAAATATTGGGACATCGACACAATTCTAACATTTTTGCCTCTATACACCACCACAATGGATTTGTAATTAAACGAACAAGATGTGCTTTAACTGCAGACTGTCAGCTTTAATTTGAGGGTATTCACATCCAAATCAGGTGAACGGTGTAGGAATTACAACAGTTTGCATATGTGCCTCCCACTTGTTAAGGAACCAAAAGTAATGGGACAGAATAATAATCATAAATCAAACTTTCACTTTTTAATACTTGGTTGCAAATCCTTTGCAGTCAATTACAGCCTGAAGTCTGGAACGCATAGACATCACCAGATGCTGGGTTTCATCCCTGGTGATGCTCTGCCAGGCCTCTACTGCAACTGTCTTCAGTTCCTGCTTGTTCTTGGGGCATTTCCCCTTCTGTTTTGTCTTTGGCAAGTGAAATGCATGCTCAATCGGATTCAGGTCAGGTGATTGACTTGGCCATTGCATAACATTCCACTTCTTTCCCTTAAAAAACTCTTTGGTTTCTTTTTCAGTATGCTTTGGGTCATTGTCCATCTGCACTGTGAAGCGCCGTCCAATGAGTTCTGAAGCATTTGGCTGAATATGATCAGATAATATTGCCCGAAACACTTCAGAAATCATCCTGTTGCTTTTGTCAGCAGTCACATCATCAATAAATACAAGAGAACCAGTTCCATTGGCAGCCATACATGCCCACACCATGACACTACCACCACCATGCTTCACTGATGAGGTGGTATGCTTAGGATCATGAGCAGTTCCTTTCCTTCTCCATACTCTTCTCTTCCCATCACTGGTACAAGTTGATCTTGGTCTCATCTATTCATAGGATGTTGTTCCAGAACTGTGAAGGCTTTTTTAGATGTCGTTTGGCAAACTGTAATCTGGCTTTCCTGTTTTTGAGGCTCACCAATGGTTTACATCTTGTGGTGAACCCTCTGTATTTACTATGGTGAAGTCTTCTCTTGATTGTTGACTTTGACACACATACACCTACCTCCTGGAGAGTGTTCTTGATCTGGCCAACTGTTGTGAAGGGTGTTTTCTTCACCAGGGAAAGAATTCTTCGGTCATCCACCACAGTTGTTTTCCATGGTCTTCCGGGTCTTTTGGTGTTGCTGAGCTCACTGGTGTGTTCCTTCTTTTTAAGAATGTTCCAAACAGTTGTTTTGGCCACGCCTAATGTTTTTGCTATCTCTCTGATGGGTTTGTTTTGTTTTTTTCAGCCTAATGATGCCTTGCTTCACTGATAGTGACAGCTCTCATCTTGAGAGTTGACAGCAACAGATTCCAAATGCAAATATCACACTTGAAATGAACTCTGGACCTTTTATCTGCTCATTGTAATTGGGATAATGAGGGAATAACACACCTGGCCATGAAACAGCTAAGAAGTCAATTGTCCCATTACCTTTGGTCCCTTAACAAGTGGGAGGCACATAAGTAAACTGTTGTAATTCCTACACCGTTCACCTGATTTGGATGTAAAAACCCTCAAATTAAAGCTGACAGTCTGCAGTTCAAGCATATCTTGTTCGTTTCATTTCAAATTCATTGTGGTGGTGTATAGAGCCAAAAATTTTAGAATTGTGTCGATGTCCCAATATTTATGGACCTGACTGTATATATATATATATAATCAAAATGGTAAAATTGTACAGGTGGCAGTTTGTATTTTGAAGGAATGTGGAAATCAGAAGCTGAAAAGTTTAGGATGAAATGTTACAAAGATTTAAAATGTAAAGTTTGCTGACTATAGTGGCAAAATGCATAAATCAAGGAAGTGTTTCAGGTTAAATTACACAAAAGGGAAAAGTGCAATGATATTTGTAAAAGGAAACCAAACATTCTTTCCAAATCAAAATGTAATTTCCTTTCTTCACTTGTATAAATATTCCCTCGTCACAACAAATGGAATAAATAATAGTTATCTGTAGTGTGTTGTTTTATAGGGCAGTTTTCATGGCACACTGCAGACGGACCCTCTGGACATAGCTTGTTGCAGCGACTGACAGTGCTTACAAACATATTGCCTGGGCTCAGGGTGGAACATTCAAATTAGAAAGTAAATCTACGGGTGGAACGGAGTCTGCTGGGTCTTCTCTTGCCAGGAGAAGATAACATGGGCAATTTTGATTTATAGACTAAAAACTTAAGCATCCTGGGAAATCAAAGAAGAGTTCTGTAGTCTGCACGCTATATAACACTGTCCTGAAAGGCCGGTAATATACAGAAGTAAATTAATGTACTGAATTTAATTACACTGCTAAATGCTTGGAAAAAAGTGACTAAGCAAATTGAGTGTAGAAAATGCATACAATTAACTAGTTTTAAAGTGTCAGATAAATAGACTAGATGACAGACTGAAAATGTGTTCTTTGGACTCACACCTCATGCTACACTGATGACCAGGTAACTTAGCCTATATCATTATACTACCCCATACACAGTGATGACCTGGAGTTTCTTGGACCCACAAAATAAAATAAAAAATATTTTGGGGTGTACCTTCTAACCAAACATGCTCGCATCCACTTTTAATTGCAGCATAACCTTTGTTGATATGTTCCTAAGTAGCAGCCATGGTGCACAGTACACCCAAAAACCACTAGAAATACAGTGAAGGACATACCAAATGCACAAAGCTGAATAAGTAATATGGGGGTCATTTATCAAACTAGTGTAAAGTAGAACTGGCTTAATTGCTCAAAGGAACCTCCTTTCATTTTGGACAGCTCCTTTTGAAAATGAAAGGTGGAATCTGATTGGTTGCTATGGGCAACTAAGCCAGTTCTACTTTACATCAGTTTGATAAATGTCCCTGTGTTGGTTCAAAACAGGCTGAAGGATCCTGCAAGGGACAGGTCCAGATTCCCAACAATCATATATTTTACATTAAAGGATAACTGTCATATTTTCATAAAAATTTTTTTTTTTAGCATATGTTACTGCTGCAGCAGCATTATGCATAAAGCAATCTTTAGTTTCTTCACTTACCACTGTTTTCCTTGAGTTTTACCCTTAGTTACTGCTGTTTTGAATCCTACATTATGAGGATATTCTCAAGATGGCTTCTTTGCCAGTTCTCTGAGGCCTAAACTGCATTCATTCAGGTCACATACAAACTTGCTGTAGCCAGGAGCTTCCTGCCAGCCAATCAGATTGGATTACTGAGAGATAGAGATGTCGCGAACATAAAATTTTCCGTTCGCAAATTGACTTCAATGGGCAGGCGAATTTTAAAACCCACAGGGACTCTTTCTGGTCACAATAGTGATGGAAAAGTTGTTTCAAGGGGACTAACACCTGGACTGTGGCATGCCGGAGGGGGATCCATGGCAAAACTCCCATGGAAAATTACGTAGTTGACGCAGAGTCGGGTTTTAATCCATAAAGGGCATAAATCACCTAACATTCCTAAATTGTTTGGAATAACGTGCTTTAAAACATCAAGTATGATGTTGTATCGATCAGGTAGTGTAACGGTTACGCCCGCTTCACAGTGACAGACCAAACTCCCTGTTTAACGCACCGCAAACAACCGCAAACAGTCCATTTGCACAACCGCAAACTCCCCATTTGCACAAGGTTGGATACCAAGCTAGCCATGTCCAGTTCCTTGTCCTCATTGATGTCATTGAAGGTCTCTTCCTCCACCCAGCCACGTACAACACCAAGGAAAGGTGACAACAAGCCCCCTGGGACGCCTGCTGTGGTTGGTCTTCAACCTCTTCAAAGCCACCTTCCTCCTCTGACTCCTCTTCTTCAGACTCCTCTCTCTGCGTTATTATAAGGTGTGTTAAGTAGTACTATTCCTATCAGTTTAATACCTGTTGCGTCCCCTATCAGGGGACGTGTATATGGCATTGATTTTAGGAATGGGGAGATGGAAAAAGATGCTTGGTCGGTCCTCCTACTTCAAATTTAGGGCACTGGGCGTGCAATCTAATGTGCCACCAGATAGTTGTGGTGTGTTATGTTGTTCTATTCTTATCAGTTTAATCCCTATTACGTCCCCTATCAGGGGACGTGTATATGGCATCGATTTTAGGAAAGGGGAGATGGAAAAAGATGCTTGGTCGGTCATCCTACTTCAAATTTGGGGCACTGCGCGTGCAATCTAATGTGCCGCCAGATAGTTGTGGTGTGTTATGTTGTTCTCTTCTTATCAGTTTAATCCCTGTTACGTCCCCTATCAGGGGACGTGTATGGAATAGATTTTAGACAACCACAAAGAGTTGTCAATAGTTGACACACTCATGACATAAATTTTATACCTCTATGCGTCAATCTTGGTGTAGTGATGACTGTGCTCGTGCGCACGTTTCGGAGATTGCAGGCGATGCGGTTTTTTCAAAGCCTATGGTCGTGCTGAGGTAGTTCAGTGACAGTTAAGTGACCCAGAAAACAATGATTCTGCAGTGTGGGCCCATTGTTGGCCTAGTAGGCTTTAATGATCACCTTACATGATCACAAAGAAAATTAATGTTTTTTTCTATCCAAAATTATCCAGCCGATCGCTTTTGGTCTGTTCACAATGAAGCAACGACCTTATTATCTGGGGTGTGCCAACATTGCCATTGCCAACACACTCATAGAGGTGGTCGCTTCATTGTGATACGCAAGCCCCTTCACCATGACAAGGTAACGATCACGAAGGGGAATTGACACATGTATGTGCCTTTTTTTTGGGGGGTTTTTGAAGCCACAGTGCAGCACCAGAGGCCAGAAAAATTAGGCATGTACACATGCCTGAAAAATTAGTTATTGTAGCAGCGGCCGGAAAAATTGATGTTTTCCAGGCAGAAAGTGCACTAAAACATTGCGGCTTGAACACTACTTGGTGGCGGAGAAGTCAAGCAAGTCATCCGGCATACAGAGATTAAATACAGCAGCGTGTGGACCATTTTTAGCCCAAGGCATCTCATCAGGCCTTTTTTAGTCAAATGCATCCCCCACTGTCAGTCCCTTCGGGATCCATGCCTCATTCATCTTAATAAAGGTGAGGTAATCTAGACTTTTTGGACCTAGGCGACTTCTCTTCTCAGTGACAATACCTCCTGCTGCACTGAAGGTCCTTTCTGACAGGACACTTGAAGCGGGGCAGGACAGAAGTTCTATCGCAAATTGGGATAGCTCAGGCCACAGGTCAAGCCTGCACACCCAGTAGTCAAGGGGTTCATCGCTCCTCAGAGTGTCGATATCTGCAGTTAAGGCGAGGTAGTCTGCTACCTGTCGGTCGAGTCGTTCTCTGAGGGTGGACCCCGAAGGGCTGTGGCGATGCGTAGGACTTAAAAAGCTCTGCATGTCCTCCATCAACAACACGTCTGTAAAGCATCCTGTCCTTGCCGGCGTGGTCGTGGGAGGAGGAGGATTACTTTCCCCTCTTCCCCTGTTAGATTCCCGTTGTGCTGTGACATCACCCTTATACGCTGTGTAAAGCATACTTTTTAATTTATTTTGGAACTGCTGCATCCTTTCCAACTTGCGGTAATTCGGCAACATTTCAGGCACTTTCTGCTTATACCGGGGGTCTAGTAGCGTGGACACCCAGTACAGGTCGTTCTCCTTCAGCCTTTTTATACGAGGGTCCCTCAACAGGCACGACAGCATGAAAGACCCCATTTGCACAAGGTTGGATGCCGAGCTACTCATGTCCTGTTCCTCGTCCTCAGTGATCTCACTGAAGGTATGTTCTTCCCCCCAGCCACGTACAACACCACGGGTACCAGATAGGTGACAACGAGCACCCTGGGATGCCTGTTGTGGTTGGTCTTCCTTCTCCTCCTCCTCCTCAAAGCCACATTCCTCCTCTGACTCCTCTTCCTCACAATCCTCTTCCAGCATTGCCGCAGGTCCAGCAAACGATGCTGATAAGGCTGTTTCTGGTGGTGATGGTGACCACAACTCTTCCTCTTCCTCTTCACCCTCATCTACGGCCTGATCCAGCACTCTTCGCAGGGCACGCTCCAGGAAGAAAACAAATGGGATGATGTCACTGATGGTGCCTTCAGTGCGACTAATTAGGTTTGTCACCTCCTCAAAAGGACGCATGAGCCTATAGGCATTGCGCATGAGCGTCCAGTAACGTGGCAAAAAAATTCCCAGCTCCGCAGAGGCTGTCCTAGCACCCCAGTCATACAAATACTCGTTGACAGCTTTTTCTTGTTGGAGCAGGCGGTCGAACATTAGGAGTGTTGAATTCCAACGTGTCGGGCTGTCGCAAATCAAGCGCCTCACTGGCATGTTGTTTCGCCGCTGGATATCTGAAAAGTGCGCCATGGCCGTGTAGGAACGCCTGAAATGGCCACACACCTTCCTGGCCTGCTTCAGGACGTCCTGTAAGCCTGGGTACTTATGCACAAAGCGTTGTACGATCAGATTACACACATGTGCCATGCACGGCACATGTGTCAACTTGCCCAAATTCAATGCCGCCAACAAATTGCTTCCGTTGTCACACACCACTTTGCCGATTTACACCTGTGCGTTCAGGGCGGACAGGAGTGCTGGTCCGGTGTGACTCTCTGCTTTCAGGCAAGTCAACCCCAAGACGGCGTGACACTGCCGTATCCGGGATGTGGAATAGCCCCTGGGGAGCTGGGGGGGTGCTGTTGATGTGGAGCAAGACGCAGCAGCAGAAGAGGACTCAGCCGAGGAGGTTATGGTAGAGGATGGAGTAGGAGGAGTAGAGGAGGTGGCAGCAGGCCTGCCTGCAAGTCGTGGCGGTGTCACCAACTCCTCTGCAGAGCCACGCATTCCATGCTTGGCAGCCGTCAGCAGGTTTACCCAATGCGCAGTGTAGGTGATATACCTGCCCTGACCGTGCTTTGCAGACCAGGTATCAGTGGTCAGATGGACCCTTGCCCCAACACTGTGTGCCAGACATGCCATTACTTCCTTTTGCACAATCGAGTACAGGTTGGGGATTGCCTTTTGTGCAAAGAAATTTCGGCCGGGTACCTTCCACTGCGGTGTCCCAATAGCTACAAATTTTTGGAAGGCCTCAGACTCCACCAGCTTGTATGGTAAAAGCTGGCGGACTAAGGGTTCAGACAAGCCAGCTGTCAGATGCCAGGCAAGGGGGTGACTTTGTGACATTGGCTTCTTACGCTCAAACATGTCCTTGACAGACACCTGACTGTGGGCAGATGAGCAGGAACTGCTTAAGGCGAGAGACGGAGTGGCGGATGGTTGAGAGGGGGCAAGGAGGACAGCAGTGGTTGACGTGGCTGAAGATGCTGGACCAGGAGGAGGATGGCGGCTTTGAGTTTGTGTGCTGCTTGTACTCATGTGTTGATCCCATAGGCGTTTGTGATGTGCAATCATGTGCCTTCGCAAAGCAGTTGTACCTAGGTGGGTGTTGGACTTCCCACAACTCCGTTTCTTTTGGCACAGGTTGCAAATGGCATCGCTGTTGTCAGAGGCAGACACACAAAAAAAATGCCACACTGGCAACAGAATGCGTTGATTGGCGTGCTGTCTGGCTTACCCTGCGTGCCGATGCATGCTGTCTGACTGTGCCACTAGCTCCTTGCGACGACCTCCCCCTGCTTCCAACTCGTCTCCTCCTCCTCTCTGTCTCCCCATCAGAACTTTCCCCCCGTTCTTCTTCTCTTCAAGCGGGCACCCACGTGACATACACGGACACATCGTCATCATCAACCGCTTCACTTGTATCTGACAACTCAGCAAAGGAAGCAGCAGCGGGTACAACATCATCATCATCACACCGTACGTCCATGTGTGTAATGCTGCCTGACTGAGACATATCCCTGTTATCTACATCCTCTGGCAATAATGGTTGCGCATCACTCATTTCTTCCAACTGATGTGTAAATAACTCCTCTGACAGATAAAGTGAAGCGGCTGTGGTGCTAGTGTTGGTGGTGGCGGCAGGCGGGCGAGTGGTAACTTGAGAGGTGCCCAAAGCTGAGCTGGAGGAGGATGGTGCGTCAAGGTTCCGAGCGGAAGCTGTAGAAGATTGGGTGTCCTGTAATAGCCAGTCAACTATGTCTTCAGAACTTTTCGAGTTCAGGGTACGTGGCCTCTGAACACTGGGCATTAGTCTAGGGCCAAAGGTAATCACAGCACCACGACCACGACGGCCCCTGCGGGGTGGCCTGCCTCTGCCTGTCATTTTTTTTAGATAAGTCAAGTTGTACTATGCGTGCAAGCTACTGTGACACAAGATATGAGTTGCGCTGAAGTGACACTATGCACTGCACTGGGCCTTAAACACACAAACACATGTGTAACTGACTGCTATTTATTCAGCCAAAATTGTTTTTTATTCTTTAAATGGAATCGAATGTGACACCAGATATGAATGGCGCTGAAGTGACACTATGCACTGCACTGGGCCTTAAACACACAAACACGCGTGTAACTGACTGCTATTTATTCAGCCAAAATTGTTTTTTATTCTTTAAATGGAATCGAATGTGACACCAGATATGAATGGCGCTCAAGTGACACTATGCACTGCACTGGGCCTTAAACACACAAACACGTGTGTAACTGACTGCTATTTATTCAGTCTAAATTGTTTTTTTTCTTTAAATGGAATCGAATGTGACACCAGATATGAATGGCGCTGAAGTGACACTATGCACTGCACTGGGCCTTAAACACACAAACACGTGTGTAACTGACTGCTATTTATTCAGCCAAAATAGTTTTTTTTTTATTTAAATGGAATCGAATGTGACACCAGATATGAATGGCGCTGAAGTGACACTATGCACTGCACTGGCCCTTAAACACACAAACACGTGTGTAACTGACTGCTATTTATTCAGTCAAAATTTTTTATTTTATTTAAATGGAATCGAATGTGACACCAGATATGAATGGCGCTGAAGTGACACTATACACTGCACTGGCCCTTAAACACACAAACACGTGTGTAACTGACTGCTAATTATTCAGTCAAAATTGTTGTTTTTCTTTAAATGTAATCGAATGTGAAACCAGATATGAGTTGCGCTGGTGACACTATGCACTTGCAGGGCTGTGAGCCTGACATACACGCTGGCAGGCAGGCAACTGCAATTTGATTACACAAGAAAAAAAAAGCAGACTGATGTTCTAGCAGACTGATGTTCCCCCCTGCCCCCCCCCCCACACACAGATTTTCTGGGGTGCAAGCAGTTTTTTTTTATTTTTTATCTGCGTACGCTGACTGTGGCCAGCACTCCTAGTGTCCGGCGACTGTTAGCAGATCGCACACCCCACCGCTGATCAGCTTCGGATGGCTGATTAGCGAGTTAGAATTTTTAAAAAAAAATTTTCAAATTTCTTGTCCTTTTTTTTATTTTTTATTTTTTCTGTTAGTTTGAGGGATAAGTGCGCAAACACCCGTGCCCCCACACACACGCACACTAAATAAAGATTTCCACACACGCGCACACACACACTCCCCTATGGCCCCCCGGAAGTTCTCGGCCGAGGAGGCATACGCCCAGCTTGCCTCCTTCTCCGAGAGCCCCATTGAGGATGAGGATGACCCCACTTTCCTTTTGTCATCCGCGTCTAGCGATGATGATGAGCCCCCAAGGCAGCGGAGACGCCGCCAGGCGGAGCAAGGGGACCACTATGCTAGGGACCCTGTGGCCCACACTAGTACGAGAAGCTTTGGGGCTAGTACTAGTTTTCCAGCCCATCAGTTAAGTCCACCGGAGCCCCCTACTGGTGAACTTGCATGGTGTACCCCAGAGTATTTTGAGCCTGCGATTCCTGATTTTGTTGGCCAAGCAGGAATCTAGATTCCCACAGTGGGCTTCACTGAATATGACTATTTTAGTCTTTTTTTCAGTGACCACTTTGTGAATCTGATGATGGAGCAAACAAACATGTTCCCCCAACAGTTCATTGCTCAACACCCGGGCTCCTTTTTGGCTAGGGCCGGTGGCTGGACGTTTTGGGGCCTCGTGCTGCACATGGGCCTAGTAAAAAAAAACTGTGTCAGGCATTACTGGAGTGGGGACGTCCTCTACCAGACCCCACTTTACAGTACGGCCATGACACGTACCCGGTTTGAGGCCATCCGGAAATGCCTGCATTATGTAGATAATTCAGCATGTCCCCCCAAGGTGATCCTGCCTATGACTGCCTGTACAAAATCAGGCCGGTCATCGATCACTTTGGGGCCAAATTTTAGGAGGCCTATGTACCTGGAAGGGAGGTCGCGGTTTATGAGTCTCTCATTGCTTTCAAGGGGAGACTCATTTTCCGCCAGTATGTTCCCTCTAAGCGGGCGAGGTATGGTGTGAAGCTGTACAAACTTTGTGAGAGTACCTCAGGGTACACTTACAAGTTTTGCGTGTACGAGGGGCGAGATTCCCGTATTGAACCCCCAGAATGTCCCCCCACTCTGGGTATTAGCAGGAAACTTGTGTGGGACATCATGCACCCACTGCTAGATAAAGGTTACCACCTGTACGTGGATAACTTTTATACTAGTATCCCCTTGTTCCAATCCCTCGCCGCCAGATCCACGTCCGCTTGTGGGACCGTGCGGAAAAATCAACGCGGCCTTCCTACCCACCCGCTTCAGGTACCTATCCCCAGGGGTGAGACCCGTGCCCTTACCAGTGGAAATCTGTTGCTGGTCAGATATAAGGACAAGAGGGATGTCCTTGTACTGTTCACAATTCACGGTAACGGCATCACCCCTGTCCCTGTGCAAGGTACGCGGCAACGGTCCTCAAGCCCGATTGTATCGTCGACTACAATCGGTATATGGGAGGAGTTGATCTCTCTGATCAAGTCCTCAAGCCATATAATGCCATGCGCAAAACCTAGGCATGGTACACAAAAGTTGCGGTCTACTTGGTACAGGTTGCCTTGTACAACTCTTTTGTGCTGTCCCAGAGCGCTGGCAACACAGGGAAATTCCTCCAGTTCTATGAGACAGTCCTCAAGGACCTGATCTTTTCTGACCGGGAAAGAGCAGGCCGGAGTACCTCGGGAACTGGTCCCCCATACTGGAAAGAAGAGACGGTCCCAAAAAAAGTGCAGAATGTGTAACAGGAGGGGGATACGGAAGGACACCACCACTCAGTGTGACACGTGCCCCGATCATTCGGGCCTCTGCATTGACGGTTGCTTCAGGGAGTACCACACTTCCATTAAGTACTAAATGTATAATCCCCTTCCCCAATTTTAATTCCATTTAGCCACTGACAATCAAAAAAAACTATGGTTCTCAGACTTGAGACACTAAAACAATTTTTTTTTTTTGTGAGGCAAGGTTACCAAAAATAGAAATTCTGAAATTTCATCTCCATTTGTCATAAACTGTTGAGGAACACCTAAAGGGTTAATAAAGTTTGTAAAATCAGTTTTGAATACCTTGAGTAGTGTAGTTTCTTAGATGGGGTCACTTTTATGGAGTTTCTACTCTAGGGGTGCATCAGGGGGTCTTCAAATGGGACATGGTGTAAATAAACCAGTCCAGCAAAATCTGCCTTCCAAAAACCACACAGCGCACCTTGCCCTCTACGCCCTATCGTGTACCCGTACAGTAGTTTACGGCCACATATGGGGTATTTCTGCAAACTACAGAATCAGGGCAGTAAATATAGAGTTTTGTTTGGCTGCTAACCCTTGCTTTGTTACTGGAAAAAAGCGTTTTAAAGTTATTCACACATAAAGTGACACTGGTCAGATTTGCAAAAAATGGCCTGGTCCTTAAGGTGAAATATGGCTGTTTCTTTAAGGGGTTAATGGATCTGCACCAGAAGGGTTTCAAGAAGTTGCCCATGAGAAGATCCTGCTTATTCCTACTCAGAGGCAGCCATCCACTGCTTGCAGTCAGACACCAGTGTTCTCCCCGGTCCGCGGTAACTTTACCTGTAGGTCTCCCACTCCAAAGGAAGAGATCACAGGATAGTGAAGTACCGCTACTATGGGGTTATTAAAGAGAGCAGTGGTGATTGACATGTCTGAAGGGAAAGTCGATGGCTGCCTCTGAATAGGAACAAGCAAGTTCTTCTCCTGGACAACTTCTTGAAACATTTCTGGCACAGATCTGGTCATGTAAAATATAATACCATATGTGCAAGCTGTACAACTGCACAGGGGCCCAGTAGGAAAAAGGCTCAATGCCATCCTAAAATCATCTCCTTACTGTTCCGAAAATGGCATGAAAGGAAATGAAGTAATCTGTTTCATTGCTCAGAGTAACTAGTGGATTATTAGAGAGACATACAGTAAAGCGGTGCTCTATGATGATCTACTGGAGATCAAGGGGCTCATATACTGTAGAGTTCTTGCACAGGTGAATTCTTCTGACTGTGTCTGCCCTTGGCTTACTCGATGCTGCTCAGGTCCAGAGATTTTTAAACCTTCAATCAATCCTTGATGCAATTGAAGTTTAAATAATACTCCCAAAGGAACATAAAGACTTTGCAAATCAGTAAAAAACAACTTACAGAAAACAATTGAACAAAGGCCCCATGTACATTTTTTACTGGTATGCTGGTGAGTATTAGGCAAACCACATTTATCTAGTTTTAATCTGTGTCGTCATATTGTGTTACGTTATCTCAACTTTTAATTGACGGTTGTTTTGGAAAGTCAAGGATTAATTGAATGTTTGTGTGACGATCACTGTGCACGTATTTATCCTGCTGGATTCTAGAAGGGAGAAATGCTGATCTCTTTTTGTAATACCTCGGAATACCAGTGGAGTGAACCAGAAATGGAACAATACTGATATCGATTACAGTATTATACTATTTGGCACAGGGCATTGTAATCATGGCTGACTATTCTCCACAGGAGTCGGAATCCATGTTTTTCATTGGATCCTCGCTGCATATAATCCATTTAATTAGGTCCTGTAGCGGAATGAGGGAATTATGGTGATTTGTGGCCTTGCTGTAGTTAAGGCTAGTATAAACCAGTATGTTGGCCTGCTCAGCATAGTAATGGCATAGCTCATTTATGTCTCTGAAGTCAATAATGTATAGATTGAGAGATATCAGATTATCTTGCTTTTACTCCACAGACATAACATTGCACGTGTCTTCCAACAGCAACATTTCCTGCATGATGCTTACTGAGAAAATAGACATTTACAAGTAAAAGCCATCACACTCTGTACAGTTTAATCATGTCTAACACAATTCCATACAGTGAAAGCACTAGAGGATGAAACACATGACAAAGGCTTCCATGTCTGCTGGGTATATTAGTCCAGAGGACTGGCAGTGAGGTCATACAGTCCATGTAGCAGGTTAGTCTCTGATTAGATGATGTCATCAAGTGCATGCTGTGAGGCCTGTGGCAGGTGAAGGATGATGTCATACAGCAGCACATTGTACTTAATATAGGAGCATATAGGAGTGTTAACATACATCATAGTTAGTGTTGAGTAAATCAAAGTATCCGAAGAAGAATATGATCCGATTCACCACAAATCCAAATTTCCTCACGCTTCGTGGTAATGAATCGGATTTTAAAATGCTCCTTCTGCTAGCCAAGTAAGGTGTGCCGTTGGCTCTGCTCCGCTTTTCAGTGAGGGTGAGCTTTTTGAGGACAGTCAGCAGTTATGGCCAGCACAGACTTGGAGGAGAGGTCTGCTGCAGACTCCTCAAGGCGTGCAACTAGCGATGATTACAGTTGGGTGGGAGCACATGTTGTGAGAAGTCAGGGACATGCGCAAGAGACAAGTGAGGGTGACATTAGTGAGGAACAAACCGATGTAGATGAAGATGTAGTCGATCGCACGTGGGGCTGGGTGAAGAGGGGGTATTATCATCAGGGGGTGAGGGTGGAAGCGTGCCCGTGAGACAGCACGGTGGAAGCATGTCTGTGAGACAGCAGGTTGGAAGCGTGCCCGTGAGACAGCAGGGTGGAAGCAGTGGGAGATCTGCAGTCAAACATGGGAGGGGTACACCTTCTTCTACTCAGGAGACTACCTGTGAGGAACCCACTAGCAGTACATAAGTTCATAAAAGCAACTGCAGGCAGGAATCACACAGTGGTGGAGAGAAAATGCCATACTCGGCAGTATGTGAATTTTTCAGTAAGTCTTTGGGGACTTTAGTGTGGCATTATGCAGGATGTGTGGGCAGATGGTAAGGCGCACCAGGGTGCTAATGTTGGCATGACTGCCCTGCGTTTGTGTTACAGCCTGATGCGGCATCCTCTGCATCTCCCACTGGCCCGAACCCCATATCCAGCAGTTAATGCTCGGCAACGTCAGCAGAAGGAAGCTGTCATTCCTTCCCATTGACTTCAACTACAGCTCCTGATACTGCTCCTCCTCATCACTTGTTTTGACAGCAATCATTCACCAAGGCGATTGCTAAAAGACAACAATATGTGTGCACTCATCCAATGGTGTAGTAGCTGAACATACACCTGGCCAAGTTGGGTACTACAGTCCATCCCTTTCCATGTAGTTGACTCTGCACATTTCAGAGAATTGATGGCTTCTGTCCAGCCAAGATAGAGAGTCCCAAGCCCACATTACGTTTCCAAAAAAGCTGTACCAGCCCTGCACATGTATGTTGAGCAGAAGGTGGGCCAGTCCTTGGGCCTCTCGCTGTCTGGAAGAGTTCATGCCAGCGCTGACGCATGGAGTTGCAACTATGGTCAAGGACAATATATTTTGTTTATAGTCCACTGCGCGAATGTGGTTCCAGACCAGGCACACCAGCAACTTGGCCAGGTGATGGGAGTGTCGCCTCTATGTTATAATGCTGGGATTTCTGTTTCAATGTCCTTCTCTGCCTCTTCATCCTCCAACTTGTTCTCACCCTCCAATGTAGTAACAGTTCACAGTGGTCCTCCAACATATCACCTATGCAAAGCTTGGCGTTGTCACACAGTTTTACACCTGATCACCCTTGGTGAACAGAGCCACACCAGGGAGGAACTACTAAGCGTCATCAATAAAGAAATCAAACACTGGCTATCTCCTCTGGAGATAGGAACCGTGGGTACTGACAACAAGAAGAACATTTTGTCTGCGTTGTGTCAGGGAGGGCTGACCCATGCGCACTGCAGGGCGCACATCATTAATCTCATTGTCACCCAGTTCATCAAGTCTTCCACTGAACTGCAAGAGCTGTTAAAAATGCCACTCTTACCATGCAAAACACGCCCTCCTTGTACTGCAAAGCCAAAATGCTCTTCCCTAACAACACCGGAAATGTGACATTTCCACCTGTTGGAACATTGCGCTCCATATGTTAGACTGCCTATATGAGCAGAGGAAGGAGGTCAATGATTTCATAATACAGCAGACAGACCGTTCAACTCTCCTGTTTAACTTCCATGTTAGCCAGTGGCAGCTCATGCGTGACACATGCCGTTTGCTGAGCCCTTTGAAGAGTCCACTTTATTTGTCAGTCAGCAGAACTACAGAATGAATGATGTAATTCAACTCCTTCCAGTCTTGGAGGGGATGCTGTCAATTTTTTTTAGACCTTCTGAGAGGGATACAAAAATGGACTACTGCAGGGACTTGCTGTATAGTTGGTTGGTCGCTGCCTACAAGCACTAGGTCTGACGGAGACCCTCTGCCCTCACGCTCCACTGCCATGACTGGTGGGGGGGCAGCACCAGCACCAGCTCCATACAACAATTTCAGTTTCAGTCTGGAGTCTATGATGATCAATTTTCTTCAGCCACCTACTGAAGAAACCACCCAGCAGCAGCAGGACATGCAGCAGAACCTCAACTAGCAGGAGTTGACATACTTGGACTGCACCCTGTCATTCATGATCCAAGATCCCCTGGACTACTGTGCATGCAAACTGATGCAAAACACTGACTAGATACTGATCATCTGAAAGAGGCTTTAAGGATGCTCAAAATACACGATTGTTTTTAGTTTTCTGTTCTTCTGATGGAAATGAAGAACGGAAAAATAAGCAGTGATGTTAACACATTACTGCCACTGCTGCTGCCCCCCTCCCCACTCTGTCATGGGGCCACTACTGTCACTGTCACCTTCCCCATTCTATCATGGGGCCAGTACTGCCACTCCTGCTGCCACCACCTTCTCCACTCTGTCATGGGGGCACTACTGCTGCTGCCACTGTCCCCACTCTGTCATGGGACCCATATTGTCACGGTTACTGCCACTGCTGCTGCCACCATCTTCACTCTGTCATGGGGCCGCTACTGTCACAGTCATTGACACCTTCCCCACTCTGTCATAGGTACACTACAGCTGCTGCCACCATCCCCACTCTGTCATGGTGCCTCTACTGTCACTGCCACCTTCCACACTACTGCCACTGCTGCTGCTGCCACCACGCCCCCACTCTTTCAGGGGGCCACTGCTGCTGCTGCTATAGGACTGCCACAACATGCATTAAAAGAAGATTTTTTTTCCTCACTACTTTATTGGTGCTGCCTTCATTTCTTTTTTTTGTTCCACTAAGGAGCCATATGGACACAGCCCCTGCAGGGGTGCACAGTTGTTGTTTTTTTTTTGCTTTACTGAAGGGTGCTGTATGCTTTCTTTCGTTTAACAGAACGGATTAGTTATGTATCTTGGTGCCCTGCACAGTCATGTAGATGGCAATAAATTACAACTGCCTGTAATACTGAGGGCACAGTACCTATGGTACTGATTAACTATGAATTTGGGTGCACTAGAATGTAATGCACACAGCGATATACTGCCCCTGCAGTTTAAGTTCTAAGCTTTCACAATGAGATTGGGCCACCAAGTGGAATGGATATGATTAGGCAAAGGGGCCTGGGTATACCAGATTTATGACAAATTAATTTGGAACTAAACAAATTTCTTGACAAAGTTTAGCGAATTGTCCGAATCGAATTTTTCAAAACTTCGGTCATCTCCAATCATAGTTATTCATTTTCAGCCATTTTCAAGTTATTTACTTGAGACGATCCCATGGTGCAAATAAATCAGAACTGCTTGTGTATATTTAATCAAAGATATTCTGAGAAACATTTGTGTTTTTCAATTTGCTAACAGCTAAACTTAACTGCTGCAAATTGAGCTGTTCACACAATTAACTTTATGATTACTATTATTTTACAGAGCAAACATTTTAGCAGAATATGTGAATTGGTGATATTTTCAGCCCTCGCCTTCAGTTTTCATGTAGGAAATATCTATCATGGAGTGTGATCAGAGTCTGATGGTCACTTTCTTACTTTCTCTCACCAAAGTGCCACCATTGTTACTATAATGAAAAAATAAAAATAAAATACTCATAGCGTGAAATTCGATAAGAAAAATGCAGCAGATGGGTGAATGAAATTTACCCGCCTAATGAGGCTGTGCAGATTAGGTACAACTACACCCATGCTCTGAAGATTTCTTTTAGTATCTGGTACCAAGGCATTAGTAGCAGATCCTTTAAACCCTGTAAGATAGGATGTGACTCCATGGATCAGGCTTGTGCTTTCATCACATCCTACAGATGTTCAATTAGATTAAGATCTGGGATATTTGGAGGCCAAATCAACACCTTTATCTCTTTGCCATATTCTTTAAAGGTGTTGTGCAAGAATAGGGTGGGGGAATGTTTGGCAACCCACCTCCACTTTACCAGACCTATAAAGGAAAGATTACTTACCTACTTCTCTGTGCTGACACTCGACTCTTCTCCTGGCTTGCGATGCTCCGCTGCGCTCCCTCTGCAGCGGTTACCAGCTCCCCTTATGTCATAACAAATGGTCACATGATGCAAAGGGATCCAGTCTCTGCCACGGCCAGTAATCAGCTGCGGCAACTAGGATGTTTACATTGAGGGAGTGCAGCTACTACATATTAAGCTTTTCTAACCTAACAATTGTTATCATATTCCTATTAATATTACTATTATTGTTGTTGCTGATGATATTATTTCAGCTTAGATCTTCACTGAAGTTTTCTCAAGATCTTGCAGTTTTCCTCCACTTTTTCTTCTTTGTTTGTCTCTTCCTCCTCCATGTCAGACTCCTTCTCAATAGTCTTATCTTCTTCTTCATCTTCGTGCTTCCTATATGCCTCTGCCTCTTTTTTGCCCTCTCTTGACCGCCTGCACCTTCAGGTCTTCACACAGTTGGCGTGCCATCATCAGTTCAGGATCTTTTTCATCCAATGTAAAAGGCAAGTATCTCTTCTGAGCTTCTTTGTTGGTTTGCATGAGGCGCTAACAATAGATTCAGTCAAATCTCTATGAGACATTCCTATAAAACCTTCACATCTATGGACAGAATATGAATGAATTTCTTATAAACACAGCATGATAGCCAGTAGGATCACTCACCTCCATCTTAAAGATTGGAGATGGGAGGAATCTCAGCCAGTAGATAAGGCGTTGTACATTTCTCTCCACCATAGTGCTGGGATAAGCTGCAGAGAGAACACAACAAGATAATGATTTTCTCAGGTTAGTCTAAACCTAGAGTTCACATACATTTTCATAGTCAAGTCTTATTACTAAAAATACTCACTTGAGAAGGGTTCAAGTTCATACACACACTGCTGGCGGCAGTGAAGAGAATACAGTAAGTGACCACTTATTTTAAACACAGCCATCGTGTATGATAGGACAAAGGGTCAATTTATCATGAAGCTACGGACCCCCAGAGAAGTACTGCCCGCTGCCATCCTGTACTCGTCTAGAATTGGAGAAGTCATAGCACAATCTGTTAACCCATAAAAGAGACTTAGTCATAGATCTGATGAAGACACAAACATGGCAGCTATGCATATGTACTGATAGTGAACGTCCGTTCAGGTGTAGGACCCCCATGATCATAAATTGATAACCTGTCCTGGGGATGATAATGCAAGTCCTGGAGAACACACTTCATTTCATAGAATAAAATAATACACACTAACTGTCTCCTCCTTTTAAGGGTACTTTCACACTAGCGTTATTCTTTTTCGGCATTGAGTTCCGTCCTAGGGGCTCAATACCGGAAAATAACTGATCAGTTTTATCCTAATGCATTCTGAATGGAGAGCAATCCGTTCAGGATGCATCAGGATGTCTTCAGTTCAGTCTTTTTGCCTTTTCAGGACGGAGATAATACCGCAGCATGCTGCAGTTTTATCTCCGTCCAAAATTCCGGAACACTTGCCGGAATGCCTGATTCGGGATTTTTTCCCATTGACATGCATTAATGCCGGATCCGGCCCCAAATGTACCGGCAAAATGGAAAAGGATCTGCGCATGCTCAGACCGCAAAAAATGCAAAAAATAAATAAATGCCGGATCCGTTTTTCCGGACGACACCGGAGAGACAGATCTGGCATGTCAATGCATTTGTCAGACGGATCAGGATCCCTGGGGACTATTGTTGTATCTGGCAGCAATATATATTATTAGCGCAACCTGCGCTAAATTGCATGCAATTGTTTGGCCACTGCAGACAGTGACATTATCTGCGCTTCATCTCTTGTGTAACGTGTGCACAGCCTAAAAATAGCGACCTCCTCCTCCACTTCCACCTCTGAATTGTCATCTTGCAGCACCAGTCAGCCATCAGTCAGTAGCTGGAAGCAGTGTAGCACTGAAGTGGGGAAGCGGCAACAGGCCATGCTGAAACTTATTTGCTTAGGTGACAAACAGCACACCGCCGCAGAGCTGTGGCAGGGTATAAGGGACCAGACTGAGCTGTGGCTCTCGACACTCAACCTACTACCAGGCATGGCCGTAACTTGGTGGCGGCTTTGGAGTTCGACAAGCTCACACACATACCATGCCTAGCCTACGTGTTAAACTTAGTTGTTCAGCAGTTTCTCAAAACCTACCCAAATTTGCCGGAGCTACTGGAGAAGGTGCGCCGCGTGTGTGCCCATTTCCGATAGTCATCTACAGCTGCCGCCAGTCTGGCAGTGCTGCAGCAGCGCTTGCAATTGCCAGCTCACCGACTGTTGTGCGACGTGAGCAAGTGCTGGAACTCCACGTTCCACATGATGGCCAGGCTTTGTGAGCAGCAGAGGGCAGTAGTGGAATACCGGCTGCAACATGGTTGTACCCTTTCCAGTCAGCTTCCACTCGTAAACAAGCGTTGAGTGGGCATGGATGTCTGACCTCTGTGAGGTTTTACGCAACTTTGAGGAATCAACACAGATGGTGAGCGGCGCTGCCGCTACCTACTATCAGCATAACCATCCCACTTTTTTGTCTACTGAAACGCTCGCTGCTCATAATGAAGGCGGACACTTTGCATGTGGAATAGGTGGAAATGGGGGAAGACATTACACAGGGTGATAGCCAGACCACCCTCCATTTATCTTCTCAGCGCAAATTGGATGATGATGAGGAGGAGGTGCAGGAGACGGTTGCATCCGCTACAGAGGGTAGTACCCATAGCAGGTTTATTCCATCTGTTCAGTGTGGTTGGGCCGAAGAGGAGGAAGAGTATGAGAAGATTGAGAGTCATCCTTCTGATGAGGACAGCGAAGTCTTGTCTGTTGGGACTCTGGCACACATGGCTGACTTTATGTTATAATCAAGAAAGAGAGCAGGCACACCACCTTCTGGAGAAGAATATAGCAGCAATTTAATCGAGATAAAATGTGAGTGTATACTCAGTACATAATATTCAATACATAATAAAAGCTAAATACATAATCAATGAATCCAGTAATGAAACCATATGGTAAAAGATATAAAAAGGTAAAAGTCACTGAATAAAAATATCAGAGTCCCAGTACCCTCATCTTGTGTGGAATCCAATATAAATATAAACGGTCTCATAAGATGGGACACAACCGTGCCGGTGAGGAAAAAATTCCAACTGTGAGGAAAAATGGTTTCATTACTGGATTCATTGATTATGTATTTAGCTTTTATTATGTATTGAATATTATGTACTGAGTATACTGTAACGGAACGCCTAGCACCCCGACCGGGTACCTCCGTCAATAGATGCTCCTTGTGCTTCCAGAGGACTCCAAGCACTCCAATCGACACCGTCAGCACTGCAGACCCCACGAACCGCCGAAGCTTGGTGGAGGTCTCGCCGTCTCCTACCCACCCTGGACCTACGACAAGGCTCCAGCTTCCAGTGGGTGAACCTCTCCTAAATCCAGAGACAGGAACCAGGAGCAAGCTCTTACAAGAGCTTATACTCAGGGGAGTATTGTGATATAGCAATCCCCAAGAGAGTAGTTATTCCATCCCTTAAACATGAGCCAAGACTTCATGAAGGTATAAAACAGGAACTCCCTTTATTTTAACACACAAGCATTTTATACACATCTCCCAACAATGTTACCACCCACAGGGTTTTGTAAAAACAGCCAATCACATGTACCTACAGTATTCAACCTTCCCAGCAATTGTACACAAAATCCCCTGCCCTCTATCTGTAACGCAATAAACAAAATACAATGAGCATTTGTCTGAGACGCAATTAACTAACACACACATTGTCTGAGACGCAATTAACTAACACAATGAACATTGTCTGAGACGCAATCCACAAAATACCATTACCAAACATAATGGACTAACTTGACCTCTGGTCTAATTCGTGGGGGTGAGAGTTCAAGTTAGTCCAAGTCCTTTGTGAACAAATGAGGCCTGGCTGATGAGAGGGCCCATAATCCTGGGGCAAGAGGCGGGCACGCAGCCCCCTCCAAAACCCAGTGGCGAGGTTGGTTTCGTCACACATCTCCCCCTCCCAGGGAAGACTAACCAGATACCTGACCTCACGGTCAGTACCTGAGTTAGTCTGGCAGTCCACCCACAACCCAATACTGGATCTGTTGAATTTTGGGGCCTGGCTCTGTTCTGTATGTCCCCAGCTGTTGAGTGGGCATCTGCGACTCCTTGCTTCCTCGTGGTTCTCTACCTTGGAGCTGTAGGTACTTGGTGGGCAGAGGCCGACTGCGATCTGCCCAGATGCCAGCTCTTCCGCTGGGGTAGCCAGTGGGGAGTCAGCCTCTGGACACGAGGATAGGGGAGGGCAGAGGCCGACTGCGCTCTGCCCAGATGCCAGCTCTTCCGCTGGGGTAGCCTGTGGGAAGTCCGGCTCTGGAGAAGAGGATAGGGGAGGGCAGAGGCCAGCGGCGCTCTGCCCTGATGCCAGCGCTTCAGCTGGGGTGCATGGTGCCAACTCTTGCTGGGTAGTAACTGAATGGTTAGGGCAGAGGCCAGCGGCGCTCTGCTCTGATGCCAGCTGTTCTGCTGGAGAGGGGTCAGTGGGGTTTAAAGCCTTACCCACTACCCTCAGTATTGGGCTGGGAGAGAGCTGTGGAGGGGGGCTATCACTTACCCCCTCCTCTGGATACCCCATCTGCCACTGGGGAGAGAGACCAGCTGTCTCCACTACCAGTGATTCTGGTTGTTGCAGAGATGAGGGACCGACAATCTCCTCTCCCTGTACTCCCAGTGGCAGTTGGGGATCTGGGCCGCCTGCCCAGCCACCCTGTTGGGACGGTGGAGTGACTACGGTCCCATCTCCACCTGCCGACTGGGGTTCCTCCCAGTACCAGTCTATGAAGTCCCCTACCTCCACAGTTTGTGAGGAAGTAGGGGATACCTCAGCTGTGACTTGCCAGGGGTAGGGCTGCAGGTCTGGGCCTGGTATCCAACTGTCTTGTATGTTGCACTGGGCTTGAATGGAGCGAAACAACAGTTGATAATCTTGCTCCAGCTCCCACTCCCTTTGGACCAGAAAGGTCAGATCTGCCCTCACCCCACTATTTGTAGGCCATCTGTGCAAGTGCCGTACGCCAGACCTGCAGGGTAATGCGATTGTGAGGTCACGGTTAATGGCAAGCGAGGGTTACTCACAGTTCTATAAGGAAACCCTGGGCAGGCATACAGCAGTGAAGGAGAGGCTGGCACAGGAGTCCTCTGGGGCACACTCTGTATTTAGGGACCAGGCCTGGTGATGGATGAGGTGCCCTGGATGTTGCAGGTGTTTTATGTGCCTGGGGCAAGGTCCCTTTAAGGTACGTGACGCCAGTGCCTGTAATGGTGGCACACTGATGGATGGTCTTAATAAGCGAGGAACACAGATGGTATGGTGAACCAAACTTTGCTTTACTGTAATCAATTCCACTTTATACAGTTAGATGACAACTCAGTTCCACATATCAAGTACACTTCGCAAGCAGGGTTTCACAATTATGGCAGGTATACTGTTTCCTGGCAAGATACACAGAGGGTAAACATCCACACGCGGAGAATCAGGCTGTACAGACTCCTCGGAGATAGTGTACACTGTTCCTTAGAACTCCTGTCTGGCTTTGATCCCAAGGCCCGGATACCTCAATGTAGGCTTTTATCCTTGGTAAATAATCCTCCTCAGGTACTCATTCTTGCCTTACATTTCTACCCTTTCTGCCCTTCAGCTTACTTGTATCAGCTGGACATGTTGACTCTGCTTGACTTGGTGGGAACTACAGGGTTTCTCTCCCAGGAGGTAAACTCTTCCCTTGGGGAACATCTTCCGAGCTAACCATGGCTCTCTGGATCAGTAGGTAGACTAGGATTCCTCTACTAGTCTACTGGTAGCAACTAGAAGCCTGGGCTGTCTAGTTGCATGTCAGGAGAAGGCTCTAGCTTGTGCCTTCTAACTTGTCTCTGCAGACTCCTGACCCTGCACACCTTCTCCCTGTCTGGGCCTGGACCTTTATACTAGGGGTTCTCTAACTCCCTCTAACGTCTGGGATGACTAACTGCATCCAACTAGGCCTGATATTGCATATTACAGGGGGACATTGCATACAAACAATACCTTATAAATTACATAAAATGCACAATTAGAGATAACATTCCTGTCCCTAGTGAGGAGGAGTAACGCACACACCAATTGACCCTTGTGTAGTGCCCACGCTTATTTAGTGGGGACACTACACAAGTCCCACCTGTAGTCAGTAATGTCCCAAAATCTAGACTCTTCTGTGCTCCCAAAGTCAATGTCTTCAAAAGACTCCCACAATAACCCAGGGCAATTATATTCCTCACCTTCGGGCTTGGCGTACTCCTACATCCATGGAGACTGTCGTACTGTGTCCCACCATAGTGCTTGGTAAGCGTCATCCAGCCAGGTTTCCTGCCATACCAGTGTCTCAAGCTCTGACACCCACTCCGTCAATGGTTGCTCTCCCAGTAGAGGTAGTCGCAGCGCCAATCGCATTCGCAATCTCTGCTCCTCACTGGGAAGACTCTCACCCCTCCGACGCTGCACGTACTCCAGGGCCTGGTGCCATACGCCTTTCCGCTCTGCATCCCTGTAATCCGGGTGATCTTCCTCATGGAATGCTGTGCAGGAACCAACGGCATCCATATTGCTGTCGCCAGGGGCGCTGTACGGATACTAGCGTTGCCCTCAATATACCCCACGAACTGTGTCTCCGAGCTGCTTCTCCTCACACTAGGACGCTATCCCACTGCTTGCCACCAATGTAAGGGAACGCCTAGCACTCCGACCGGGTACCTCCGTCAATAGATGCTCCTTGTGCTTCCAGAGGACTCCAAGCACTCCACTTGACTCCGTCAGCACTGCAGACCCCACGAACCGCCGAAGCTTGGTGGAGGTCTCGCCGTCTCCTACCCACCCTGGACCTACTACAAGGCTCCAGCTTCCAGTGGGTGAACCTCTCCTAAATCCAGAGACAGGAACCAGGAGCAAGCTCTTACAAGAGCTTATACTCAGGGGAGTATTGTGATATAGCAATCCCAAGAGTGTAGTTATTCCATCCCCCAAACATGAGCCAAGACTTCATGAAGGTATAAAACAGGAACTCCCTTTATTTTAACACACAAGCATTTTATACACATCTCCCAACAATGTTACCACCCACAGGGTTTTGTAAAAACAGCCAATCACATGTACCTACAGTATTCAACCTTCCCAGCAATTGTACACAAAATCCCCTGCCCTCTATCTGTAACGCAATAAACAAAATACAATGAGCATTTGTCTGAGACGCAATTAACTAACACACACATTGTCTGAGACGCAATTAACTAACACAATCAACATTTTCTGAAACGCAATCCACAAAATACCATTACCAAACATAATGGACTAACTTGACCTCTGGTCTAATTCGTGGGGGTGAGAGTTCAAGTTAGTCCAAGTCCTTTGTGAACAAATGAGGCCTGGCTGATGAGAGGGCCCATAATCCTGGGGCAAGAGGCGGGCACGCAGCCCCCTCCAAAACCCAGTGGCAAGGTTGGTTTCGTCACATATACGCTCACATTTTATCTCGATTAAATTGCTGCTATATTCTTCTCCAGAAGGTGGTGTGCCTGCTCTCTCTTGATTATATCTCTTTACCTTTTACTGGGTGGGTGACCCAGTGAGCAGCGAACCCACCGTTACCCTTCCATCCAGGTGTTAAGCCTCCCAACCACGTATTTTATTGACTTTATGTCATGCTGCCTTTCCCATGACGTTATATGCATTTTGGCCAACACCGATTACTGGTTGTTCACCCCCGCTACAAAGAGAACTTCTCATCTCTCATTCCTGTGGTGGAGAGGGCTAGCAAAATGGTGCAATACTAGAAGGTCCTTGTGGAAAAAATGCTCCAAATATTTCCAGCTGACAACACTGGCGGCAGAGTAAGTAGTTCCTTGGGTAACCGAGGAGGGGAGACAAGGGGAACACACAGTAGTTCCAACAGAGGCAGGGAAACACTCTCCAAGGCCTGGGATAGTTTCATGACATCCCGCCAGCACCCTCACCCTGATGCGCGGCCTACTGTCACAAGGAGGGAAAATTTTTGGAAGATGGTGAAGGAGTACGTAGCAGACTGTGTCTGCGTCTTCAAAGATCCCTTTGTGCTTTACAACTACTGGGTGTCCAAGCTGGACACGTGGCACAAACTGATGCTCTACGCCTTGGAGGTGCTGGCCTGCCCTGCCACCAACGTTTTGTCAGAGCGGGTATTTAGTGCTGCTGGGGGGCATAATAACTGATAAACGCATCCGCCTGTCAACTGAAAATGCTGAAAGGTCGACTCTTATCAAAATGAACAAGGCCTGGATTGCTCTTGACTTCTCTACTCCACCAGAGGAAAGCGGCTGAACGTAAAGGCACTTTAAATGTGGCTTTTATGGTGTATTGAATACACTGTATTCCCATGCACCCCTTCCACCACAAAAAAGGGGTATATGGTTCAATCTTCCTTTTCTCGTCCTCCTCCATCATATCAACATGCTTATTAGGCTGCCCTCGCTCCTAATGTTTTAGAGGGTCAGCTCAGCAGAAGGCCCTCAACCATAATTTTTTCGATGGTCAGCTCAGCAGCAGACCCTCAACCATAATTTTTTTGATGGTTAGCTCAGCAGCAGGCCCTCGCCCATAATTTTTTCCCCGGTCAGATCAGCAGCAGGCACTCGCCCCTAATCTATGAGTCAGCTCAGCAGCAGGCCCTCGCCCATAATGTTTTAGATGGTCAGCTCGGCAGCAGGCCACAGCCCATAATGTTTTAGTTGGTCAGCTCAGCAGCAGGCCCTCACCCATAATGTTTTAGATGGTCAGCTCAGCAGCAGGCCCTCGCCTATAATGTTTTAGATGGTCAGCCCAGCAGCAGGCACTCGCCCCTAATGTTTTAGAGAGTCAGCTCAGCAGTAGACCCTCACCCCTAATGTTTTAGAGAGTCAGCTCAGCAGCAGACCCTCACCCCTAATGTTTCAGATGGTCAGATCAGCAGCAGGCCCTCACTTCTAATGTTTTTGAGGGTCACCAGCAGGCCATCAATCATAATTTTTCAAGGCTGTGTATGATGCCCTCCTTTATGTGTAATAAAGGGTGTATTGGAGTGCCGGTTCCTTGTAATTTTTAGCAGCCCTTTCACTTAGTGCATAGGCTTTATGAGTGTAGGAGTCCCACTACCTGAACAATTGTACCACAATGTGAATGAGGCCCTCCTTTATGTGATATCCAGGTTGTATCGGAGTGCCTCTTCCTTGTAATTTTTGGCAGCACTTGCACTTTATATACAAGTAAATATACAGGAAAGAATGTTTCCTAACAATTTTTCCTCTAAAATCGATTTTATCTTCGGTTATGTGCGTATTATTGTCAGTCTGTAAAGGTGGCGTACTACTCGGACAACATCGTTCCCTGCAGTGACCTGGGAGTCCAAGATGCATCCAGACATCCTCCCCATGCTGTTCCTGAACCATTTCAGTTTCCATCAATTTCTGACCTTTTCCTGTGAACCAGACACTCTCCCCTCTTCAGAGCAGGGGGTGCCTGGTTTAAAGGGGTTCTCCGGGCTTTTAATATTGATGACCTATCCTCAGGATAGGTCATCAATATCAGATCGGCGGGGGTCCAATAACCGGCACCCCCGCTGATCAGCTGTTTGAAGAGGAGGCGCGCACCGTGCCAGCGCTGCCTCCTCTTCACTGTTTACCTTCTTGCTGTCGCCACTGCAGCGGTGAGCAAGTGTCATTACACCTAACCGTCTCATTCATTTCAATGGGACGGATCGTTCCCATACACTTGTATAGGAGCGATCTGTCCCATTGAAATGAATGGGACGGCTTGGGTGTAATTACACCTGCTCACCGCTGCAAAGGCGACAGCGAGAAGGTAAACAGTGAAGAGGAGGCAGTGCTGGTGCGTCGCGCGCCTCCTCTTCAAACAGCTGATCGGCGGGGTGCCGGGTGTCAAACCCCGCCAATCTGATATTGATTACCTATTCTGAGGATAGGTCATCAATATTAAAAGCCCGGAGAACCTCTTTAATGCTCGGGTTCTCCCATTGACTTCCATTGTGCTCGGGAGCATCCAGAGGTGTTCTACTCGAGCACCTGAGCACTTTGGTGCTCGATCAACACTAGTCATCTATCATCAGATTTGTACCTATGGAACTGGCTGACCTGTTACATGTGGGATTTGCAGCTGAAGTCATCTCTATTAGTCCCTTGTTTATATGTGCCTGCATTGCTGAGAAAATTATGTTTTAATATATGGAAATGAGCCTCTAGGATCAATGGGGGAGATGAAGTTACTCCTAGAGTCTCTACTCTCTCTGCAACTGCTGCACCCTCTGCACTTTGATTGACAGGGCCAAGCAGTGAAAACATGATCTAAAGTGGAGAGAGCACAGCAGTTGCAGAGACAGCAGAGCCTCTATGTGTAATTGAAACACCGCCGTTGCTCCTAGAGGCTCATTTGCATATATTAAAACTTATTTTTTTGTATAGGTAATAAGGCACATAAATACATAGGGGTGGGCATTTATCTTTTGTGGTAGTTTGTGTCCCACATACGCTCCTTAGTTGGGAGTCTGGGCGGCGACCCCGCCTCGATTTCAGGTCATTCATTTCGTATAGGAGCAGCGTCCGCGGCCTCCAAAAATCAGGTGCCAGCGCACGTTATCCAGAAGTTGGGCCGCTGGCGCTCCTCCTGCTTTAGTAGCTACAGCCCTCATCCCAAAGCCGAGATGTCATTGGCTTTCCAAAGTTTGGTCTTGTGATTGTATTGCAATAAATTACTCTTGCTACTCTGTGTGCCTTTTGCCCTCTTTCTGGTGTCCCTGCTACGTAGGGAGTTAGGTAGGTTCAGGTGGGGTAGGGTGCATTCTCTCGGTAGCCACAACACAAGTGTAAAGGCCGATTCATTGGCCTGCATTTGTGGGAGGGGCACCGCTGCCTTCATGTTCGGCCGGCGCCCCTCCCACCTTGCTCGTCGTTCTGCGTTTTTCCTTCCCACCCGCCCCTTCTCTTGTCACTCATGGAGGGGATGCCCTCTTTCTGGTGTCCCTGCTACGTCACAGTTGCGGCACAACTCTAACCGCTTAGGTGTTAGGTAGGTTCAGGTGGGGTAGGGTGCATTCTCTCGGTAGCCACGACCACAACTATATGCGTTGAAATAGGGGGTTGCCTAGTATTTTGCAAATACCTACCCAAAGTAAAAAAATTCAAAAACCCTATAGATGGACGCGATTATGTGATCAGAGAATTCTTCAACTGCCGGAGCAGTGGTATTATCTACATTGCCTCATGTAATTGTCCTAAATTATATGTGGGTAAGACCACACAGGAATTGAGGCGAAGAATATCTGGTCACATCAGTGCCATAAATACGGGTAAAGACACGTCATTATATAGGCATATAACGTATGCCCATGGCGGAAATCTGGAGGTCCTCAAATTTTGGGGCCTTGAGAAGAAAACTTTGGGACCAAGAAAAGGCAATTTAGACATCAAACTCCTACAGGAAGAGGCCAGATGGATACACAGACTACAGACTCTGAGTCCAGGTGGCCTAAATGAGGGCTTTTCATATACGGCCTTCATCTAGAAGTCAACATAACATAACAGTGACAAATAAAAGAGAGAAAAATAAAAGAAAAGTAAAATTAATTATATACTAAGTACACCAAACTAAAAGAAATAACAATACAGACCTCAGCTTAATTACAGAAATTACCGCCGTGTAACCACAGGATAGCCTTAATCCATATCCCCCCCCCCCTCCCCTCCGAAATCGTTCTATCATAGAACTATTTCATTAATTCAGCCTCCCCCCCCTTTTCTATCTCCCGTTCTTCCTCTGTATATGCTCAATATTATGGAATAGCAACCCACTGTGAGCTCCATTCACTAGTAAAGAGTATAACGTATAACGGATGGAACTTATCAGGACATTGCAGTTCAAATAATAAATAATAAATAATTAATTAATAGGGATATTAAAAAAGCTGTTTGCTTGAGTTATAACTCCACTGTGATAAATGCCACTTTATGGTATAGTATAAAGTATGGTGGACTTATCACCCATTGGCAATTTTGACACCTGACCAAAAATTGTGCCATTGGTAGTGCAAATCATGGTGGATGTGTCGTACATGGTTACAATCAATTCTCAAGCCCTATTTTATTTATAATGGCTGCAATTGAAAATTCATGTGTAGACAAATAACACCCAAGTATAACTGTCATCTTCATGCATCGATACACAATATATAATTATATCCAATGTGGTTGGACCATGCAGTTGGGAGGCCATGAATGGGTTAAAGTATAACTCAGAAGGAAGGGGGAGTGGTTACCAACGGAGGGGGAGTAGGAGGCAAAGTGACGATTAAACCACCTCAGATGGATCGTAGGCGGCTCCCCATTTAGGCGTCATGTAATGTTTACCTGCCGGTGGAGATGACGAAGAGGTACAGGGAGACGCACAGGATATTGCGTCAGTGAACAGACCTGGCCGGAAAGCGGAGGGCTCGGATGAGGAAGCGACTAGGATTGGTCGCTGGGGGATGGCTCTGACACCTGGGCAGGATCTGTAAAAGGACATAAGAAGGTCCTATGAAGCGCGCGCGCTCATATACCCCGCATCCCCTGACGAAGCCACAGCGTGTGGCGAAACATGTCGGGAGGGGTGGTATAGAGCGAATTTTAATCAGTGAGCAGTCAAAGGGCTATTAATAAAAACATGCTGCGGATGAGCAGCTGAGCACACAAGGAGAGATTGTGAGGCTATAGGAGTGTAGATTTCAGCGGTTACTTACAATTCCTATGAGAAAGTGATAGAGGACGCTGTGCAGTGCTGGCAGAGTCCAGAAAGGAGGGTAGACAGAGGCAAAGGAGACTGGTGGAATATTGTTAGCCTCACGGCAATGCAATAGCTACAATAAAGTAATTAGCAACATTGTTAGCTACTGGCAACCCTGTAGATAGGGACCAGCTATAGAGGCATTTGGCAGCAGAGATACATTCACCAGTGTACCTTGTTACTCACTGCTACCAACCTGTCCATAAATTGCCAGCGTCCTTACTATGGAATGAGGTATACCCTATAAAGGGATTCAAATAACGTTACCGTGTACAAATCACACCCTGTGAATGCCAACACATCACTCCGAGCATATCCCATACTTGACTGTGATACTGACAATTTTAATACAGTTTTTTCTTTGTGTAGTGTGTGTTTCAAAATAAATAATAAAGTATAAAATTTTAACATTGGTTAGGGACCCTTACAGGGATTTAAGGTCTTGATAGACCTTTGTAGAAATTATATAAATATCCCGAGGGTCTCTAAAAGGGACCTTGAATAAATATTGCCTAGCATAGGTTGCAACTTTTCCAAAGTCACACATAGTAAATGTGCCATAATCCATAATCTCACAAAATTTGACAAAAATGCCTTAAAACGCCCCAATCGGTATCACATGAAACATTTTTAAGCCAAAAAAACTGACGTATCTTATTTGATAAATGTTCCCCATAATGTATATTGGATTTCATTGGTGCCCTGTACAGATATATAGGATGAAAAGTTTAATCTATGTTATCTCTGTCCATAATTACAGACAGCTCTCTCCAAAATGGCAGTATGCTTAAAAAACATACCCCATTAAAATGAACATCAGCAAAGTGCCCACATAAATAATGTCACTATAGTGTCCCTAATGAACAATACTGGCAGCAGAGTGCCTATATAGAAGAATCCAGCAGGGTGCGTCTCCTCACACAGCATAGAATCAACTGACAAAATCCTGCGCCATCTAGGTGGAGCTCACTACTTCCATATGTATACAGCTCATATTGAAGTCATTGGGGCAATATACTTTTATGGCTAGCTCCCTCTCATGGTGGCTAATTTCTAATACTGTGAGTGAAGCATCATGGGAGATGAGATATGCCTGTGTCAGTTATGTCAGATGATGGGTTTGAGATCTCAACGGCATCCATCTTCACCAGTTGTCATCCTGTGGGGGCACAATATGAGCATATCTACAGTAAGGGGGTACAATGTGGGCATACTGTATCTACTGTGGGGACACAATATGGACATATGTTCAGTGGGAGGGCACAATGTGGGCATAGCTAAAGTGAAAGAGGCACAGTGTGAGCATAACTGCTTTGAGGGGGCACAATGTAGGCATAACTACTGTGGGGGCATAATATTGGCATATCTACAGTGAAGGTGCAAAATGTGGGTATAACTACTGTGAAAGGGCACAATATGGACATAACTACAATAAGGGGGCACAATATGGACATAAATACTCTGTGGGGCACAACTGCTGTGAGGTGGCACAATGTGGGCACAAATAGTGTAAGGGGCCACAATGTAGGCATAACTACTATGAGGGGGCAAAATGTAGATACACCTTCTATGTGAGGACTCTAAAGGGGCTGAGTGGGATTTGGCGTGTATAAATATGTAGTGGGTGGAGTTAGAGGTGTGGCTTAGTATTAAAAAAATTGCTGTGTGCTGCTGCTATTGTCCCCCTTTGTGATTTTCAAAAGTTAGGAGGTCTACAACTCTAATGCAAGCTTCCCAGATATATGTATTTTGGGCGCAGCTCTCTGAGCAAAGACCAGTAAGCCAGAGGTAGAAGTATAACACCTATGGTAATGTGAACACTGCTGGTATGTCCCACTCAGGTACCTCAGATGGGTGAGACAACTAAAATCCAGAGAGTGGCAGTGGTCTCAGCAAAGCATAGTTTGCTGAGGCAGTTTTGTTTAAATTCTGGGCTGGATTTTAATTGGATTGGCGGGTAGGCTTAGCAGTGGGATCTGCCAATCCACACCCTTCCGACACGGGTATTCCCTTCTACATTAGGTTATCGCAGGTGAGGCCTGCTGTAATCAGGCCGGCATAAAACGCCTCCCAGTATGTCAGTCTGGGGGAAGTGTTTGTGATCCTGGAGCAGAGGCTCTGTGTGTGGTCTTAGACAGGAGGACTGAGGGGCCACAAGGCTATGTGAAGCCTGATCTCTCCCCTATGTGGTACTTAGAGGAGAGTAAGGGAAACCTATGTGTTTAGGTAGAGCCCAGACAGGCAAGGTGTTTTATTTTGGCTTTGTATGTTTTTTCGTTATGCCATGTGCCACAATAAAGCACAGTTTGACCCCTAAATCCTGGTGTCCATGAGGAAATGCGTGGTTGAAACCTCAGTGAACGAGAGCTACAGTACCCCTTAAACACCCCAGAGTGGAGTTACCATCAGGTGGCAGTGTATATTGCAGTGCTATAGTTAAACAGAATGGTACTCACCATTCCATTCTCCCCCCTCTGGGAAGAAGTGGGCCAGTCCTGCTTCCTACCAGTAGGTAGGGGCAGCAGTTTCCAGATTGTTCTAGTTCGAGTTCTAAGCTAGTTTGGATAGGAAAGGAGTAAGGTGTGGCACGCTCACAGCCTGTGTCAGCCAGAGCAGCCTAAGCTTTGCTGACTGTGGAAGTAGATGTCTGGAAGCCACAGGGACCAGAGGAAAACATTCTTTGGTCACTATAAGAGAAATCAACAATATGAATAACTATTCAGCTGAAAATTAGTTATTTGCTGAGTGTCAGGAGGGGAATAACAGTCGACAGCACCCCATCCAATGATACCAGAACAGACCTAAAGTACAGAAACCAGACCTAAGCAGAGTTTAGTGCAGCACAGAGAAAGAAAGCCAAGTATTTAAGCAAGCCTGTCAGTATAGCAGAGAAAGAGATAAAGCAGAGTTATTGAGTTTGCCTGCCAGTCTATGCCAAAGCCAGGCAAAGGTTTGGATGAAATTTTATTCAAGTAAGGGCTCATGCACACGACCGTTGTTGTTTTTCACAGATCTTTTGTTCCGTATCTGAGTTTTTTTTTCTAAATTTAAGTCCTCTTCCGTTCCGTTAATCCACAAAACATATCCGTATGGTTTCCGTATGCGATCCGTTTTTTGCGGATCAGAAACGGAAACAGTAAGTTATTAATTCCCAAACGCATGAGCAATATGGGCTGGGCATATCATTTCTACAGTACGGATCCACAAAATACAGATGAAATACGAATGACAGACGGATGTGTTCCGTGTGCTTCAGTATTTTCTGCGGACCCATTGACTTGAATGGGGCCTCGGACCGTGATTTGCGGACAATAATAGGACATGCACTACTTTTTACGGAACGGAAATACGGAAACGACATTGAAATGAATGGTTCCGCATACAGTCCGCAAAAAAAAAAACGGAATGGAAGTGGAAATAAAATACGTTTGTGTGCATGAGCCCTAACGCTGCTGTTGAACTTCACAACAAGGTCTGGACTCAATTATTCCCCTTTTTAATGCTACGGAGCCAAAGCCTGGGGTCCTGCTTTATCCGGGTAGGAGCCCAGTGACACATAGAGAAACAAACATATAGGCTGCACTACACCACTCGGCATTCCAACTAAACCTGGGGCACTATAGGGCCCTGGGGGGTGGCACGTTGCATTTTTGGCGTCACAAACAGGATATAGACTTTTGCTACAGGCCTACAGAATTCAAAAAACCCCTGGAAAATGCCTTTGATATGTTTATTCCAGATTAACAGGCACCGCAGAGTGCGCACCAGCTACAGAGGGGTTAATCTGCCATCTTTGACAGTAATGGCGTATATTATTTTTGCCCAGCCAAAGCGGAAAACAGAGATGCACCCAGCCCAAGCACGGGAAACAGTGACTCTGCCCACAAGGATCTGCCCCCTGGACCAGCCAGTTTGAGTCAGCAAGGAGGAAGCAAGATGGCATGCCAGCTCCGACCAAACTGGGTAGAGATGGTGTGGGGCGACGAGTCTGAGGTATAGGCCGCCCTTGCTGAGATCCACATTTCTCAAGTGAAGAGGCATCGAAAGTAGAAGGCTGAGGTGTGCGTCGGATGGTGCAGCGGAGGCGGGCGGAGCGTCCACTCCTCCTCCAAGAAATGTCCAACCCTCCGCAAGATTTAACCCGATGGTCCCACCTGAAGTTGTGGCCCAGACTCGGACTATCTAGGGCTACAAAAAAGCCATGGAGGAGTGGGTGATACAAGTCCTGGACCACCTGCAGCCGGGGAATCTTAAATTGGAGCACCGCTGGGGCACTGTCATATGGTTTTCCGTGGTGTGGGGTAGCGGCTTCTTGGCGGATGATGAGAACAGTGAGGAGCTCTTTGTGGGCCGTCGATCGGTAAAATGCCCCTATCTTCCCCAGGCCGAACATAGCTTGTTTGGAGGGGACTGTGTAGAGTATACCCCCATGGGCTCCACGATTGGAAGTTTCGCTACCCTGCTGGACAAGCCCCTAGTCCCCGTGCCAGTATCTGAACACTGCCCCAGCAGTGAGCAGCCCCAGCGCAAGTATGCTGCCTACAATATACCGCGGAGGGAGTCCTCAGTTTTCAAGAAAAGCCTCAGCCCCAGCCGAGGCTACTGCCTCCACTAGAGATGAGCGAATCAAATCAGACGGTGGAATTCGATCCGAATTTCAGGAAAAATTCGATTTGCAACGAATGAGAATTTCCTCGCGCTTCGTGGTAACGAATCACAATTTTTTCTAAAATGCCGGCTACATGTGTGAGGACTGAGGACATGGGGCAAGGAACTCTGGGAAGGCGGTATCACCCAGATTAACATGCATGCATGCAGCCAATAAGCAGCCAGCCAGCCCTTTGATGTCACAGCCCTATAAATACAGCAGCCATCTTAGATTTTCCAGCATTCTGAGTGCAGGGACAGATGTGAGAAGGCACTAGGGACAGCAATAGGAAGAACCTCATTGTGAAAAAAACCCTGAAAAAACGTGACCCCCGAAACGTTGCGCATGAACTAGTGTGGTACAGCTCAGCGTCCTCTGAACAAAAAGTGCCTGCGAGCCATATTGTCACGGCTGTATGTGAGCAACAATAGTATACACAGTTAAAAGAGCTACTGACCGGACCCAAACTAGGAAGGATAAAGGGTGACCCCTGTCAGACCCTCAAAGCTCTCCCTATTCTGCTAAAGCACATGCCCGGATCCAAATGGCGGAACGAGGCATGCCCACGTGCCTAAGACTGATGACCACTGTAACCCCTACAATAGTGGAAGGGGCACGGCCACTGGTGCCCTACTCAGTATATGGAGGGAACCGTGGCCACCTCAGATCCAGTCAGAAAATAATCAGGTACACAACAATGTCTGTACACTTAGCTGAAGGTGTTGCAGCCGCAGAGAAGACGGATCCAAGGACAGCTGGCAATATCCGGAGTGCTTGCTGCAGCAGAACACAGGTCCAGTGAACTGATAGCTACAAGTGAAGATACTAAAGCAAGAGCTACAACTGAAATGAGAACTATAATCCACGCCCTACAATAGGAGGAGGGGTGATATAAAGAGAGGGAAATCAAACGCATGAGGAACAGCTGGGAGGAAGGAAACCAAAAGTAAACAGAGCAGTGAGAACTCCTCCCAGCTCTAGTAGTGACATCATCACAGGGGTGGAGAAACAGAGCTGTGAGAACGTCCCAAAGCTCTGGTAGTGACAGTACCCCCCCCCTCTACGGGCGGACTCCGGACACCCAGGACCCACCTTCTCAGGATGAGCCCTATGAAATGCCCTGATGAGGCGAGTGGCTTTAATGTCCGACACCGGAACCCACATCCTCTCCTCAGGACCATAACTCTTCCAATGAACGAGGTACTGAAGAGAACCGCGGACAATGTGAGAGTCCACATTTCTGGAAACCTCAAACTCCAGATTGCCATCAACCAAAATCGGAGGAGGAAAAGAGGAGGGTACCGTGGGCTGGACATATGGTTTTAAGAGAGATCTGTGAAATACATTATGTATCTTCCAAACCCGTGGAAGATCAAGACGGAAGGCAACAGGATTGATGACTGACAAGATTTTATAAGGCCCAATAAACTTGGGACCCAATTTCCAGGAGGGAACCTTCAGTTTAATATTTCTTGTAGACAACCACACCAGATCACCCACATTCAGGTCCGGACCAGGCACACGTCTCTTATCAGCCACACGCCTATACCTCTCACTCATCTTTTTAAGATTACTCTGAATCTTTTGCCAAATGGTAGACAAAGACGAGGAAAATCTCTCCTCCTCAGGTAAACCAGAAAGAGCCCCTCCCGAGAATGTCCCAAACTGCGGATGGAACCCATATGCACCAAAGAATGGTGACTTATCAGAAGATTCCTGACGACGGTTGTTCAGAGCAAACTCAGCAAGAGGGAGAAATGAACACCAATCCTCCTGGTTCTCTGCCACAAAACAGCGCAAATATGTCTCCAGATTCTGATTGAGGCGCTCAGTCTGACCATTCGACTGCGGGTGAAAAGCAGAAGAGAAGGACAGCCGAACACCCAGGCGAGAACAGAAAGCCTTCCAGAACCTGGACACAAACTGCGTGCCTCTATCGGAAACAATATCAGAGGGAATGCCGTGCAATTTAACAATATGGTCGACAAAAGCTTGCGCCAACGTTTTAGCATTGGGTAAACCAGGGAAAGGTACGAAATGAGCCATCTTGCTAAAACGGTCCACCACCACCAGGATCACCGACTTCCCCGAGGAACGAGGAAGATCCGTGATAAAGTCCATGGACAGGTGTGTCCAAGGACGGGAAGGTATGGGTAACGGGAGAAGGGAACCTGAAGGCCGTGAACGAGGGACCTTAGCGCGAGCGCACGTCTCACAAGCAGCCACAAAACCCTCCACCGACTTACGAAGAGCCGGCCACCAAAATCTCCGAGCAATGAGATCTACCGTGGCTCTACTCCCGGGGTGACCAGCAAGAACCGTATCATGATGCTCCTTAAAGAGTTTGTGACGTAGCTCAGGAGGCACGAACAACTTCCCAGAAGGACAACGGGCAGGTGCCTCAGTCTGGGCAGCCTGGACCTCGGCCTCCAAATCGGAATATAGAGCAGAAACAACTACCCCCTCCGCCAAAATGGGACCCGGGTCCTCGGAGTTTCCTCCTCCCGGAAAACAGCGAGAGAGAGCATCAGCCTTCACATTTTTTATCCCAGGTCGGAATGTAACAACAAAATTGAATCTGGAGAAGAACAGAGACCATCTGGCCTGTCTCGGATTCATACGCCTGGCCGACTCCAAGTATGCCAGATTCTTATGGTCGGTAAAAATGGTGATAGGGTGCCTGGCCCCCTCCAACCAATGGCGCCATTCCTCGAAAGCCAACTTGATGGCCAACAACTCCCTATCTCCCACATCATAGTTTCTCTCTGCCGGGGAGAGTTTTTTAGAGAAAAAGGCACAGGGTCGCCATTTGGCAGGAGAAGGGCCCTGGGACAAAACCGCACCCACACCCACCTCGGAAGCATCCACCTCAACAATAAAAGGTAAGGAAACATCGGGATGCACCAAGACGGGAGCAGACGCAAAACTCTCTTTAATCTTAGAAAAGGCTGCAAGCGCCTCCTCCGACCAAGAGGAAAAATCCGCCCCCTTTTTTGTCATGTCAGTAAGGGGTTTGACAACAGAGGAATAATTCAAAATGAACTTTCTGTAATAGTTCGCAAAACCCAAAAAGCGCATCAATGCCTTCTGATTCTCAGGAAGCTCCCACTCAAGTACAGCACGGACCTTCTCCGGATCCATGCGAAAACCAGAAGCAGAGAGGAGAAAACCCAGAAATTGAATCTCCGATACCATAAAAAGACATTTCTCCAGCTTGGCGTACAATTTATTTTCCCGCAGAATCTGCAGAACCTGAAAAAGATGATCCTGATGGGTCTGAACATCAGGGGAAAAAATCAAAATATCATCAAGCTACACCAATACAAATTTCCCCATTAAATGGTAGAAAATACTATTAACAAAATGCTGAAAGACGGCCGGAGCATTCATCAGGCCGAAAGGCATAACAAGATTCTCGAAATGCCCGTTAGGGGTATTAAAGGCCGTTTTCCATTCATCCCCCTCTCTGACCCTGACCAGGTTGTACGCGCCTCTCAAATCCAATTTGGAAAACACCTTGGCCCCAACAATTTGGTTGAAGAGGTCCGGGATCAGAGGAAGGGGATAGGGATCGCGAATCGTGATACGGTTCAGCTCCCTAAAATCTAGGCAAGGTTTCAGAGAGCCATCTTTTTTTTTAACAAAAAAAAAACCCGCGGCCACAGGTGACTTTGAGGGACGAATATGCCCCTTCTCGAGACTCTCGGAGATATAAGTTCACATTGCGATTCTTTACGGTTGTGAGAGATTGTAGAGGCGTGCTTTTGGCAGCTTGGCGCCAGGAATGAGGTTAATGGGACAGTCAAACTCCCGGTGAGGAGGTAGCTCCTGAACACCGCTCTCGGAAAACACGTCCGAGAAATCAGAGAGAAATGATGGCACAGTTTTAGTAGACACCTCTGCAAAAGTCGCTGTGAGACAATTCTCTCTACAAAAGTCACTCCACTCATTTATTTGCCTTCCTTGCCAATCAATAGTGGGGTTATGTCTAGTGAGCCAGGGTAACCCCAAAACTAGAGGAGAAGGCAATCCGTTAAGGACAAAACGAGATATATCCTCCACATGAGTGTCACCTACAGCTAGCCGGATATTGTGAACAATGCCCTTCAGAGATCTCTGTGAGAGTGGAGCAGAGTTAATAGCAAAAACAGGTATATCCTTTTCTAATGTGCAAACCTGAAAACCATGCATGGCTACAAATTGAGTGTCAATAAGATTGACAGCCGCTCCACTATCGACAAAAATCTCACAAGAAATGACTTTGCTCTCTAGCGCCACCCTGGCAGACAGGAGAAAACGGGAACTGCAGGTCAGAGGAAAAGCATCAATTCCTACATCAACTTTGCCCAAAGTAGCAGATGAAGCAGAATTTGATGATTTACCTTTTGAGGTTTTTCTCTTATTATCGCTCTTAGTACAGTTCAAGAATCTCCTAGAGGGACAAACATTTGCCAAATGACCTATGCCCCCACAACAAAAACACACCATACTCTGAGGACTAAATCCTCTTTTATCAGGGGCAAGTCGACCTAGCTTCATGGGCTCCTCCTCAGAGGGGAGCGAGACAGGATGAGGCCCCTGCACACTGAATGAGTCCGCACCACTGCCCCTAGACTGACAATGGCTGGACAGAGAGGTCTCGTTTCTTTCTCTTAGACGCCTGTCAAGGCGTACCGCCAATGACATGGCAGACTCTAAGGACGTTGGTCTCTCATGGAAAGCAAACGCATCTTTCAATCTCTCTGAGAGACCATGACAGAACTGACTCCGGAGTGCAGCATCATTCCAACCCGAATCAGCTGCCCATCTCCGAAATTCAGAACAATAAAGCTCCGCAGACAGTTTGTTCTGGCATAAAACACGTAAGTTAGATTCGGCCAGAGCAACACGATCCAGGTCATCATAAATCTGCCCCAGGGCCACAAAAAATCTTTCCACGGATCGAAGGGAGGGATCCCCTGATGGCAGCGAAAAAGCCCAAGTCTGAGCATTACCCCTGAGCAGGGAGATGACAATCCTCACCCTCTGCTCCTCCTTACCAGAGGAGTGGGGACACAAGCAAAAATGGAGTTTGCATGCCTCTCTGAAGCGAACAAAATTCTCACTGCCCCCGGAGAACGTTTCCGGAAGTGAGACCTTTGGCTCGCAACAGACTCCATGAGCCGGAGCAGAGCCCAATGCTTGAAGCTGAGTCATAGATTGACGGAGATCCGCTACTTCCAAAGAAAGACCCTGCATGCGGTCAACCAGGACAGAAAGCGGATCCATGTCAAAAAAGGACGGTTTTGGTGGATTATAATGTCACGGCTGTATGTGAGCAACAATAGTATACACAGTTAAAAGAGCTACTGACCGGACCCAAACTAGGAAGGATAAAGGGTGACCCCTGTCAGACCCTCAAAGCTCTCCCTATTCTGCTAAAGCACATGCCCGGATCCAAATGGCGGAACGAGGCATGCCCACGTGCCTAAGACTGATGACCACTGTAACCCCTACAATAGTGGAAGGGGCACGGCCACCGGTGCCCTACTCAGTATATGGAGGGAACCGTGGCCACCTCAGATCCAGTCAGAAAATAATCAGGTACACAACAATGTCTGTACACTTAGCTGAAGGTGTTACAGCCGCAGAGAAGACGGATCCAAGGACAGCTGGCAATATCCGGAGTGCTTGCTGCAGCAGAACACAGGTCCAGTGAACTGATAGCTACAAGTGAAGATACTAAAGCAAGAGCTACAACTGAAATGAGTACTATAATCCACACCCTACAATAGGAGGAGGGGTGATATAAAGAGAGGGAAATCAAACGCATGAGGAACAGCTGGGAGGAAGGAAACCAAAAGTAAACAGAGCAGTGAGAACTCCTCCCAGCTCTAGTAGTGACATCATCACAGGGGTGGAGAAACAGAGCTGTGAGAACGTCCCAAAGCTCTGGTAGTGACACATATCTGTCTTTTATCAAGAAGATTAAAGCTACAAATTTATTGAAGATACTTCTGAAGCATGAGTAACTTTTTCCTCATACGCTTGATCATAATACTAATGAATGGTGGCTAAAGCGTATGTGAGGAATCATTTCACAGCATCTTAGTACAGGGAGAGATGTCAAAAGGCGCAAGGGACAGTGATAGAAAAGCGATTTACAAGTGCAGGGAAAGATTATTTGGGGATCCAAATAGCCATTATACAGTTCTGTCTTTTCAGCAATTTGTTCTTGGGGTGCAGGTGCAGCGTCCCACTAGTGTACATGGGCACTGCAAAAGCTTGTTATGTCAGATGTTATATCATGCTGTATTTTATTCTTATGTAGAATCCCTGTAACCAGGCTGTTAGGTGCATTACACACATTCCACCACTAGATGGGGATAGCATTAGTATATATATACCTCAGTTCAGGCCTAGTTTAGAGAGAGGAGGAGTAGGAGTTGAAGGAGTGAGAGTGCATTTGCTATCTGTGTCTAGTGTAAGTCAGTTCAAGTGAGAAGAAGTGGATAAAGACACAAAGGACAACAGCCATTTTACCAGGCTTTAAGGACCTTTGGATTCAAGGTGAAGGATCTATTAGCTTCCAGCAGCCTCACCATTAACAAGCTGGAGAACAAGGACCAGATTTAGGACTGAATACCAGTGAGTACACAACTTCCTTCGATATCCTGAGACATAACCACATATACAGCCTGTTACTGGGATTTACCACATCTAACCTGCATTTTCATAAGAGACTGTTTTATAACTGGATGTAAGTTCTTAGTTGGATTTAAACCTGAATCAACAAAGTGATCAGGTACAAAAAAATACCCAAATTATCAAAATGTATTAAATCGACATAAAAAACATACATACACATATACAGACACGTGGAAACAATATAAAGTGCCTGAGGCGACAGCTCATAAATATCCTTAATCTCGCACGCAACATAAGATATGGACTACCATACACAGAATATGACCATCAACATATGGATCTATATCTCCTCTCTATGAGTCCTAATAATCAGATGTGGTGCGACTCTGACTGGCATCCGGTATAACATGCTGCAAAGCTAACTGGCTGAAACGCAAACATTCCCAAGTAATGGAGTAGGTCAAAGCTACCACTAATCAAAACTATGTCCAGGGAGTGTAACGAATCGATCTGAATCTCTCTTACCCGATGCCCCAGGAGTGTATGAATCAGGATAAGCTGTCGCTGACTGGTGTGCCCCTCTACGCGCGTTTGCCCACTCTCATCATTTTGGACCATCATGGTGCTGGCATCACGACATTACTTAATTCAGGGGCCCAGCTGCACAAGCACCCAGAAAAGCTAATCACCATCAAGGGCACCTGGCCGGTGTCTCCCCTGTAATAGAGTGTGCCCCAGAGAATCTGGTGCTGTTCTCCCCTTCACTGCACTGCTGGCCCAGGGAGGCATCTGCTAACCGCGAGTACCCGATTAACTATTGTACCCTTTCAGCCCACCATGAAACGCACATGTTCTCCCCTGCGGACCGGCAAGTTGCATAAGTGCTATGTTGAAAAGCCTTAACCCCTTAAGGACCGGGCCATTTTTCACCTTAAGGACCGGACTGATTTTTGCAAATCTGACATGTGTCACTTTGTGTGGTAATAACTTTGAAACGCTTTTACTTATCCAAGCCATTCTGAGATTGTTTTCTCGTCACATATTGTACTTCATGACACTGGTAAAATGGAGTCAAAAAAATTCATTTTTATTTATAAGAAATACCAAATTTACCAAGAATTTGGAAAAATGTGCCAATTTCCAAGTTTCAATTTCTCTACTTCTATAATACATAGTAATACCTCCCAAAATTGTTATTAATTTACATTCCCCATATGTCTACTTCATGTTTGGATCATTTTGGGAATGCCATTTTATTTTTTGGGGACGTTACAAGGCTTAGAAGTTTATAAGTAAATCTTGAAATTTTTCAGAAAATTTCCAAAACCCACTTTTTGAGGACTAGTTCAGGTCTGAAGTCACTTTGTGAGGCTTACATAATAGAAACCACTGAAAAATGACCCCATTTTAGAAATTACACCCCTCAAGGTATTCAAAACCGATTTTACTAACGTTGTTAACCCTTTAGGTGTTCCACAAGAATTAATAGAGAATGGAGATGAAATTTCAGAATTTCACTTTTTTGGCAGATTTTCCATTTTAGTCAACTTTTTCCAGTAACAAAGCAAGGGTTAACAGCCAAACCAAACTCAATATTTATTGCCCTGATTCTGTAATTTACAGAAACACCCCATATGTGGCCGTAAACTGCTGTATGGGCACACGACAGGGCGCAGAAGGAAAGGACCGCTATATGGTTTTTGAAGGGCAGATTTCGCTGGAATAATTTTCAGGTGCCATGTCACATTTGAAGACACCCTGAGGTACCTCCACAGTGGAAAACCCCAAGAAGTGACCCCATTTTGGAAAGTACACCCCGAAGGAATTTTTCAAGGCATGTAGCGAGCACTTTGACCCAACAAGCGATTCATAGAATTTAGAAATAATTTGCTGTGAAAACGAATTTTTTTATTTTTTACAAGAAAATGTCTCTTTAGGCCCACATTATTTATTTTCACAAGGGGTAACAGAGTAAATTACACCCACAATTTGTTACCCATTCTCTCCTGAATATGGCAACACTTCATATGTGGCCGTAAACTGCTGTATGGGCACACTGCAGGGTTCAAAAGGCAAGGACCGCCATATGGCTTTTGGAGGGCAGATTTCGCTGGAATAATTTTCAGGTGCCTTGTCATATTTGAAGACACCCTGAGGTACACCCACAGTGGAAAACCCCAAGAAGTGACCCCATTTTGGAAACTACACCCCCAAGGAATTTTTTAAGGTATGTAGCGAGCACTTTGACCCAACAAGCGATTCATAGAATTTAGAAATATTTGACTGTGAAAACGAAAATTTTTATTATTTACAAGAAAATGTCTCTTTAGGCCCACATTATTTATTTTCACAAGGGGTAACAGGCATTTGGAAAACAGGCATTTCAGTAGTGGGACACTTGTGTAGAAGTTGTCAAGGTACAAGTTGTACCCTTGACCTAGCAGGGGGTGAATCAAGTCCCATACTATTTTTCCTGCTATTCCAAGGAGAGGGGGGCACTCTGGGGGTTAAATTTTTGAATCTTTTCCCTCGTAAACTCTAAATTTATGTGTATAGTCACTTTGGGTTTCACATAGTTTGTAGAGTTTGATGCCATATCTGGCCCGTTTGTTGGGCAGGTATTGGCGAAAATGCAGTCTGCCCTTGCAGTGCACAAGGGATTCATCAATGGACAGATGCTTTTGGGGGGTGTAGACCTGGGCAAACTTGAGATTATAATGATCTATAATGGACCGAATTTTGTATAAACGATTGTATCTAGGATCATTAGGGGGTGGACAATCTGCATTATTGTTATAATGTAGAAATTTCAGGAGACTTTCAAATCGGGTCCTGGACATAATGGTGCGGTATATTGGCGTGTGATGTAAAAGGTCATTACTCCAATATGACCGTAGTGATGGTTTTTTAATTATCCCCATATTAAGTATTAGACCCCAAATTTTTTCATCTCCAAAGGGGTCGTGGGAGTCCACTGAAGGGGTCTTGCATAGTATGAGTTGGGGTGGGCGGCTAAAAATTGATTGGCATAAAGATTAGTTTTCTCCACCATCATGTCTATCAATTCATCAGAAAAAAAAGGTGGAAAAAATCATCTTCCGTGAACCCTGCAGTGTTCACATAAATGCCTGTAGTGGCTGTAAAGTCCGGCACCTGAGGTACAAAGTTAGTAGCAGAAGTCCAGCTGGGGTCTTTTGTAGAAGCTGATGCGCTGCTAACTCTACTGCGTCTGTGAGAGGGTTCGTCAACTGATGAATCAGAAGAAGAGCTATACACAAGAAAAGATTCTTCTTCTCCACTGTCAGAGTCAGACTCTGAGGCTAGTATGGCATAAGCCTCCTCGGCGCTGTACACCCGTTGAGACATTTTGTAAAATTTATATATATATATCTATTCAGAAATAATAGAAAAAGAAAAGTGCTCCAAAAGCAGTGGTTTGAAACTGTGGGGTTTGAAACTGAGTATTTATAATCGGAGACAAGTACGGACGTCCCCAATATATATATATTTTTTTTTCAGAATTTTTTTTTAAAAGAAAAATGCTCCAAAAGCAGTGGAGCTTTATGTCACTGGTGACAGAAATTTGTCACTGCTGGCAAATTCAGTGACAAGGACTGGTCACAGATAGAGTTGAGCGAACACCTGGATGTTCGGGTTCGACGAGTTCGGCCGAACTTTCGAAAAATGTTCGGGTTCGGGATCCGAACTCGACCCGAACTTCATCCCGAACCCGAACCCCATAGAAGTCAATGGGGACCCGAACTTTTGGGCACTAAAAAGGCTGTAAAACACACCCGGAAAGGGCTAGAGGGCTGCAAAAGGCAGCAAAATGTAGTTAAATCCCCTGCAAACAAATGTAGATAGGGAAATGATGAGTTAACATAAAATAAATAAAAATGAAACAATATTAATTGGAGTGAGGTCCCATAGCACAGAATCAGGCTTCAAGTCACCCACCAATGGAGAAGGTCACTTACTATTATTTTGACCACAGCACCCAGACAAAGGAGAGAGGTCCCACAGCAGAGAACCAGGCATCATATCACCCACCACAGGAGTAGGCCACCATTTAGTTACTTTGACCCCTACACCCAGACGGAGGAGAGAGGTTACACAGCAGAGAATCAGGCATTTAGATCACCCACCACAGGAGTAGGCCACCATTGAATCAGACCCCGGCAACCATGTCAGATGGCACAAGCATAAGCTTTATATCAATCAGCACAGGAGAAGGCGACTTTGACAGACTTTGACCCCTACACCCGGACGGAGGAGAGAGGTTTCAAAGCAGAGAATCAGGCATTTAGATCACCCACCACAGGAGTAGGCCCCAATTTAATGGGACCCCGGCAACCATGTCAGATGGCACAACCATCAGCTTCATATCAATCAGCACAGGAGAAGGCGACTTTGAAAGACTTTGACCCCTACACCCAGACGGAGGAGAGAGGTTTCACAGCAGAGAATCAGGCATTTAGATCACCCACCACAGGAGTAGGCCCCCATTGAATCAGACCCTGGCAACCATGTCAGATGGCACAACCATCAGCTTTATATCAATCAGCACAGGAGAAGGCGACTTTGAAAGACTTTGACCCCTACACCCAGATGGAGGAGAGAGGTTTCACAGCAGAGAATCAGGCATCATATCAACCACCACAGGAGAAGCCACCATTTAGTTACTTTGACCCCTGCACCCAGGAAGAGGAGAGAGGCACCACAGCACATATTCTGGCATCATATCAGCCACCACAGGAGAAGCCACCATTGAGTTACTTTGACCCCCGCACCCAGGAAGAGGAGAGAGGCACCACAGCACATATTCTGGCATCATATCAGCCACCACAGGAGAAGCCACCATTGAGTTACTTTGACCCCCGCACCCAGGAAGAGGAGAGAGGCACCACAGCACATATTCTGGCATCATATCAGCCACCACAGGAGAAGCCACCATTGAGTTACTTTGACCCCTGCACCCAGGAAGAGGAGAGAGGCCCCACAGCACATATTCTGGCATCATATCAGCCACCACAGGAGAAGCCACCATTTAGTTACTTTGACCCCTTCACCCAAACAGAGGAGAGAGGTTCCACATCAGAGAATCAGGCATCATATCAACCACCACAGGAGTAGGCCACAATTTAATGGGACCCCGGAAACCATGTCAGATGGCACAACCATCAGCTTCATATCAATCAGCACAGGAGAAGGCGACTTTGAAAGACTTTGACCCCTACACCCAGACGGAGGAGAGAGGTTTCACAGCAGAGAATCAGGCATTTAGATCACCCACCACAGGAGTAGGCCCCCATTGAATCAGACCCTGGCAACCATGTCAGATGGCACAACCATCAGCTTTATATCAATCAGCACAGGAGAAGCCACCATTGAGTTACTTTGACCCCTGCACCCAGGAAGAGGAGAGAGGCCCCACAGCACATATTCTGGCATCATATCAGCCACCACAGGAGAAGCCACCATTGAGTTACTTTGACCCCCGCACCCAGGAAGAGGAGAGAGGCACCACAGCACATATTCTGGCATCATATCAGCCACCACAGGAGAAGCCACCATTGAGTTACTTTGACCCCTGCACCCAGGAAGAGGAGAGAGGCCCCACAGCACATATTCTGGCATCATACTAACCACCACAGGAGAAGCCACCATTGAGTTACTTTGACCCCTGCACCCAGGAAGAGGAGAGAGGCCCCACAGCACATATTCTGGCATCATATCAGCCACCACAGGAGAAGCCACGATTGAGTTACTTTGACCCCCGCACCCAGGGTTATATGTGAGTACCGCTTTCTTTGACAGATTCTAGTATGGGTACATATATGTTTTCCCAACCCCAGCACATTAGTTTGCTAATTCCAGATGTATGAAACGCAGGCCTAACTGTATCTAGTATATTGAACGCCAGATAAACTAACTTGGCCTTTTTTAAATAAAAAAAATTCCCTCACTGGAATACTTTCAGTCTTTTGACTGTATGGATTACAGATGGAATGACTGTTATATGTGAGTACCGCTTTCTTTGACAGATTCTAGTATGGGTACATATATGTTTTCCCAACCCCAGCACATTAGTTTGCTAATTCCAGATGTATGAAACGCAGGCCTAACTGTATCTAGTATATTGAACGCCAGATAAACTAACTTGGCCTTTTTTAAATAAATAAAAAATTCCCTCACTGGAATACTTTCAGTCTTTTGACTGTATGGATTACAGATGGAATGACTGTTATATGTGAGTACCGCTTTCTTTGACAGATTCTAGTATGGGTACATATATGTTTTCCCAACCCCAGCACATTAGTTTGCTAATTCCAGATGTATGAAACGCAGGCCTAACTGTATCTAGTATATTGAACGCCAGATAAACTAACTTGGCCTTTTTTAAATAAAAAAAATTCCCTCACTGGAATACTTTCAGTCTTTTGACTGTATGGATTACAGATGGAATGACTGTTATATGTGAGTACCGCTTTCTTTGACAGATTCTAGTATGGGTACATATATGTTTTCCCAACCCCAGCACATTAGTTTGCTAATTCCAGATGTATGAAACGCAGGCCTAACTGTATCTAGTATATTGAACGCCAGATAAACTAACTTGGCCTTTTTTAAATAAAAAAAATTCCCTCACTGGAATACTTTCAGTCTTTTGACTGTATGGATTACAGATGGAATGACTGTTATATGTGAGTACCGCTTTCTTTGACAGATTCTAGTATGGGTACATATATGTTTTCCCAACCCCAGCACATTAGTTTGCTAATTCCAGATGTATGAAACGCAGGCCTAACTTTATCTAGTATATTGAACGCCAGATAAACTAACTTGGCCTTTTTTAAATAAAAAAAAAATTCCCTCACTGGAATACTTTATGGCTTTTCACTGTATGGATTACAGGTGGACTGGTATTAGTAGGGGTGACACAAGCACACCCAAGTCCCTGATGTAGGATTTCTATGGCACAGACCACTATTACAAGTGATTAATGGACGTTGGGAGAGATTGTGCTGCAGCACTAGTCCCAAGATGGCCGCCGCCTATCAGCCCAGTAACATGTGCCACAAAATGGTCTGCACAACCTTTAAAAAAAATAGCCTTGGACTGTGCTGCTAAATCGCTATTGGTCTGAATCCCAGGTGTAGATGTCTGACTTGTTTGGAGCTTTGGAATGCACACTGTGGCAGCTTCTGCTGCAGCACTACAAGTCGCAAAATGGCGGCCGGCGGTCAGCCCAGGTACATGTGGATGGAAAAATCACTCTGGCCACTCTAAAAATAGCCAATCCCTATCAAAAAAGCAGCTCAGCTGCAGTTGTTCAGATGAATTACAGGTGGAGGAGAGAAATTTGCTTCCAGTTATTCAATTATCCCTGCCTATTCTCGCCCTAGCATCAGCTGCGTCTATCCCTGTTCTATTCACATCGGGAGTGAGCACGTCCCGACGTGCGCACAAGCTTATAAAGAGGCTGAGTCACATGCTGCACTTGGCCAATCACAGCCTTGCCAATAGTAGGCATGGCTGCGATGGCATCTTAGGGCAAGTAGTATGATGCATGTTGATTGGCTGCTTTGCAGCCTTTCAAAATGCGCCAAAATACATGCCGAACGACGAACCCGAACCCGAACTTTTACGAAAAAGTTCGGGTTCGGGTCCGTGTCACGAACACCCCAAAATTCGGTACGGACCCGAACTATGCTCGAACTGTTCGCTCAACACTAGTCACAGATAGAAGATAGAGGTTCGGAGGTATGGGGGGGTTTGAAACTGAGAATTTATAATCGGGGACAAGTACGGATGTCCCCAATATTTATTTTTTCCAATAAACGTCTAACTTACCCTAAAACAAGAGCTCTAACCCTAATAACTCCCTAACTAACCCTAATGATTTGCCAAAAACAGGTTACTGACAGTATGGATGACAGAGACTGGGGTGCTGCTGTACTGTCACTATTGGCAGACAGCACACAGGTACAGGGGACAAATGAGGGTCACAGGGGACTAATGAGGGGTGATGAAGGGCACAGTGGACAAATGAAGGGTGATAAGGGTCACGGGACAAATGAGGGGCACTTTTGGAGTGTGTGTGTGTTTTTTTTTTCACAGGTCTAACTTTCACTATGCCTCCGATCACTTCTCTCACTGAAATGAGAGGATCGAAGGTGAGAGATAGCATTCTGTACATAACTCATTGTGATTGGTCCACAGTCAGGAACGGACCAATCACAATGAATTATGTACAGAAAGCTATTTCTCATCTCCGATCCTCTCATTTCAGCGACAGCCGAATGCCAGAAGAGGAGGAGATGTGTGAACGCATGCGCACACGCGCGAGATCGCTCGTTGGGACAAGATGATGTGCGACGGTGATCTGCGGCCGGGACCACTGCTGATCGGTCCCTGGCCGTCAAGGGGAAGCTGTTCGGTCCCCGACACAGCAAGGTAATTTGCGCTTCAGGTACGCGATCTCGGCAGGGGAGCATTTAAATGAACGCCGTGCATCTACGGCGTTCTGGCACAGTTTTCCCCGCCGTACATGCACGGCGTTCTGCGCTAAGGGGTTAAAGGAGTTCTCCGGGCTAACCCTAAATTTGGGGCATAATTCTAACCTGTGGAGAGAAGAATGTTGGTCTGGTACTTACCTTCCACAGTGCACCCCTTTCTAAGATTCGCCTCCAGGTCACGTGACTGCTCTTATCGGGCTTTCCCTTACGTCCTACCAGCAGCACAAATGGGGTTAACCACCCCCCGTGGACTGGTAGGACCGGTGGAATTTTGAATGAGCCCAAGTAATAAAATAATAAAACACTTAAGACTCCCCTATAAAGGAGGGAATCACCTCCAGCCCACTGTGTTTTTTTCTGTCCTCCCGGACAGGTGGACTTGGCGGTGTTCCCCCCATTTTTCTCTCTATGGGGGATCTTTTTCTCGGTTCTGCGGGCTGGTGCCCTTTGCTTGTTGCTTAAACAATCTGGCCAGCAGTTTACCTGCTGTTAATTTGGCGGTGTCCTCAGTCCGGTTTCTCGCGGCCGCTGGGTGCCGCCATCTTCCGGAAGTGACGTTGCAGTGCTCTGACGTCACTTCCGGGGCTTCCTTGCGACACGCTTTAGCGTTCGCATTGGACTTTTAGTTGCTCCTGCCGTTTTTCCTCTTCCCGGAGGAATTGGATTGTGTCTTGTGTGGGGGGGGGGGATAACTTTTACTGAAAGGGGTATTCCCATCTTGTTCATCATGTTTCATTCAATTCTATACCCCGCATTGAGCCTTTCACTAAATATAATGCCTTTTTAAAATCCTATTGTTTTCTTCTAAAATAGAATAATCACATTCTATTGTTTATATTCGCTGTCCATAGATACGGCTACCGATCGCCGGCCGCATCCATGGGCCGCGCTTGCGCAGAGCTCACCCATGGTGTTCCGGTGGCCGGCCTCTCTTCCTTTCAGGGAGCGCGCATGTTGGGCGGCCGCGCATGCGCTGATCAATCTTCCTTCGTGCCGCAGCTCCAATGCAGCACAAAGGAAGATAGTTTAGCGCATGCGCGGCTGCCTGAACAGTTTGTGGGAGGAAGAGACGTCCGGACAGCGTTGGAAAGCCAGCGGAGGACCGGGACACAACTTCAGAAGGGGTGAGTATTTTGTTTACATGCACCACCAATTCCACCAACGATTGGGGGCTGATGGAGGCACTTGGGGGGGGGGGCTGATGGAGGCAAAATGGGGCTGATGGAGGCACAATGGGGCTGATGGAGGCACAATGTGGGCTGATGGAGGCACAATAGGGGCTGATGGAGGCACAATAGGGGCTGATAGAGGCACAATGGGGGCTGATGGAGGCACAATGGGGCTTATGGAGGCACAATGGGGGCTGATGGAGGCTGATGGAGGCACAATGGGGCTGATGGAGGCACAATGGGGCTGATGGAGCTCCAATGCAGCACAAAGGAAGATAGTTTAGCGCATGCGCGGCTGCCTGAACAGTTTGTGGGAGGAAGAGACGTCCGGACAGCGTTGGAAAGCCAGCGGAGGACCGGGACACAACTTCAGAAGGGGTGAGTATTTTGTTTACATGCACCACCAATTCCACCAACGATTGGGGGCTGATGGAGGCACTTGGGGGGGGGGGGCTGATGGAGGCAAAATGGGGCTGATGGAGGCACAATGGGGCTGATGGAGGCACAATGTGGGCTGATGGAGGCACAATAGGGGCTGATGGAGGCACAATAGGGGCTGATAGAGGCACAATGGGGGCTGATGGAGGCACAATGGGGCTTATGGAGGCACAATGGGGGCTGATGGAGGCTGATGGAGGCACAATGGGGCTGATGGAGGCACAATGGGGCTGATGGAGACACTTGGGCTGATGGAGGCATATGGAGGCATATGGGGGCTGTTTGAGGCATATGGGGGATTATAATAAAGAAATAAATATATCACCAGTCCGCAATAATGTTATGCAGCAGGTCCGAAAAGTGATGTGGGTTCAATCACGTTATAAACAGGTACAATATATAGGGTTCGGACCGCGCTTCTGGTCCAGGTCAGTATGCAAGTTCTTTAATCCTTCTCACTTCCTCGTTTGCAGAGAGAGCCTGAGGGCTGCAAATACCCCTCAAGTCGATATCCTGCAACCAATGGAATTATAATAGTGTAAATCCGTATGTAACAATAACCTGCATTGCACTGATTGTACTCACACACTGCGTATCACACAAGGCGTAAATGTAATCTCTCCGTGGTAGGTTGCTCTTATTCTGTCGAAACAGCCACGTTTCCATACAATCTGGTTCAGTCCCCACACGGACTCAAATGGTATATACCACAGACAAATCTGTGTTTCCTTTCTTCAGATTCCTGAAAGTATTCTGTGGACAAGAATGGCTTCTGCAATAGTGAAGCTCCGTAATACTTCTTTAAAACTTTTTATTTGTCCATACTCACAAGACAACTTTCTTAAAACAGCTTTTAAAACACATAAAATTCCCAGCGTCTGCTGCTTCTGCCTGACCCGGGTTTCACTCCTAGAGCTTCGTCAGGGGCACACTTGTTTTCTCCCTCCCCCACCTTCTTATTCCTTCCTTGCAACTAATCAGGAATCAGGTGTATTCTTCCACAGTATTTTCCCATCCTGCTATTAACCCTATACTGGACTCTCCTCATCCCCAGGGGAAAGAAGACGCATGTAGTTACGTCCCCATTCACATGAGCATGCTTTTTAGTATAACGTTTTTTCACTAATTCAATACAGCCTGCAGGTCGAAATCTACATTTAGACCTCCCGGCTGTAGTGTACCTAATTCGTATATCCACTTGGTTTCCTGCCTATTGATTTTTTCCAAAAGACTGCCTCCCCTCCAATGGTTTTGTACGGATTCCACTCCCATAAACTTTAGACCCTCTGGGTTTTTTTGGTGGTATTTTTTATAATGGGCCGATACTCCATGACTTTCAAGACCTTTTTTTATATTTCTTATGTGTTCCTGTATGCGGACTTTTAGAGGTCTAATAGTCCGTCCAACATACTGGAGGCCACAAGGGCACTCCAGTACATATACAACCCCTTTACTATGACAAGTCATCTCACCTACTACTTCTAATTTTTTATCTTTATTGGTGCTTTTGATTAGCGTACTCTTTTGTAATTTTTCTGTTCTTTTTCTGTTCTTGCATGGAATGCAAAAACCACACCAATTAAAGCTATTTTTCATTTTTTTATTTTTATATTTATTTTCAGAACGATTGGCGCTGTGTACCAATTTATTTTTTAGGTTGGGAGCCTTTTTATAGATGACTGTCGGTTGCTCAGGAATAACACGTCACAAAATTGGGTCATTTTTTAAAATCGACCAGTTTTTTCTGATTGCGTTTTTCAGTTCACCAGAACACTGTGTGAACTGGGTTATAAATGAAAAACGAAAATCGATGGTCTTCTCTATTTTTTTAGGTTTACTATTGGGAGTTCTCTCTTGCTGTTCTGTTATATCTTTTATACACCTCTCCAGGTCTTCATTTTTATAGCCCTTTTCAACAAAGCGCTCCTTTATTACATTGCTCTGTTTTTTAAAAATCGCCGAATCAGTGCAGTTGCGGTGGATTCGCTGGACCTGTCCCTTCGGTACATTAAGTAACCAAGGGGCATAGTGACAGCTCGTTAAATCTATATAGCCGTTTACATCAGTTGGTTTAAAAAAGGTCTTGGTTTTGAGCCGTCCTTCTTCGGCATATATAGTAAGGTCCAGGAAATCCACAGCAACCGCACTGATCGTACTGGTAAAGCTAAGATTCCATTCTTTATTTTCCAAATTGGCAATGAAGATCTCAAGTAGGTTCTTTTCCCCTTCCCATATCACCAGGCAATCGTCTATATATCTTTTCCAGGTTTTTAGGGATCCCCTTTTACTGGATTTTTTTAGCTCGGGGTCAATGAACTGCTTTTCCCACCTGGTCATGAAGATGTTAGCGAAACTGGGGGCGAATTTCGCCCCCATCGCCGTCCCGACCTTCTGTAGGTAAAACTGATCCTTGAACCAGAAGTAATTATGTTCTAAACAGAATTCAACACATCGTACTATAAAGTCCGCTTGTATCCTAGTCATGTCAGGGTCACTGTACAGGGTTTCTCTTATTGCTTGCAATCCTAGTTTTTTCGGGATGATGGTGTATAGGGACGATACATCGATGGTGGCCATCCATGTATTGTCCCCAATTCCCTGTAATTCCTTTATTATTTCAACCACACTCCCGCTATTTTTCAAATAGGAAGGTGCTATTGGTACATACTTTTGCAGGAAATTATCTATATACTCCGTCAATCTACTAGTAAGAGAATTGATCCCCGAAACTATCGGTCTCCCGGGGGGATTTGTAATACTCTTATGTATTTTCGGCAGTATATAGATAATTGGGGTCATTGGTTCTTTTATATTTAAATAATCCATCTCTTTTTTGCTCAGGATGCCTTTTTCACCACCATATTTCACCAGAGTTTGTAGTTTGTTTTTATATTCTAGGAGGGGGTCTTTTTTCAGCACGGTATAGGTCTTATTATCTCCCAACTGTCTTAGGACCTCTGCTTCGTAGTCCTCAATATTCATAACTACTACCCCACCCCCTTTATCCGCAGGTTTTATTATTATATCTGAATTTTCCTGTAACGTTTTTAGTGCATCTTTTTCTTTTTTGGTTAGATTGCCCCTTTTCTTTTTTGCATCTATTTTTTCCAATTCATTCAAGATGCTTCTCTTAAAGGCATCTATACATTCATTATTTCTGTTTTTCGGATAAAATTTTGACTTATCTTTTAATTTTGTATGTATATATTCCTGTTTCTCTTCTATATTATTCTGGTTATTAGTTGACTCCTTTCCTGCGAAAAATTTGGCTATATTCAACTTCCTGATATACTTATGGATGTCTACAAAGGCATCAAATTTATTTAAACTTTTCGATGGCGCGAATTTTAACCCTTTTCTAAGTACCGCTTTTTCGGGTTCCGACAAGGTGTGTCTGCTGAGATTAAATATCCCATCATTCACACCTTGCTTTTTTTGTTCGCGGATTTTGTGTTTTTTCCCCCCTCTTTTTCCTCTGTGAACCTTCTCTTTTGCGGTGTATTTATATTCGGTGTGGTTGTATTTATTTTTTCTTTTACTTTCTCGAGTTTTTCTTGTTCCTCCCTCTGTACACCCTTGATCGCTTGGTGTGGAAAATTCTGTTGATCTAACTTCCTCTCTTCTTGTACTTTAACTCTAGGCTCTTCCCCCCTTTCCATAGGTCTGGCCCTATTAACCTGCCTATCTATAATATCCTCTTTTACAAATTTATAAGGATTACTGTTATATCGCCCATATTGTTGGTATGGTTTCCTTACATTAGGCCATTGGTAATGGTTGGCATTCCTCCCATACCCATTGTTATTTCCGCCATACTGTTGCATGCCCCATGTATCAGTGGGTCGATCCCCATAATGTTCCTTTCTTCTGCTGACATCCCATTCCCCCCACTGTTGTCCGGGATAACCATTAGTTCTCATGTTGACACTATATTTCCTTTCCTCTACTCCTCTCTGCTCACCCATTTCCAAATAATTGGTCTTCCCATTTGCTTCTGACCTGAATCTCCATTTATATATTTTCTTATTCTCGTATTCTTCACATGTTTTGCGATATTTTTTCTGTTTTTTTTCTTTTATTTTTTTGTCTACTACTGTAATATTAACTTGACATTTTTCACTTTGCTTAATGTATTCTTTATTTGTTTTGAAGGGTTTTAGTTTTTCTTGTAATTTTTCTATATTCTGTCCTATATTTTTTAGTTTTTGTCTGCGTATTTTTATAATGAATTCCATGGCTTTGAAGCCACAGAAATCCATTAGTTTTTCCCAATCATCTATGTCCTTAGGATCTTCTGTATTCAGGGGGAGCTGCCATCGTAAACCCTCTGGGATCTTACCCTCCGCAAGATATTTCTCCAAGGATAAGACTTCCCAGGTGGTTCTGATCTCTTTACACAAATCTTTTTCTAGTTCTACGAACAAACCCCCCATCATTTTTTCTTCCTTCATTCCTTCATTTACAGTAAATATACTTTCAACATCGCATACCATATTGGCTCTAAAATCAAAAATATCCATAATTGCTGGACTCGGCGTGTGTCCCACCAAGATACAATAAAGAAATAAATATATCACCAGTCCGCAATAATGTTATGCAGCAGGTCCGAAAAGTGATGTGGGTTCAATCACGTTATAAACAGGTACAATATATAGGGTTCGGACCGCGCTTCTGGTCCAGGTCAGTATGCAAGTTCTTTAATCCTTCTCACTTCCTCGTTTGCAGAGAGAGCCTGAGGGCTGCAAATACCCCTCAAGTAGATATCCTGCAACCAATGGAATTATAATAGTGTAAATCCGTATGTAACAATAACCTGCATTGCACTGATTGTACTCACACACTGCGTATCACACAAGGCGTAAATGTAATCTCTCTCGTGGTAGGTTGCTCTTATTCTGTCGAAACAGCCACGTTTCCATACAATCTGGTTCAGTCCCCACACGGACTCAAATGGTATATACCACAGACAAATCTGTGTTTCCTTTCTTCAGATTCCTGAAAGTATTCTGTGGACAAGAATGGCTTCTGCAATAGTGAAGCTCCGTAATACTTCTTTAAAACTTTTTATTTGTCCATACTCACAAGACAACTTTCTTAAAACAGCTTTTAAAACACATAAAATTCCCAGCGTCTGCAGAAGCAGCAGACGCTGGGAATTTTATGTGTTTTAAAAGCTGTTTTAAGAAAGTTGTCTTGTGAGTATGGACAAATAAAAAGTTTTAAAGAAGTATTACGGAGCTTCACTATTGCAGAAGCCATTCTTGTCCACAGAATACTTTCAGGAATCTGAAGAAAGGAAACACAGATTTGTCTGTGGTATATACCATTTGAGTCCGTGTGGGGACTGAACCAGATTGTATGGAAACGTGGCTGTTTCGACAGAATAAGAGCAACCTACCACGGAGAGATTACATTTACGCCTTGTGTGATACGCAGTGTGTGAGTACAATCAGTGCAATGCAGGTTATTGTTACATACGGATTTACACTATTATAATTCCATTGGTTGCAGGATATCTACTTGAGGGGTATTTGCAGCCCTCAGGCTCTCTCTGCAAACGAGGAAGTGAGAAGGATTAAAGAACTTGCATACTGACCTGGACCAGAAGCGCGGTCCGAACCCTATATATTGTACCTGTTTATAACGTGATTGAACCCACATCACTTTTCGGACCTGCTGCATAACATTATTGCGGACTGGTGATATATTTATTTCTTTATTGTATCTTGGTGGGACACACGCCGAGTCCAGCAATTATGGATATTTTTGATTTTAGAGCCAATATGGTATGCGATGTTGAAAGTATATTTACTGTAAATGAAGGAATGAAGGAAGAAAAAATGATGGGGGGTTTGTTCGTAGAACTAGAAAAAGATTTGTGTAAAGAGATCAGAACCACCTGGGAAGTCTTATCCTTGGAGAAATATCTTGCGGAGGGTAAGATCCCAGAGGGTTTACGATGGCAGCTCCCCCTGAATACAGAAGATCCTAAGGACATAGATGATTGGGAAAAACTAATGGATTTCTGTGGCTTCAAAGCCATGGAATTCATTATAAAAATACGCAGACAAAAACTAAAAAATATAGGACAGAATATAGAAAAATTACAAGAAAAACTAAAACCCTTCAAAACAAATAAAGAATACATTAAGCAAAGTGAAAAATGTCAAGTTAATATTACAGTAGTAGACAAAGAAATAAAAGAAAAAAAACAGAAAAAATATCGCAAAACATGTGAAGAATACGAGAATAAGAAAATATATAAATGGAGATTCAGGTCAGAAGCAAATGGGAAGACCAATTATTTGGAAATGGGTGAGCAGAGAGGAGTAGAGGAAAGGAAATATAGTGTCAACATGAGAACTAATGGTTATCCCGGACAACAGTGGGGGGAATGGGATGTCAGCAGAAGAAAGGAACATTATGGGGATCGACCCACTGATACATGGGGCATGCAACAGTATGGCGGAAATAACAATGGGTATGGGAGGAATGCCAACCATTACCAATGGCCTAATGTAAGGAAACCATACCAACAATATGGGCGATATAACAGTAATCCTTATAAATTTGTAAAAGAGGATATTATAGATAAGCAGGTTAATAGGGCCAGACCTATGGAAAGGGGGGAAGAGCCTAGAGTTAAAGTACAAGAAGAGAGGAAGTTAGATCAACAGAATTTTCCACACCAAGCGATCAAGGGTGTACAGAGGGAGGAACAAGAAAAACTCGAGAAAGTAAAAGAAAAAATAAATACAACCACACCGAATATAAATACACCGCAAAAGAGAAGGTTCACAGAGGAAAAAGAGGGGGGAAAAAACACAAAATCCGCGAACAAAAAAAGCAAGGTGTGAATGATGGGATATTTAATCTCAGCAGACACACCTTGTCGGAACCCGAAAAAGCGGTACTTAGAAAAGGGTTAAAATTCGCGCCATCGAAAAGTTTAAATAAATTTGATGCCTTTGTAGACATCCATAAGTATATCAGGAAGTTGAATATAGCCAAATTTTTCGCAGGAAAGGAGTCAACTAATAACCAGAATAATATAGAAGAGAAACAGGAATATATACATACAAAATTAAAAGATAAGTCAAAATTTTATCCGAAAAACAGAAATAATGAATGTATAGATGCCTTTAAGAGAAGCATCTTGAATGAATTGGAAAAAATAGATGCAAAAAAGAAAAAGGGCAATCTAACCAAAAAAGAAAAAGATGCACTAAAAACGTTACAGGAAAATTCAGATATAATAATAAAACCTGCGGATAAAGGGGGTGGGGTAGTAGTTATGAATATTGAGGACTACGAAGCAGAGGTCCTAAGACAGTTGGGAGATAATAAGACCTATACCGTGCTGAAAAAAGACCCCCTCCTAGAATATAAAAACAAACTACAAACTCTGGTGAAATATGGTGGTGAAAAAGGCATCCTGAGCAAAAAAGAGATGGATTATTTAAATATAAAAGAACCAATGACCCCAATTATCTATATACTGCCGAAAATACATAAGAGTATTACAAATCCCCCCGGGAGACCGATAGTTTCGGGGATCAATTCTCTTACTAGTAGATTGACGGAGTATATAGATAATTTCCTGCAAAAGTATGTACCAATAGCACCTTCCTATTTGAAAAATAGCGGGAGTGTGGTTGAAATAATAAAGGAATTACAGGGAATTGGGGACAATACATGGATGGCCACCATCGATGTATCGTCCCTATACACCATCATCCCGAAAAAACTAGGATTGCAAGCAATAAGAGAAACCCTGTACAGTGACCCTGACATGACTAGGATACAAGCGGACTTTATAGTACGATGTGTTGAATTCTGTTTAGAACATAATTACTTCTGGTTCAAGGATCAGTTTTACCTACAGAAGGTCGGGACGGCGATGGGGGCGAAATTCGCCCCCAGTTTCGCTAACATCTTCATGACCAGGTGGGAAAAGCAGTTCATTGACCCCGAGCTAAAAAAATCCAGTAAAAGGGGATCCCTAAAAACCTGGAAAAGATATATAGACGATTGCCTGGTGATATGGGAAGGGGAAAAGAACCTACTTGAGATCTTCATTGCCAATTTGGAAAATAAAGAATGGAATCTTAGCTTTACCAGTACGATCAGTGCGGTTGCTGTGGATTTCCTGGACCTTACTATATATGCCGAAGAAGGACGGCTCAAAACCAAGACCTTTTTTAAACCAACTGATGTAAACGGCTATATAGATTTAACGAGCTGTCACTATGCCCCTTGGTTACTTAATGTACCGAAGGGACAGGTCCAGCGAATCCACCGCAACTGCACTGATTCGGCGATTTTTAAAAAACAGAGCAATGTAATAAAGGAGCGCTTTGTTGAAAAGGGCTATAAAAATGAAGACCTGGAGAGGTGTATAAAAGATATAACAGAACAGCAAGAGAGAACTCCCAATAGTAAACCTAAAAAAATAGAGAAGACCATCGATTTTCGTTTTTCATTTATAACCCAGTTCACACAGTGTTCTGGTGAACTGAAAAACGCAATCAGAAAAAACTGGTCGATTTTAAAAAATGACCCAATTTTGTGACGTGTTATTCCTGAGCAACCGACAGTCATCTATAAAAAGGCTCCCAACCTAAAAAATAAATTGGTACACAGCGCCAATCGTTCTGAAAATAAATATAAAAATAAAAAAATGAAAAATAGCTTTAATTGGTGTGGTTTTTGCATTCCATGCAAGAACAGAAAAAGAACAGAAAAATTACAAAAGAGTACGCTAATCAAAAGCACCAATAAAGATAAAAAATTAGAAGTAGTAGGTGAGATGACTTGTCATAGTAAAGGGGTTGTATATGTACTGGAGTGCCCTTGTGGCCTCCAGTATGTTGGACGGACTATTAGACCTCTAAAAGTCCGCATACAGGAACACATAAGAAATATAAAAAAAGGTCTTGAAAGTCATGGAGTATCGGCCCATTATAAAAAATACCACCAAAAAAACCCAGAGGGTCTAAAGTTTATGGGAGTGGAATCCGTACAAAACCATTGGAGGGGAGGCAGTCTTTTGGAAAAAATCAATAGGCAGGAAACCAAGTGGATATACGAATTAGGTACACTACAGCCGGGAGGTCTAAATGTAGATTTCGACCTGCAGGCTGTATTGAATTAGTGAAAAAACGTTATACTAAAAAGCATGCTCATGTGAATGGGGACGTAACTACATGCGTCTTCTTTCCCCTGGGGATGAGGAGAGTCCAGTATAGGGTTAATAGCAGGATGGGAAAATACTGTGGAAGAATACACCTGATTCCTGATTAGTTGCAAGGAAGGAATAAGAAGGTGGGGGAGGGAGAAAACAAGTGTGCCCCTGACGAAGCTCTAGGAGTGAAACCCGGGTCGGGCAGAAGCAGCAGACGCTGGGAATTTTATGTGTTTTAAAAGCTGTTTTAAGAAAGTTGTCTTGTGAGTATGGACAAATAAAAAGTTTTAAAGAAGTATTACGGAGCTTCACTATTGCAGAAGCCATTCTTGTCCACAGAATACTTTCAGGAATCTGAAGAAAGGAAACACAGATTTGTCTGTGGTATATACCATTTGAGTCCGTGTGGGGACTGAACCAGATTGTATGGAAACGTGGCTGTTTCGACAGAATAAGAGCAACCTACCACGGAGAGATTACATTTACGCCTTGTGTGATACGCAGTGTGTGAGTACAATCAGTGCAATGCAGGTTATTGTTACATACGGATTTACACTATTATAATTCCATTGGTTGCAGGATATCTACTTGAGGGGTATTTGCAGCCCTCAGGCTCTCTCTGCAAACGAGGAAGTGAGAAGGATTAAAGAACTTGCATACTGACCTGGACCAGAAGCGCGGTCCGAACCCTATATATTGTACCTGTTTATAACGTGATTGAACCCACATCACTTTTCGGACCTGCTGCATAACATTATTGCGGACTGGTGATATATTTATTTCTTTATTGTATCTTGGTGGGACACACGCCGAGTCCAGCAATTATGGATATTTTTGATTTTAGAGCCAATATGGTATGCGATGTTGAAAGTATATTTACTGTAAATGAAGGAATGAAGGAAGAAAAAATGATGGGGGGTTTGTTCGTAGAACTAGAAAAAGATTTGTGTAAAGAGATCAGAACCACCTGGGAAGTCTTATCCTTGGAGAAATATCTTGCGGAGGGTAAGATCCCAGAGGGTTTACGATGGCAGCTCCCCCTGAATACAGAAGATCCTAAGGACATAGATGATTGGGAAAAACTAATGGATTTCTGTGGCTTCAAAGCCATGGAATTCATTATAAAAATACGCAGACAAAAACTAAAAAATATAGGACAGAATATAGAAAAATTACAAGAAAAACTAAAACCCTTCAAAACAAATAAAGAATACATTAAGCAAAGTGAAAAATGTCAAGTTAATATTACAGTAGTAGACAAAGAAATAAAAGAAAAAAAACAGAAAAAATATCGCAAAACATGTGAAGAATACGAGAATAAGAAAATATATAAATGGAGATTCAGGTCAGAAGCAAATGGGAAGACCAATTATTTGGAAATGGGTGAGCAGAGAGGAGTAGAGGAAAGGAAATATAGTGTCAACATGAGAACTAATGGTTATCCCGGACAACAGTGGGGGGAATGGGATGTCAGCAGAAGAAAGGAACATTATGGGGATCGACCCACTGATACATGGGGCATGCAACAGTATGGCGGAAATAACAATGGGTATGGGAGGAATGCCAACCATTACCAATGGCCTAATGTAAGGAAACCATACCAACAATATGGGCGATATAACAGTAATCCTTATAAATTTGTAAAAGAGGATATTATAGATAAGCAGGTTAATAGGGCCAGACCTATGGAAAGGGGGGAAGAGCCTAGAGTTAAAGTACAAGAAGAGAGGAAGTTAGATCAACAGAATTTTCCACACCAAGCGATCAAGGGTGTACAGAGGGAGGAACAAGAAAAACTCGAGAAAGTAAAAGAAAAAATAAATACAACCACACCGAATATAAATACACCGCAAAAGAGAAGGTTCACAGAGGAAAAAGAGGGGGGAAAAAACACAAAATCCGCGAACAAAAAAAGCAAGGTGTGAATGATGGGATATTTAATCTCAGCAGACACACCTTGTCGGAACCCGAAAAAGCGGTACTTAGAAAAGGGTTAAAATTCGCGCCATCGAAAAGTTTAAATAAATTTGATGCCTTTGTAGACATCCATAAGTATATCAGGAAGTTGAATATAGCCAAATTTTTCGCAGGAAAGGAGTCAACTAATAACCAGAATAATATAGAAGAGAAACAGGAATATATACATACAAAATTAAAAGATAAGTCAAAATTTTATCCGAAAAACAGAAATAATGAATGTATAGATGCCTTTAAGAGAAGCATCTTGAATGAATTGGAAAAAATAGATGCAAAAAAGAAAAAGGGCAATCTAACCAAAAAAGAAAAAGATGCACTAAAAACGTTACAGGAAAATTCAGATATAATAATAAAACCTGCGGATAAAGGGGGTGGGGTAGTAGTTATGAATATTGAGGACTACGAAGCAGAGGTCCTAAGACAGTTGGGAGATAATAAGACCTATACCGTGCTGAAAAAAGACCCCCTCCTAGAATATAAAAACAAACTACAAACTCTGGTGAAATATGGTGGTGAAAAAGGCATCCTGAGCAAAAAAGAGATGGATTATTTAAATATAAAAGAACCAATGACCCCAATTATCTATATACTGCCGAAAATACATAAGAGTATTACAAATCCCCCCGGGAGACCGATAGTTTCGGGGATCAATTCTCTTACTAGTAGATTGACGGAGTATATAGATAATTTCCTGCAAAAGTATGTACCAATAGCACCTTCCTATTTGAAAAATAGCGGGAGTGTGGTTGAAATAATAAAGGAATTACAGGGAATTGGGGACAATACATGGATGGCCACCATCGATGTATCGTCCCTATACACCATCATCCCGAAAAAACTAGGATTGCAAGCAATAAGAGAAACCCTGTACAGTGACCCTGACATGACTAGGATACAAGCGGACTTTATAGTACGATGTGTTGAATTCTGTTTAGAACATAATTACTTCTGGTTCAAGGATCAGTTTTACCTACAGAAGGTCGGGACGGCGATGGGGGCGAAATTCGCCCCCAGTTTCGCTAACATCTTCATGACCAGGTGGGAAAAGCAGTTCATTGACCCCGAGCTAAAAAAATCCAGTAAAAGGGGATCCCTAAAAACCTGGAAAAGATATATAGACGATTGCCTGGTGATATGGGAAGGGGAAAAGAACCTACTTGAGATCTTCATTGCCAATTTGGAAAATAAAGAATGGAATCTTAGCTTTACCAGTACGATCAGTGCGGTTGCTGTGGATTTCCTGGACCTTACTATATATGCCGAAGAAGGACGGCTCAAAACCAAGACCTTTTTTAAACCAACTGATGTAAACGGCTATATAGATTTAACGAGCTGTCACTATGCCCCTTGGTTACTTAATGTACCGAAGGGACAGGTCCAGCGAATCCACCGCAACTGCACTGATTCGGCGATTTTTAAAAAACAGAGCAATGTAATAAAGGAGCGCTTTGTTGAAAAGGGCTATAAAAATGAAGACCTGGAGAGGTGTATAAAAGATATAACAGAACAGCAAGAGAGAACTCCCAATAGTAAACCTAAAAAAATAGAGAAGACCATCGATTTTCGTTTTTCATTTATAACCCAGTTCACACAGTGTTCTGGTGAACTGAAAAACGCAATCAGAAAAAACTGGTCGATTTTAAAAAATGACCCAATTTTGTGACGTGTTATTCCTGAGCAACCGACAGTCATCTATAAAAAGGCTCCCAACCTAAAAAATAAATTGGTACACAGCGCCAATCGTTCTGAAAATAAATATAAAAATAAAAAAATGAAAAATAGCTTTAATTGGTGTGGTTTTTGCATTCCATGCAAGAACAGAAAAAGAACAGAAAAATTACAAAAGAGTACGCTAATCAAAAGCACCAATAAAGATAAAAAATTAGAAGTAGTAGGTGAGATGACTTGTCATAGTAAAGGGGTTGTATATGTACTGGAGTGCCCTTGTGGCCTCCAGTATGTTGGACGGACTATTAGACCTCTAAAAGTCCGCATACAGGAACACATAAGAAATATAAAAAAAGGTCTTGAAAGTCATGGAGTATCGGCCCATTATAAAAAATACCACCAAAAAAACCCAGAGGGTCTAAAGTTTATGGGAGTGGAATCCGTACAAAACCATTGGAGGGGAGGCAGTCTTTTGGAAAAAATCAATAGGCAGGAAACCAAGTGGATATACGAATTAGGTACACTACAGCCGGGAGGTCTAAATGTAGATTTCGACCTGCAGGCTGTATTGAATTAGTGAAAAAACGTTATACTAAAAAGCATGCTCATGTGAATGGGGACGTAACTACATGCGTCTTCTTTCCCCTGGGGATGAGGAGAGTCCAGTATAGGGTTAATAGCAGGATGGGAAAATACTGTGGAAGAATACACCTGATTCCTGATTAGTTGCAAGGAAGGAATAAGAAGGTGGGGGAGGGAGAAAACAAGTGTGCCCCTGACGAAGCTCTAGGAGTGAAACCCGGGTCGGGCAGAAGCAGCAGACGCTGGGAATTTTATGTGTTTTAAAAGCTGTTTTAAGAAAGTTGTCTTGTGAGTATGGACAAATAAAAAGTTTTAAAGAAGTATTACGGAGCTTCACTATTGCAGAAGCCATTCTTGTCCACAGAATACTTTCAGGAATCTGAAGAAAGGAAACACAGATTTGTCTGTGGTATATACCATTTGAGTCCGTGTGGGGACTGAACCAGATTGTATGGAAACGTGGCTGTTTCGACAGAATAAGAGCAACCTACCACGGAGAGATTACATTTACGCCTTGTGTGATACGCAGTGTGTGAGTACAATCAGTGCAATGCAGGTTATTGTTACATACGGATTTACACTATTATAATTCCATTGGTTGCAGGATATCTACTTGAGGGGTATTTGCAGCCCTCAGGCTCTCTCTGCAAACGAGGAAGTGAGAAGGATTAAAGAACTTGCATACTGACCTGGACCAGAAGCGCGGTCCGAACCCTATATATTGTATATGGGGGATTATGGAGGCATATGGGGGCTTATGGAGGCTTACGAAGGCATATGGGGGCTTATGGAGGCCTATGGGGGCTTAAAGGGGCATATGGGGGCTGTTTGAGGCATATGGGTCTGTTTGAGGCATATGGGGGCTGTTGGAGGCATATGGGGATGTGAGGCATATCGGGGCTGTTTGAGGCATATGAGGGCTTATGGAGGCATATGGGGGCTTATGGAGGCATATGGGGGCTTATGAAGGCACATAGGGGCTTATGGAGGCATATGGGGGCTGTTTGAGGCATATGGGGAGGCTGATGGAGGCATATGGGGGGGCTGATGGATGTAGTAGAGCTTAATATGCTGCTGTTCAGCCATAGTTCTAGTGGGGAAGGGAATAGACAGATGTAGTAGAGCTGTATATGTGGCGGGTCAGCATCAATGCTGGTGGAAGAGAGAAACTGATGTAGCAGAGCTGTATATGTGGAGGGTCAGCATCAATGCTGGTGTAAGAGAGAAACTGATGTAGTAGAGCTGAATACGCTGCTGTTCAGACACAGTTCTAATCGGGAAGGGAATAGACAGATATAGCAGGGCTGTATATGTGGCGGGTCAGTATCAATTCTGGTGGAAGAGAGAAACTGATCTAGCACAGCTGAATATGCTGCTGTTCAGACACATTTCTAATAAGGAAGGGAATAGACAGATGTAGCAGAGCTGTATATTTGGCGGGTCAGCATCAATGCTGGTGGAAGAGAGAAACAGATGTAGCAGAGCTGTATATGTGGAGGGTCAGCATCAATGCTGGTGTAAGAGAGAAACTGATGTAGTAGAGCTGAATACGCTGCTGTTCAGACACAGTTCTAATCGGGAAGGGAATAGACAGATATAGCAGGGCTGTATATGTGGCGGGTCAGTATCAATTCTGGTGGAAGAGAGAAACTGATCTAGCAGAGCTGAATATGCTGCTGTTCAGACACATTTCTAATGGGGAAGGGAATAGACAGATGTAGCAGAGCTGTATATTTGGCGGGTCAGCATCAATGCTGGTGGAAGAGATAAACAAATGTAGCAGAGCTGAATATGCGGCTGTTCTGACACAGTACTGGTTGAAGAGATAAACAGACAGATGTAGGAGAGCTGTATATGAAGCTTTTCAGACACAGTGCTAGTGGGGGAGTAGAATAAAGATGTAGCAGGGCTGTATAGGAAGCCATTCAGTCAAAGTGATGTTAGGGGACTGGAGAAGACACATGTAGCTGAGCTGTATATGCATCTATAAAGATACATAGTGTAAGGTTTATACACAACTGGAGTACAGCTGTAATGGAAAAAAAATCTGCATCAGTGTTGGTGGGTGGGGGTTGGTCAAGCTATTGAGCTAATGTATAATATGGAATTATAGTTTTTGATGCACAGAATGGGTTTGTAAAAGATCAGACTGAGATTTTATGTGTAAAACTATGCAGAACAGCCAGGTGTTACTGTACACTGAGCTCACTTCACATGGCTCTCTGATTCCCTCAGCAGGGGGAGGGGCCTCACAGACACTGCAGGCTGCCAGACTGATGAGTCATACTCTTCATGAACTAGCACGCAAGGACTGAGTTCTCAGTATGATGTCATAAGGAGGTGTGGCCGGCCTTCACTCAAACTGCCTAAGCCCACCCAGCCTTAGCAGAAAACCAGGAAGTGAACAGCTAGCTGGCAGCAATTGAGGATGAAGTAGCAAGATGGGAATACCCCTTTAATGTTCTGTTGTCTTTCCCTCAGGGGGCGGGTTTTTTTGTTATGGGACTACCCCCTCCCCTATTTAAGGAAGCATTGTACACTAATTCGGTCTCTGGCTGCACCAGCTTCTCAAGCTAGCTCCCAGAGTCCCTATAAGTTGGTGTTTCTTCCACTTATTGGTGCTTTATTCTTCGGATCCTCATTTTCAGCTTCCGCCGGTCTGCCCTTTTTTTACCTTTCTCTTTAAAATTTATAGGTAATTTACAAATGTTTATTTGTCTCTTTTTTCCCGCAGTGATGTCTTCTCCGCGGTATTCGGATGGCAGAAAGGTGGGTTCCAAAAGAAAACACTTATCCTGCTACGATTGTAGCGCTCTTTTGGAGGATAGCTGTCCCTATTCTAGGTGTGACAGCTGCCGTCCGAGGGTCCAACCTTCTACTGAACCCACGATGCAGGATATGTATCAATGGGTGAAGACCTATGTAGATGGATCTATCAAGGGAGTCGTAAGCCTGTTGGATGAGAGGCTTCCTGCTCAGATTCCTATGGAGTCCTCAGCTCCGGTTGAGAGACCTTCTGTGGTCTCCTTAGTTTCTTCCTCCTCGGATGAGGAGGAGCTTACTTCGTGCTTCTTTCCTCCTGAGAAGACACAGAAGTTACTTAAGTCCATCAGGTCGAGGGACCATGATATTGACCCAGGGAAGCCCTCTGATCCCGCTGTTCGGGCACTTAGTGTCTTTAAAGCGGATGAGACCCTCCTCTCTGTCATGCATACAGAGTGGAGGAAACCCAAGAAAGATCCGGTTCTAAGAAAAAAATTTTTAACCATGTTTCCGTTGGCTAAATACTTGGTGGAATCGTGGGGTTCCATTTCCAAGGTGGACATGGCTATTGCCAAGTTGTCCAGACACACTCTGGTTCCAGCAGATGATGGTTCTAGTCTGCAGGATCCCCTTGATAGGAGAGTGGAGTGCTTCCGCTTCTATGGCCATTGCTGCTACAGAAGTCTCTACGTTCCTCCGAACTCGCCTAAACCAGATCCAGACGGACGTAGATCAGAAGGTAAAGAAAGGTTGTCCAGCCTTTTCTTGTGAAGCTCCAAAAGCACTTTATTTGATATCCAATAATAAAAACATCCAGGTACAGGTTACATCAGTCTACGCGTTTTGGGCTGAGAAAATTTTTAGCCCTTACTCATGACCGCTAAAACTACACTTAATCTTCACCTTTATAGGAGGAGAAACCACACCTGAACCAATCACGTGGTTGCTCCCTCCTGCACAGGTGCATAACGCAAGCATAAAATATCATCACAAATTACACTTGAAGAAGCAGGGAATTCATTTTTTAGTATTGTAAAATCAGGTCTAACCTTTTGTTTAACCCTTGGGGTTGGCGACTTTCTAACCAGAAAATCCAATAGGATTCTCTATTCAGAAGTTTCCTTTTTCAGTCACCTCCCCTCACTGGTTTATTGACCCTTTCAATACCTTGCACATGCATATCTGAAATGTCGCCACCATGAACTATCGCAAAATGAAGACTCGCCGCTGAAACATTGCGTCTTTCATGGTGTGGCACATCAGAAAAGTGTTTCCTTATCCATGTCTTTATAGCATTTGTCGTGCAGCCCACGTATTGTAACAAACACTTAGTGCAGGTGATCAAATATATGGCATAAGTTGTGTTACAATTAAAAAATTATATTATCGCAAAACATTCACAAAATATTCAAAAGATCTGGAAACTCTCATGTATTTACAACATGTACATATAGAATGTCCACATAAAAAAAATAAAAAAATACTGCCAACACAAAGTACTTGGTTATCTACCAAAGGTAATTACAAATGTGGACATTCTATATGTACATGTTGTAAATACATGAGAGTTTCCAGATCTTTTGAATCTTGTGTGAATGGCCAAAGTTTTGCGATAAAATCATTTTTAAATTGTAACACAACTTACTTGAAGATTAAGTGTAGTTTTAGCTGTCATGAGTAAGGGCTAAAAATGTTCTCAGTCCGAAACGCGTAGACTGATGTAACCTGTACCTGGATGTTTTTATTATTGGATATCAAATAAAGTGCTTTTGGAGCTTCGCAAGAAAAGGCTGGACAGTCCGGGTGAGGCAGCGGTCCGTGTCCTTATGGTTGGAGTCTCCAGGCAGGTGTGAGCTGCTCTAATTTTGTTTTACCTTTGAATGGTAGATCAGAAGGTGTTTCGGGATGACATTCTGGCGGCTTTCAAGACTGTTAACCTGGCGAAGGATTTCCTGTGTGATACCGTGCAGCAGCAGCTGAAATTGGCGGCCAAATCCATGGCCCTGGTGTCAGCGGCCCGTAGGCCTTTGTGGCTTAAGCCTTGGGTCGCTGACAACTCTTCTAAGTATAATTTATGTGGCCTTCCCTTTGAGCCCAACCGTTTGCTCGGCTTGGAACTAGATAAAATCATGGAAGGCCTGTCGGATAAGAAGGGGAAGAGTCTTCCCCAGCAGTCCTTTCGAGGGCGGGGCAGACAGAACCGTGGTGGTAGGTCTGGCCAGCAGTCAAGAGCCCTGCCAGTAGACTTCCCCACTCCCCTACCTCATCTTCCCTTCGGGGGTCGTCTCTCCCACTTTAGGGACATTCGGATCCGAGAGATTTCGGATCACTGGGTCCTGAATGTCATCTCCGAGGGGTATTGTCCTCCGGACAGGTTCATCAGGGCCAAACTTCTACAGGTCGCAAAGCAGTCGGTTCTGGAGACTTACATTCAGGACTACATCCACAAGGGGGCTCTGGAGGAGGTTCCGGCAGCGGAACCGGGCTTAGGAATCTACTCACCAGTTTTCCTGGTTCCCAAGGCATCAGGGGATCTCCGGATGATTATCGATCTGAGATATTTCAATTGATATATAAGGAAGGTCAGGTTTCGTATGGAGACCATCAGGTCAGTGGTTCACGTTCTCAATCCTGGAGACGTGATGGCAACCCTGGACCTCAAGGATGCGTATCTGCACATCCCGATTCATCCTGCTTCCAGGAGATATATCTCAGAATCGAGGTCCAGTTTTCGGGTGTCATCAGACCTTCAGTTTATTGCCCTTCCTTTTGGCATTTCTTCTGCCCCCCACACTTTCACCAAGGTGGTAGTTTCTGTGGTTGCGGCTCTAAGGCTTCAAGGACTGACCATCATTCCTTATCTGGACGATTGGCTTTTAAAGGCCTCTTCTCTAGCGGTCCTGACCCACCATCTTCATGTAGCGATCTCCTTTCTGTTCTGCCTGGGGTGGATCATCAACTGGCAGAAGTTGAACGTGAGCCTGTTGACTTCAGTAAGGTATCTAGGCTTTATAATCGACTCCGTCGTGATGTCTCTCCGGTTGACTCCAGAAAGAAGATCACTTCCCCTCTTGTCATAGATCGGAGTGATTCTGGATTGGGCGGAGTCGAACCTTTCCCACTTATCTGCAATCCACATTCGAGGCTCCCTCAATATGATAGCGGATCGAGTCTTCCAACGGTGGAGTGGTCTTTACATCCGGAGATATTCAAGCAGATAGTCCTCAAGTGGGGAATGCCAGAGGTGGATCTTATGGCAACAAGGTTCAACGCCAAGGTGGAGAGGTTTTGCTCTCTTTACAGGGAGGACAACCTCCTGGCGATAGACGCTCTCTCAATATCCTGGAGGTTCAGGCTGGCTTACATCTTCCCTCCGTTTTCCATGATTCCGAGGGTATTGATGAAAATCAGTCAGGATCAGGCCTCGGTGATAGCCTTCATACTGTTTTAGTCGAAGAGATCCTGGTTTACCCAGATCACCCAAATGAGTCGAGGGCAATATTGGAGGCTCCCCCCTCAGCAGACCCTGGTGTCGTGGGACACTCACCTCTGCTTAGACCTGCACAGGTTCAACCTGACAGCCTGGAGGTTGATCAGTCCCTTCCCAGAATAGAAGGGCTTTCAGAGTCGGTCCTGAGAATGCTGTCTTATTCAAGAGCGGACTCTACCAAGAGAGCCTACTCACGGATTATGAGGATATTCTCTTCCTGGTGTTCCTCAAAGGAGGTGGCGTCTGCAGATCCGCCCCTCTCCGTCATGCTTCAATTCCTGCAAGACTGCCTTGATAAAGGCCTTGCTCCATCTACCTTGAGGGTTCAAGTTTCAGCCATTTCAGCTTGCCTCAACAAGTCTTTTTCTCAGGACCCGCTCATCAAGCGGTTCCTTAAAGGAGCTGAAAGATTAAAGCCTACAGTACTGAGACCCATTCCTCAATGGGATTTATCAGTAGTTCTCAAGGGGTTAGCATCTCCCCCCTTTGCGCCTTTGGAGGAGGTAGATTTCAAGTTCATCACTTGGAAACTTGTTTTTCTCCTTGCAGTGACTTTGGCCAAGAGGGTCTCTGAGCTTCAGGCTCTCTCAGCGCACAAGCCCTATACCATCTTTTTGCAAGACCGGGTCCTTCTAAGATTTCTCCTGTACTTTAGGCCTAAGGTTCCTTCGTTCCAGAATATCAAGCAGGTGATATCCCTCCCGATTCTTTCTACACCTTCTACCTCCTCTGAGGAACCTGTTAGACATCCTTTGGACGTCTCGAGATGCCTCCAGATCTATGTGGATAGATCAGAGGAGTTCAGGAGAGATGAAAATCTTCTAATCCTATTTGCTGATAAGTTTGAAGGCCGTAAGGCATCTAAGCCGTCTATCAGTCGATGGATTAAGGTGGCTATTAGGGAATCCTTTGTTTCCCAATTACTAGACCCTCCAGGGTTTGTAAAAGCCCATTCTACCAGGACCGTAGCTACTACTTTTGCCAAGAGGAGTCTTCTTCCTCTCAACATGATTTGCAAGTCTGCCTCCTGGAGCTCTGAATCAACATTTATCTCCCATCATAGATTGGATGCCAGATTAGCTGAATACTCGGCCTTTGGGCAGACTATACTAGGGGTTCTTCTTGCTATCTCCCTATCTGTGCTGCTGGTAGCACGTAAGGGAATCGTGAATTTCAAAGGATAATTTGTTTTCCCTTAGTCCTAACAGCAGCACACAAATATCCCACCCTAGTAAGTCTAGTTTTTTCTTGCTATAACACAGTGGGCTGGAGGTGATTCCCTCCTTTATAGGGGAGTCTTAAGTGTTTTATTAGTTTATTACTTGGGCTCATAAAAAATTCTGCCGATCCTACCAGTCCACATGGGGTGTTTAACCCCATCTGTGCTGCTGTTAGGACTAAGGGAAAACAAATTATCGTTAGAAATGAATCATTCTGGTCTTCCAGTAAGTCTCCATCTTCTTCTGTTCCTGTCTTCTCTTCCTTTCTAGAGCAGGAGACGGACCATCAAGAATGACGTTACTGTCTCCTGCAAAAGAAAGCTCCGGCCGTCTTTACTCACTGCGCATGCGCACTAGCATTCAGCTAGTGCGCATGTGCTGGATTGCTGGCCGCTCTCTGCAGTGTACAGGCTTCTATGTGAAGCCTGTATTGACTCCTGCACAGCGCGATGTAAGAGCTGTGCAGGAGTGACAGCATAGCAATCAGCCACAGTGGCTGATTGCTATGCTGTGGATCTCACTGGGGGCACTGACTTGCTCTGTGGAACTGTGGATGGCACATTTGGGCAATGAGGATGGCACATGGGGGCACTGGATTTCACTGGGGCACTGTGGATGGAACATTGAGCACTATAGATGGCACATGGGGGCACTGGATGTCACTGGGGAATTGTGGATGGCACATTGGTGCCATGTGGATGGCACATAGGGGCACTGGATGTCACTGGGGCACTGTGGATGGTACATTGGGCACTGTGGATGGCACATGGGGCACTGTCGATGGCACATGGGGCACAGTGGATGGCACTTGGGGCACTGTGGATAGCACATGGGGCACATTTGATGGCACCTGGGGAACACTGGATGGCACATGGGGCACTGTCGATGGCACAGGGGGCACTGGATGTCACTCGGGGCATTGTGGATGGCACATGGAGCACGGTGGATTTCACTGTTATGGGGCACTCTAGATGTCATTGTTAAGGGGGCGCTGTGGATGTCACTGTTATGGGGGCACTGTGGAGGTCACTGTTATAAGGACGCTGTGGATGTCACTGTTATGGGGGTGCTGTGGAGGTCACTGTTAATTGGGGCACTGTGGATGTCACTATTATGGGGGCGCTGTGGATGTCACTGTTGTGGGGGCACTGTGGATGTCACTGTTATGGGGGCACTGTGGATGTCACTGTTATGGGGGCGCTGTGGATGTCACTGTTTTGGGGGCGCTGTGGATGTCACTGTTTTGGGGGCGCTGTGGATGTCACTGCTATGGTGCTCAGTATGAGTGATAGGGCTCAGGCACACAACTGTATCCGTTTTGCAGTCTGCAGTTGCGGATCCACTAAATAAGGATACTGTGCATGTGCGATTCACTTTTTTTTTGCAGTCCCATTGAGTTATATGGATTTTCGATCTGCATTTTGAGGACCAGAATAGGACATGTTCTATCTGTCACAGAACTGACACACGGATGTGGAAAGCACAGGGACTTCATCAGTGTACTTTCCCTATCCGTATGTCAGTTCCAGAAAAGATAGAATATGTCCTCTCCTGGTCCTCAAATTCATAGAACTCAATGGGACTGCAAAAAATGTGGATCGCATAATGGATACGGTTGTGTGCATAAGGGTTTAGATACACAGCTCAGCAGGCAGGATCATACAAGATAGGATTAGATACACAGCTCAGCAGGCAGGATCATAGAAGATGGGATTAGATACACACTTCAGCAGGCAGTATTGCACATAAGAGGCTGTGTATCAGGCAGATACCTGATAGACAGAGTAAGGCTACATGTACACGAACGTTAGGACTCCGTGCCTGTGCTGCGGACCACAAATTGCGGTCCGCAATGCACGGGAACAGACCGTAGGCAGCCGCATGCGGATCGCGGACCCATTGACTTAAATGGGGTCCGCGATCCGCATCCGACGGTCCGCACCGCAAAAAAGTAGTGCGGAGGCACGGCAGGAAACACCACGGAAGCACTCCGTAGTGCTTCCGTGGGGTTCCGCTCCGTGCCTCCGTTCCGCATGTCCCCGATTGCGGACCCATTCAAGTAAATGGGTCCGCGATCAGTGAAGCGGAATGCACACGGCCGGTGCCCGTGTATTGCGGACCTGCTGTATGCGGGCCGCAATACAGCCACGGGGGTGCACACGGTTGTGTGCATGTAGCCTAAGAAGTAGATTCCTGTCTGGGTGTATGATGCAGGCAGAGCTGTTGGGCGAGGTCGTGTCCAGTCTGTGACTTATCACTGTGCAGTGCAGCCAGAATTGTGTATCAATAAAGTTATGTATTTAACAAAACAAGAAGGGGAGAAAGTAAACAGATCTGCCAGGATAATCTAATGTTTTCCAGGGGGGAAAGAAAGCTCAGACATGAAAAACAGGTATTGGGGGCATATGTATGGAAGATGAGGGGTGTTAGGAGCATAGAAAAAGAAGTTTGATTTTGGGACCGGACAACGTCATTAAGTGGCTTATATCTGTGGAAAAAGAAAAATATATACACATTTCACTTCTGCAGTTATATGTGGTGAAAGCGTTTAGTGGCGTATTTCAGTATAAAAAGAAAAATATATACGCACTTCACTGTTGCAGTTATTTGTGGCAAAAGCGTTTAGTGGCTTATTTAAGTACAGAAAGAAAAATATATACGCAATTCACTGTTGCAGTTATTTGTGGTAAAAGCCTTTAGTGGCCAATTTCAGTACAAAAAGAAAAATGTATTCTCAGTTCACTTCTGCAGTTATATGCGTTAAAAGCGTTTAGTGGCCTATTTCAGTACAGAAATAAAAATATATACGCACTTCACTGTTGCAGTTATTTGTGGAGAAAGCGTTTGGTGGCCTATTTCCGTACAGAAAGAAAAATATATACGCACTTCGCTGTTGCAATTATTTGTGGAGAAAGCGTTTAGTGGCCTATTTCAGTACAAAAAGAAAAATACATTCGTCACTTCTAGGGGTGTTTTAATTTGCTTTTAATTTATTTAGTTCAGCTAAAAGTATGTCAGACAAAGAAGGGCCAGGCCATGCACAGAGGAGTGGCAAAGGCCTAAATGTTTCTGGCGCAGGCAGAGGTTGCAGCAGAGTAAGGGGGCGTGTTTCAGCAGGAGTCGTAGCGAGAGGACTTAGCTCCCGGTGTCATCTAGCGGTCATGTCTTGACTAGCAACCCAGCAGTTCTTAATTGGTTAACTCGGTCATCCACTTCATCCCAAGTGACATCAGACACCCCCAGCCAACAGTCGGTGGGTTCGTCAGTAGTGATGAGTGGCATAGGCAATATTAGTTTTTGCGATATTTCGTGAATTTATCACATAATATTGCAATAAATTTGCAAATTCTAGAATTCGTGATCTCGTCAGTAATATTCGCGATTGCGCAAATCAGCACTAATAATGCGCATATTTTGTGCACAATACATGCAACTTCACATTTTATCAGGTCTGAGTAGATATTACTGATTAGTGCACTAAGTATCGTTGTGACATCACAGCACTATGTCTGTAGTATGTATGTATGGACAGCAGAGAAACAGTAATTCCTATCAAACTACCTAACACCCTGCACTGGAATCTATCAGCTACACTACATATATCACTATCTAACCTACACTGACTATCTCCCACTAACTATCTGTATTTTATATTTTAGCTAACTAACTATCTATCTAATGTAATTGGATAAGGAATAGGATCCAGATGAAAGCACAGAGCACAGAAATGTCACTGCTCTCTCTCTCAGAACTGCAAAAAAACTCCGAAAATGGCTGCGGGGGAGTTTCTTATATAGTAAAGGAGTAGGCAACTTTCCTATTGGTTGCTAGGGATGTTGCTAAGCTCTTACAAAGATATTGCAGCTTTCTCATTGGCCCACAAGCAAGAAGGGAGGTTACTGATGAAAAAAAAAAAATCTAGAATATTCGCGATTACGAATATATAGCTCTATATTCTACATCTTCGCGAATACTCGAAGTGCCGATATTCGCGATAAAAATTCGCGATTAGAATATTCGCGATCAACACTATTCATCAGAAACAACCCTTAGTTGGCATGACCCAGGAGCAGACACCTTGCCCTCACCTGTCCTCAACCTGTCTCTGTCCTTTTCTGTTCCCTCACCGCGAGAAGTATTATATGCTGTAGGTTCAGCTCCACTTTTCCATGAGGAAGAGCTACTAGAGGACAGTCAGCAACTACTAGACAGCCAAGATGTGGAGGAGACATCCGCTGCTCCCTCCGCTAGGCGGGCAAGTAGTGATGAGAGGAGTGGCATGGGAGGTGGTGTTGCGAGCGGTCAGGCTCCTGACCAAGAGACCGTTGAGGAGGACATCAGTGACATGCATACACTATTCGATGATGAAGCCGATCGCACTAGGGCCCGGGTGCAGTAGGGGCTTCACCATCATCAGGAGAAGAGGGTTGCAGCTTGCCCGTGAGGCATCGGCTGAGCCAGCAAGGTGGTAGCATGGCTGGGAGTCAGCAGGGTGGCAGCAGTGGGAGGTCGGGAGCCAAACGTGCCCGGTATAGACCACCTGCTTTGCAGCAGCCTACCTGCCCGGGGAGTAGTGATGCAGGGGTTCATGGAGGTAGCGGCGGTAGCAGTCAGTCAGTGCGGACTGTTCAGGGGAAAATTGCCATATGTAGAATATGTGGGCAGAAGGTGAAGCGTGGCCAGGGTGCCACAGCCCTGCGTCAACATATGCAGCGTCACCATAAAGTGGCCTGGGAGAACCGTGGCTCTGATGTGGTGGTCCAGCCTGCCGTAGCAACTGCTGCATCACCCAGCGGCATGCACCCGATTTCAGCCAATCAAGGCTCCACTACCCCAGCCAAAAGGAGCTGTCTGTCATTCCAATCTTCTGCTGGTCCAGATGCTTCTGCTCCTCCTCCTCCTACTCCTCGTCAGACATTCCGTCAGCAATCGATCACTGAAGCGATTGCCAAGAGACAGCAGTATGTGTGCACGCATTCAACGGCGCAGAGGCTGAACATGCTCCTGTCCAAGTTGCTGGTGCTGTAGTCCCTCCCTTTCCTAGTGGTGGACTCTGCACCTTTCAGAGAACTGATGGCTTGTGCTGAGTCGAGGTGGAGAGTTCCAAGCTGTAATTTTTTTGCGAAAAAGGCAGTACCAGCCCTGCACAAATATGTAGAACAGAAGGTGGGCCAGTTCTTGAGCCTGTCGGTGTCTGCCAAAGTGCACGGCAGCGCAGACATGTGGAGCTGTAACTACGGTCAGGGACAATACATGTCCTTTACGAACCATTGGGTGAATGTGGTTCCTGCACAGCCACACCAGCAACTTGCACAGGTCACGCCGCTTCCGCCTCCACGTTGTCCTCATCCTCCACCATGTCCTCAGCCTCCACTGCAGGGACGAGTCACATTGCCCCTCCAGCATACCATATGAGCAGGGCACGGCGGTGTCACGTTGTTCTGCACCTCGTTTCCCTGGGCGAATGGAGTCACACAGGGGAGGAACTGCTCCATGTCCTTCAGCAAGAAATAGAATCCTGGTTTTCTCCGAGACAACAGAAAATTGGAACCATGGTGACCAACAACGGGAAGAACATAGTGTCAGCGCTGCGTCAAGGTAGGCTGAGCCATGCGCCCTGCATGGCACACGTGTTCAATCTGGTTGTCAAGCGGTTCCTGAAGTCTTCCACCCATCTGCAAGACATCCTAAAAATGGGCAGGAAACTTTGCATGCACTTCAGCCACTCGTACACTGCAAAGCACATCCTCCCTGAGCTGCAGCGGCTGAACGGCATCCCCCAACATAGGCTGATATGCGACGTTTACATCTGTTGGAATTCCTCCCTTTATATGTTGGATCGACTATACGAACAGAGAAAGGCCACCAACAATTTCTTAATGATGCAAGCGGATAGAAGTACTATACTGTGTAACTTCGATGTCAGCCAGTGGCAGCTCATGCGTGACACCTGCCGTTTGCTCAGGCCCTTTAAGGACACCATGTTATTTGCCAGGACTACGGGATGAACGACGTCATTCCACTGTTTCATGTCCTGGAACAGATGATGGTAACAATGGCTGGTCAGGGGACTGGAGACGTGGCGCCTAGATCTCACAGCCACATGAGCCCTATGGGGGCTGAACTGGAAGAGGGGGAGGAGGGGGGAAGGACATTGGAGCACAGGCAATGTGTAGCGAAATAGATAGTTTTTCTACTCAGGTGACAGGAGAGGAGGAGCCAGAGGTGCTAAAGGGCGATGAGGAAGACGAGACAGAGGAACCAGACACACCGTGGCAGTATGCAGTGGAGATGGAGGCAGGGAGTCCCTCCAAGTCACTTGCACAAATGGCCAGATGCATGCTCACTTGCTTGCATAGTGACAGCCAAATTGTTACTATTCGGCAAGGGGATGCCTTCTGGCTCTCCACCTTGTTTGACCCTCGCTACCAGTCCAGAATGGCCGCCTTTTTTACACCCACTGAGAGGGAGGACAAAGTGAACTACTACAGAAACATCCTATGTAGTTAGTTGGCCGCTGTCTATCTGCGCCATCGTCCATCCTCTTGCAGGTCTGACCGGGGGGGGGGGGCCCTCTGTGCTCACGTTCCACTGCCATGGCTGCTAGGGAGGGGTGGGGTGGCAGGAGCAGTACCAGCTCCATCAGCAGCAGCCTGAGTCTACAGTCACTGATGAGTAGCTTTCTTCACCCGCATAGTGAAGAAGCTATTCACCAGCAGCAGCAGCAGGTAGACTTGGAGCAGGATCTGAACCGTCAGGTGGTGGCATACTTGGACAGCACCCTACCAACCCACATTGAAGATCCGCTGGACTACTGGGCAGCCAAACTGGATTTGTGGTCGCAACTAGCAGAGTTTGCCCTGGAAAAGCTGTCCTGCCCGGCACGTATTGTGGCATCAGAGCGGGTGTATATTGTGGCAGGGGCCATAGTTACCCCAAGAAGAACTCGCCTGTCCACCCAAAATGCGGAGAGACTGACCTTTGTCAAGATTAATCAGGCGTGGATCAGCCAGTATTTCCACCCACCAATGCCTGATGCATCTGTAACATCCTGAAGTATGTCACTAAACTTCTGTTTCCCCCGTTGCATCATGTCAGGTGCATATGTGTATTGTCATCCTGTGTAATCTAACAATGCATTTTCTATTATATGTATTTTCCCGGCCTGTTTAATATATCATGCTGTGATTTCCATGTACACCAGCAGGTGGCAGCAGTATGTAACAGGACCTTAGTAACAGTTTAGTATATCTAGACTGGAATAGTTCATTCCAATCTAGCTCCCCCTCTTTGAGGAGGAGTGGAATGTTCCCACATCCTGCCTCATGGGGAGGAAGGAAAGTTCTAGTTAGTGTGTACCAGCCCCCTCCTTGGGGAAGGCTGTGTTGGTAGGAGCTCCCAGAAAAAAGGATGCCAGACCAGGATCAGCCTCGGCTGAGGCCCAAGGATCACCCTTCCCAGCCTGAGTCATCTACCTCAGTGCTGGTGACAAGCAAGCAGCCACCTCCAGATCTACAGATTTCCAGGAAGCCATTCCCTGCGAGCAGAACTGTGAGTGTTTAATCCAAAGACCAGGAGAAGCCAAATACCTCCTTCAGCTAGTCAGGCCCAAAGCAAGCAGACCACAGACAGAGCAGAAGATAGATACCTGCCAGATCCTTTAGGCATATGTCAAGAAGCAGAATATATATTAATTCCTGCCACATATTGCCAATACCTGCTGGGACCCTAGACTATTGCTGTACCTGTATGGATTCAAGCTGCATCAAGTAAAGACGAGTTGGATTATATTTCCTGTCTGGATTGCATTCGTTCCTCACTTACTCCTACTAACCGTACTCACTTTATTGCATGTGAGCCAGGATCCAGGCGTCCAGCCGTACCAAGGTAGGAGACACCGTTGACATAATACCTATTACTCAGAGACATTATCCCCCTCTGGCATTCCTCACCTGGTACATTAGCTATAACATCTTAAAGGGCCCTGTTACAGTACCTGCGCAAGCTGCAATTGGCGTCACAAACTAAAAACTATTAATATTGCGCCAGTGTGCATCTGTCCCAATCCGGCTTACTGCACATCTGATTTAGATCATCCATGCCGCCTCACCCAAACCTTGAAAAAAGAGACCAGTTTCTTCTGGCTACCTGCCTCAGCTACTACTTTGATGCTGCCACCTGCCTGATGCCACACATCTGATGCCAAGTGCTCCTTCTTTCACCCACCTTCGTCAGTGGGTACTGGTATTGCCACCCACCACCCCACTCTTTCACCGGATCATTTTGTGGTTCCTTGATGCTGCTGCTGCCATCCCCACACTATGTCATCTTCACACTCTGTGGTATCATGATGCTGCTGCTTCCATATCCACACTATGTCACCTTGCCAGTCTGTGGTATCCTGCTGCTGCTGCCATCTCCACACTATGTCACCTTGCCCCTCTGTGGTATTCTGATGCTGCCATCTCCACACTATGTCACCTTGCCACTCTGTGGTATCCTCCTGATGCTGCTGCTGTTGCCACCTCCAGACTCGGTCATTATGCCACTCTGTGGCCTCATCATACTGCTGCCACCTCCAGACTCTGTCATTGTGCCACTCGGTAGCCTCCTCATACTGCTGACAACTCCAGACTCTGTCATTGTGCCACTCAGAGGCCTTCTCCTGATGCTGCCAACTCCAGACTCTGTGATTGTGCCACTCGGTGACCTCCTCATACTGCTGCCAACTACACACTCTGTATTGGGACACTCTGTGGTCTCCGTCTGCTGCTTCCAACTCACCACTTCATGACTGGTCCACTATTTTGGCTTCCGGCCTGGCTGACATCATCATTTATTTGACCTTTCTTCTGATCTGTCAGAAGGAAGGAAAAATTAGACACACAACGGATCCTATCTGTGTAGCAGCTGTAAGGCCTGTATGGTCCTATCAGAATTGGCTTATGATTTTGTAGCAAAAAACAGAAGTGGATACAAAACACAGAAGACATGAAAATATTCCATTCAAGTGTCATCTCTGTTTTAGATCCACTCCAGTTTTTCTTGGCATTAGCAATACTGATAGATTATTGAGCAAATGCTGACTGAGTGAAGGCGGATGCTCCACAGACAGGATCCGTTTTTTGTGGGTTATTGTTCTGACGGATCAGAGGAAGGGTAAATTAATCAGTGACGTCAACACAAACTTACTGCTGACACCCTCTCCACTCTGTCAGGGGGGCTCCACTTGTATAAGCATTTACTAGAACAGGTTCTGTAGACATCTAGGTGGAATCAGTTGACAACGGTGTAAAAGGAGTGCGCTTCTTCTTGGCGCTAGCATCAACCTGTAAGGCTGAGTTCATACTTGAGTTATTTGGTCAGTTTTGGCCCTGTGACTGCCAAATAAGTGAAGTGCGCAGTGATTCTAAGAGTGACGCCAGTCATCTGCATGTCATATGGACTCACAGTATTATTTCACTACCAAAGCAGACTCCCTATGCGTGTTACTGCAAGGCATAGTGTTCTACACCACTATAAAGGCTCTCTGCATCCAGGAAATAGCCATTTTTTTAATGTAATTCACAGCAAATATATTCGGATCGAACCAAATTTTTCTCCAAAAATTTGGCGAAGCAGCGAATTGAATTTTTTAAAAATTAGCTATCTCCAGCCTCCACCTACCTTCCAGTTGAAATATCAAGTAACCACCGCTTTCTCATACAACCCCCACAGTGGTCAACTACCAGCTTCCCTGGAAGATGGCGTCAGCATCAGCAAGGGGTCCCAGGTTCCCGCCACCAGCTAAGCCTCAATTACAACAGCCCCTGCAGCCGGACATTCTGAGTACCCCTGCCCCGGCAGGACTTTCCGGCAACCCCAAGCAAGAAGTGGTCACCACCAGATTCCTCGACTAGAGTGCAGTGGAGCTCTGCCACTACAGCATGCCTTGCCTACAAAGGGCAGGAGCGACCCCTGATGTCCTTCAGCAGCTCCAGCAGTGAAGAAGATTTCAGATTCCTCCTCTAAGGAGCTTCCCTTCTGAGAATTAAAAAAAAGAAAATCATGGACAATCGGAGCCACATCTTGGACTGAACTTGAAGGGTAAGAACTTGTTGGCCCATCTGTTTTGTTTTGTTGCCCAATTTGGTCCTCAACCAGATGGTCATGCTTATTAGGACTCCACTCCAGTACAACTGACCCCAAGTTGCTCTCATCAGCGCCTAATTCCCTTTTTCCCCCTTCTTAGGTTAAGTGGGAACCCCACCTGCCTTACAAGTTCTCATTAAATTTGCTGCTATTAATAATGTTTGGGCTAATAGTGGGGCCTCACCTGTGTGTTTTTGCTAGCACCTTCCAACCACCACCCACGGGTCTGCAGCCTTCCACATATTTTTGCACTAGGTGCTGCCATTTGCAACGTTACAAGCCAGCACCCAAAGAAAGGATTCAAACATGTACCTGAGCTCTTTGTGATTTCTATTGTGATATTTTTGCACTAATGTTTTAAAAATTTCAGCAACGTCTAAGCACTTTAACCCATTGTATAGGCTCTTTTTACGGGTATAACAATTTGATTCTTTCTGTACTTTAAATGGACTTTGGACTTTATACCGTTAGCCAGATAATTAGTATCCTTGCTTCATTGCTCATACGGACTGCCTCTGAGGATGCTGAATACTAATGGTGCCACTTTGATTGTGTTAGTTCAGAAAGCCTAGGTATTGTATTGTATTATTTGCATATGCCCTTAACCTTTTTCTCTCCACAGACTTGGGAGGGGAGGAGCCAGTATTTCCTGTGTCTTTGGGTTCATGTGCTGTTGCGACACAGGGAGGACCAAGTGGTAAAGACACAAGCAGTCTTAACATCTTAAATGATAACCCTGCTGCTAAAAATATGTTCCTAGGTTTACTGTCCACTGTCTTAGAAAAATGTGTGAAAAAGTTAACAGTTTAGTCATCGAGGTAACAAAGCGTAAAGCATGACCTTGGTGCTGGAAGGGATTACAGGATGAAGCCACCCTTCTATTTATAGATCTTCATTGTATCATGGAGGGAATACAGTACATAAAACTCCCACACTTCGGGTGGTACTAGAGCTCGGTATCTACACAAAACTGGAGTATTTGATCGCTTAGTGCAGACTTTTTTGGTTTTCTGGTTTTACCGAAAGGGAAACAGGAAATAGACACCCTACTCAAACGGGCAGAGACCTGTAGGTAGCTATTGCTAGTTCAACTTATGTGTATGTAATAGTAGATAGTCTAAAGCAGAACTCTAACTGTAAAAGGGAACCCTACAGCATACCCTAAGCATAAGCCGAGGGCAGATTGGTTTTAAGTAAGGGGGTATGTAACACCCTGGAGTGGTGTTACCATTCCTACGCCCTGCTAATGTCTCTAATGGGCTAACATAAATGTAATCTTTGTATTTCTGTCTAGGTCCTGTACATTGTGCAATGCTATGATTACTATGCAACTGTTATATGTAATATGCCTGGTTCACCAGCAGGTGGCAGCGTATATGGCAGAGCTATAGTTAAACAGAATGGAACTCACCATTCCATTTTTCCCCCTCTGGGCAGAAGTGGGCCAGTCCTGCTTCCTACCAGTAGGAAGGGGCAGCAGTTTCCAGTTAGTTCTAGTTCAAGTTCTAAGCTAGTCTGGAGAGAAAAGGAGCAAGGTGTGGCATGCTCACAGCCTGAGGGGCCTACTGTATGTCAGCCAGAGCAGCCTAAGCTCTGCTGACGATGGAAGAGGATATCTGGAAGTCATAGGGACCAGAGGAAAACGTTCTTCGGTCACCATAAGAGAAATCAGCAAGAGGAATAATTCTTCGGCTTAAAATGAGTAAGGGTCATTAGTAAGGGCTGTAACTGTTTTGTTGCCTGAAACGCTTAGACCAATACTGTTTGTACCTGGATGTTTTAAAATGTGCAAAAAATAAAGTGCTATTGGAAATTCGCTAAGAAAAGGCTGGACCTATCTCCTGTTTTTTACCTATATCAATTTGGCTTCCAATCCGGGTGAGGAAGCGGTCCGTGCCTCCATGAATGAAGTTTCCAGACAGGTGAGAGCTGCTCTGATCACCCTTTGATAGACTCCTACTAATGTAAGCATTAAAATAAGACAGGGGATACACACATGGAGATTCTATATTGCAACTGAAGAAAGTGAATGGATTCACATTGTGACCTGCAAGTTTCTGCGACTCGACAGTCGCAAGAAATATAGCCCCCATTTGCTTTCACAGATTGATACATAGCATTGTGTTGTTGCGATCTTTCGCCACTAGACATGAGTCCAAGGTCAAAGTCACTGTTTAGCCCCAGCCTAAATCCACAGAGTGCTAGAGTTTTTACTTCCACAACCCAAAACGTAGAACCAACAGCAACTGATGCATGTAAAGTCATTTTGTTTTGCTGTTAACACACTTTCTTCTCAGGAGCCTGGATTTAAATCTTAGAAGCCTGCAGGTACACCGTATCTGGTGCCTTAGTGCTGAATGTGCATTACCCCCACAACTGGGGTATCTGCAATTGTTTGGTAATGTACTGTATTGTAATGTTATGGTATATACTGCTATATAATGTGACACACTGAATATGCTTAAGCACGAGACAGGCAAGGCCAGAGTTAACAATTTGGCTCAGCCCTCTCTGGAGCTCAGGGTGGGCTAGCCTCTCCCCCTAGTTGCAGGAGAACATACTAGTTGTTCTAGGAGTGGGCAAAGGTAGAAGCCAATTTTTAGGGAAAAAATAACTTTCCAACTCCAATCAGGCAGTCAGAATAACTCCCTGGATCAACGATCCTTCAGCAGAAGTCTAGTTGCTATAACCTGTCTTTTTTCTTGTCAGTGTTAAAGGGAACCTGTCATCAACTTTATGCTGATCTCACTGAGGGCAGCACAAAATAGTGACATAAATGCTGATTTCAGTTGTGTGTCACTCATGAACTAAAAGTAAGTGGTTGCTGGGAACCAGCATCATAATCATTGCAGCCCAGGCCTTGAAAAGAGTCAAATCTACTTGAGAAGAGTCATGGTTATTCATAATCTCCTGCTCTCTCACCCATCTGCTGAGGATTAGCAGTTTTCTCCTAGAGAGAAAGGGAGAAAACTAGATAGAAGCCTGTCAGTTATCAGCAGGTGGGCGAGGAGAGCAGGAATTCTTCTCAGGTGTCCGTGACTCTTTTCCAGGCCCAGTCTGCAATGATTGTGATGCTGGTTCTCGGCAACTACTGTACTTACTTTTAATTTTTAAATGACAGACCGCTGAAATCAACTCACCTGTCTCTACTTTATAGTGTCGTTAGTATGGGCAGCATAAAGTTGATGACAGGTTCCCTTTAAGTGTTTTACCAATTAGTATGCACAGGTGATGAGTATTTTTCCTTACCATGTGCATAACCTTACCTTATCAGTGTTAAATCTCATCTGCCACTTATCTGCCCAAGCCTCCAATCTATCCAGATCCACCTGTAGCAGTATACTGTCTTCTTCCGTGTTAATTACTTTACACAGTTTAGTGTCATCTGCAAAAATGAAATTTTTACTGTTTAGCCCCTCTACAAGATCATTAATAAATATAGTGACCCAATCTGAGTGTATACTGTTAATAACCACCCTCTGTTTTCTATCACTGACCAGTTACTGCCCCACATACACACATTTTCTCCCAGTCCAAGCATTCTCATTTTATATACTAGCCTTTTATGTGGCAGAGTATCAAATGCTTTGGGGAAGTCAAGGTATATGACATCCTTTGTTTCCCTTGGGTCCAGTCTAGAGCTTACCTCTCAATAGGAACTGATTAAATTAGGTTGTCGTGACCGATTCACCATGAAGCCATGATGAGATAGCATTATTCGCTTATTTTCATTGAAGTACCCAGGATAACGTGCCTTAGAAAATCTTCAAACATGTTACCCACGACAGATGTTAGACTTACCGGCCTATTGTTTCTAGGCTCAGAAATAAGGGTCTGGCTATGACATTATTTAGTTCTCTTATGATACAGGTTGTATGCCATCTGGATCCGGTGATTTGTCTATTTTAATATTTTTAAAATGAAGCTTCACTTCCTCCTGTGTCATCAGGATAGGTCATCAGTATTGAATCGGTGGGGTTCTGACTGCAGGCAACCCTGACGATCAGCTGTTTGAAGATACTCCGGTTCTCATCCTAGGCCAGTGACATCATGTTCATTGGTCACATGACTTAGGAGCAACTCAGTCCCATTCAAGTGAGTGCAGTTGAGCTGTAATACCAAGCACTGCCGCTATTCAATTAACAGTGATGTGCTTTTTAAGCTGCAAGGCAGCTGTGGCACTAATCTGAGCACCACAGCCACTTCAAACAGCTGTTCGGCAGGGGTAACAGGCATCAGACCCCTATCGATCTGAGGATAGGTCTTCAGTATTAAACACTCAGACACCCCTTTAATTCTAACTTATATGTATAAACAGACATAACTCTATCTAAAAAATTCTCCATTTGTCAGATTCCTTTTCTCTAGGGCCACCTATCGGCAAATACAGTAAAGAATACAATTTAAAAATCTTGCACGGGACTAGAAAACCAGTTTTCTGAAAGCGGCAGATTTGTTTGTGAGCCGTATTGCAGTTCAGCTCAATTTACTTCAATGAGTTGCAATACCTGGCACAACCCATTGGCAGGTGTGGTGCTGTTTCAGGAAGAAGATGTATTTCGTATCCAGGACAACTCCGTAAGGAAATTAAAAATGTGTCATATACAGTCGTGGCCAAAAGTTTTGAGAATTACATAAATGTTGGAAATTGGGAAAGCTGCTGCTTAAGTTTTTATAATAGCAATTTGCATATACTCCAGAATGTTATGAAGAGTGATCAGATGAATTGCATAGTCCTTCTTTGCCATGAAAATTAACTTAATCCCCAAAAAAACTTTCCACTGCATTTCATTGCTGTCATTAAAGGACCTGCTGAGATCATTTCATTAATCGTCTTGTTAACTCAGGTGAGAGTGTTGACGAGCACAAGGCTGGAGATCATTATGTCAGGCTGATTGGGTTAAAATGGCAGACTTGACATGTTAAAAGGAGGGTGATGCTTGAAATCATTGTTCTTCCATTGTTAACCATGGTGACCTGCAAAGAAACGCGTGCAGCCATCATTACATTGCATAAAAATGGCTTCACAGGCAAGGATATTGTGGCTACTAAGATTGCACCTCAATCAACAATTTATAGGATCATCAAGAACTTCAAGGAAAGAGGTTCAATTCTTGTTAAGAAGGCTTCAGGGCGTCCAAGAAAGTCCAGCAAGCGCCAGGATCGTCTCCTAAAGAGGATTCAGCTGCGGGATCGGAGTGCCACCAGTGCAGAGCTTGCTCAGAAATGGCAGCAGGCAGGTGTGAGCGCATCTGCACGCACAGTGAGGCGAAGACTTTTGGAAGATGGCCTGGTGTCAAGAAGGGCAGCAAAGAAGCCACTTCTCTCCAAAAAAAACATCAGGGACAGATTGATCTTCTGCAGAAAGTATGGTGAATGGACTGCTGAGGACTGGGGCAAAGTCATATTCTCTGATGAAGCCTCTCCGATTGTTTGGGGCATCTGGAAAAAGGCTTGTCCGGAGAAGAAAAGGTGAGCGCTACCATCAGTCCTATGTCATGCCAACAGTAAAGCATCCTGAGACCATTCATGTGTGGGGTTGCTTCTCATCCAAGGGAGTGGGCTCACTCACAATTTTGCCCAAAAACACAGCCATGAATATAGAATGGTACCAAAACACCCTCCAACAGCAACTTCTTCCAACAATCCAACAACAGTTTGGTGAAGAACAATGCATTTTCCAGCACTCTGAAGCACCGTGCCATAAGGCAAAAGTGATAACTAAGTGGCTCGGGGACCAAAACGTTGACATTTTGGGTCCATGGCCTGGAAACTCCCCAGATCTTAATCCCATTGAGAACTTGTGGTCAATCCTCAAGAGGCGGGTGGACAAACAAAAACCCACTAATTCTGACAAACTCCAAGAAGTGATTATGAAAGAATGGGTTGCTATCAGTCAGGAATTGGCCCAGAAGTTGATTGAGAGCATGCCCAGTCGAATTGCAGAGGTCCTGAAAAAGAAGGGCCAACACTGCAAATACTGACTCTTTGCATAAATGTCATGTAATTGTCGATAAAAGCCTTTGAAACGTATGAAGTGCGTGTAATTATATTTCACTACATCACAGAAACAACTGAAACAAAGATCTAAAAGCAGTTTAGCAGCAAACTTTGTGAAAACTAATATTTGTTTCATTCTCAAAACTTTTGGCCACGACTGTACATAATAAAATATATTAATTTCTTGGCGTAATCTAAATTACGCTCTATGAACATACAGACAACCCACTGAACTAATCCTAGAAAATGCAGCAGTCAGCTATTCATAACTGCCTGTTTATATATGTAGCTGACATTTAGATGGACTTCACCTATTTCTCAGTAATTAGTGGACAGCATGGGGAGCACTATGCTAAAATCATTTCAAATGATCTGTTACCAGTAATTAAGCTAATAAAGGGAAGTTCTTTGCTCCGACTACTGTTCTCCCTCGTGTGCTTACCACGTATAAATAATAGAGCACAAAGAAAACAGATATTGCCGTTCCAACCTTTTAGCACAATTTTAAAGTTGTAAAGAGCCATAATCTACATAAACAGTTCAGTAATCTGTAAGTACATTACATTACTTGTCTTGAACGTAGCAAACGCCAGTATAATACTCCAGAGCTGCATTTTCAATTCTTTTGGTATTACCTGAAAACAGTCAGCTAATGTATGCACTGTGAAAGTACTCACCTTATTATTGCCTTTAAGCTCCATCTGAGTTGTGGAAGAAAGTTTTCTCAACTCAACAGTCCAGGCAAAGTTGGTCCTTCCGAAAAGGACCAAGTGTTTTTGTTTTTTTTTTCAGATGGATTCCCTGTTATTACTTGGCTTGGGAGACAGTGAGCTGTCTGACCTGAATTAGACCTTGCTAAAAAAAAAAAAACCCTCACCTGAAATAAACCATGTCTTAAAAAATGACAATGTTATATTTACTGACATAATACTTCAAAATAAATATGCAGATGAATAGTTCAGTGCACCAAGGGCAAGAAAGATTCCCTTTTTCAGCCACCTAGCCACACCCTCTGAAAGTTGATTGATAGGCATCAGATATGTTGTTTCGTCTGGCCCTGACTTCTTTCTGTGCAATTACACATTGACACATGCGCAGTAGAGCCCAGTGTCTCAATCAGTACAAAAGCAAGTCTACTGCACATGTGCCAATGTGTAAACGCACAGCGCTTGTGCAAGAAGACCGGGCCAGGCAAGTTGATTTATCTAATGCCTAGCCCTGTCAATCAACGTTCAGACAGAGTGGTTGGGTGGCTGAAGGAGGGGTTCTTTCGTGCACTGAGGGTAGCGGGAACGTCCTTGGTGCACAGAATTACTGATTTGCATATTTATTAAAGGTGTTATTTGGGCACAATGAAGGCATTGAATTGGCAAAGGCATGGTTTCATTCAGGTGAGCAAAGCCTATGTGTCAATAAGCTTGTTTTATTAGAGTTGCTGCTGATGACACCCTATTACTGCTGTTTCCCTGTTACTCATTGATCTAGACACCAGAAGACAGAGTTGGACTGGCTCACCAGAGTACCAGAGGATGCTCTGGTGGGCCAAGGCTCTGATATCATAGAAGGTCCCATAATCCAGAGGAAAAGAAAAAACATTTTGAGCTGCCTTTGAAGACAATCACTAGGGTCAATTTCTTTGAATCATAACCTGTTAGACATCATTGACGATATGGGGAATGAATCTCAAGAAGTTTTTACTGTGATGGATGAAAGGAACCCCAGTCCAACCTTGCCAGAAGATATGTGTAAATCCCCAGATTGGCTGGGTTAACATAACTGAAACGTTGTGGTTGATACCTCCACTCTGGCCAAAAGCTGCTTTTCAGTGGGTTTTTCTGCTAAGAAATTTCTGCAGAGGAAACTGCAGAATCATATGTATCTCATGTGGTTTCAAACATACTTGTGCCATACATATCAAGAACCATATTTCCAAGCAGCAGAATAATACACAAGGCACCAATGTTGGCATTTTTTGCAATAAAAATTGTGAAATAAAATTGGATTACCCACTTTCTAGGTCCCTATCATGAAATGGTTTGTGTTTGCTAGAGCTAATAATTTTAACGAGGACCTGTCACCTCTCCTGACATTCCTGTTATAACAACTACTTGCATCCTCCATATAATAACAATTCTGGAGCATCTCTTCTAATGACTCTCTGCTGTGCTGTTCCTATTTTATTCCTGCTAGAATAAACCAGTGCTGCCATTGTCAGGCTGTGCTGGGACACATCCCCAACTGGTAACACCCATCTGGACCTCCATTGCAAACGGCTAGCAATTCATCCATAAATTCTAGCAGAAATTACAGTCATAAGAAATGATGCTCCAGAATTATTGTTACATAGGGAACGCAAGTAGTTACTAAAACAGACATGTCAAGAGAGGGTACAGGTCCTCTTTAAGACAATGTACGATCCACATTATTACTTTAGTACATCCACATTTTTTGCTTTCCACCTGACAACCAATCAGGGTTTTACAAGCGAATCACTAGCCCTAAATTGTACTGAAACAGCCTTAGTTGAAACTGTAGGAATTATGTGGTATTACCAAGGTCTTGCAAGACCCCTTATGTTCACTGATACCACAACATTCCTGGATGGGACATTGTTGCCTATAACAGCACACAGGCCAAAAAATGCCTGCTCCGAGGTGGACCAGGAATATATAATATTACAAGCTTGTATCCTGTCCCTTATCCATTCTACATAACACTATCCTTTTAGGATTTTACAGCAAAGGACAAACAGCCCTCAAGATGCTGACAAAGAGAAACAGAATCTAAAATCATGGACTGATTCCTGTCCACATAGACACATGTTGTGTGCTAAGCATTGTTCTGACCTCACATGTCCTTGGAGAATGCATTTGGGTGCAGCCTTTGAAACAATAGAAAGTCTTTGAATTCCAAGTTTCCAATGATCAGACAAAAGATGCAACTCTTTGGAAGTCATTCTTCCCCATCTAAAAAACATGTTAGATTATTTAAAAAAACTACCCAGTTTATTATTATAGACATGATCAGAGCTGAGATGACTTCTAGGTATATAGGAGAGCTAGCCAGTATCCCCAGGATTTACCTTCACAAAGTTCCTGCAGGGACCCCCATATTAAATAATCTGGTAGCATCTTGCTGCTTGTGAGCAGGTAATATTTAAATGCATCCCTATGGTGGGCCCACAAAATTAATTTTACTAGTGGGCCCTAGGCACCCCAGTCCGACACTGCACATGACTACAGGATATAGAGTTCTGCTGGTCCATGACGTCACCTTATTCCATCCTGGGGCAAGATGGCAAAGTGCTCAATGCACCTTCTGCTTATCCGCGTGCTTCCTATGAAGGGGAAGGACAGCATGATCATGGTTGTTCCTACTCGCTTGCTGTAAATGTGCATACAAGGAGCCCTGTTTAAGGTCACACAGCCCCTACATTGGCCACCTCCATGATATGTATTGTATGTCCTCATAGACCCCACTAGTCTATGGTGTCCCTATGTAGACCTAGCAGGCTCATAATGTTCATACAGTGATCAGGGCTCCACATTCCACACTGACGGGCATCGGCTTACTGAATGCTGATTATCCCAGTAAGCATAATTTGTGCGCCACAGGCGCCAATACATTTGGAGAAAATAGTGTCCACTAAACATAAGCTACGTGCCCCGTGTCTGAGGCATCAAGGTTCTCCTGTCATCTTGCCACCAGTATTTCTGGACTAGCAGCCGGCCTTTGCATGTTAATATATGAAGGCTTTCTGCAAGGCTGAAGTTTCGCTGCCTGTTGCTAAGTAACCTCCTGAAGGCAGTCGGTGCTGAGGGCGTAGAAATTTTAGGGAGAAATGCAATTTAAATCTAAGAAGTGCATGATTCATTGAAAGCTAGCCACTTGTTAAATCACATTCTGAGAGTAGTTGAATTGTTACCCTGCCATTTTAGACACTGATTAATTGTTCCTTATCCCTACAAAAATGACTTTTCATATGTCATTATATATGTACGAGAGGCGATACACAGCAAGGCAAGACATCAGAGGTCAATTATTATCAGAGTTCAGACCTGAAATGTTAGGGTATTTGAGTGACAGTGTAGGGGCCCTGAGCAAGGCATATAGTGTTAAGTGCTTGAGATAACAAAGCCAAGCTGTTCAGTGATGATGGAGAGACCATCAGATCGATAGGAAGTTTAGGAACCATAACGTAGCAATGGCACCATATATACTATGCATATAAAGTGTGAGTTCAGAGAAAAACTTGAAACAGTCCATATATCAGCATGATAAAAGAACAATGCAAGGAACTGACGTACTGTAGACCATAAAGAGTGTCCTCCATAATACATGTTTCTCTGCACAGTCTTCCCCTGAGGCTTCGATGGTCATGTGATGAAAAATACACTGGGAAGGACTCTCTGTATGGTGTACACTATGGGTCTGTTACTCTTTTAACATGCTAATACTGCAGTGACCCACCGGATCACTGCAAAAGGGTTAGTCATCTGGTATTAGCGCTAAAGAGTTAATCTTATGATAAAGAGTTAATGTTGTGATCAATTGTTTGTACTAATTTCTTTACACACTGTGTGCCTGATGGTTATCTCTAGGCAGTCAATAGTTTAACACTGGAATTCCTGGTTAGGTTGCCAGGAGACAGATTGGTCTTGATTCCCCCCTGGCTTGTAGAATAGGAAGTGCCTAGCCAGCAGAGCTAGAGGCAACATGTGTATGTGTGAGTTGTAGCAAAGAGGACCCAAGGAGAAACCTACAGTAGTCCTGGGAACCTTAATCCCTGAGACTGGAAGAGCTGCCAGAGAGAATCACCTAAACTGAGACTACCTCTGAGAGGAGGAAAGCCTCCACCAAAGCCGTGCTGGAAAGACAATAAGGTATGTTTTTCACACAGGACTTTACTGGGGAGAACACAAGAAGTCCGGTTTGTGAAAGATTTAGTTTCAGAGAGAGAGAGAGGACATGATATTAGAGACAGCGGACAGACAGTCATTGGTGTTCTGTAATACAGCAGGGGTGATGTTGGGGAATGAAGTGTATATTTGTGTGTCATCAGCATAGAGTTGGTACTGCAAAACAAATCTGCTGATGGTCTGTGTTAAAGGGGATATTAATTATTGATATTTATGCAAATCTCAATAATTAATATTCATAAATAGGCGAGAGTCGTCTAGTGATGACTCCGCCTATTTATACCTAAATAAACATAAAACACTACTGATTGCCTTACACTAATCACTAATCTAGCTGCATGCGCCTTACTATCACTATACTACGGCGGCGACTACTAAAAACACCATACACTGCATTATGAACAATAAGGAATATTTATTACACAATACAATTATACACGTCTAGCAATACGCTAATATCTATACATATTCATGGATCAATGGATATGAATATATATACATATAGACGTACACACCGCAGTACAGAAACAGTACTACCATAAACACAATACAAGCCTAACTACACTACACAACACAATCCCACATTCCACCCCACACACTATCTATACAATACAATAATACATTCGCATACACACAAATATCAGTAACAACCCCACCCGTCTGTACTCACTGTCCCTACAGGGTAACAAGAGGGTTTATTACACAATATTGTTTGCAGAGCAGAAGCATGCTCTACAGAGGAACCAAGGCAGGGGACCAGGGTATCCACCAGGGGTTAATCAGGGTTTACCAGCAGGGCCACCAGGGTTCAGGGGTCTATGGGGGGTGATAACAGGGTAAACCAGGGGAGAGCAGGCACACAGGGAACCAGGGGATGTATAGGGTTCCAGGGGTAACCAGGGGAGAGTAGGGGAACAGGGCACTGAAGGGGTTAACAGGGGACTGGGGAGCAGAGTTGCAGAGCAGGGGACTCTGACCTGGGGCAGCAGGGCAGGGGTTAAGGGCAGCAGCAATGCTGCTGGGATTGCCATTGGGGGACTGCTGGGCACTGAAGGGGTTAATGGCAGGGGGGCAGTGAGATATTTCAGGGCAGCAAGGGTTAAGGAGGAGGCAGGACAGGGAAAGTGATACTTTTTGAATCAAATCGTTTTTATTAAACAATAAATACATATTATGACATAATACAATACGTTGACTTTTTCTTTCTTTACATTATCCACAATGCGGATTCAGTGAACAACATTACTCATATGTATATCACCACTCAGTATTATCATGAATCCATACAATACATATCCCTTTGCTAAAACATATTATGGGCAAAAAATACCAAAAACTTGACCTTTCCAAACTCCCTCCCCCCCTTACCCTACCCTAACCCCCCAACCCTAACATTGGTCTTGACCATCACATGTCTATATAACCACGTGGGTATTAGATAACCATTCAGTCCACATTTTTTCGAACTTCTGAGGGCACCCTCTCTTCACAAACACCCCTTTTTCAAGTACCAGCATGTCATGCACCTTCCGTTCAAACTCACCCAGTGTAGGCGGACTTCCCTGGATCCACCTCATAGCAATCAGTTTCCTGGCCACATATAGCAATCTCCCCACAGCGACCCTAACCGGTTCATTCCCTCCAATTTCAGACACATACCCCAGAATACACACCTTAGGATCTTTTTGAATTCTTAATGTCAATTTACTATTAATCATCTCTACCACTTCCTCCCAATAATTACCAACTACTGGACAAGACCACAACATATGTAACAAATCTGCACCATCTTCCATACACTTTGGGCACTTGTCATCACCTCTTACTCCTATCTTTTTCAGGAACACCGGTGTTTTGTACACTCTGTGTATAATAAATAGTTGGGACAGTTTGCCCTGTTCACTTAGAGACACCTTGGGGACTGCTTCTAAAATATCTTCCCACATATCCTTAGACATATCCCCCACATCAGCCTCCCACTTTTTCATTCTTGAAAGCGGATATCCCTCTAAGAATTTTTCCATTAGAAGAGCGTACACCTGTGATATTAACCCTCTTTTTCCCCCTCCCGACGGAAGAACAAGCTTATGGACCACCTCCATTTGAGCTATCTCACATCCCTTCCGCATCGTGACCTCAAGGGCATGTCTTATTTGAAGATATTTATAAAACCACTCCTTGGGGATATTAAATTCCTGCTGCAGGTTTTGAAATGACCTACATGTCTTATCCTTAATTAATTGTCCAATTCTCGTCACTCCATAAGTTTCCCAGTTCCTAAGTCCTGGTATGGCCAATAGTTCTGGCAACAAGTGATTCTTTCCAATAGGGGAAAGTTCACTAATACCTCCCACTCCTCTTAGCAGCTTCACTTTTGCCCAAACTTTTTTCATGAGTTCAATCAGAGGAAGTTTTTCCCTCCCTGCATGCATTCCTAAACCTTCCAGAATGCCCATGAGGTCACGACTGCCCAGCCAATGCTGCAATATCTGCCCAGTCATATCCGGTGCTTGTAGATCAATCCATCCCTTAAAATGCTGACATTGGGAAGCCAAAAAATAAATCCATGCGTTAGGGACAGCTAAGCCCCCTTCCGACTTAGAATACTGCAATGTCTCCAGTTTGATCCTAGCCTGTCCATACTTCCAAGTAAGATCTCTAAAAATAGAGTGAATTTTCTTAAATCTATCCAGAGGGATCCAAACTGGAGCATTATTCAGTATATATAACAGTTGGGGCATCATAACCATTTTTAAAAGGTTAACTCTACCTACCATCGAAAGAAAGAGCCTACACCATGACCTCACTTTAAGCCTAAAAGTAGCTAGCAAAGGGGATAGATTTAGTTCTTCAAAATCCGCTAGTCTCGGTGTTATATGTAATCCCAGATATTTAAATTTATCCACCCAGGGCACCAAACTGTCTACTTGTCTGCCTGTCAGAGCTTGCCCGTCAATTGGCATCAAAGAGGATTTCTGCCAGTTTATCCGTAGTCCGGAAAAGCTACCAAATCTGTCAATCAATGCCATGGCCGCATCCAGGGACGCACCAGTATCGCCCAAGAAAAGTAGAGTATCATCAGCGTACATAGCCACTTTATTATGCAGTTCACCATATCTAAACCCCTCTATACTTGTAGATAAGCGAATATGCGCCGCCAACGGCTCTATTGCAAGAGCAAACAATAAGGGCGACAGTGGGCATCCCTGTCTGGAACCCCTGGCGAGGGGAAAACAGTCTGATAATCCTCCATTGGCTCTAATTCTCGCCTTAGGGCTAGAATACAGAACCTGTACCCACTGAATGAACCGTTCACCAAAGCCCATAATTCTCAGGACCCCCCACAAATACCTCCATTCCACACTATCAAACGCCTTAGCGGCGTCAAGCGCAAGCAAGGCCCTGTCACCACTATTGTCCGCCGGAATGTTTAAACTAGTGTACAGCCTACGAAGGTTAATAGCCGTCGATTTTCCTGGCATAAATCCCGTCTGGTCCGGATGTACTATGGTCAGAATTACTTTGGACAGCCTGTTCGCCAACACCTTCGCCAGTAGCTTAACATCAGCCGTGAGAAGTGAAATTGGCCTGTAGGAATCCGGTATTTTAGGATCCTTCCCAGGCTTAGGCAGAACCACAATTATAGCTTCCTGCATCGAGTGTGGTAACGAACCTGCCTCCAATGAGTGCTCAAACACCTTAAGTAATTCAGGGAGTAATATCCCCTGTAGCTTTTTGTATATCTCTACTGGGAGACCATCAGCTCCAGGGGCCTTACCACTTGCCATGTCCCCAAGTGCAGCTTCCAGTTCCTCGAGTGTAATCGGCTCCTCTAGCCTCTCTCTATCTTCTTCTGACAGCACCGATAACTGCGCCTCCTCTAGGAAATCCTTCAGGGCCTCATCAGAACTAGATCCAGTGGAAGTGTATAGAGATACATAAAAGCTTTTTAAAATTCCTAATATTCCTTTTGTGTCCTGACAACTGTTCCCCCTGTCATCTCTCAACTCCTGAATACAAGAGGAGCCTCTCTGAGCCTGCGAGACCACTGACAACAGATGACCCACCTTCTCTCCTTCCTCAAAAGATCTCTGACGGTAAAAGCTTCTCTTTCTATCTGCGGCCTGTACCAGATGACATCTCAGCTGCTCCTGAGCAACCTCCAGCGCCTCACTACTAACCATGGTGGGGGATCTACTAAACTCTCTCTCAGCCTCGGCCACTAGTACATGCGCCTTGACATCCGCCTCTCTGGTCCTGGATTTATGTTTGTTGATTTCTTTCATCAGAACTCCCCTCAGAAATGCTTTCATGGCGTCCCATACACCTGGTATCGAAGCCGACCCTGTATTGATATCAAAAAATTCCTTAATTTCCATAGAAATCCCAGATAGGTCACCCAACACATTCAACCAATGAGGATTACACTTCCACAGCCTCGGTCCCTGTCTGAGCACCCCCAGGCACAAGTCAATCTGCACCAGAGAATGGTCAGACAACGACCGAGGATGATAAACAACATCCCTAACTAGTGGTAGCATTATGTCGTTAACAAGGGCCAGATCTATACGCGATAGTGAATGATGCGTGGCGGATCTACATGAATATTCACGCTTATCCGGGTTACGCCATCTCCATACATCTTGTACTCCTACCTCACCCAAAATATTCCTGAGAGCCGCACTCCCCGGTGAACCACCTGCTCCCTCCACCCGGCATCTATCTAGGGAGTCATTCATCGTGCAATTAAAGTCCCCAACCAACAGCCACGGCAGCCCAGGGAAGTCCGCCACAAAGCCCATGATCTCTCTTATTAATGGGGAAGCAAACGGTGGAGGCACATACACAGACACCAGCACCATCTGTATTCCATCCACCTTACACACCACACACACATACCTGCCCTCAGCGTCCACACACTCCTGCATATGTTCATACCTGATACTCCTATGCACAATCATACTTACACCTCTAGAATGAGAGGAATGAGTTGAATGTAACGCATGGATCACCCAATTTTTATTCATCCAGTGTAAATTTTCTCCTGTCAAATGCGTTTCCTGAAGACAACATATAGCCGGCTGAAACCGCCCCAGATACTGAAAAATACACTGTCTTTTCCGTGCTTCAGCCATCCCTCTCACATTCCAGCTTAAGATTCTAATCGCCTGTGACATGGTAAAACTTTAAACCATATTTGAATCTCACACCCCATTCAGATAACACTCGCTCATAGTTCAAGACCTTAACCTTCCCCCCCAACCTTTTCCCTACCCCCCCACCCCCCTCCCTCCCTCTCGTACTCAGGTTACTGTAGCTGGGGATACCTTTCCCCTCAGTATCCACTTCCCACATTAAAACAGGGCAATCCGAGAGCAACCATCCCTTTAACCTACAATAAGCATAACAATTTATAACACTTTTCCTCAGGTAGAGAATCCTCCCCACAACTGAGAAATACATTTTACTATCATTACCGCCTGCTCCCTCCTCAGGAACTACCATTTGGTAGCATTACATAATACACTCCCTAACTGGTGCAACATTTAAAGCAATCCTAGAGTGTAAATGCATATAAAACTTGAACATAAGAAACGTATATCTGCCTCCTTCAAGTGTCCAGGGCACCACTTCTCAATTGTCGCTCGTGGACGTCCAGCCACTGCGTCGCCTCCTCCGGATCTTCAAAAAATCTGGTGGATCCCAATGCCACCACACGCAGTTTAGCAGGAAACAGCATAGCGTACTGGACTTGTAGAGCTCTCAGCCTTTTCTTTATGTCCATAAATCTACTTCTCCTCCGCTGCACTTCGTTGGAATAATCCGGAAATATGGATACTTTCACCCCATTCAGGACCATCTCCTCATTGTCCCTAGATTGTCGCAGGATAGTGTCCCGGTCTTTAAAATGGAGTATCTTCGCCAGTATGGGACGGGGAGGTCTGCCAGGCGGAAGCGGCCGCATGGGGACTCTGTGCGCCCGCTCCACCGCATATAATGAGGATAGACCTTTTTCATGAAATAATTGGTGCAGCCATTTTTCCACAAATTCGGTGGCATTATCCCCCTCCGTCTTCTCTGGCACACCCACAATCCGCAGGTTATTCCTTCTGGACCTGTTCTCCAGGTCATCTGTTTTGGCGTATAACGCCGCTATATCTTTAGCAGATGATTTTGCCGCCATTTGCAAAGGCTGGATAACGTCCTCAATAGTGGACACCCTCTTCTCCAATTCAGAGGTGCGTTCTGTGATTTTATGTAAGTCATGCCTAATTAAAGACACGTCTGACCTCAGACTGCCAACCTGTACTGTAAGCACCTTCAGTGTGCTGTTACAACTGGCCACAGCGGCCATAATATCTTTTAGAGTAGGCTCTGCTCCATCCACAACTTTAGGGCCTACCGCGTCTTTTGCCGGCCGTGCAGGGGTTAATGGCGGCCAATTTACCGCGTCCAGGGTCTCCCCGTCGGTGGATTCATCCTCTTGTCCAGAGGAAACCTGAGCGTCCATCTCCTTCTCCTCAGCCCAGTCTCCCCCAGCACTCTCCGTGCGAGCAAACCTGCTCAGCTTTGCGGCAGCCGTCTGTCTCGTCTTGGGCTGTAAGGCCGGCCCCTCTTCTTCCTCGGCGCCATGCCGACTCTCCTCTGGCCTGTCACAGCGCGGCCCTTTACCGGACTTTCTAGGCATATCGGGACTCAAAAGATCAGCACCACACTCTCCTGTCTCCTCTCAACCACCAGGTAGGCTAGGATCTGCGATATAAGGGGTTGCTACCACACTAAAATCAGGATGTCTGCAGGAGCTCAGTGCGGTGCGACCTACTCCATGCGCTCTCAGGCCACGCCCCCCAGGGAAAGTGATACTTAGACTGTATAACTTCTGCTCCGTCCTTCTGCTCTCCTCCTCAGGGCTGTTCTGGGCTCAACTACTCAGCCTAGTCTCCTCCACTTCTCTTCAGAGCGCTGCCAGCCTTTCGGGTATGTGCAGGAGCGCAGCTCCTTCGCTGGCTGCGCTCTCTCCTCTTAGGGGGGGGGGGGGGGGGATCTTCACTCCGGCATGCAGGGGGTCCACTTCTGAGCGCAGAGCACAGCGCTCTGCTGCGGCAGGCAGGCAGGGGTTCTCTATCCCAGCGCCGGGTGCGCTCACCTTCAGGGGGGGGGACCGAACTGTCAGAGCGCAGTGCTGCTGGGGTATTTAAACCCTGCAGCACTCGCGCCCGTTTTACCGCCCTGCGCCAGCCCGCTCTCCCAGGCAGGGGGATCCTTTGATCCTCCCGCCTGTGGAGATATCGCACATCTCTGGCGCTGTAATTACAGCGCCTGAGGTGAGCGGCAGACAGGGGCATGGGAACTCTGTTCCCATGTCCCTGTTAGGCATACCATCTCCAGCGCTGCCGGAGATGGTGACAAAGGGCAGAGGATCTTTTTGATCCTCTGTCCTTTGTAGAGGCCGACGCTGGACATAATTGTCCAACTGTCTGTCTCCTCCACCCACCCAGCAGGCGCATATGAGCGGGATTCCGGCCATATATGTCCATAGATGCTTGGGGCACATCTATAAGCATATATGAACGGACATTATTCACATAGGGGCAGGAATAAGCCCTCCTATATAACTGTATAGGGGCACATATATATATGATAAGGGGGCATATATTAAGGGGGATTATCTAAGGGGGCCACATTCATATATAAGGGGGCACAGATAAGGGGGCACAAGCCCCTACAATATAAGAGGGCACAAGCCCCTACAATATAAGGGGGCACATATTTCCCACAGGGGCCACCATGAGCCCCTGGGGATCACCATGGGCAGACGTGCGCAGATGCTGGGCACATCTGCGCACATCGTCCCATGATGCTATGGCTAATGTATGCACATATATACCATACATGCCCGCACGTGTTTGCAGGCATGCATGGATATATATGCATATGTCTCAACCGTTCCTCAACAATCCCCCTGTTGTCGGACTATATAATACGACAATATAATGGGGGAACGGGTTGAGATATATTTGCCCCCCTTCAACCCCATCTTTGGTGGAAGTTCAGGAAGAACTGTAGTGCACACTGATCTTTAGGTACTTAGACATCCGTCTTCCTCCGACCTGCCCTTCACCATAACCTACTCCTCCGTCCACAGGATACACCGTCTTCTTCTTGACCTCTTTAGGATACCACACACCCACAGTCTCTTTAACAGTCTTTTCGTGTCGGCAAACCCCCACTTTGGAGTGACCACACCCCCACAGTCTCTAGGTAATTGCCGATCTTCAGGTGTCGTCGTCCCCCCCAAATCTGGAGCGGGTTCACTCTTTGCAGTCTTTAACTGGCCTTTCTTTAACAGACTTTTAGTGTCGGCCACCCCCCACTTTGGAGTGACCACACCCCCACAGTCTCGGTAGTTCTGCCGATCTTCAGGTATGGCCCGCCTCCAAGGAATCTGGAGCGGGTTCACCCTCACAACCTCAGTCCCAACTTTCTTCAATCACCACTTTCGTCCAACATCTGTTTCCATCTTGATGGGTGCGGTTCTCCCATGGACAGATTAATAGGTCTTTACAAGGCAGGTCAGAAGCGGCGATGTCACAGTACCTAAATTCTACTGTGGAGAACACCTCCGCCACACTACACATCCAGCCCTTCCCTTAAGAACTTCACCGTTCCAGGGTTCAAGGTGGCAAATGAATGATGTCTGTCCCTATCGTGACCTAACCTTATCCCCATTCACACAAAATACATGTCACATCCCTCCCAACACCACCAAATTCCATTAAATGTGTGCACCCATAGAGACTCATGCAACCTGGCATATCTCTACACCTCCAAAGACACAGGTAGGTCGCAGACCCCTGTGTCAATGGGAAACGACTATAGGATGCAAATGTGTACAGCCAAATTATAACTCACCGCAATGCGTTGGGCGAGTTTCTCTGGGTATAGGCTGTCACACATTTGTACCTAGAGTGTCTATGGGTACACAATCAACCAACAAACATAATCAATATATATACAATACAATGTGCTATGGGGTTTCAGGGTAGTACATGTTATACGTCCCGAACCCTCATAGGAAACAAAGTGTGTCCATAGATATATTTGGCTACAGGAACAATGTTTGAGTTATGTCCTGAGCCTCCTCCTCTGGATAGTTCTGTAAAGTTCTGTCTGGTTCTGGTGTATTTGGTCAATAAGTCCCTTGACCCTCCGACGATGACCAGAACCAGAAGAAGTTTCACTGGGTGAAACAAGTGATAAGTTCTTCCACCCGAACGTCTCCCAAGTCTTCCTCCAGAGCCTTAAATAATGCTCCCGCTGGATTGTGGCACAGTCTTCTCTAGAACACCTCTAGGCAGAGGTCGCTTAGTTGCCAAAATCCAGTGGGATCCTCTGGAGCTTCACAACAGTGTCAGGGGGAATAGCTGGTCTCTTCTGTGGCGTCTCCTGGGTTTTTCTTCCGCTCCATATAAAATCACACCTATGGCAGAAGAAAATACCAGGCGCTCCCAGGGGAATTTCTCCCCTAACAGTGCAATTAAATGTGAAAATTCCCAGCACCAATACCTTTGACCCATGGGTAGAGAAAGGTATTGGGCTGCCCTTTATCTCACAGGACCCCTCGTTATCCCAACACTGGTGTCTGAACACCCTACCTTCAGAGGATAGCGTCCTCTGCTGCACATCCCTCTGCACCAACAGATAAGGATGGCCGCCCTACTAGGTTAGGATAACTGGAGTTCTGTGGACAAAGCACCATCTTGTTATTGATGGCACCGCATCCCTGTCCACTCATGTGTACCCAGGCCGATTTCCCCCTGTGATCCCATCTTGTGGAGGCCCGCAGAACCAATGGCATAGGCATGCCCTGGCTCCCCAGGACCCCACAACACAAGAACACAGTCCACATTCTGCTGCCAAACACTCTGCGTCCAATCCCTATCAGAGCTGTGCTACCTGACCGGACTAGAATTAAGTGCGCAGCACAACATTACACCAATGTTGTCTGTCCGCCCCAGTCCCCAGCGCAACACAGCCCTACCGAAAACCTTGAGCACAACAGCGCTATCTATATCGATCCGAGACCCTGGCTGCCCAGAATAAAATCACATCATCCTTTGTGTAGGATTTCCCGTGTGAAATTATCTGCTCGCAAGCCTATACGTTCTCGATCCACAGTATAACACTGTTCCACTGCAAGGGGACACAGAATGAAACAGACAGCAGATGGGACTTACACCACTACATAAATCAGCATGGTGGAACACACTCGTAGACAAGGACTACCACCATCAACATCAAGAAAAACTTACAAACAGATAACAAAAACACACAACATGGACATACACAGGGAACAAACGGTGTAACAAATAGTACAGGGGTGTCAAATGTTGCCTAGCCTAGCTTGGCCATTCTGACCCCTCAGCAGCTGGTGATGCTGCCGAGAGGTAACCCCGTTATGGCCAGGCTGACTAGACCCCACTGCACAATTTGTTACCTGGCTGATACTGTTGGACACATTGCAATTACCTGCACAAGGGCAATTCCTTGCAATGTGTCCTTTGTTCCCACACCTGAAACACGTGACTTGGTTTCCTGTCCTGTGTGTTTTGCAGTGTCTCGCTATGTGACCTAGGCCACCACATGCAAAACATCTGATGCTTGCTCTGCATGGCCCAGGTCCATCTACACTGCAGCCGTGCTCCCTTCTCCTGAATTGTTCCATCCTCAGGGACGCACTCTTCACCACAGTTCTTTTTCCCAAAGTCAGGGAAAAATCTCTGTTAGTCTGGACCGGCTTGACCTGATGATCAGACCGGTCACAGACTACTCTCCCCCCTTGTGGCCCTGCACAGGGCAACATTTTGGGAGATTCCGACCCTGGCTTTACGGAAAAAGAAAGGGCCGGCACCAACTTGGTAATAACCTGTTGCATGCCAGACATTAGCTGGGACCTTACAGCAACCTGAGCCTTCAATTTGGCTACCGTCACGTTAGTAGAGGCAGTCCGCTCCTTGAAGGCCTTGAGCTCAGTATAAGACTGAGTCAACTTAGCCTCAATTTCCTCCTTCTGCCTCTGCAGCTCTACTAACTGTGACTCTATCCTAGCCACCTGCGCTTCTCGGTCAACAGTAGACTGCACATTCTCCGCCAGCTGTGCCCGCAATGCCGAAACCTGGTCCGAATTACTGGTACAGCACTGGCAGTGAATGGCCGGAGGAATTGTCTCCGTTGACCGAGACACCAGCGCCACTTCCTTTGGCTTACAGGTGCTAGCCTCAAACGTATGAACGAGTTTGGCAAGCATCCGAAGCCGTTTGGTGGACTTATTCAACACCGTCCGTTTATTAACACATAGCTTGTTGTAACTACAAGCCTGTGCTAACAAATCGGACCACAGCATTTCTGCTGACTTGTAAGTGGTGGGGAGGATGGGGTTAAATGTGCTGTGTTTAGCTAACTGGTGTAGTGTGGAGAAGTTCATACTCACGTTTTGATGAGAGGCCATCTTCCTTGGTGTTGTCCTTTGTTGTCCCTTGTATGCTGCGTGGAGGAGGTCCTGTAGTATCAGGAACGTCTTCTCCCGCTCAGCCGGACTTCTCTGTTCAGCTCCAACGGCGATGGTCCTCTCTTCAGTGACGTATGCGACGACTTCTCTCCAGTGTTCAGTGGGCGTGCAAGGCAATCAGAAAATCGTTAATACACGAATCAGAAAGATTTAAATTCTCTGCTGTAGAGATTGCTCTGTGTTTGGTTCTGATTGAACAAACCGCTTTACCTGTACGAACTATCAGGCAATGGACGCTCAGAATCCACTGACCGCGTCCCTCCTGTCTGACTAGTTCACAGCGTAAACGATTTTTTTATTTTTTTTTCCCACCAAAATCAAACACAGAAAACAAATTCCTAGCAGTGGGCCTGGCTCGCCAATGTTAAAGGGGATATTAATTATTGATATTTATGCAAATCTCAATAATTAATATTCATAAATAGGCGAGAGTCGTCTAGTGATGACTCCGCCTATTTATACCTAAATAAACATAAAACACTACTGATTGCCTTACACTAATCACTAATCTAGCTGCATGCGCCTTACTATCACTATACTACGGCGGCGACTACTAAAAACACCATACACTGCATTATGAACAATAAGGAATATTTATTACACAATACAATTATACACGTCTAGCAATACGCTAATATCTATACATATTCATGGATCAATGGATATGAATATATATACATATAGACGTACACACCGCAGTACAGAAACAGTACTACCATAAACACAATACAAGCCTAACTACACTACACAACACAATCCCACATTCCACCCCACACACTATCTATACAATACAATAATACATTCGCATACACACAAATATCAGTAACAACCCCACCCGTCTGTACTCACTGTCCCTACAGGGTAACAAGAGGGTTTATTACACAATATTGTTTGCAGAGCAGAAGCATGCTCTACAGAGGAACCAAGGCAGGGGACCAGGGTATCCACCAGGGGTTAATCAGGGTTTACCAGCAGGGCCACCAGGGTTCAGGGGTCTATGGGGGGTGATAACAGGGTAAACCAGGGGAGAGCAGGCACACAGGGAACCAGGGGATGTATAGGGTTCCAGGGGTAACCAGGGGAGAGTAGGGGAACAGGGCACTGAAGGGGTTAACAGGGGACTGGGGAGCAGAGTTGCAGAGCAGGGGACTCTGACCTGGGGCAGCAGGGCAGGGGTTAAGGGCAGCAGCAATGCTGCTGGGATTGCCATTGGGGGACTGCTGGGCACTGAAGGGGTTAATGGCAGGGGGGCAGTGAGATATTTCAGGGCAGCAAGGGTTAAGGAGGAGGCAGGACAGGGAAAGTGATACTTAGACTGTATAACTTCTGCTCCGTCCTTCTGCTCTCCTCCTCAGGGCTGTTCTGGGCTCAACTACTCAGCCTAGTCTCCTCCACTTCTCTTCAGAGCGCTGCCAGCCTTTCGGGTATGTGCAGGAGCGCAGCTCCTTCGCTGGCTGCGCTCTCTCCTCTTAGTGGGGGGGGGGGGGGGATCTTCACTCCGGCATGCAGGGGGTCCACTTCTGAGCGCAGAGCACAGCGCTCTGCTGCGGCAGGCAGGCAGGGGTTCTCTATCCCAGCGCCGGGTGCGCTCACCTTCAGGGGGGGGGACCGAACTGTCAGAGCGCAGTGCTGCTGGGGTATTTAAACCCTGCAGCACTCGCGCCCGTTTTACCGCCCTGCGCCAGCCCGCTCTCCCAGGCAGGGGGATCCTTTGATCCTCCCGCCTGTGGAGATATCGCACATCTCTGGCGCTGTAATTACAGCGCCTGAGGTGAGCGGCAGACAGGGACATGGGAACAGAGTTCCCATGTCCCTGTTAGGCATACCATCTCCAGCGCTGCCGGAGATGGTGACAAAGGGCAGAGGATCTTTTTGATCCTCTGTCCTTTGTAGAGGCCGACGCTGGACATAATTGTCCAACTGTCTGTCTCCTCCACCCACCCAGCAGGCGCATATGAGCGGGATTCCGGCCATATATGTCCATAGATGCTTGGGGCACATCTATAAGCATATATGAACGGACATTATTCACATAGGGGCAGGAATAAGCCCTCCTATATAACTGTATAGGGGCACATATATATATGATAAGGGGGCATATATTAAGGGGGATTATCTAAGGGGCCACATTCATATATAAGGGGGCACAGATAAGGGGGCACAAGCCCCTACAATATAAGAGGGCACAAGCCCCTACAATATAAGGGGGCACATATTTCCCACAGGGGCCACCATGAGCCCCTGGGGATCACCATGGGCAGACGTGCGCAGATGCTGGGCACATCTGCGCACATCGTCCCATGATGCTATGGCTAATGTATGCACATATATACCATACATGCCCGCACGTGTTTGCAGGCATGCATGGATATATATGCATATGTCTCAACCGTTCCTCAACAGTCTGTCCAATTGGAGCTGTGTAGAAGAAGAAGAACAGAGGGCCTAGGACTGAACCCTGAGGAACCCCAACAGCAATAGGGAGAGGAGAAGAAGTGGAGTAAGCAAATAATACACTGAAAGAGAGATATGAAGAAATCCAGGAGGGAGCAGTGTCCTTTAGGCTGATAGATTGGAGCATGGTAAGTAGGAGATGATGTTCTACAGTGTTAAAAGCTGCAGAGAGGTCAAGGAGAATGAGCAGAGAATAGTCACCATTGCATTTAGCGGTCAGGAGGGCATTTAGCTGTCAGGAAGCTCTTTAACACTAAGCCAGCTTTAGCAATCTTAAACTGACAGAGACATATATAGCTATGGGTAAACACATGGGTGCTGGTGGTAATAAATAGCTTATTTAAAACCAAATTGCACTGTGGAATTTTTTTGATTTTCTTTCAAAAAATGTCCCAAAAACCTGTTTTACTAAATACTTGCCAAGAAATTAACAATTCTGGAGCTTCCTTTTTTGTACACTCTGTACTAGAAATATGCAGAAACTGACAACTGATGGGAATGTGTTCCTGCACAGTCTTATATTATGCATTTAGTTCTGCCATTGTAGGGACAAAAGCCTTTGACGAGTGACATGGTCATACCCAGTTGTAAGATGTATTCATAAAATTCTAGGAGAAATAATAGAGGGACAGCAGTATGACACAGCGTTTTAAGACACGATGGTCCAAAATTGTCATTTCACGGAGAATACAATTATTAAACAGGCAAGTCAGGAGAAGTGACAGTCCTGTTTTGGTCTTATATCTATGTATATCTAAAGAAGCATAAAAAGTAAACTGTCTAAATGTTGAAGTACTGTAACAAGGGCAGAAACCAGGTCAGCCACAAGGAGCCCTTCTTATTAGGCTCCACTCACATTTGTGTTCAGAGGTTTCTGTTGGCCTTTCTGATATTTTTTACAGTAAGAATAGCAAAGTCTACAGCACTATTCTTGGCGTCCTCCTGCTGATCTGAGGGATGAAAGGATCTCGGTCCCTTCAGCTTCTTTACCGCACAATGGTGCACCCATCAACACAGTGAGCAGAGAAAGGCAAAGAAGCCACGCTTGACGATGTGTTTTTCTCACACAATGGGTGGCCGGGACATCATCTGTGCAGGGAAACAACTATGAAGAACTATGAAAAAATCTTAGAGCTTAGCACTGCAACCCATTCATTCTAAAGCCAAGCAATTTACTCCTAACAATCAGTAATTAATGGAATATTCTAGTGATATACCAACACTTTTTGAAAACCAATTTTTATAATGCCACATGTTAAAGCAATGCTGTTTTTTCCAGTGTTTTTTGAATTTTCTCCTCCAAAGGGGCAAAAACACCCTCCACACTAGTATCTACTTCTGGAGCAAAGGCTATTCATGTGCCGCTACCCGGAAGTGTAGCAGCACATGTACAGTCACTATTCCAGTAGCAGGGCCCCACTGGTTGAACCTCTACTTGGAGCAGTGGCACAGATGCAAGATTGTCAGGGTCGGGCGAGATGTCTGACCTTGTCGATCAAGTGGCACGTAAGTGCTTCTTCACCTGTGGGACAGCCCCTCACAGGTAAAGAACTCTGATGAGAAAAATTTATTTCCTCATCTCTAATCCTTATATTTGTTTAAAAAAAAAAAACATTTTAAAATCAATACCATAAAAATGCATGCGGAATGTATAAAACTGCAAGCTGTTTTTATGGCATTTTTTTGCAGTAAAAAAAAGCCAGAGCACATGTATGTGTGAAGGAAGCCTAAAGAAAATCAGTCCATAGACAGGACAATCAATACACAGTAAGGGCATCTTCTGAACGTTAGTCCTGAAAATAGGAAGAGCGTGGAACCATTTAGTAAGTGTTTATAGATCGTACAGATGCTCTGCTATTAATGGTCTGTCTGCAGACAGCTTCCCTTCATTCAGCTGAATGGTTCTCAATTATGGAAGAGGGCACGATGCTTATGACAAGCAGATAAAATCATAGTGTAAATATCAGCTTCAGGTTAGGAGGGTAGAATTCTCAGCAGAGGTCATGTCAGAGAGGAAAAGGAAAGCCTCTAAAGATGTGACATGCCTTCTCCTGGCTGGATGTGCCTGGGTTTTCAAATGTGGGCTTAGGACTTGAGATGGTTGCATTTAAAGATGGACAGATTTCTCTCAATAACCCAGCTGGTGGATAAAAGAGTGCTCAATGCCAAATTCAGATGTGTGCGACTGTTATTGGTCTGCAGAATAGCACAGTTTTTTGTTTTTTTTTACCATTGTACTTTATATACAGCCATAGTCTACATAAAAGTTGAATAATGGACTACAGCTCTGCAGTATAATACAGAATGTAACTCAAGATCAGTATAGGATGAGTAATGTAATGTTTATATACAGTGACTCCACCCGCAGAATAGTGAGTGCAGCTTTGGAGCATAAGACAGGATGCCAGTAAGGATCAGTACAGGATAAGTAATGTATGTACAAAGTGACTCCACCATAGCTTAGGCAGCACTGGTGTATAACACAGGCGGTCACTCAGGATCAGTAGAGGATAATAAATGTATGTGTAACATCCCAGAGTATGTCACTAAAACTCTTTCACCCTGCTATGTGATGTTAAGGTGCAAATGTGTTAACATCCTGTGTAATATGACATTGCATTTATATTATCTGGATTTACTGTGACTGTTTAATATATATTTGCTGTAATTCTCGATGTACACCAGCAGGTTGCAGCAATATGTAGGCAGAACATAGTTAATAGACCTAGACTGGAATAGACCATTCCAGGCTAGCTTCCCCCTATCTGAGGAGGAGTGGAATGTTCCCACATCCTACTTCAGAGGAAGGAAAGAAAGTTCTAGGCAGTGTACCAGCCATCCCCTGTTGGGGTGGGCTGTGTCAATAGGAGCTCCCAGAAACAGGGACCCCAACCAGGGATCCAAGCCTCTGCTGAGGCCCAAGATCAACCTTCCCAGCCTGAGTCCCTTACCTCAGCTGGTGACCAAGAAAACAGCCATCTTCAGAACAATCAGATCTCCAGGACGAAACCACCATACCCTGCGAGCAGTCCTGTAAGTACAGATTCCAAAACAAGGAGAAGATAAGTACCTCCACAGCTAGTCAGGCCCATATCAAGCAGACCTCAGACAGAGCAGAAGATAGATACCTGCCAGATTCTAATGTTCATATGTACCAGATGCAGAATATATATATAAAATTCCTGCCACATATTGCCAATACCTGCTGGGATCCTAGACTATTGCTGTAAACTTGTATGGATCAAAAGCTGCATCTTATAACACCAAGTAAAGACAAGTTGGACCCTATTTTCTGTGTGGAATTCCATCATTCCTCCATTACTCCTATTAACAGCATTCATGTTTTTACATGTGAACCAGGATACAGGAGTCCAGCCGTACTACAGGTAGGAGACACCGTTGACACAATACAGAGACAATATCCCCCTCTGGCATTCCTAACCTAGTACATGAGCTATAAAATTTTAAAGGGCCCTTCTACAGTACCTGCGCAAGCTGCAACTGGCGTCACAAACTCATATACATATATACTGACCCACTGCATGGCATGCCCACTGAACCAGTGTCCTGCTCATTGCATCAAGTGGCGTCCTGAACAGGATAGGATTGTATTGTGTGTCCATCCTTAACAACAGAACCGCATCTAATTGTGTGCAAAAAACGGACTTAAAAACCGCATGTTTCACAGTATTGCAAGCGCTGCCGCTTGTACCAAGATCGTTAAAAAGTGACTTTCTTACTTGTGTTGCTGTGCCAAGAGAGTGCTGGACGTGCGCTACAGCACAAAGTGTTAATTTGATATTGTGGAGATTCGCCATATTCGTTTTAAGATGGCGCTGCATCTTCATGCCCAAAGAAACAAAGAAACGCCCTCTCAGGAGCGCGAAAATGCTGTCTACGCCCCCCAGAAGTGGGAAAATCTTGTAACACCACCTCAATAAAGGCACGAAGATGTCGAATACGCCCCTTCAGGAGCGGGAAAAATAGAGAACGCCCTCCATGGACTTGTCACTGACCTAGCCCGAGGTGATAAAAGCTCCACCCTCTGCGGCCCTCCTCTAGTACTGGCAATCAGTGTATGCAGAGGAGCAGCAATAATGGCGTACCCGCTGTCACGGAACCATGAACCAGACGTACAACAAGAGATAAGTGAAAATAAGAAGGCTTTATTGAAAATAAAGCTGTAAAGCAAAAGTCCAAACGGATGGCGAAACCGAAGCAGAGTCTTAGCGAAGCCAGAGGTCAGGAACCAGAAGGGTAGTCAGACGAAGCCAGGATCAGGAACCAGCAGGGTAGTCAGACGAAGCCAGGATCAGGAACCAGCAGGGTAGTCAGACGAAGCCAGGATCAGGAACCAGCAGGGTAGTCGGACGAAACCAGGATCAGGAACCAGCAGGGTAGTCGGACGAAACCAGGATCAGGAACCAGAAGGGTAGTCGGACGAAACCAGGATCAGGAACCAGAAGCAGCAGCAGACTAGAAGCATGTGAACACAGGAGGACCAAGCAAGGAACTGAAGCCACAGACCTCCTATATATATGAGCTAGGCATCCAGCTCCTCCCAGTGGGAAGGAGGAGCCGCAGGATGGGAGGCTACAAGAAACCCAGAAACCAAGATGGCCGCCAGCACATGTCAAACGAAGGAGAACAGCAAGAAGGTAAGACCATGACAGTACCTCCCCCTCAAGGGCCCCTCCTCCGCGGAGTAAAGAACGGTTTCTGAGGGAAGCGTGCGTGGAAGGCTCGGAGCAAGGCAGGAGCATGGACATCTGCGGAGGGAACCCAGGAACGCTCCTCTGGACCATAACCACGCCAATGGACCAAAAACTGCACCCGACCGCGGACCAGGCGTGAGTCCAGGATATTGCTCACCTCATACTCCTCACGATTACCCACTTGGACCGGACGAGGCCGAGGAACCGAGGAAGTGAAACGATTACACACCAGTGGCTTCAACAGGGAGACATGAAACACGTTGGAGATCCGCATGCCAGGAGGAAGCGCAAGGGCATAGGCTACCGGGTTTACCCTGCGAAGCACTCGGAAGGGACCAACAAAGCGAGGCGCCAGCTTGGGAGTGGGCACTCGAAGGTTGAGGTTGCGGGTGGACAACCATACACGGTCTCCGACCTGGTAGGAAGGAGCAGGCGCTCGTCTGCGATCAGCCTGGAGTCTCTGGCGCTGCGCAGAGACCTCAAGGGACTTCTGGATGAGTACCCAAGAAGCACGTAGGACGGAAAGGTGATCCTCCACAGCCGGAATATCCTGGGGAGAGAATACCTCCGGTAACACGGCAGGTTGGAACCCATAATTGGCCATGAAGGGAGACGTCCCAGAGGAAGAGTTCACCGCCGTGTTCCTGGCAAACTCAGCCCAAGGCAGGAGGTCAACCCAATTGTCTTGGTGATCGGAGACATAGCAACGAAGGAATTGCTCCAAGGCCTGATTGGATCGTTCTGCGGCCCCATTGGACTGAGGGTGGTAGACCGAGGAGAAGGAGAGATGAATCCCCAACTGGGAGCAAAAGGCGCGCCAGAACCTGGACACAAACTGACTCCCCCGATCCGACACAATCTCCTTGGGCAAACCGTGCAACCGGAAGACCTCCCTGGCAAAAATCGTGGCCAACTCTTGTGCAGAGGGTAACTTCTTGAGAGGAACACAGTGGCACATTTTGGAAAACCGATCCACAATCATGAGAATGACCGTATGGCCTCGGGATGCAGGGAGGTCCACAATGAAATCCATCCCCAGGTGTGACCATGGGCGCTCCCCGGTGGCTATGGGTTGCAGAAGGCCCAACGGAAGGTGCCGAGGGGACTTACTCTGGGCACAAACGGAGCATGCCGCTACATATGCGGCGATGTCGGAACGTAGGGAAGGCCACCAGAACAGACGTGAAACAGCCCAGGACAGCTGATTCTTTCCAGGATGCCCCGCGGTCTTGGAGTTATGGTAGGTTCGCAACAACCGAGTGCGCAACTCCTCAGGCACAAAACATCTGCCGTTGGGTCTCCCAGAGGGAGCACCAGATTGAGCCGCCAAAATCTGCTCACCCAGGGGAGAGGTCAGGCTGGTGCGAATGGCGGCCAAGATCTGATTCGGAGGTATGACCGAAGTCGGAATCGACTCCTCCCTGGACAGCTCGGAGTACTGCCGTGATAAGGCATCCGCCCTGATGTTCTTGGAACCGGGTAGGTAGGAGACCACGTAATTAAAACGTGACAAGAACAGGGCCCATCTGGCCTGACGTGGTGTCAATCTCTTGGCCTCAGAAAGGTAGGTCAGATTCTTGTGGTCCGTCAGGATGAGGACCGGAACCACCGAACCCTCGAGCAAGTGCCTCCATTCTTTAAGGGCCTGCACGATGGCCAATAACTCCCTGTCACCAATCTGATAGTTGCACTCCGCGGAAGACAGTTTCCGGGAGTAAAACCCACAAGGAAGCAGAGGACCCTCTGGTGTTCTACGCTGAGACAGAAGGGCGCCTACTCCCGTCTCAGACGCGTCCACCTCGAGGACAAAGGGCAACCCAGGGTTGGGATGCGACAGAATCGGAGCCGACACAAAGGCGGACTTTAGAGCCTCAAAAGCTCGGATGGCCTCGAGCGGCCAGACCTGGGAATTACTGCCCTTCCTGGTCAGATCCGTGAGAGGCTTGGCTAGCATGGAAAAGTCCCTGATGAACTTCCGATAATAATTGGCGAAGCCCAAAAAGCGCTGCAGGGAACGAAGACCACTGGGCTGGGGCCACTGTAAGACAGCCGAAACCTTCTCAGGATCCATGGAGAACCCCTCAGCGGAAATGATGTAACCTAAGAAGGTTACCTGGGATCGGTGAAATTCGCATTTCTCAAGCTTACCGAACAGCTTGTTCTCTCGTAACCGTTGCAACACTCGTCTGACATCCAGAATGTGGGCCTCCATGGATTCAGAATATACCAAGATGTCATCCAAATAGACCACCACACACTGCTGCAACAGGTCACGGAAAACATCGTTGATGAATTCCTGAAAGACTGCGGGCGCATTGCACAACCCAAAGGGCATAACCAAGGATTCATAATGACCGGTCCTGGTGTTAAACGCGGTCTTCCACTCATCGCCCGCCTTGATCCTTACCAGGTTATATGCCGCCCTCAGGTCGAGTTTGGTAAAGACCGTGGCCCCTTTAAGGCGATCGAACAGCTCGGAAATCAAGGGTATCGGGTAAGCGTTCTTGATCGTGATGCGATTGAGACCCCTGTAATCGATGCAAGGCCTCAACTCACCGCCCTTCTTTTTCACAAAGAAAAATCCAGCCCCTGCCGGGGACGAGGATTTGCGAATGTGTCCGCGTGAAAGCGCCTCCCTCACGTACTCCTCCATGGCCTCATTCTCCGCTACCGACAGTGGATAGACCTTGCCACGAGGAGGAACGGCACCAGATTGTAACTCTATGGCACAATCGTATGGGCGGTGCGGAGGTAGGGCAACCGAGCGCACCTTATCGAATACATCCCGGTACTCCTCGTATTCAGGAGGCAACAGAGAGTCCGAGGAAGTACACAGCAACTTGACAGACCCATGGATGCAACTAGCCCCACACTGCGGTGACCACGAGAGGATCTCGGCCGATCTCCAATCGAAAGTCGGATTATGCTTCCGGAGCCAGGGGTACCCCAAGACCACTGAGTAGTGTGGAGACGAAATAACCTGGAGGCAGACCGACTCTCTGTGAACGGCACCAATGGCTATCCCCACTGGAAGGGTCTCATGAGTCACGTGTGGCGGCAGAAGGGGTCTGCCGTCTATCGCCTCAAGAGCCAGTGGGGAACCTCGAGCCTGCAGAGGAATGGAATTGGCGGCAGCGAACACCTTATCAATGAAAAAACCACCAGCACCAGAGTCCACCAACGCCTGGGTCGTCACCGAGCCCCCGACCCAGGAGAGGACAACAGTGATCAGTGGTTTGTCAACACGGGAAACCGGGGACGAGGAGACTCCACCCAAGATCTGCCCCCGACAGGATCTCAGGTGCGAGCGTTTCCCGGACGGTTCGGACATGCCAACCGAAAATGCCCACCGAGACCACAGTACATGCATCGGCCCTCGCGTCTCCGGAGTACCCTCTCCCCCTCGGACAGGCGAGCAAACCCCAGCTGCATGGGTTCACCCCCAGACAAGTCATCCCCAGGAGGCGTGGGAGGAGAGGGAGGCACGGGTGGGACAGCAAACGTAGGCGCCAATCTGTTAGAAAACCTCCGCAGGCTCTCCTTAAAGGAAGGTCTCTCCCTGAGTCTGGTGTCAATCAAAATCAGGAAAGAAATAAGAGACTCGAGCTCCACTGGTAGGTCCTTAGCTGCAACCTCATCCTTCAAGGCATCCGAGAGACCATGAGAGAAAGCAGCGACCAGAGCCTCATTATTCCAGCCCACCTCTGCTGCCAGGGTACGAAACTCAATGGCGTATTCAGCTACGGATCGTGAACCCTGTCTGATGGACATAAGGAGCTTCGCAGCAGAGGCAGCACGAGCCGGCACATCGAATACCTTCCGAAGAGAAGCAACAAAACCAGAAAACTCGGCAACCACCGGATTGTTGTTCTCCCATAAGGGGCTGGCCCAGGCCAAGGCCTTGTCCGAGAGCAGCGAGATCAAGAAGCCACCTTTGATCTCTCAGTAGGAAAGGCATGTGGCAGCAACTCGAAATAAATGCCCACCTGGTTAAGGAAACCTCGGCACTGAGTTGGCTCTCCCCCAAAGCGCTGTGGAAGAGGGGCAGAACCGGTCATACCCCGAAACACCGCAGGTGCAACAACAGGTGTCGGGGTAGACTCTGGCGCAACAACCGGAGCGGCAGTAGGAGCGGGGCCCAGGAGCGACAACCGACCCATCGGCAACGGGAGCGAAATGAGCCGTGCGTTCAAGCAGGGTTTGCAACGCCACAGCGAACCGACCCAACAGGTGATCCTGCTGATCAAGTCTGGCAACCAGCGTGGGTAGCGAGGATGGCCCTGTACCGTCAGAATTCATGGCTTGGTCCTAATGTCACGGAACCATGAACCAGACGTACAACAAGAGATAAGTGAAAATAAGAAGGCTTTATTGAAAATAAAGCTGTAAAGCAAAAGTCCAAACGGATGGCGAAACCGAAGCCAGAGGTCAGGAACCAGAAGGGTAGTCAGACGAAGCCAGGATCAGGAACCAGCAGGGTAGTCAGACGAAGCCAGGATCAGGAACCAGCAGGGTAGTCGGACGAAACCAGGATCAGGAACCAGCAGGGTAGTCGGACGAAACCAGGATCAGGAACCAGAAGGGTAGTCGGACGAAACCAGGATCAGGAACCAGAAGCAGCAGCAGACTAGAAGCATGTGAACACAGGAGGACCAAGCAAGGAACTGAAGCCACAGACCTCCTATATATATGAGCTAGGCATCCAGCTCCTCCCAGTGGGAAGGAGGAGCCGCAGGATGGGAGGCTACAAGAAACCCAGAAACCAAGATGGCCGCCAGCACATGTCAAACGAAGGAGAACAGCAAGAAGGTAAGACCATGACACCCGCATGCCAAATGGAATGAGATGTCCATCGACGGAGAGGACGTCTACCCTGAGCAGCCGCTGGATATTCGAGTCTCCCAACTCATACAAAGACGTGGACCTTCAATCCTTGGCGCCATACCGGAGACTGTGGATACCTCCGCACGCAAGAGCTCCGCAGTACCTACCCCATCTAGCATACCGGAGATGCCAAAAAGGATGACTGCTGAAGTTCCAGCTCCTGCCATCGATGTTCCGGACCTGATGATCGAGTTCCAGGAGACCGTGGATCCCTCCGCCTCGTTCAGTGCACCAGCGGAAGGCAACGCACCTATACAGATGGATGTGGATGTCGTGCCTGCTCCCACGGAGGACGCCGTTGACGTCACTGCACCAGCTGAGAAGAAGGCCGTGAACCAGATGGCGCTCGAATCCCGAGAGGACCAGCAGAGGACACCGGAATCGGCCGCCGGCCGCGACAGCAGGTAGGAGCAACCCCGCTCCCTGAGGCCCAGGCCCGGTCCGTGTCCGTCCCTCCGCCACATCCAGAGACCCAACGCCGGTCATCAACCTCAGGCCCACCAAGCCACAACTGCCTACTGGTGCGGTGGAGGCGGCTGGAGATTCCACTCCACCGCCCAGCTAAAGCCAGTTAAGCAGCCTGAAGCCTGAGGTCCCGCACGAGATCACAGCATTCGCCCAGACTGCGTGGGAATATAAGTCGGCTGCAGAAGAGTGGGTCAAACAGGTCATTGACAGCCCCCAATCTGGAGACCCCAAGCTGACTAGGAGGACCGGAACCGTTCTATGGTTCTCTGTAGAAAGAGGTGTGGGATTCCTCCAGGATAATCACTCTGGCACAGAGGTATTTGTAGGTCGCCGGTCTGTAAAGAGACATTATCTGCCCCAGGAAAGGCACAACCTATATATTGGAGACCAGGTGGAATACACCCCCATGAGGTCCATGCAGGGACTGTTTGCTGCGGGAGTCACCCTGCTGCAGAAACCGCTCTCCCCTGCCATCACCCCAGAGACCTGGCAGGATGATCCAGGCTCTGTGGCTAGGACCAGGTGCCTTCAGGAAACCCCAGATGGCCGACTGATCTTCAAGGAGAAGGTTCAACCAGCCCTTGCACCCTTGATTCCTGATTTGTCACCGCCACCAACCCTGAGGGTAGGACAGATAAATAATTCGGTCCTCACGTTCAACCCCAAGGTACAGCCGTGCTTCCTGCCACCTTATATGCTGCCCTGGAAGCAGTCATCGCAAACCGCTCCAGGACTCACTGAACCATTGTAGTCAGAAATCCTGCCCCTTCCCGGACCTGCTGTGGATTCCGGTCTGCGGCAAGCTACAGCCACATTCTCCAGGTTTGCTGTACAACCAATTTCTACTGTAACCGGTAGAGGGCGCTGGCGCACCACCACTAACACTACTCTCAGCTACCAGCAGAGGCAGGAATTACCTTTGATGCACTTTAGTAGTTCCAGTAGCGATGAGGAGCTGGACACCTATCTGTAAGGTGTCCCCACTACAAGAAAACAATTTACATTGTTTGGGAGCCACGCCATGGACTGATTACCTGACGGGTGAGGACCTGTTGGCATTGTTTGTGTGCTTTTAACCTTTTGTTCCAGGTTGCCATTGGTCATGTCAGTAAGGACTCCCCCCATCAGCACTTAACCCCTTACATCCAAGTTAACTGTTTTATCCCCTTTCTCAGGTTACCTGATAGCCTGCTGCTATTTTATAACACTTTTAACCCTTTGGATTACAATAAACTTTTGCCCTGTGGATTGCAAAGGACTTTTATCAGTTTCCAGAGGATTCTGCAACTTCAAGCACTTCCAGGAATAAGGACTCAAGTTATTGTTGAGCCTATCCTTGCACTTATAAAATTTGCACTATTTTTATCAAATGTTCGCAACATAAAAGCTTGCACTCAATCCTCATGCTATTTAATAATTTATGTCATTGTAACCAGTTACATGAGCTATAACATCTTAAAGGGCCCCTTCTACAGTACCTGCGCAAGCTGCAACTGGCGTCACAAACTCATATACATATATACTGACCCACTGCATGGCATGCCCACTGAACCAGTGTCCTGCTCATTGCATATGTACTATACACGGTGACTGCCTCAGCAGAATAGTGAGTGCAGCTCTGGAGTATAATACAGAATTTAACTCAGGATCAGTAGAGGACAAGTAATGTAATTCACAATGGTGCTTGAAAGTCTGTGAACCCTTCAGAATGTTCTATATTCCTGCTTAAATTTAACTTTTGGGACTTCTGAAAAAGAGAACCAAATAAAATTATTCATTGGTCATTTATTTATTGAGGAAAATAATCCAATATTCCACAAGCCCTGGAGAAGTGGGAGCTCTGGCTTCAATAATTATTCACAGTGACAATTTTCACACTGATGCTCCCTAGGGCCAAGGCATACCCTGTCTTCCCTCGGGCCACACTCTAATGTTGGGGCTCCTACCTGTTAGTAGTTGGGGTTGTAGTACTCCTTCTCTCTATCTCTCCAAAGTCTCTCTACAGAATCTATGGCTGTCAATATTATTCTTAGAAGGGTGGCTGTAATTCCAAGTTGAAGGGTATAGAATTAAGATACAGTGGACCAGGACCATGTCAAAATGTAGATGGGTGTATTAGCAATGTCCCTCTCACCACAGTAAAGTCTCTATAAGTCTTAGGCCTCATGCACATGACGGAGGTATTGGTTATCTGCCGTCCGACCCCTAGCAATCCCCCTTTCTTTCCCCCAATCCCCGAAAGCTATCTCCACCCATATCTCAACTCAACCTGCCCCAAAATGACACACAGACACCGTGCTTGGAATAAATCGGCCACAGCAGCCGTCTTTTATTAACATATAAACATAACATTTAATAGATAACAATTCCCCCCCGAGGGGAGGTCCTTGAAGCCCCCAAACAACTGCAAATACCCCACTGGGTGAGCCATCTTGCCTCCAGCCGTTGCCCTCCAGCTCAGAAGCACCACTGAATGGCCCCTTTAAAATCCGTCACCACTGGGAGTCCTGCCCCAACCATGGAGCCCTCCCAGCATCCTCCTCTGTGAATATGACCAACTTCAAGGACCTCCCCCCGCCACCGACGCAAAGACTTGACCGCCTTAAGTCTGCGCGTTCCTCCACAAACGCAAGGCCACCTCAATACCCTCCTGGATTGCTAAGCTCCACATGTCCAGACCAACCGCATTTAAGTGCCCACCGTCAGCCCGCCAAAACCCCCCCACACCCTTCTTAAGCTCCATATGCCTCACTGCCACCGCCCCATTCCTGGCCATGAACCGACCCATTGCCCGGTTTACCTTAACACGGGCCCTGTTCACACCCTCCACTGACCGTGCATCTCTCCACACCATCCTAGGAACTATATCGGACCAGACCGTCACCATCTGCGGGAACAATGCCCATATCCTCAGCAAATCAAATTTAATGCCCCGCAACAACTCGCGGAACGGCCGCGCTGCCTGGTCATTCCCGCCCACATGCAAAACCAACACTTCGGATGCCCTATCCTGCCTCACAAACCTGTGAATCTCCGGCAACACCCCCGCCCAAACCATACCCCTCCGCCCTAGCCATCTCACCACCGCAACTGACCTCGGGAACCCCAACTGCTGACCATCCGGCCGAACCGCTGCCCGGACAGCCCCCCAAAAGACATAAGAATGTCCGAGGATCCACACTAGGGCCGGCACTGCATCTGCAAAGAAAACAAACCAAGAACAACCAATAATGACATTGCATACATAAACCATCCTCCTACCAGCCCCCCCGGCCGTTCCCCTTCACAAACTATGCAAACGATATACGATCTAACCGAATAGATTCCCACCGCCAATCCTTTTTATAATCTCGTCGCCCAACCCCCACCTCGCCGCTTCCGTTGCCGCCCCGATTCCAAAAGAATGACTCGAATACCCGTCAGGCCCCAAACCCAACCGAACCAAACATTTCGAAAAGGACCGCCGCAAACTGAAAAAGCGGAAAAAAAAGAATCATCCCCATGCACTAACAACGGCAACATCTCGCTCCTCCTATCTTCCCAGTATCCACGTAAACTCAGCACCGGGCACATAGCGCAATCCGGGACACCAAACAACACTACCCTCCGCCCCCATCCTTCCACATCTGTCTTAGACCGGCGAATAACGAACTCCAGCCTGTCTTGAAATAGCTCAACATCCGCCCTCTGTAACCCCCCTGCCTTATGCACCGTCGGACTAACCAATTCCCCCACCCGTAACGCCCCAAAAAAACGCCAATGAAAAGGCCAACCGGAACAAACGAACCTACGAGGCGGAAGTACACACCACCCCCAGTTGCTCCCCCAGTTTTAACAATAACCCAAAGGACACAGGTCTCCTGCTATCACCCCACGTTCCTTCCCTGCGCCACCCCTTCAACGCCCGCATCACCAAAAATGACTTAGTCACATCCGGCCGCTGTCTAAACTTAAAACCGAACGCCAATCCGGCCATGCAACTATTCCTCTCTACAGTGACCCACAAACAACAGCATCGGAACCTCTAGCTCCCCATCCCCAACCCCCAACTTACTGCACCAATCCTCCCAGTACTGCCACGATTTTAAATACAACTCCCACGTCCTAGGCGCCAGCGATGCCTGAATGAGACTTGCTACCGTTCTTCCAGTACCTCCCATAGACAACTCGGGCATTCCCTCCCAAACTCCTCCACGTCTGGAGCCAACTGCCGGAAACGGTCCCACTGTGAACGAGAAAGAGCGTCAGCTATACCATTATCCACACCAGGCACATGAACCGCCACCACCCACGCATTGATCAACAGACACTCCAACACCAACCGTTGCAACAACCGCACCACCAACCCTGACGAAGCTGACAACCCATTTATGGCCTGTACCACCCCCAAATTATCACAGTGGAACCGAACCTTTCTGTACGGCACGCAAAATTGAGTTTTTCAAGCAGCGACTGAAGCTCCCGCAACTGCAGTTTTTTCAAACGACATGCCCTCGCTACCTCCCCTTTCAAATCCTCTAACTTATCTAAGGGCAACCTACATTCCATCCTATCCGTGTCAATCACTATCCCAAAAAAATTCAACTCCGTGACCTGCCCAACCGTCTTATCCGAGTCCAACGGGACCCCAAAAACCCCAAACAACGACTCTAATGTATGTAATAACAATGCGCACACCCTAGAACCCGACGGACCAATACATAGGAAATCGTCCAGGTAATGAATGATGGACTCACAACCCGACGAATCCGCCACCGCCCATTCCAAAAATGAGCTAAACGCCTCAAAGTACGCGCAGGACAGGGAACAGCCCATAGGCAGACACCTATCCACAAAAAACTCTCCCCCCCCAAAAACACCCCAACAAATGCAAACAATCCGGGTGAACCGGCAGCAACCTAAACGCAGCCTCGATGTCAGTCTTTGCTAACAGCGCCCCCCTCCCAAATTTCCTAACCCACTGCACTGCCGCGTCAAATGAGGTATAAACCACTGAACACAAGGCGGGGTCTATACCGTCATTGACCGACGAGCCCTTCGGAAAAGACAGGTGATGAATAAGCCGAAACTTATTCCTCTCCTTCTTCGGAACCACCTCCAACGGTGACACCCGTAAATTCGGCAATGGTGGGTACAAAAATGGGCCCGCCATCCTGCCTAGACTGACCTCCTTTGTAAGTTTCTCCGCCACCACCTCCGGATGCTCCAACGCCGACCTCAAATTTTTCTTAGCCAACACCGCTTCACACAAACGGGATCCTAAACCCAACCGAAAAACCTTCCCGCAATAAGTCTGCCGCTTCCTTATCCGGATACCTGTCTAGAAACGGGCCCATCCTTCCCAGACCTACCGGCGTTTCCCCCTTAGCTATTGAAATCCCCCCCCCTTTGTCTGTTGCCCCTAACGCACCGCGCCGCCCTGTGTGATCCTCCGCACACCGAGCACTCGTGTTTAAATTTACACTTTGCTCCGAATTTACATGTTCCGTCATTAAATGCGAAACAAAGCCCCTTTGCTGATGCTGACGCAACATTGGACTGCCCCCCGCCTCCTGCATCCCCCCGAAAGGACTGGCCCTGTCCCCCCCGCGCAGTAACCTTTAACCACAAGGCTATATCCTTGTGGTCCCACTTTATTTCGGGACGCACCGCCTTCCGCTGCCGGAACTGTTCGTCGTACCGCAGCCACGCTATCCCCCCATACACCCTGTACGCCTCACCAACAGCATCCAAATAACAAAACAATGCCGAACAGCACTCCGGCGCCTTCTCCCCAATCACGCTCGCTAATATCGCGAACGCCTGCAGCCAGTTCGGAAACGTCCGCGGTATCAGCCGGTACCTCCGCTTCTCTTTCTCCTCCTTCTTACCCTCATCCCGTCTCACCCTATCCAGGTTAAATTTGTCTAAGGGAAGCAAAGAAAAAATCTCCACATACTCCCCCCTCCAAATCTTTTCCCTCACCTCCTGCTTCAAATGCGCCCCCAATGGGCCCTCAAAGCAGACATATACCTCCCCTCTTGCCCTATCATCCATCCGCACCGTCTCCTCCTCCTCCGCCACACCCCCCGCCTGCGTCTGCACTGATGCTACCGCAGACCCTACACCCGAACTGGCCCCCCCAACCACACTCGCTCCCCCAGAAAACCCGGACACCCCCCACGCTGGTAACGGAGACGCCCCCCCCATACCCCAGCCCGCAAGCAAACCCGCCAGCCCCCTAACAATTGCCCTAAACCCCTGCTAATATCTACTGGGGACCCCCCAACACCCCCCCGCCCCCCCCCAACAATCTGCGCTAACGTTCCCCAAGAGGCCTCACCTGGCTGCCTGGGTGCTGTGTCCCCACCAGCCGTAGATCCGGACTCCAGCAGATCGCTCCTCCGCGTTGCCGCCTCTTCTTCTAGTCCCCTAGCCAGCCCCAGGCTAGAGACGTTAGGACATCCATTTTCCCGGGCTGTAGCAGAGTGGGCGGAGCTTCCTCTTCCTTGCACCACGACCACAGAAGACAGGGGCCTACCGCCGGACACCATGGAAACTTCGGCAGCCCCGTTCCTCCCGACGTCCTGCACCCGCTGGGAGGTCTCAGCCTCCGATCCTGGGCTGGAGACGCCCGCCCCTGGTCCCTCTCTCCCGCCGTCCATCGTTGAAGACCAAGGTGACCGGGCCCAGCCACTCTCGCAGGCTCCGCCTACCAGCCAGATTCCTCCCACGCCGGGGAGTACTTGAGGAAGCGGTCCCCGCCGACCCCCGACGTGGAGGGTCCCTTGAGGGGCTCCGTTTTACGGCGCTGAGCCTTGGTGGGGGGCTGAGACGATTGAGAAGACTCCGGGCTGTAGCGCGCCGGCGGCCTGGCCCGCTGCGGCCGGATTAACATTGGCTGAGGCCCAGCTGGAGCCTCCGCCGCCCCCTGGAGCATCTGCTGCACCTGTGCTTGAATCCAGTCGGCGCCCAGTCGGCGCCACAGACCTCCGCCGCTGCCCGCAACCGAGCGATGGTCTCCTCTAGCTGATCCATGACGGTCACTCGCTCTCTGTACAGGTACCAGCTCTTCTCAGGATCGCACAAAATGGCCCCCGTTCTCCTCTCTGCTTCCCTATTTAACCCCTTAACCACACCCCTACACTTAAACCACCCAATCCCCCTTTTCTCCCAAATTCCTCCTCCCATCCCCTCAAAACTCCACCTAACCCACTAACTGGGGTCTCCCTAAACCAAACCCCCGTCATGATGCCCTCCCCTAAGGCTACGCCCCTCAGTCCGGCCATAACTCGAACGTTGTTTTGGTCTGCATCCGAGCCACAGTTTTTGCGGCTTGGATGCGGACCCATTTCACTTCAATGGGGCCGCAAAAGATGCAGACAGCACTCTATGTGCTGTCCGCATCCGTTGCTCCATTCCGTGGTCCGCAAAAAAATATAACCTGTCCTATTCTTGTCCGTTTTGCGGACAAGAATAGACAGTTGTATTAATGGCTGTCCGTGCAGTTCTGAAAATTGGAGAACGTACACGGACGCCATCAGTGTTTCGCGAATATGCAATTTGCGGAACGCAAGACACACAACGGTCGTGTGTATGTAGCCTTAAACAGCGAATACCTTACTGACTGACTCCAGTGCTCTGCCTTGCAGCTTTTGAACCTTCTAGTTTTTTCCTCTCTCTCTCCGGAATACTGCGAAGAAGAGATGGTTTTCTTTCTGTGGATCTCTCAGAGATAGTGGTTCTTTGGAGTACAGGCCTAGTACTCAGAGGAATGAGAACTTCCTACAGGAGCTGATTCAGGATTATTAGCCCCATCTAATCCATATAGAGATATGCTGGTACATTACAAGGCATGAACATATTAAATAACATTACATAACAAGAACAGTATCCAAGTACTCTTTTCTGTGGTACCACAAATATTACGAGAGTGGCAAAAGTATGTGAACCTTTAGGATTAGTAGATAATTTGAAAGTGAAATGAGAGTCATGTCTTTTCAATCAAAGGCACTACAATCAGGAGTGGGTTGTCTGTTTTATTTTATAAAGATCAGGGATCTATCAAAGTCTGATCTTCACAACACATGTTTCTGTAAGTATATCTTGGCTTGAACAAAGTACATTTCGGAGGACCCTAGAAGAAGAGTTGTTGATACTCATTAGGCTGGAAAAGATTACAAAACCATCTCTAAAGAGTTCAGACTCCACCAATCGAGAGAACATTTGCATATATCAAAAGTTTATCATTCTTAGCAACGCGTGAACATGGGACCAACACAAATGCCTTCAGCTGCCAAGCACGAATGCCACAAGTTAGCCAGTTTCATAAGTACAAATCTGCTGACACATGTCCTTTTAATGCTGACACTTTACTTATCCTGCTGCGCTATTACTGTATAATGGCACTGCCACTGTGTCACTCTGCTATTAAATCTTCACCAAACCTATGCTGAACTCTGGTGTTAATGGGGCTGGACAATGCTGGACTTTTTTTTTTGCTCAGTGCAGGATTAGCTAGAACTGGGCTCCAGATTCTATAATTGTTATATACAGTACCTGGCACAGATGGATGGATGCATAAATGACCAGAGTAGCAAGAAACCCAACATGTGTTACTCAACTAGCTGTGTATACTTTTCTAACTGGAGTCTCTGATGGTTTCCTCATGGTATCACAAACGAGGGACAAGTTGACTGAAGCTAAATAAGCAACATCATTCAAAATACAGTAGCTAGCTACTAATGGAGCCCTATGGAGGAGAACTAGAAGCAGCCTATTCACTGAGGCATAGCTCTACTTCTCCTGCCGTCTTTGTGCCCAGGATAAATTACACTCTGAGGAGATTTTAAAGAGCCCTGGAGCATAACATTTCATAGGAATCATTTTTCCAGTGTCCTGTCCCAGGTAACCAGTTTGCCTTCCGTCTTGTACAAAGCACACAAGACATATCCATTATCATGATTTGCTAGCTATTGTAATCCATCAGCCTGTCTGCGTCATAACTGCACAGACGCCACTGGAAATGCCTGGATACAGGTTTAATGCTGCTCCATTAATAACGTTGAGCCCAGACCTACAGCTTCAAACCTCCAGCCAAGTAGGGTTATAATCCATATGGGAACACATCTGGATATGATAATACAGGAGAAATAAATTATGGTTATATTCTACATTGCCTCGCACCTCTGAAATGTGTCGCTGTAAGCTCAACCTGACCACTGAAAAGAATTCAACAGTTCAGAAAAAAATAAACTTTGTTTTAATCTTTCCAAAGTAATTGCTGCAAAGGCTTTTCTTCAGAGGCTCATACAGCTTGGTGTTAGACCGCATAAGGGTCAGCCTCTGATAGCCCATGGGTTATCTGCACCTCCGCAACCAATTCCCTTCCACTGCGACAAACACTCTTTTCTGTTGCTCCAATAATTGCACTGCCTATTACACTGCAAAACATCTTAAAGTAAATCCATTCACCTCTGCTTTATCCGCTCTCTATAAAGTGCCGCTGAGACACTGGGAAGTACTTTATTATTTTGGATAAGGTCCCAGCATTCCATGATAAATGGACCTTTAACCTGATGGAAACTGCTCTTGGCAGTGTGAGGGTTTAATGGATTGAAAGGAGGCTTTCTTTTCATTCTGTGTACTTTTACAATACAAGATGGAGTAGAAAGAAATTACAAATGTATATGGTAAAAATAGCCAAACCTCAAAAATCAAATTGGACTGGTGGGGGAGTGGACTAATGGTTGCGTGTATTTTGTTGCGGACTATCTTGCGGTCAGTACTATTGTGCAGCACTGTTTGGCTTTTCAGTAATTCCCACCAACTTTTGGTGATGCACATACACCTTTAAGGCCTCTTTCACACGGGGCGAGATTTCCGCACGGGTGCAATGCGTGGGGTGAACGCATTGCACCCGCACTGAATCCGGACTCATTAATTTCTATGGGGCTGTGCACATGAGCGGTGATTTTCACCCATCACTTGTGAATGGTGCTGCAAATGAAGTGAATGGGACTGCGTGAAAATCGCAAGCATCCGCAAGCAAGTGCGGATGCGGTGCGATTTTCACTCTCGGTTGCTAGGAGACGATCGGGATGGGGACCCGATTATTATTATTTTCCCTTATAACATGGTTATAAGGGAAAATTGTAGCATTCTTAATATAGAATGCATAGTAAAATAGTGATGGAGGGGTTAAAAAAATAAAATTAAACTAACCTTAATCCACTTGTTCGCGCAGCCCGGCTTCTCTTCTGTCTTCTTCTTTCAGGAAAAGGACCGCCACATGATCCATCACCATGGAGTCATAGTCATGGAGCTCTATGAGCTGCTTCCCTCTGTAGGGACTCCTGCTATAGGAGGGTGGGCCTCTCACTGCTGCTACATCTTTGGCACGTCTGCATCTGGCTTAGACTGACTAGACACTTCTTGCCACCCCCTCCCCTCCTGGTAGGAAACAGGACTGGCCCACTTCCCCCCAAATGGTGGAGAATAGAATGGTAAGTTCCATTCTATCTAAAGAGCTCTCTGCCATATACGCTGCCACCTGCTAGTGAACCAGGCCATACAACATGAAATACAAACAAACAACAGTTACATAGAAAAATTATGATGCACAATGAAGGAGGACCTGCAATAAATACACAGATGACATTATGGTAGCTTATTAAAGACAGTAGCAGAGTGTAGGAATTGTAATACCACTGTGGGGTATAACAGATCCCGCTCCCAAAATCTCTATGTAGCCCTACTCTAGAAAGTATGAATATCTTCAGTAAGAAATAGCATTCAAGGGCTGTGTCTGGTGTTGCAGCTCATCCCTATATTAGGTTAACAGCAAAATAAACCTCAATATTTGTTACCCTGATTCTTAAGTTTACAGAAACACCCGATATGTGGTCATAAAGTGCTATATGGGGGCACAGCGGGGCTCTGAATGAGAGTAACACATGTGGCTTTTGGAAGGCAGATTTCGCTGGAATAATTTCACATTTGAAGACACCCTGAGGCACCCCAACAGTGAAAACCACCCAAAAGTGACCCCATTATTGAAAATACACCCCCCCCCAAGGAATTTTTCAAGGGGTGCACTGAGCACTTTGGCCCAATAGCCGTTTCATAAAATTTAGAAAGACTTGGCAGTGAAAATGAAAAATTTCTTATTTTACAAGAATATCTCGCTTTAGGCCCAAATTTGTCATTTTAACAAGGGGTATCAGGAGAAAATGCACCCCATAATCTGTTACCCATTTTCTCTTGAATACGTCAACACCCAATATGTGGTTGTAAAGTGCTGTATGAGCACACAGCGGGGCTCAGAATGGGAGGAACACTGTGTGGTTTTTGGAAGGCAGATTTCACTGGAATAATTTTCAGGCACCATGTCGCATTTGAAGACACTCTGAGGCACCCCAACAGTAAAAAAATGCAAAAACGAGGCTCTAGGGGTGCCAGGAACATAAAAGGAAATTGAAGAATTGCCTCATTTAATAAATTATACCTTTCTATAGGGGTATAATGGGATTTTTAAGGTTTTTATTTTATTTTTATTTATTTTTTTGGGGGGGGAGCTATTATTGGATTGCCAAATGGAAAAATGCTCAACTGAAAATGTCTTGCCATGGATTAATAAGAAAATAAGTGAAATGGACTTAATGATATCAGTGGAGGTGTGATAAACTTGAAAGCACTCTCCAATTGCAGAGGCCTTGTTTAGAGGGGCAGGTCTGACAGTAGTGAGTGGGTGTCTTTGCTAATCCCTTTAACGAGCAAACTCGACACCTTTTTTGGGGTCGCCTATTTTTTCTGTGGGGGGAAGTACTCCAGGGAAATGCTGCCCACGTATTATTCTTGATACCCCAGAAGCACTGCTGGATGAAAAACTGCCCTCTCCTTCCTGAACGCCAAAAATCTATTTTTTTATTATTTTTTCCTGAAATTCCAAGAAGGTCCCCCTATGACCAGCTGTTTTGTGGATGACAAAGGCATTATATAGTGACACTTGCTAATTTTTTGTACCACACCTTAGATTTTCTTAAGGCACTGTAGGGCTGTAGTACCTGGTCTGAAAGATCCACTCCACCCATGAACTTGTTGTAATCCTGGATACACACAGGCTTGATGTTCTGCTCTGTGGTTCCTCGGACTGGGACTGGGGTGGACTGATCTGCAAGAAGGGTAGTCAGCACAAGAACATCCCATTTGTCCTTGTATTTTAGCAGCATCAAATTTTCTGAGCAAACAGCCCTGCTTTCCCCAATACGCACTGTCTGATCTATAAAGGATTTAGGGAGCCCTTTTTAATTTCTTCTAATTGTGCCACATGTGCCTATGCCTCTGGCAGCAAGGCATTCAGGAGAGGGACACTATGTAAAAGTTGTCCAAATACAGATGGTATCCATGGTCCAGACAGGGGGTGGACTAAATCCCATACTATCTTCCCACTTATACCCAGAAAGGGGGACAACGGGTGGCTCAATTTTGGAATCTTTTCCCTCGTAAATACGAAAGCGCAGTGTATACCTCCTGGATACACTTTCACAGGCCTTATATAACTTCACACCATACCTAGCCCTTTTATTGGGCAGGTTACTTGGCGGGAAATGTAATCGGCCTTTGAAGTGGACCAATGATTCATCACTGAGAGACATTTTTGGGGGGTATATACTTGACCAAATTTTGGAATTGTAGTGGTCAACCACTGGCCTGATTTTAAAAGAGTCTTGTCTTAACTAGGGGTCGCTTGAGGGTGGGCATTCATTATTATTGCTGAAGTGTAGGAATCTTAGAAGAGCTTCGAAAAAACGGGCCCTGGGCATGGCAAGGACAGTGAAGAGGGGGTGTGATATAAAATATCTTTGTTCCAATACGAACGTTTTTTTATTTTATTTTTTATAATGCCCATGCTTAGGAGAAGTCCCCAAAACCTTTGCATTTCAGTCGTGTTAGTAGGGGTCCATTTGCGGGGCCTTGAGAGATAACTGTCTGGATGGGAGGCAATAAATTGCTCTTCATATATATTTGTTTGTTCCACCATCAAGTTAATTTGGTCATCAGTGAAGAATAATTGGAAAAAATGTATTTCACTGAAACCTGTTGTATCTACATTGATGCCTGGAGTGGGTGTAAATTCAGGCACCTAGGGCACATACGTATCTGCGGGGATCCATGAAGAGTCACTTGTACGGGGCTGCGACTGCGCACTACCCCTAGGACGCCTACGAGGGGGTTCATCATTATATGAATCATCTGAGGAAGATGAAACTAAAAATGTCACTTTATCTCCACTGTTGGAGTCAGTGTCCTCAAAAAGTACGGCATATGCCTCTTCGGCAGTGAAAAGCCGATTAGTCATTTTAAACTGTAAACTAACGTCGATTTTTTTTTGTCTTTTTTTATATATATATATTTTTTTTTAATAGAACAGCAGACTAAAATACTGTATATCCTTTAGGATAGGATAAAAACTCCCTGAGTCACTTGGAAATTATTGACAGGTGTCACAGGTAGCACAGATGGCTGGCGATGAGCCAGGGGTCTAGTATGGGGCACAGAGTAGTGCCAATATCCTTACTGGGGCAGAAAAGGGGTTAATTATTGTATTATTGTATTATTTTACAGTATTAGGTGGCACAAATCCACATGGGGCATAAGAGACTTATATTTTACAGAATGGTGCCACTCAAGCACAGGACACGAGTATATACACACAGGAGGATGGCACACCTATTGACGGTTATTTTTTTATTTTTTTTATGTAACTTGGGAGTGTGTGAGAGGTGACTTGATGGACAGACAGGCTAGTGTGACAGGTGTCTTTATTGAATGGACAAACTGGAGTCACAGGTGTCTTGATGGACGGACAGACTGGACTGACAGGTGTCTTTATTGAACGGACAGGCTGGAGTTATAGGCGTCTTTATTGAATGGACAGACTGGACTGACAGGTGTCTTGATGGGCGGATAGGCTGGAGTTAGAGGTGTCTTTATTGAACGGACAGACTGGACTGACAGGTGTCTTGATGGATGGACAGGCTGGAGTGACAGGTGTCTTTATTGAACGGACAAACTTTAGTGACAGGTGTCTTGATTGACGGACAGACTGGAGTCACAGGTGTCTTGATGGACGGACAGGCTAGTGTGACAGGTGTCTTTATTGAACGGACAAACTTTAGTGACAGGTGTCTTGATTGACGGACAGACTGGAGTCACAGGTGTCTTGATTGACGGACAGACTAGACTGACAGGTGTCTTGATGGGCGGACAGGCTGGAGTGACAGGTGTCTTTATTGAACGGACAAACTGGAGTCACAGGTGTCTTGATTGACGGACAGACATTAGTCACAGGTGTCTTGATTGACGGACAGGCTGGAGTGACAGGTGTCTTGACGGACGAATAGGCTGGACTGACAGGTGTCTTGATGGACAGACAGGCTGGAGTGATAGGTGTTGTATTGAATGGACAAACTGGAGTGACAGGTGTCTTGACGGACAAACAGGCTGGACTGACAGGTGTCTTGACGGACGGACAGGCTGGACTGACAGGTGTCTTGATGGATGGACAGGCTGGACTGACAGGTGTCTTGATGGACGGATAGGCTGGACTGACAGGTGTCTTGATGGACGGACAGGCTGGACTGACAGGTGTCTTGATGGACGGACAGGTGTCTTCATGGTCGGACAGGCTGGAGTGACAGGTGTCTTGATGGGCAGACAGTTGTCTTAACGGACGGACAGTAGTGACAGGTGTCTGGATGAGGTGATGATGACAGTACTAATCTTACTGACTGGGGCAAATCAGGCACAGAAGAGTGGCAAATCGGTACTGAAGGGGTTAATTAGGGGTTAATTATGTACGAAGCAGGGGATGAGGCACAGAACTGATGACAGACGACAGGCTGTTGATGAGGCACAGAACTCATCTGTGTCACTGACTGGGGCACAGAAGCAGCTTTTCGGCACAAAAGGGGTTAATTCGATCTGGTAGGTATTAATGTACAGCGGCTTTTCACACTCTCTCCTTCTCTGATCGCTTCCCTGACAGGAATTGGGACGATCAGAGAAGGAGAAGCACATAGTCCCTCCCTAACCCCCCTTACCTGCCCCAATGCGCTGCGATTGGTCCCTCTGCAGTATTGGACAATCACAGCGATCGCAGGCGGGTCAGAGCTCCGATGCAGTTCCCGCCAGCGTCTCTGGTTGCCTAGCAACCTCAGCACGCCGGCTTCACTGAACCTTCAGTGCTTCGCTCCCTGCGCTGACAGAGAAAGCCGATCATGTACATGGGATGCGGGTGAGGCACCACTACACCCCCCATGTACATGTACTTGATGTTGAATGAAGGGGTTAAAATTTCTCAACCTTATAAAGTGTTAAAACACGATTTAATGATACAAGTTCTCCGGGACAAAAGGCTTGGCAAATTGATTGTTCATTAGATGAATCATCTGAGGAAGATGAAGCTAAAAATGTCACTTCATCTCCACTGTTGGAGTCAGTGTCCTCAAAAAGTATGGCATATGCCTCTTCGGCAGTGAGAAGCCGTTTAGTCATTATAAACTGTAAACTAACGTAGATTTTTTTTTGTCTTTTTTTATATATATATATTTTTTAATAGAACAGCAGACTAAAATACTGTATATCCTTAAGAATAGGATAAAAACTCCCCGAGGTCACTTGGAAATTATTGACAGGTTGTCACAGAAGCACAGATGGCTGGCGATGAGCAGGGGGTCTAGTATGGGGCACAGAGTACATAGTAACATAGTAAATAAGGCCGAAAAAAGACATTTGTCCATCCAGTTCGGCCTGTCATCCAGCAAGTTGATCCAGAGGAAGGCAAAAAATACCCTGTGAGGTAGAAGCCATTTTCCTCACTTTAGGGGAACAAAAAAATTCCTTCCTGACTCCAATCAGGCAATCAGAATAACTCCCTGGATCAACGACCCCTCTCTAGTAGCTATAGCCTGTAATATTATTACACTCCAGAAATACATCCAGGCCCCTCTTGAATTCCTTTATGGTACTCACCATCACCACCTCCTCAGGCAGAGAGTTCCATAGTCTCACTGCTCTTACTGTAAAGAACCCTTTTCTATGTTTGTGTACAAACCTTCTTCCTCCAAGACGCAGAGAATGTCCCCTCGTCACAGTCACAGTCCTGGGAGTAGTGCCAATATCCTTACTGGGGCAGAAAAGGGTTAATTAATGTGTTATTTTACAGTTTAGGTGGCACAAATCCAGATGGGGCATAAGAGACCTATATTTTACAGAATGGTGCCACTCAAGCACATGATTAAGGGATTGGTGAGATACCGGGTCTTACCACACATCCTTTACCTACCATACTCCACCTGTCCTTCCTCCTCGTTCCACCCCCCATTATCCCTAAAATAACCACACAACTCCTCAAATGGATTTAATTGGCCACAGCAGCATTTATTATTAACATAAATACATAACATATATTACATAACCACAGACGAAGGAGGTCCTGGAAGCCCCAAATTGTCCACCTACACAACACACACGGCAAATCCACCTTGCCTCCAGCCGCAGTATACTAGCTCGAGACACCCGGTGGTGGACGCCTCACAAACTGAACAGGTAAGTCCCACCATGAGAGTCCACCCCCAACATAAGGGGCCCTCTCAACCTCAAATCCCGATCCGTACTCTCCCAGCTTCCAGTACCTCCTGCCGCCGACATCGCGCAACTTGACCCCACCACACTCAAGCTTGCGCGTTCCTCCACACACCCAAGGCTTTCAATTCCATCCTGCAACCCCAGTGACCATAAGTCAATGCCCACTGCATTCAAATGCACTCCATCCCTCCTCCAAAATTCCCCCACACCGTCTTCCAACTCCCTATGCCTTACTGCAACCGCCCCATGCCTCGCCACAAATTTCCCAACAGCCCTATTAACTTTAATCCGAGCCTTGTTGATTCTATCGACCGACTGTGCCTCCCTCCACTTCCTACGAGGCACAATGTCCGACCACACCACCACTATTCCGGGAAACAGCGACCAAATCCTCAATAAATCTAATTTAACATCAAGTCACGCACCGGCGTGACCCCCAAATCATTTCCCCCACAATGCACCACCAAGCACATCTGGGGCCCGATCCAAACGCACAAATCTATGTATTTCCGCACACTTCCACCATAACATGCCCCTAAACCCCAACCACCCGCCACTCCTCTGACAACCCCAACTGTCGACCCTGCTTTCTAACGTCCGCCCTAAGCGCACCCCACCACACGAAGGAGTGTCCCTAGGATCCAAACAAGAGCCGCCGAGGAACCTGAAACAACAAAAAAAAAACACATTAAACATCCTTCCCCATTAACCCCTCTCACACCAAACGATCCAACCTGACTGTCACGGCTGAGGATGGGGGAAACCCTCAGCCGTGTGACGAAGGATGATGGTAGCTGCTTGACCAGGACAAACAGGATTAGTGAGCAGGTCACCTCCTACAGCGTCCCTAACCCTGACCCTAACTCCTACCTGCATGGGCCAACCTTGAAGGTAGGAGGACCCATGCGCAGGAACCTCGGATCCCTACTCGCCCTCCGCCGGTCCCTAGGCTAGGAGTCAGAGTAAGACATCCTGTTCCTTCTGGATCCGGAGGAACAGGAGTCTCACTGGCCAAGCTGCAAGCAAGGGGAAACAAATGCAACCTATGGCAATGGCAGGTACTTGCCACAAACATAACAGAGACCTACCACAGACAACCAAGCCTGGAACCCATGTGGATGTACTGCCCACAGACAGCAGGACTCAGCATACAAACACACAACACACGGGAACCCAGGACCACACGTGCAATAAAGAAACATAAAATCTTCCAGACACCAAAGGACATATATATATTTGCTATGACCAGAAGGATGGCCCCCACTGGCAGTTGGTAAGTAACTAGGAGGAGGTCTACAGCCAGCATGGCTGAAACACCCTCTCTGGCTACTGCCTACAACTGAGGGTTTATAGGGCCAAGAGGCCACACCCAACAATCAGGACACACCCCGTGACTCACACACACTGAAAGGGAGTTACACCCTTCCAAAACCACAGAAGGGAAAACATAACTTAAAGGGGAAGTGTCCAAACAACAAACACACTGTGGCTGTTGCCGCAGGCAACGACATGGGTGGCAAGCGTGTCCTGGGAGTCAGCCCGAAGGCCGGGACACTGCCACCACATGTATATCATCCCGTTGCCACGGACAGCCACAGTGTAGGGAAAATGTCAGTGCACACCAAACATAAACAAAGTGCACACAGACATACAAAAGTGCTTACAAACGCGTACACAACTCCGAGGGAACCGCACACATAGCTGTTGTCCGCGGCAACCGCACTTGAGGCTAACAACCTTATGCCTCAAGCTGCGGTTGACACTACAACCCAAAACCGCGGGCAACAGTATGAGGCTCCCAAGGAGTCACGGCCAAAACCGTGGCCGTGACACTGACGTACGATCGAAACCTTACAGATTCCCACCTACCTATCCTCATAATCTGCTCATCGCTCAGCCCAACCTAGCTGCTTCAGCCTTTGATCCTAAAGGAATGCCCCGTATACCTCGCCGCATCCACCCCCATACCAACCAAACACTTCTTCAACACCGCCACAAACTGGTATCTAGATAAGAACGATCCGTCCTCATGCCTGAGCAAGGGGCCTTTCGCAAAACTAGCACACCGGTGGCCACCGGACACATCATGCACCCAGGTACTGCAAACAAAGTGACCCTACAACCCCTTCCTTCCAAATCCGTCTTGGACCCCCGCAACCGGATTACCACCCTGTCCCAATCCACATCTACGTCCTCCACAGACAAACACCCGTACACTCTTGCCCACCAATTCGCCCCAACCTAAAAGCACCAAAAAGCCAACGAGAAAGACCTTTTAACAGCCGCCGCTCCCATAACGAAAACATACCAAGTCAACCTGCCTCCCCATACCCCAGCAGCAACTCAAACGATATTGGCCTCCTACCGCCTACCCTGCCTCCATCCCCTCAAAACCTGTTTAACCAAAAAAGTCTTAGACAAAATCCATTAAACCCCAGAACTTAAACCTGAAAACCAATCCTGCCATACACCTGTTAACCTGAGCCACCGACCACCCCTCCTCCTTCATTTGACCCAAAAATAACAACAAAGGAACCTCCCCCCCATCAACCCGCACCCCTGCACACCACCGCTCCCAACCAGTCCAAGCCTTCTCATATGCCACCCATGTCCCGTCACTCAGAGATGCTCTAAACAGCCCCGCTACAGTACCTCCAAGATTTCCCACATTGACGCCGGACAAACCAAACCTTCCAGGTCCGCCTCCGTGCCAACTGCCGGAACTGCTCCCACTGCAAAACGAGAAAGAGCATCAGCAATTGAATTTGACACCCCCGGAACATGACACGCAACCACCCACGCATTAATAGACAAACACTGTAACACCATATGTTGCAACAACCGCACCAAAGGAGGGGAGGAAGCAGTCAATGAATTGATCGCTTGCACCACTCCCAAGTTGTCACAATGGAAGCGTATCTTCCTATCCCGAAACTCATCACCCCAGAACACCACCGCCAACACTATCAGGAAGAGCTCCAGCAATGCCAAATTCCGCACCCATCCCTTACTCACCCACGACTCAGGCCACCTGCCCGCACACCAATGCCCTTGGCAATACACCCCAAACCCCACCCCCCGGGGCGTCCGAAAATAGCTCAAAATCAAAATTATCCATCACCTCCGGCAGGACCAATGCCCTGCCATTAAAACTACGTAAAAACCCGTCCCACACCTCCAAATCCGTCTTCAACTCCTTCCCTAACCTAATAAAATGGTGCGGAGCCGTCACACCCGCCGTTGCCGCCGCCAACCTCCTACAAAAAATCCTGCTCATCGGCATAATGCGACAAGCGAAGTTCAACTTCCCCAACAACGATTGCAGATCCCTCAACCGTATCTTCTTCGCCCTCCCCGCCCTTTCCACCGCTGCCCGCAAATCCCGCACCTTATCATCGGCGAGTCTACATTCCATATTAAACCGTATCAATGGTGGTCCCCAAAAAACTCAGTTCGGTCGTAGGACCAACCATTTTCTCCTCCGCTAACGGAACCCCAAACGATGAAAAAATTGCCTGCAACGAACCCAAAGTAACGCACACACCCGCGAATTTTACGGACCCAAACACAAAAAATCATCTAAATTGTGAATGATCGACGAACAACCCGCCACATCCACCACCACCCATTCAAAAACAAACGAAAACCGTTCAAAAAACGCACAGATACCGAACAACCCATAGGTAAACAGCGATCAACGAAAAACTTCCCTTCCCAACAACATCCCAACAAATGAAGGCTATCTGAACTAACCGGCATAAGGCGAAATGCTGCCTCAATGTCCGTTTTAGCCAATAGCGTCCCAGGACCCAACTTCCGCACCCAGCCCACAGCCGCCTCAAGCGACGTATAAACCACCGAACAAATGTCGGGATCGATACCGTCATTGACCGACGCCCCTTTGGAAAGGAAAGATGGTGAATCAGCCAAAATTTATTCGGCTCCTTTTTTGGCACCACCCCCCAACAGCGAAACCCATAAATTCACTAACGAAGGTGCATCAAACGGCCCGTCCATCCTACCTAACTGAACCTCCCCAGCCAATTTATCTGCCACCACTTGAGCGTGTTAGAACGCCGAACGCAAATTCTTTCCCCCCAAACCGGAGGCAAAGGATCGACGGAATTACAAACCCAACCGTAAACCCCTCCCGCAACCATTCCGCCACCTCCTGGTTAGGGTACCTATCTAAGAACAGACCCATCCTTTCCACCCGCACCGGCGTCCGACCCTTTTCCAGCACCCTCCGCACCCCCTCTCTGCTTAGCCCCCCTAAAACACCTGTTTTCTCCATGATTCCCCCCGCAATTGGCACATTCATGCTTGAATCTGCATTTTGCGCCGAACTTACATCAACCCTTGTTAAACAGGAAGCACTGTCCCTTTGCGGACGCCAAGGTAAACTGCCCAGACCCCCCTGCTTCCCCCCGAAAGGGCTGCGCTTGCCTCCCCGGCACCGTCACCCTCATCCATAACCCAATATCTTTATGGTCCCACCGCATATTTGGGCGGACCGCTTTCCTCTGCCTAAACTGCTCGTCGTACCGTAACCAACCGACACCCCCGTACACGCGTTAAGCTTCCCCTATCGCATCCATATAACAAAATAACGCCGAGCAGTACTCCGGATTCTTCTCCCCTATAACGCTCGCCAAGATTGCAAACGCTTGCAACCAATTCCCAAACGTACGCGGTATCAATCTGTACCGCTGCTTCTCATCCTCATCCTTCCTCTTCTCGTCCTTCCGCTCCCTATCCAAATTAAGCCGCTCTAGCGGGAGTAGAGAAAAAATCTCCACGTATTCCCCTTTCCAAATCCTATCCCGCACGCTCACCCACCTTCTCCCCCACCTCTTCACCCCCCGCCTGCGTCTGTACAGAAACCGCCCCGCCATCCCGCGACGCCAACTCGCCAGCCCCACCAACGCTCCCTGCTCCGACCCCCCATCCCTGTAACGGGGCCCTACCCGCACTCCCCAACCCCGCCACCAACCCCGCCAGGCTACCCAAAAACTGACCTAAACCACCAACTAACTCCCCTTGACCCCCCCCCCAGCCCGCTCCCCCCTTGGGCGCTACAAATAGAATTCAGGGATCCCCACATGTTCTCACCGTGCTGCCCAGGCGCTGTGAATCCCGCAGCGTAAATTCCTGCATCCTGACGTCCTCCGTACATCTGGGTCACTACGCTCCATCTTGGGACTTGACTGGCGATGGTACTCTGCACCACAGCAGACTCCATGCTGGGTGCGCTCCTTTCCTCACTTCTATCCACCAGAGGGCGCTGAAGAGACGCAGATCTTCCTGGCACCTCTTCTTCCTGGGGCCTGCGCTCTCCACCATCTTGCTGCTGCGCAGCCCCGTATGCCACAGGCCTCCCATCCATCCCTCGCTGAGCAGGCCTCCTGACCCCAGAAGAAGGTAAGGATCCCGCCGTTCCTGCTCCTGATCCACTGCTGCTCGCCAGAGAGGACAGGGGGAGGGTCCTCCTGCCCTGCGCTGGGTTCTGTCTGCCACACGGATTCCTCCAACACCGGGAGGACGCTGATGGAAGCTGCACTGCATCCTCCCGAGGCGGAGGGTCCCTGGAGGGGCTCCTGACACTGCGCCGAACCCGGGGGGTTTCGCTAGGACTTAGGCAAGCCGGCGGCCGTACCCGCCAGGTCCGTCTTCCTTCCGGCGGCGAGCTATAAGGGCCCGCCGCCTCCCCCCTCAACATGCCGGCCATCTGGGAACTCAACCATTCATGGCCCCGCTCCGCCGATGCTTCCCTTAATCTAGCCAGCATATCGTCGATGGTAAGTGTCTGGGACATCTTACCAGTTTTTCTTTTCCACCCCAAAATGGCACCCCTCACTTTGAGACACCCCCATAAATAGCCCCCAGACTCCTCCCTACCTATGCAATGCCCCCCCTTCTCAACAGCATCTTTCAAATCTCTTAACCCCCCTAACCTCCCTGACCCTCACATCCAACCCTAATCATGCTGGCCTACCCTTAGCTGCGCCCTAGTCCGGCCATACTGGACATGAGTATAAACACACAGGAGGATGGCACACCTATTGACGGTTATTTTATTTATTTTTTTATGTACCTTGGGAGTGTGTGACATGTGACTTGACGGCCAGACAGGCTAGTGTGACAGGTGTCTTTATTGAACGGACAAACTGGAGTCACAGGTGTCTTGATGGACGGACAGACTGGACTGACAAGTGTCTTGATGGGCGGACAGGCTGGAGTAATAGGTGTCTTTATTGAACGGACAGACTGGACTGACAGGTGTCTTGATGGGCGGACAGGCTGGAGTGACAGGTGTCTTTATTGAACGGACAGACTGGACTGACAGGTGTCTTGATGGACGTAAAGGCTGGAGTGACAGGTGTATTTATTGAACGGACAAACTGGAGTCACAGGTGTCTTGATTGACAGACAGACTGGAGTCACAGGTGTCTTGATGGACAGACAGGCTAGTGTGACAGGTGTCTTTATTGAGCAGACAAACTGGAGTCACAGGTGTCTTGATGGACAGACTAGACTGACAGGTGTCTTGATGGGCGGACAGGCTGGAGTGACAGGTGTCTTTATTGAACGGACAAACTGGAGTCACAGGTGTCTTGATTGACAGACAGACTGGAGTCACAGGCGTCTTGATGGACGGACAGGCTGAAGTGACAGGTGTCTTGACGGACAAAATAGGCTGGACTGACAGGTGTCTTGATGGGCGGACAGACTGGACTGACAGGTGTCTTGATGGGCAGACAGGCTGGAGTGACAGGTGTCTTTATTGAATGGACAGACTGGACTGACAGGTGTCTTGATTGACGGACAGACTGGAGTCACAGGTGTCTTGATTGACAGACAGACTGGAGTCACAGGTGTCTTGATGGACGGACAGGCTAGTGTGACAGGTATCTTTATTGAACAGACAAACTGGAGTAACAGGTGTCTTGATGGATGGACAGACTGGAGTGGCAGGTGTCTTGACGGACGAACAGGCTGGACTGACAGGTGTCTTGTTGGACGGACAGGCTGGAGTGGCAGGTGTCTAAATGGACGGACAGGTGTCTTGATGGACGGACAGGCTGGAGTGACAGGTGTCTTGACGGGCAGACAGTTGTCTTAACGGACGGACAGTAGTGACAGGTGTCTGGATGAGGTGATGATGACAGGACTGGACAGGACTAATCTCACTGACTGGGGCAAATCAGGCACAGAAGAGTGGCAAATCGGTACTGAAGGAGTTAATTCGGGGTTAATTATGTACGAAGCAGGGGATGAGGCACAGAACTGACTACAGATGACAGACGACAGGCTGTTGATGAGGCACAGAACTCATCTGTGTCACTGACTGGGGCACAGAAGCAGCTTTTCGGCACAAAAAGGGTTAATTCGATCTGGTAGGTATTAATGTACAGCAGCTTTTCACACTCTCTCCTTCTCTGATCGCTTCCCTGACAGGAATTGGGATGATCAGAGAAGGAGAAGCGCATAGTCCCTCCCTAACCCCCCTTACCTGCCCCAATGCGCTGCGATTGGTCCCTCTGCAGTATTGGACCAATCACAGCGATCGCGGCGGGTCAGAGCTCCGATGCAGTTCCCGCCGGCGTCTCTGGTTGCCTAGCCTGAACCTTCAGCGCTTCGCTCCCTGCGCTGACAGAGAAAGACGATCCATGCACGTGGGGATGCGGTGAGGCACCACATTCCCCCACGTACATGTACGTGATGTTGCGTGAAGGGGTTAAAATTTCTCAACCTTATAAAGTGTTAAAACAAAATAAATTTAATAATACACGTTCTCCGGGACAACAGTCTTGGCAAATTGATTGTTCGGGAATTTCCCTCGAAGATTGGGATAATATATTGGCAAATTTAAGTTTAGTTTCTTATAAATTTAATCACGTTTTGGAGAAAGCATTCCAAAAAACAATTTCTCTCCACCTGGAGACTAATCCTGTCAAGATTAATGCAAGTGCGGTATTGGCTGCTCATCGAGACAGATACTTCTGGAGGAACCTGCCTGGCATTAAAGGACTCTAGTCAACGAGAAGACAAAGCTGCAAGATTGCTTGGAGCCCGGAAGAGTCGTGAAGTTCATCACGATTTAAACCATAACTAAAGCCCCTGGTGTCTTCGTCGGGGAAAACATGACGAGTTCCCAGTCATCATGGATGGAAGGAAGACATCCTGTGGTGCACGGAGATGGACAGGGTCTTCGGATTCCCCCCTCACTATACGGACATCTCAGAAATAAACCGCTGCTCCCAACAGAAGCTCCTGGGAAGGTCATGGAGCGTCCCGGTCATCCGACATCTCTTCACCCCGCTGAAGGATTATTTAGAAAGTGTGTAGAAGCCACGGGGCCCCCACGCTGCAGATTTATCACGGAGACACCGGATTTTATAATATTACATTATTATATAAAGAAAAAAATATAAAATGAAGCCCCTTCGTCACCCGGCTCCCAAGTGAAATCAGCTACATCATCATCGAGTACTGTCTGCACGTCACTGATGTCCTCCTCAACAGTCTCTGGGTCAGGAACTGACAACTCGCAACACCAGTTCCCATGCCACTCTCCTCATCACTACTTGCCCGCCTAGTGTAGGAAGCAGCGGATGTCCCCTCCACATCTTGGCTTGCCAATAGTGTTGAGCGCAAATATTGGAATTGTGAATTTTTATCGCAAATATCGCCACTTCAAGAATTCGCAAATATTTAGAATATATTGCTATATATTCATTAGATCAAATATTCGGCATTTTTTTTCATCTGAACACATAATTCCTCTCTGCTTCTTGCTTGTGGGCCAATGAGAAGGGAGCAATGTCAAGTTCACAACAATACTTAGTGCACCAATTAGTAATCTGTAATCAGACCTTCTAAAATGTGAAGTTGCACGTAGTGCAAAAAAAATTCTAATCACTGCCGATTAGCGCAATCGCGAATATATTGGAGCACTTGACTCTATCTGCATATAAAGCTATTGTAATGTTCTGCCGTGCCAATCATTTTCTCCAGTCTCAGGAGAAACTCATGAAACTTCTAGCAGCTTGAAAAATGTAGCCAAAGTGACACACGCCTGTATTTCGTGTTCCGAATTCGCATTGCGCGATTTTTACATTGCCGATTTTTTTGCATCAATAAAATAATCTCGAATTCTCGAAATTTGCAAATATATGATGAATATTCTACAAAATATTTGTGAAATATCTCGAATTCGAATATAGCCCCTGCCGCTCATTACTACTTGTCAATAGCTGCTGTCTTCTAGTAGCTCGTCCTCACTGTATAGTGGAGCTGAGCCCACAGCATGCAATACTTCTCTAGCTGAGGGAACAGAAAAGTACAGAGGCAGGTTGAGGACAGGTGAGGGCACAGGGCCTGCTCCTGGGCCATGCCAGCTAAGGGTTGTGACTGACAAAACCACCGACTCTTGGCTGGGGGTGTCTGATGTCACTTGCGACGAAGTCGAAGATCGAATCAACCATTCAAGAACCGGTGGGTTGCTGGTCAAGACACGACCGCTAGCTGACACTGGGAGGTCAGGCCTATTGAAGTGACCCCTGCTGCCATGTCCCCTTACTCTGCTGCAAACTGTGCCTGCGCCAGAAACATTTAGGCCTCTGCAACTCCCCTGTGCAGGGCCTGGCACTTCTCTGTCTGACATACTGTTAGATCAAATAAATAAAAAGGAAATTAAAACACCCCAAAAAAGTCTATAATTTTCTCACTTCACCACACAACGGCTAATAAGCCCTTTTTTTCCCAACTAATACACACCAAACAGGGCTTTAGAACATATAACTGCACCGTTGAACGGCAAATATATTTTTATTTTGCCACTATTACACGCCAAAAAGGATTTTAGAAGATATAAGTGCAACCCTGAACGGCAAATATATTTTTATTTTGCCACTATTACACACCAAAAATGGCTTTAGAACATATAACTGCACCGCTGAACGGCAAATATATTTTTATTTTGCCACTATTACACGCCAAAAAGTGCAACACTGAACAGCAAATATATTTTTATTTTGCCACTATTACACGCCAAAAAGGGCTTTAGCACATATAACTGCACCGCTGAATGGCAAATAAGCCCTTATTTTTTCCACTTATACACGCCACAGAAGGCTTTAGAACATATAACTGCACCGCTGAACAGCAAATATATTTATATTTTGCCACTAATGCACGACAAAAAGGACTTTAGAACATATAACTCCACTGCTGATTGGCAAATATATTTTTCTTTTGTGCTAATACACGACAAAAAGGGCCATCATTTTTGCACTTCACCACAGAACGGATAAGAAGCCCTTTTTTCCCCCACTAATACAAGCCAAAAAATGCTTTAGAACATATAACTGCGCTGCTCAAGGGCAAATAAGACAGACATATTTCCTTGTAATAAACCCTGTTAATGACTGTATCAAACAGCAATTGCACCCCAATAACAAGAAAGGTTTGCTGGAATTACAGAGCTGTATAATGGCAATTTGGGTCCCCAGTCATTGCATCAAGGTGTAATAGGATTGTTCCTATTACCCAGGCTGTAACTTCCCCTACTGAATGCTGTTCAATATAAGTGCTGTGGAATGATTCCTCCCTATCCTTTCCCTACACCTTGAATAATCTTTCCCTGCATTTGTAAATCATATTTTTTTAACACAATGACGTTTTTCCTAGCACTGTCAGGGCTGTCTTTAATATTGATTGAACCCTGGGCAAGAATTTACATGGGCCCCCTGGATCTCGCCTTCCCACACCCTAGCATTCAATCACGCCCTCCACCACAACACACACACAAAAAAATAAAATTCACACACCTCATAGAGTAGTAAATTTTTATAATGATGAGTTGCCACTAGAGGTGTTCCTTGGCAGTAATGTAAATACTGCCTTTTTTCTGAAAAGGCAGTGTTTACATTAAAAAGCTTGAAGAGACATGCTATAGACACCAGAACTACTACGTTTAGCTGTTGTGGTTCTGGTGACTATAGTGTCCCTTAATATAGAGGGGGGAAAAAGAATCAGCACAAAAGTATCAAATAAAATAGCTGTATCATTATTCTAAAAATTAAAAAAGCACAACTTCTGACAAAAATATAAAGTATTTTGCAGATTACTTTTTTTTTTACAATGTGCAGATAGTACTGTACTACTAACCCCTCCATCCACCCCTACATACAGGGTAATACAGCACCACATACCTCTTACATCCAGTGACGTCTCTTTGATGTAGATGTTCTCTTTCCTCATCTTCCCCTTTCTGACCTTCAGACCAGACCACCATTTTTCAGCCATTTCTCGTCTCTGCAGTTTGACAAACAAAATCTTAGTTTACTACTTTTCCATCATCCTCCAATCTTCTGGACAAATCATCCTACCACCCCCAATACTGTGCCGCTGTGCTCCCCAATACTATACTGCAGAAACAGATAAACCCCCTGCAGTAATACCATGCAGATAGTGCTCTTCAATAATTATTGGCATGCAGTGCCCTAAAATGACTGCGCCCAGCAAATAGTGCCCCTGACACTAATAGTGTAAACATAACGTCCCCCAAAAATAATTGTGGTAAGCCGATACTGTGCCAAGGTGCCCCCACAGTAATAGTGCTCCCAAAAGTCCCACCAATAGGAATAATTCTCTGCTAGAGCACACATGGTAGTAATAGTAGTCCTACAGTGTCCCCAACATGTCCCCACTGTGCCCCAGAAGTAATAATGCTCTTATAATGCCCATACTAGTAATCATGTTCCCCATAGATCTCCAGTAGTAATAAGGCCCATCATAATGCCCCCAGTAGTAATAATTCTCCTTATAATGTGCCAGTGCAAAAAATACCCCTTTTAATGACCCCAGTTGAGCTAATGTCCCCATAGTGCCCCCATAATGTGCCAGTATAAAATACCACTATATAGTGCCCCCAGTAAATGCCCCCATAGTGCTCCTCTCCCCCCTTCTTCCTAGTGCCCCCACAATGTACCAGTATAAAATGCCCCATATATAGTGCCCCAGTAGATGCCTTCAGTGTCCCCCATAATTTGCAAGTATAAAATACCCCTTCTTAGTGCTCCCCATAGATGAGCCCATAGTACTCCTCTCTCCCCTTCCCATAGTACCCACCATAATGTGCCCCTATACAGAGCCCCCCCATATAAAATAGCTCTTCTCTGTGGCCTCAGTAGAAGCCCCCATAGTGCCCCAAATAATGTGCCAGTAAGATGTGTCCCCATAGATGCCCCCAATAATGTGCCAGTACCAAGTGCCCCCATAGATGCCCCCCAATCATGTGCCAATAACAAGTGCCCCCATAGATGCCCCCCAAGTATATGCCAGTAACAAGTGCCCCCATAGATTCCCCCTCAATCATGTGCCAGTAACAGGTTCCCCCATAGATGCCCCCATAGATGCTCCCATTCATGCGCCAGTAGTAGTACTATATAAAAAAAAGTAAACACTTATACTTACCTCCATCAGGCTGGCAGCGATGCGATGCAGGCCTCTTCTGGCCTGTGTCCCGGGCTGTACGGCTCAGGCGGCGTGATAATGTCATTGCGCCACCTGCACCGGCCTCTGATAGGCTGCAGGCCTAGTGCCTGCAGCCTATCAGAGGAACGGGGAAGGGAGACACCTCTCCCTCCCCTGCCCCTCCGCAGCACTTCCATCTGTATTGCTGTCCTGAGGACGGAGATACAGATGACTATGTAGATGGGCGCTTCCACAATGGAAGTGCACATCTCCCTGTGCCCTGCCGCCCCCCCCCCCCCCCCCCTCCGTCAACAGTGGCCAGTGGGGCTCAAGAGGCAGCTGCCTTGGGCCCCCCAGGAGCAACTGGGCTCGGGGCAGCTGTCCCTTTTGCCCTGCATTAAAGACGGCCCTGTCCCTAGCGCCTGCCGACGTCTCTCCCTGCATTAAGTACACTGGAACATGGCAGAATCCAAGATGGTTGAGTCTACTTATAGGGCTGTGACATCACAGGGCTGGCTGGCTGCATGCATGTCATTATGGGTGATCCCCCCTTCCCAGAGTTTTCTTGCTCCATGTCCTCACACGTGCAGCAGCCATTTTTCCTGAAATTTGGATCGAATTCCACTTCGTCAACTTCGATTCGCTCATCTCTAGTGAGTATGATTCCCATCCGCAATCCAGTCATGCTGGAGGTTCTTCCCAAAAGGCTGCCCAGGGTGATCAATCCCTTCAAGGGTCTTGGCCACCCAGTGAAGTATATTAGTTCTACATAACTTGCACAGATGAAAGACAAGACCTTTTTTTCTGTCTATTTCCCTTTGATTAATTTACATGTTAGAAAGTTTCTGTTTTCAACTTTGCATTGATCTTTGTTGACTCATTAATAATGTAACATATCTATCTTGTATCAATTGCCTTTTCTCACTGTGCGCACTTCAATAATTCATTTGGGATTTGATCTGTAAAGCCATTTTGTGTATGGAAAAGAACACTGCAGCAGAGACTGTGACAGAAAGTCAGCTGAAGGAGCCTTTACCTGGAGAGATTAGAACAGGAAGAGTAACAGGGTACGGCCTCATTTACATGTACAAGTCAATGGAAAAAACAATCGTGTTTCATCCATGAAGAAATTCGTGTTTGATCCATGTGTCTGTTTTTTGCCCTCTATGTGTCATCCGTATTCCATGGACACTACTCATCTGAAAATTAATTTTCAGAGCATCTCCTACCAATGAAAAACCACTGACAGAATATGGATATCATCCGTGTTGTGTCAGTGGTTTTTCACAGACCCTAGAGTTCAAAGGGCATGTTTTGCTTGCATCAAGCACATTAAAAGTCAATGGGTATGTGTACTGTCTGTGGAGAACGGCAGATGTCCATGATTCACTGAACTGTGAACGAGGCCTAAAACTTCAATGGATTGTGTGTAACTTAAGGTACTTTCACACTAGCGTTATTCTTTTCTGGTATTGAGTTCCGTCCTAGGGGTTCAATACCGGAAAAAAACTGATCAGTTTCATCCCAATGCATTCTGAATGGAGAGCAATCTGTTCAGTATGCATCAGTATGTCTTCAGTTCAGTCACTGTACGGTTTTTGGACTGAGAAAATAACCCAGCATGCTGCAGTATTTTCTCCGTCCAAAATTCCAGAACACTTGCCGGAATGCCGGATTCAGCATTATTTTACATTGAAATGCATTAATGCCGGATCCAGTGTTCCGGAAAAACAGATGCGCAGACCTTTAAAAATGTGGAAAGATAAGTACCGGATCCAATTTTCCAGGTGACAATCGGAGAGACGGATCCGGTATTGCAATACATTTGTGAGACGGATCCGGATCCGTCTACAAATGGTATCCGTTTGCATACAGATTGCCAGATCCGGGAGGCAGTTCCGGCGATGGAACTGACTGCCAAAATCCAGCGTTGCTAGTGTTAAAGTACCCTAAGGCCTTCATATAGAAATATTAAACAACTTTTCAATAGTTCAGGCTTCTTATACTTGTTTTTATACCATTTTTTATATGTACAGTTGCAGCAAGCCTCTGAGGAGCTGGAGGGGAGGATGGGAGCGATAGTGGCTCTGGCTATAACAGTTAGAGATGAGCGAATCGAAGTTGACAAAGTGGAATTCGATCCGAATTTCAGGAAAAATAAAATGGATGCTGCACGTGTTAGGACATGGAGCAAGGAACTCTGGGAATGAGGGATCACCCACAATGCTATGCATGCAGCCAATCAGCAGCCAGCCAGCCGTTTGATGTCACAGCCCTAGAAATAGCCTCAGCCATCTTGGATTCAGCCATTTTCCAGTGAACTTAGTGCAGGGAGAGACGTCAGCAGGCGCTAGGGACAGTGGTAGAAAATACTTTTATTTTGCTGTATAGAAATTCAGGAAAGGATAGGGAGGAATCATTCCACAGTATTGAAGCAGAACAGGGTTCAGTAGTGGAGTTTACAGCCTGGGTACACCTTGCTGCACTGACTGGAGATCCAAATTGCCATTATACTGCTCTGTAATTCCAGCAAACCGTTCTTGTTATTGTGGTGCAAGTGCTGTTTGATACAGCCATTAACAGGGTTTATTACAAGGAAATATTTCTACATCTTATTTGCCCTTTTGCGGTGCAGTTATATGTTCTAAAGCATTTTTTGGCTTATATTACTGGGATAAAAAAGGGCCTATTAGCCGTTGTGTGGTGAAGTGAGAAAATTACAGCCCTTTTTGGTGTGTATTAGTGGCAAAAAAATATATATTATTTGCCGTTCAGCTGTGCAGTTATATGTTCTAAAGCCTTTTGTGGCGTGTATTAGTGGCAAAAAAAAAAATATTATTTGCTGTTCAGTTGTATGTTCTAAAACCCTTTTTGGGGTGTGCCGTATTAGTGGCAAAACAATATATTATTTGCTGCTCATTGGTGCAGTTATATGTTCTAAAGCCTTTTGTAGCGTGTATAAGAGGAAAAAAGTAAGGGCCTATTTGCCATTCAGCGGTGCAGTTATATTTTCTAAAGCCCTTTCTAGCGTGTATTAGTGGCAAAAAATATATATATTATTTGCCGTTCAGTTATATGTTCTGAACCCCTTTTTGGCGTCTATTAGTGGCAAAAAAATATATATTATTTGCCGTTCAGCGGTGCAGTTATATATGTTCTAAAGCAGGGCTGGCCAACCTGCGGCTCTCCAGCTGTTGTAAAACTACAATTCCCATCATGCCATGCTGTAGACTGATAGCTGTAGGCTGTCTGGGCATGCTGGGAGTTGTAGTTTTGCAACAGCTGGAGAGCCGCAAGTTGGCCAGCCCTGTTCTAAAGCCTTTTTTAAAGTGTATTAGTGGAAAAAAATATATATATTATTTGCCATTCAGCGGTGCAGTTATATGTTCTAAAGCCTTCTTTGGCGTTTATTAGTGGGGAAAAAAGGGCTTATTAGCCTTTGTGTGCTGAAGTGAGAAAAATTACAGACTTTTTTGGGGTGTTTTAATTTCCTTTTTATTTATTTATTTGATCTAACAGTATGTCAGACAGAGAAGTCCCAGGCCCTGCACATGGGAGTGGCAGAGGTCTCAATGTTTCTGGCGCAGGCACAGGTCGCAGCAGAGTAAGGGGGAGTAGCAGCAGGAGTCGCAGCGAGGGGCCTGAGCTTCCGGTGTCATCTAGAGGTCGTGTCTTGACCAGCAACCCAGCTGTTCTTGAATGGTTGACTCGGTCATCCACTTTGTCCCACGTGACATCAGACACCCCCAGCCAAGAGTCGGTGAGTTCGTCAGACACAACCCTTAGTTGGCATGGCCCTGTAGCAGGCCCTGTGCCCTCAACTGTCCTCAACCTGCCTCTGTCCTTTTCTGTTCCCTCAGCGAGAGAAGTATTATATGCTGTGGGCTCAGCTCCCCTATACAGCGAGGACGAGCTACTAGAGGACAGTCAGTAGCTACTGGCCAGCCAATATGTGGAGGAAACATCCGCCACTTCCTCCGCTAGGCGGACAAGTACTGGCGTGCGAGCTGGTGTTGCAAGTGGTCATGCTCCTGATCCAGAGACCGTCGAGGAGGACATCAGTGACATGCAGACAATACTTGATGATGATGTAGCTGAACGCACTTGGGAGCCGGGTGAATTATGGGCTTCATAATCATCGGGAGAAGAGGGTGGCAGCTTGCCCGTGAGGCAGAGGTGGAGCCAGCAAGTTGCTAGCGTGGTCGGGAGTCAACAGGGTGGCAGCAGTGGGAGGTCGGGAGCCAAACCTGCCCGGTGTAGACCACCCGCTTCGCAGGATCCTACCTGCCCTGAAAGTAGTGGTGCAGATGTTTACAGAAGTAGCGGGGGTAGCAGTCAGTCAGTGCGGAGTGTTGGGGGTAAAATCACCTACTCGTCGGTGTGTCAGTTTTTTGCTAAGCCGCCGAAGGTGAAGCGTGGCCAGGGTGCCAATATTGGCACCACGGCCCTGCGTCAACATATGCAGCGTCACCATAAAGTGGCCTGGGAGAACCGTGGCTCCGATGTAGTGGTCCAGCCTGCCGTAGCAACCGATGCATCACCCAGCGGCACGCACCCGATATCAGGCAGTCAGGGCTCCTGTCATGCCCCACTCTGACGATGTGCGGAGGTCAGCCAGGATTGCAGCACGAGTCTAGTATTTGTTTTGATGCTGTGCTGGATCCGCCTCGCATCAGGTGCACTGGGTGGAGTCATTAGTTTAAATAGTCTCCAGCTAAAGTGCTCTGAACGGATTATACTCATCATTGTGGTCTTGGAAGCTAGGAAGGAAGGTTGGCTGTTTGTTCCTGCTCTCAGCAGATAAGTGTCTTTTCTTGTTTGGTTGTTTATGTCATCTTACCCGTCCAGGTTCTGTGCGAGCTGGCAGCTCCTTTCTCCCCACTTCACCATCTCAGGGAGTTCAGGGTTCTGTTAGTATAGGCTGGTGGACACAGCAAATCTACCATCAAGATTTGTCTGTGGGCTGAGCATTGTAGGGAAAGAGGTCAGGGATAAATTAGGAGGTGACCCTTTCCCTGTCTCTCGTCCAGAGCCTGGTTGGTGTGTTATCTGTTAACTGTGCACGTCCGCCGTGACAGCTCCACCACCTCAGCCGAAGGGAGCTGTCTGTCCTTTCCATCATCTGCTGGTCCTGATGATCCTGCTCCTCCTACTCCTTGTCAGTCATTCCATCAGCAATCGATCACCGAAGAGATTGCCAAGAGACAACAATATGCCTGCACTCATCCAACGTTGCAGAAGATGAATGTGCTCCTGGCCAAGTTGCTGGTGCTGCAGTCCCTCCCTTTCCAAGTGGTAGACTGCACCATTCAAAGAACTGATGGCTTGTGCTGAGCCGAGGTGGAGGGTCCCAAGCCGTCATTTCTTTGCCAAAAAGGCATCACCAGCCCTGCACACGTATGTAGAACAGAAGGTGGGCCAGTCCTTGAGCCTTGAGCCTGTGTGGAGCTGTAACTACAGTCAGGGACAATAAATGTCTTTTATGGCCCACTTCGTGAATGCGGTTCCTGCACAGCCACCCCAGCGACTTGGCCAGGTGACGCCGCTTCCGCCTCCACGTTCTCACGCCTTTGGTCCTGCGACAATGTCCACCTCTGCCTCCTCATCCTCCACCGTGTCCTCAGCCTCCACTGCAGGGACAATTCATAGTGCCCCTCCAGCATACCACATGTGTGGGGCACGACTGTGTCACGCTGTTCTGCACGTTGTTTGCCTGGGCGAACGGAGTCACACAGGGGAGGAACTGCACCGTGTCCTACATCAAGATATAGAATCCTGGCTTTCTCTGTGACAACTCAAAATCGGATCCATGGTGACCGACAACGGGAAGAACATGGTGTCGACGCTGCGTCAAGGAGGGCTGAGCCATGAGCCCTGCGTGGCACACGTGTTCAATCGGTTGTCAAGCTGTTCCTGAAGTCTTCCACCCATCAAAAATGGGCAGGAAACTTTCCATGCACTTCAGCCACTTGTACACCGCAAAGCACACCCTCCTTGAGCTGCAGCTGCAGAACGGCATCCCCCAACATAGGCTGATATGAGACGTTTCCACCCATTGGAATTCCACCTTCCATTTGTTGGACTGACTATACGAACAGAGAAAGGCCATAAACAATTTCTTGATGATCCATGCGGACAGGAGTACTCCCCTGTGTAACTTCGATGTCAGCCATAGTGTTGATCACGAATATTCGAATTTCGAATTTTTATCGCGAATATAGGTAATTCGAAAATTCGTGAATATTTAGAATATAGTGATATATATTCGTAATTTCGAATATTCGAGATTTTTTTTATTGTGAATTTTCGTAATGCGAATTTTTATCGCAAATTTTTCAATTGCCGAGAAAAAACATGATTCCTCCCTGCTTCTTGCTTGTGGGCCAATGACTTATTGGCCCACAAGCAAGAAGCAGGGAGGAATCATGACTTTAAATTGGAAAAATTATGAATATTTTAAAAAACTAATATATAGCACTATACCAAATATATTCCTTTTTTTTAATATTCGTAATATTCTAAAACAAGAATATATAGCAATATAGCGAATATTCGAAAAAAACAAATGTAGAGCAATTTAGCTAATATAGTGCTATAATCTTCTTTGTCTAATAGTTGTAATTTTTTTCTCATCTGAAGTTCAGATTGGAAAAAAATTTCAACTATTGAAAAAAAGATTATAGCACTATATTAGCTAAATTGCTCTATATTCGTTTTTTCTCGAATATTCGCTATATTGCTATATATTCTTGTTTTAGAATATTACGAATATTCGAAAAAACAAATATATTCGATATAGTGTTATTATGACTCATTGGCCCACAAGCAAGAAGCAGGGAGGAATCATGTTTTTGCTCGGCAATTAAAAAATTTGCAATAAAAATTTGCATTACAAAAATTCGCATATTACGCGATCATTACCTTGTCGATTTTCCGAGTAAAAAAAAATCATAGAATATAATGAATATTCGAATTCGCGAATATTCGCCAAATATTCTACAAAATATTCGCGAAATATCGCGAATTCGAATATGACTACTGCTGCTCATCACTAGTCAGCCAGAGGCAGCTCATGTGTGACACCTGCCGTTTGCTCAGGCCCTTTGAGGAAACCACGTTATTTGTCAGTCGCCAGGACTATGGGGTGAACAACTTCATTGTACTGCTTCATGTCCTGGAACAAATGCTTTTAAATCTGGCTGGTCAGGGAACTGGAGACGTGGCGCCTAGATCTCACGGCCACATGAGCCCTGTGGGGGCTGAACTGGAGGATGAGGAGGAGGACATTGGGGCACAAGCAATGTGTAACAAAATGGGAGGTTTTTCTACACAGGTGACAGGAGAGGAGGAGCAGGAGCAGCCAGAGGAGCTACAGAGCGATGGGGAAGATGAGGCAGAGGACCCAGACACACCGTGGCAGTATGCAGTGGAGATGGAGGCAGGGATTCCCTTCTGAGTCACTTGCACAAATGGCCCGATGCATGCTCACTTGCTTGCGTAGTGACAGCTGAATTGTCAGCATTCGGCAGAGGGATAACTTCTGGCTCTCCACCTTGTTGGGCCCTCGCTACTGGTCCAAAATGGGGGACCTTTATACACCAGCTGAAAGGGAGGACAAACTGAACGACTATAGAGACATCCTATGTAGTCAGTTGGCCGCTGCCTATCTGCGCCAGCGTCCATCCTCTCGCAGGTCTGATCCGGGGGCCCTCTGTGCTCATGTTCCTCTGCCATGGCTGCTGTGGGATGGGGGGGGGGGTAGGAGCAGTTCCAGCTCCATCAGCAGCAACTTGAGTCTAGAGTCGCTGATGAGCAGCTTTCTTCATCCGCCTAGAAGAAACTACTCACCAGCAGCAGCAGGTGGTGGCATACTTGGACAGCACCCTGCCAGCCGACATTGAAGATCCGCTGGGTAGCCAAACTGGATTTGTGGCCGCAACTGGCACAGTTGCCCTGGAAAAGCTGTCCTGCCCGGCCAGTAGTGTGGCATCAGAGCGGATGTTTATTGCGGCGGGGGCCATAGTTACCCCAATAAAAACTCGCCTGTCAACCCAAAATGTGGAGAGACTGACCTTTGTCAAGATGAATCAGGTGTGGATGAGCCAGGATTTCTACCCACCAATGCCTGATGCTTCAGACTAGATTATCCATTGTACCACACCAACACTTTGACAAAAGAGACCGGTTTCTTCTGGCTACCTGCCTCAGCTACTATTCTGATGCTGCCACCTGCCTGATGCCACACATCTGATGCCAAGTGCTCCTTCTTTCACCCACCATCTTCAGCTGGTTCAGGTATTGCCACCCACCTCCCCACTCTGTCACCAGTTCACTCAGTGGTCTCCTGATGCTGCTGCCACCTCCACACTATGTCACCTTGCCACTCTGTGGTCTCCTGATGCTGCTGCCACCTCCACACTATGTCACCTTGCCACTCTGTGGTCTCCTGATGCTGCTGCCACCTCCACACTGTCACCTTGCCACTCTGTGGTCTCCTGATGCTGCTGTCACCTCCAGACTATGTCACCTTGCCACTCTGTGGTCTCCTAAAGGCTGCTGCCACCTCCACACTATGTCACCTTGCCACTCTGTGGTCTCCTGATGCTGCTGCTACCTCACCACTATGTCAAAGGGTTACTCTGTGGACTTCTCATGCTGTTCCCACCCTCCCCACTTCATGACTGGGCCACTATTTTGCCTTTCGGCCTTGTAGACATCATCATTTATTTGACCCTTCTTCTGATCTTTCAGAAGAAAGGAAAAATGAGACGCACAACGGATCCTGTCTATGTAACAGCTGTAAGGCCTGCATGACATGGTCCCTATTTTGCATCAGAATTGGCTTATGATTTGGTAGCCAAAAAACGGGAGTGGGTACAAAACACAGAAGACATGTAAATATTCCATTTACGTGTCATCTGTTTTTTGGCTTTAGCAATACTGATGGATTACTGACCAAATGCTGACCGAGTGAAGGCGGATGCTCCACAGACAGGATCCATTTTTTGGGGTTATTGTTCTGACGGATCAGAGGAGGGGCAAAATAATCTGTGACATCAACACAAACTTACCGCTGACACCCACTCCATTCTATTGGAGGGGGGCTCTACTTGTATAAGTGTTTAATAGAACAGGTTCTGTAGACTAGTGATGAACATTGGCCGGGACGGTTCGCGAACGCGAATGCGCGTTCGTGCTCAAATGTTTGCGAACCGTGTGTTCGCAGCGGGACCCATAAACTTGAATGGCAGGCGAACATGAAAAACCTTCAGGTCAAATTTGAAGCCAGCAAATAATTACTAGAAGTGCACACATAGTACCACAACATGGACAGTGACATACCAGATGTATTATTCGAATTTGCGATCTCAATTCATTATTTTTTTCAATGCAAAATATCAGCAATGTAATTTTCGTGTATGCACATGCGTAAAATAGGCACGGCCTACTACAGCAACTGGTTTCCACCAGACCGAAGTTGGATGCGGTCAGAAAAGATGGTTGGCAACAATTTTCGCAACGTTGAGGAAGAACCTCTCACTGTAAGTTATTTGACATTAAAGCAGTGTATTTGATTACATTTCACATGCATGTTAGAACAATCGCTATATATGCAGATTGAGTGTTTAACCCCTTAAGGACACATGATGTACCGGTACGGCATGTTTCCCGATGCCTTCTCAGGCATCCTGCTGTCCATGGTGCTGAACAGATCTGTGCTAAAGGCATAGATCTGTTCAGACAAAGTGTAAGTAAAATACAGTGCAATACACTATATAGTGTACTGTACTGTATTATACAGACATCAGACCCACTGGATCTTCAAGAACCAAGTGGGTCTGGGTCAAAAAAAAAAAAAAAGTGAAAAAAGTAAAGATAAAAAAAAACACATTTATCACTGAATAAAAAAAAATAATAAAAAAATACACTACACATATTAGGTATCGCCGCGTCCGTAACGACCTGGTCATGTTACTTTCCCCACACGGTGAACGCCATAAAAATAAAAAAATAAAAACTATGAGGAAATTGAAATTTTGCCCACCTTGCTTCCCAAATAAGGTAATAGAAGTGATCAAAAAAGTCGCATGTACGCCAAAATAGTACCAATCAAACCGTCATCTCATCCCGCAAAAATCATACCCTACCCAAGATAATCGCCCAAAAACTGAAAAAACTATGGCTCTTAGACTATGGAAACACTAAAACATGATTTTTTTTTGTTTCAAAAATGAAATCATTGTGTAAAACTAACATAAATAAAAAATTGTATACATATTAGGTATCGCCGCGTCCGTATTGACCGGATCTATAAAAATATCACATGACCTAACCCCTCAGGTGACCACCGCAAAAAAACAAAAATAAAAATAAAAAACGGTGTGAAAAAAGCCATTTTTTGTCATCTTATGTCACAGAAAGTGTAATAGCAAGCGATCAAAAAGTCATATGCACCCCAAAATAGTGCCAATCAAACCGTCATCTCATCCCACATAAAATGAGACCCTACTTAAGATAATCGCCCAAAAACTGAAAAAACTATGGCTCTCAGACTATGGAGACACTAAAACATGATTTTTTTTGTTTCAAAAATGAAATCATTATGTAAAACTTACATAAATAAAAAAAATTGTATACATATTAGGTATCGCCGCATCCGTGACAACCTGCTCTATAAAAATACCACATGATCTAACCTGTCCTCAGGAAGATTGTTTCCTGAGGAACATTTATGCAAGTAAAGCTGATGTTCAACGTTATATCAAGTCTGAACTCCATTTCTTTCTCCATCCCTTGCACCAACTACCCCTTGATTTGCTAAGCATGACCGCACCTGGGATTCCAGTGTATCCAGGTAGGATCACCGTGACAAGTGCAACACCACTAAGGGACATTAGGCCACCCTACACCACTCTGGCATTTCTACACTGGGTACCATCATCCATCCAATCACTAAAAGAGGCCCTGTGCCCTTGTTGCTTCAATGCAACTGGCATCACAACAAACACTTTTCATCAACTTAAAAGGATCCCATGGACGTTGACCCACGTGCGCTGCATATACAAATATTGCAATATATTTTAAAGGGGTTGTCCAGCTTTGGGGACAATTTTAATAGACCGTCAGCATGTTGTACCTCTTGACTATTTCATACTCACCTGCTCCCCGCCGATCAGTTCTAGCTCCCTTGCGCTCTTCAATGGCGTTCCCGTCCCCATCCTGTAAACTTCCAAATGGACAAGGTCATGCACCCACTGCAGCAAATGACTGGCTTCAGTGGTTATATATCCACAAGTGGTATGTCACTGGTGGATATTGTTACATTGGGGATACCTTACCAGTGAGGCTAGTCATTGGCTGCAGTGGAGCATGTGACCACCGGACACTTGCAGGACTGCTGAAGGGAGCCAAGAAGTCGAAACTGAGCGGTGGGGAGCCAATCAGTATGAGTTTTTCAACAGGTACAACATGCTGCAAGTGTCTGTTAAAAAAAAGTCCCCAAAGCTCAACATCCCCTTTAAGTATAAATTACTGGCTGTTTATTCTCTTCAGTCTTGGTCATGTTTTAATTTTGCATTGCTGTTTTAAATTATTCCTTCTTGCCAAATGGAGTCTGAATTCCATCCCTTGGCTCATGCTGACTTTAAACTCTGACTTTCCAACATGGTTTATACAGCAACAGTGTATATTATCATGCATAACTGTTGTGTATAAGCTTTGGAGTAGATTTACTAACACTGTCTAAGTGCAAATATTCTAGACAGTCTACAAATACGCCACATTTGTTGGCTGCTTAATCTGGTGCACCTTTATACAGTCTAGTTTAAGGGTAATGTATTATGGATTACTGTTTGAAGTTGCTCTGAAGTTACAATGTAGGGTGGGATATTTAAAGTGTCTCATACAGTGTGTTTCATACAGTACCCTGTAAGTCAGGGGCATACACAGAGCTTATAGGGCCCCACAGCAAAATTCAGTATAGGTTTCCCTGCCCTACCCAGTATGCATGCCTCTATCACTCCCAGGTAGCCCAGAGTTAGCTCCCAGGAGCGCCCCAGATTTCTGCTGATTTTACTTTTTTTTTTTTTAAGTGCAGTAAATTTTCATTTTTAATAAACTGTAATAAAAAAAAGTTGCCTTCCACCTCAACCATTTTATCTCACTTCTACGGTATGTTGGAATAAGTTGAATATATAAATACACTCCTTGTGAGCGCTATATTTCTTAATGTATTCATGCAAGACAACTGACATATATAGACTGATAAATCTGCTTCCCCTCTATTACAAAGCTGACTGTCTCCAGCCACCATTTGGGGGATCTCCGAGCATAATAATTTATAAAGCTAACATGGAAGCCGAATGAATTTGTATTCTACTACCCCCTAGTGGAGGCTTCATAAAAATGCTGTATTTTCTTGTCCGGAAAGGCGGCCCCCTCCCTACCCCCACCCCAGGCCCTGTAGCAGATGAGTGCTCTTCCTCCACTGAAAGTACGTCGCAGTCAGAAGTTTTTACCACCTATCTGGTGAGTTATTTTGTGGCCGAATTGTGTGCCTACATTTTTACCAGGTTCTGTGTTGCTAAGCCATGCCCAGGCTCTGATACCATAATGGGCCCCAAAGACCCAGGAGCAGCCAATCACTTGCCACTAGCGCAGTGGCGTAACTACCGGGGAAGCTGCTGCTTCGGGGCCCAGTGCCCCGGCAGCGTGTGTGACAGTTTATTTTCAAGTTAGTTAAATATGATCGATTCTTGTTGTTCAGTGCCCCTTCACAGCAGCAGCGGCGGCGGACCAGGCCCCCTCGCTAATATGATCTTAATCTTACTGTCTCCTGAAGTCTCCTGATGTGTCTGGGATTCGAACCCACAACCTTCATGTATCAGAGGCAAAGCATTTACCCACACAGCCATAAGGGCTGCATTGCCACTGATTGAAAAAATATGAGACTTCTACTGTTGTAGCTGGCTAATTGTACATCTATACGCATGACAGCTGCACCAGCACACTCAGCTCTACTATATCTCTATATATGATAGCTGCCCCAGCACACCCAGCTCTGCTACATCTAATACACATGACAGCTGCACCAGCACACTCAGCTCTACTATATCTCTATATTTGATAACTGCCCTAGCACACCCAGCTCTGCTACATCTAATACACATGACAGCTGCACCAGCACACTCAGCTCTACTATATCTCTATATATGACAGCTGCCCCAGCAAACCCAGCTCTGCTACATCTATACACATGACAGCTGCCCAAACACACCCAGCTCTGCTACATTTATACACATGACAGCTGCCCCAGCACACTCAGCTTTGCTATATCTCTATATATCCATCTACTGTATAGCAATACTTAGAGATATATAGCTGTAGCAGAGCTGGGTGTGCTGGGGCAGCTGTCATATATAGAGATATAGTAGAGCTGAGTGTGCTGCTGCAGCTGTCATGTGTATTAGATGTAGCAGAGCTGGGTGTGCTGGGGAAGCTATCATATATAGAGATATAGCAGAGCTGAGTGTGCTGGGACAGCTGTCATATAGAGATATAGCAGTGCTGGGTGTGTTGGGGCAGCTGTCATGTGTATAGATGTACACTTAGCCAGCTATAACAGTAGAAGTCTCATATTTTTTCAGTCATTGGCAAGGCAGCTCTTATGGCTGTGTGGTTAAGTGCTTTGCCTCTGATACAGAAGGTCGTGGGTTCGAATCCCAGCAGAAACTTTTCTGAAATATAAGCACTGACTCCATATATGGACAGACAGGGCGAGGGAAGAGGGTGCATCGCATCGCTGACATGGAGGTAAGTAGAAGTGTTTATATATTTATTTAATACCCGACTGTTACTGCCTTGGGGGGAGCAGGAGGCACTTGATACTGGCACATGGGGGGAGGGGGGTTGGCACCTGATACTGGCACATGGGGGGGGTTGGCACCTGATACAGGCACATGGAGGGGGGGAGAGGCACCTGATACTGGCACATGGAGGGGGAGGGGTTGGCACCTGATACTGGCACATGGAGGGGGGGAGAGAGGCACCTGATACTGGCACATGGGGGGGAGAGGGGTTGGCACCTGATACTGGCACATGGGGGGGAGAGGCACTTGATACTGGCACTTTTTTTTGGGGGGGGGGGATGGCACTATGATACTGGGACATGGGGGGGAGGAGAGAGACACTTGATACTGGCACGTGGGAGGGGGGGTTTGGCACTTGATACTGGCACATAGGTGGGGGGAGGAGAGGCACTTGATACTGGGGGGAGGAGAGAGGCACTTGATACTGGCACATGATGGGGGGCATCTATGGGGACACTTACTGGAACATTATTGGGGGGTATTATGGGGGGACACTAGGCCAGCAGCCTATCAGAGGGGCATCTACTGGGGCACTATATATGTGGCATTTTATACTGGTACATTATGGGGGGCACTAGCAGGAAGGGGGAGAGGAGCACTATGGGGGAATTTACTGGGGGCACTATATAGGGGTATTTTATACTGGGGCATTATGGGGGCACTATGGGGACATTAGCTCAACTGGGGGCATTACAAGGGGGTATTTTTGCACTGTCACATTATAAGGAGAATTATTTCTACTGGGGGGGCATTATGGTGGGCTTTATTACTCCCCCATGGTATGACCCCCTAGTAGCAGCACCAGCCTCTCTCTGCTCTGCTATCCCTCTGCCCCTTCTCCAAATCCTTATTATGAAATCTTTCTCATTAGGATAAAGCACAAGATCAGCTCCACCGAGCCCCCGGCCAAGTGTTGAAGTGGTGTCCGAGATACCCAAGGTCCAAGCCAAGTAACTGTAAGTTTTCATATAAAATATATTTATGTTATACACATATAGCCTACACTGTGCCCCACAATATACAGTATACCGCTACACTGTGCCAAAGGAGTGGGGTTTACGCAGGAGGAGGGAGGTGCGAAGCGCGGTGGGGAGGCCCTTACAAATATTTGCTGTGGGGCCCAGTCACTTCTAGTTACGCCCCTGCACTAGCGTCTATTTTTGTGATTCCAAACCCATTAAAGGGATTGTCCCACAAAAAATATTCTACAGCTTTCAAACCAGCACCTAGATCTGTATACGTTTGTCATTGCATGTAATTAAAAATGTATTATAGCTACTGAGATATTCAAATAAATCTATCTGTATAGCGCCACCTACTGTTTGCTATTTTTCTAATTTCTCTGCCCTGCTCACTGAAATGGAAGCACATGCTCCGTTCCATCCTTTACCTGCCACCAGCTGCAGTAGACGGGACATGATTTCTGAGAAAGGACACGTCCTCTGAGCTGCCATCCTGAAATAAATCTAGCAGAACAATTGGAGGAATGAATGGGGAGATGTCTGTATCCATCTGAGGTACAGGGCTGGTTCTAGCTTTGTTAGACAGAGGTTGTCATGTCCTAGTATATGTATGATTTTCATTTTTACATTAGTTATGGGATAACCAGGACTTTGCTTCATGTGGTGCAGGTTGTAGCCTGAAGCACCTACCACATTTCTAAGAACCTTGCACGTCTTGATTATTTGAAAAAACTGATGATATAGGTTTTGGGCTTCGAGAATAATTTCCTTTGGTCGGCCCTAGGAACCCTAGTCCGACACTGACCACACCCCTTTTCATTCATTTGACTGAGACAGGCAGGCAAACTCAACTCTGCTATATCTGACTCTGCTGTCCTGACAAGCTTAATTAGTGAATTTGCTTTCTTCGTGATGCTGTGCTTCACTCTTTAGTAGGGCTTATGTTCAAACTAATTTCACATAAATTATTCACCGCAATTAAAACATAACATTTAATAATATATTGTTAAAAAGGCCCAAAAATTTGTATAAAAACTGAGACAAAGGACACACGAAAATAGGTATAAATAGATGCGATCTATAACTGCCCTCAGAACAATACAAAATCCAGTAGGCAATTGGCAGGAGGGAGGATAGAGTGGAGAGACAGGGGTACTGGGACGCTGTCCCTATGTATCCCTAAGGACTCTCACTAATAGTGCTCCCTCTCTTATTTACCCTTACTGTCCCTCCATTAGGCAACAGTGACTGCCCAGTTTCGTCAAGTAAAAAGGAAACGGAAAGGGAAGATATGATAATCAAAAGCGACTTAACGGTCCCAAGTGCAAATCTGCTAAGTAGTCCCGACGCCTTTCATTGGCATCTGCCAAATCATCAGGGGACCAATTTACAGGTTATCAAAATTTGCTGTAAATGCCTATTCAAACTCTTGGGGAATAGTCACATCCAAAGTACTGTATATATCAAACATACATGTAAACTACTTAGCTCTCCAGTGGTGACCTATTGTGGTACAGCTGTAGTCATGCCAGCGGTCCTGCGTGTGGCAGCAGCTATAAACGACGTCCTGCAGTGGCAGCAACAATGGGAGTGTCCGGGCGGCTCTATTTAAACCCCTGCTCAAACACCCAAAGTCCGCCTCTTACCAACACGTGACCCGCCACAGAGCTGATCATCTGAGAGGAGGTGATTGGGACAAACAATTATTGCAGAGAGAATCTTGGTAGATCTTTGAACTTAAGACTGTTCACCCAAGGGGTTTGAATGAACAACAGTTTTTTTTTATTAATTTAACCCCTTTTTGTTAAGGTACATCGGATAATTATATGTATATTTTTAAATATCACATGCACTCGCCCACTTCTCTCCAGAGGGGGGGGGGGGGGGGTTAGAATGGAATGGTTAGCTCCATTCTCATTCTACATAATTACAGCTCTGCCAGGTTCGCTGCCACCTACTGGTGAATCAGGCATATTACATGTTATTTACAGTTGCAAACATTATTATTGTCATGCCCTGCTCAGATTATGTGCGGAGGTCTGCCATGTTAGAAGCACGTGTGTAGTTTTTTGTTTTTGTTTTGGAGTTGAGTTGTATCCGCCTCTCTTCAGGTGCTCTGGGTGGGGTCGTTTGTAGGAGTTTTAATCACGCCTCTTCCCAGTGTTCCGTGCAGGTTATAGCTTCAATCTTGCTCTGTGGAAGGAAGGAAGGAAGGATTTGCCATTTCTGCTCTGTGACAAGATAAGTTGGTTTTGGTTTTCTTTTGTGTGTTCTGTCTAGGCTGTTAGGGAGACGCCTGCCTCCTCCAGGTCCTGAGGAAGCAGGCTGTCTCTTTTCCCCTGTCACCATCTTAGGGATTTTAGGGTATCTTCAGCCTTAGGCACAGGGGCACGTTTATTCCCACCTTCAGGGTCTGAACGTGGGCACAGTAGTCTAGGGAGAGCTGGTAGGGATTTGTAAGGAGGTGACCTTTTATCCCCATCTTCTGGCCTAGACACTTTTTTGTGGTTTTCTGTGGTATCTTGTATTCTGTCCAGCGTGACATTATAACCCGCCAAAACCTAGACTGCCATTTCTCAGCAGCTTTGAGAGGGAGTCAATTGATTCGTTGGTTGATCGCATGCAGGAATTAACTTGGGAGGTAACTGACCTCCGCAATGCAGTTTCACTTTGTCAGAATTTTCTGCTTCATGGCTCTGCTGGTGGGAGTCAGTCCAGCCTTGAACCTAAGGTTGCTCTCCCTGATCGGTTTTCTGGGGGTGTGGATGATTTTATCCGCTTTAGAGAGTCATGCAAGCTGTATTTTCAGCTGCGTCCGTCTGGTGATGAGAGTCAGAGAGTAGGGATAATCATTTCCCTGCTTAAAGGGGACACGCAGTCCTGGGCCTTTTCTCTGCCGACCGGTTCTCTGGCCCTCCGGTCGGTGGATGAATTTTTTTAAGCCTTTGGATTAATTTATGATGATGCAGATTGGGTCTCGATGGCAGAATCTAAGTTGCGTACTTTATTACAAGGAGAACATTCTGCAGAGGTGTATTGTGTTGAGTTTAGGAGATGGGCTACGGAGTCTGGGTGGAAGGACCCTGCACTTCGTAGTCAGTTTTGTCAGGGGTTGTCTGAGAGATTAAAAGATGCCCTCGCTTTTCATGAGTACCCGGATACATTGGAGAATGCTATGTCTTTGGCTGTACGGTTAGATAGACGCATTAGAGAGAGGTGTAAGGTCCCCTCCACGCGAGGGATCCCTTCTGTGAGTGGTTTCGTCCCACAAGTTCCCCAGAGTATTATGACATATAATCTTGGGGTAGGGGAGGAACCCATGCAGCTAGGTCAGGTGTTGTTCTGTTCTAGTAATAGGAACTTTAGGAGATTGCATAAGCTATGTTATTACTGTGGAGAAAGTGGTCATTTTGTTTATGCTTGTCCTTTTGTTAAATCGCGTGTTGACGATAAAGAACCACAAAGAGGTTTACATAAAGAGAAAAAAAAAACATCCTTGACTCTTGGTAGTGTGAATGGGCTGCCGGAGCAAGCAAGTATGAAATCTCCCTGCAATACTCATTTACTCCTTCCAGCTATGGTGGCGCTAGACTCAAGAAAATTAAATTTTGAAGTATTCCTTGATTGTGGTGCTGGGGTAAACCTTATTGATTATCTTTTTCTTCAAAATCTGGGCCTAAGTACTTGCACCTTAGAAAGAGAGATTCCGGTGTTCGCAATCGATTCTTCCCCTCTCTCTCAAAGGAGTCTCACTCATATTGCTAATGGTATTCAGTTAAGGGTGGGTGATTCACATGTTGAGATCATTTCTTGTTTTGTCATGAAGGACTTGCCCGCTCCTATGGTCTTAGGGTTACCATGGTTGATAAAACATAACCCTACTATAGATTGGCAGGCAAGGCAGATCATTGGTTGGAGTGAATTTTGTTCGGACAATTGTCTTAGTGCCTCTCTCTCTGGGGTGTCTACTACGGTTTTACCCCAGTATCTCTCAGATTTTGCGGATGTATTTGCGGAGGGTAGGGCTCAGGAATTGCCTCCTCATCGTGAATATGATTGCCCGGTTAATCTCATCCTAGGGGCTAAGTTGCCAAAGTCTCGGCTATACAATCTTTCCCAACCCGAAAGAGAGGTCATGCGGAAGTATATTACCGAGAGTTTGTCAAAAGGTCATATTAGGCTATCTAAATCTCCGGTTGCAGTAGGGTTATTCTTTGTTAAGAAAAAGGATGGATCGCTTAGACCCTGTTTGGATTTCCGGGAATTGAATCGCATTACGGTCCGTGATCCGTATCCCCTTCCTTTGATCTCTGACCTTTTTGATCAGATTGTTGGAGCCAAGGTGTTCTCCAAGTTAGATTTAAGAGGTGCCTACAATCTGATCAGAATCAAGGAGGGGGATGAGTGGAAAATGGCCTTCAACACACACGGGTCATTTTGAGAATCTGGTTATGCCTTTTGGGTTAACTAACGCACCAGCAGTGTTTCAGCGATTTGTCAATGACATTTTCCACCATTTTGTGGGAAGGTTCGTTGTAATTTACTTGGATGACATTCTAATTTACTCTCCTGATCTGAAGACTCATCAGGATCACGTGAGACAGGTTTTGTCGATCATTCGGGAGAATAAATTGTATGCCAAATTGGAGAAATGTGTGTTTACTGTTCAGGAGCTTCCGTTTCTGGGTTACTTGCTTTCTGACTCTGGTTTTCGTATGAACCCAGAAAAGGTCCGGGCGATTCTAGAAGTTAGTGACAAGATAAGTTGGTTTTGGTTTTCTTTTGTGTGTTCTGTCTAGGCTGTTAGGGAGACGCCTGCCTCCTCCAGGTTCTGAGGAAGCAGGCTGTCTCTTTTCCCCTGTCACCATCTGAGGGATTTTAGGGTATCTTCAGCCTTAGGCACGGGGGCACGTTTATTCCCACCTTCAGGGTCTGAACGTGGGCACAGTAGCCTAGGGAGAGCTGGTAGGAATTTATAAGGAGGTGACCTTTTATCCCCAGCTTCTGGCCTAGACACTTGTTTGTGGTTTTCTGTGGTATCTTGTATCCTGTCCAGCCTGACAATTATAGATGCACATTATGGAGAGGACCTGGAACATAATGCATAGATGACTTTACGTTAGACCATTAAGGACAGTAGCAGGGTATAGGAGTGGCAACACCACTTGGGGGTGTTACACATGTCCGCCAGACAAATTCTGCTTGTTCATGAGGCTCAGTCTTCACTGACTAAACTTATTTCTTTGACTTTGGCATATGATTGCAGATTCTCTCATCAAAGGAAAATGCAGCAATCAACTACGGGGCGATTGTGTCATGCCAATCTACCTCTCATCCATAATCACAGGTTAGATACGTATAGAGAGAAATCAGGAACGCAGTGCAGTGCTTATTTCATGGTGATGAATACAGTACATCCAGCATACATTAACTAAAAGCCTATTCCCACCTGCTGGAACAGACATTTCCATCATCTTCACATCCATTATGACAAATGCATGAGATTCTTTTCTCTATCACCTCTACTGCAAAAATTAACAGGAAACTATAAATTATAACTTAATCACTGCATCAGCATGGGAATGGATATTTCTCTTAATTGACCTTCACTAAGAAATGCCAAGACATTAGAAGAATGAAAAGCTTATGTTCAAGTATTGACTCCACTGCAGAACAGTTGTGTTATCGCAGGCAGAAAATCACAAGCAGCCACAAAGTTCCCCAGAGTAAAGGACAGCTTAAAGGGACACTGACAGGCCCAAAAAGCATATTTAGGTATATATATGACAGTACAGGTCTTATAAAGTGTATTAGAATCATCTAAGTATCCCCCCTGTCCACCTTATAAATACAGTAAAATGAAGTTTTATAACCTGCTTGAATCGTGTTCAATCTGGCCAAGGGGCGGCGTTTCATCTCAACTTGCGCCCAGCCAGCCTCGCCACAACTGCCGTTTGAAGTGCCGCCCAGCTCATCAATATCCACTTCGCTGGGCGGCTACTAGTGTCCCCGGCCATCTTCAGCGCATGCGCCCGACACCCTCACTGGCCAGGATCTCATCGCGCCTGCGCACAGTCTGATTCTCAGAGGCCGATGCAGCCTCTGCTTTATGCGCATGCGCCGGGCACAGTTCAGAGCAGCGCTTCAGAGTAGCCTCCCAGCGAAGTGAATATTGATGAGCTGGGCGGCGCTTTAAACGGCAGTTGTGGCGAGGCTGGCTGGGCGCAAGTTGAGATGAAACGCCGCCCCTTGGGCAGATTGAACACGATTCAAGCAGGTTATAAAACTTCATTTTACTGTATTTATAAGGTGGATAGGGGGGATACTTAGATGATTCTAATACACTTTATAAGACCTGTACTGTCATATATATACCTAAATATGCTTTTTGGGCCTGTCAGTGTCCCATTAAAGGGGTTTTCCAGGAGTTAAATATTCATGGACTATCCTCAGGACAGGCCATCAATATCTGATTGGTGGAGGTTCAGCTTCCGGCATACCTGCCGATCGGAGGTTGTGGTGCTCCAGTGAGCACTGCGTTCTATTCACAGCATACCAAGCACAGTGCCGTACATTGTATAGCTGCTGTGCTTGGTATTCCAGCCCAGACCCATTCACTTGAATGAGACTAAGCTGCAAGGCGGTGTCACGCTTTTCTGCACCTCGTTTGCCTCCTAAAAATGGGCAGGAAACTTTGCATACACTTCAGCCACTCATACACCGCAAAGCACAACCTCCTTGAGCTTCAGTGGCAGAACGGCATCCCCCAACATAGGATGATATGCAATGTTTCCACCCGTTGGAATTCCACCCTCCATATGTTGGACCAACTATATGAACAGAGAAAGGCCATAAACGATTTCTTGATGATCCAAGCGGACAGGAGAACTCCCCTGTGTAACTTCAATGTCAGCCAGTGGCAGCTCATGCATGACACCTTGCATTTGCTCAGGTCCTTTGAGGAGGCCATGTTATTTTTCAGTCGCCAGGACTACAGGATGAACAACGTCATTCCACTGCTTTATGTCCTGGAACATATGCTGGTAAATCTGGCTGGTGAGGGGACTGGAGACGTGGCGCCTAGATCTCACCTCCACATGAGCCCTGTGGGGGCTAAACTGGAGGAGGACAACATTGGAGCACAAGCAAATTTGTAGCGAAATGGGAGGTTTTTCTACACAAGTGATAGGAGAGGAGGAGCATGAGCATCCAGAGTAGCTAAAGGGTGATGAGGAGGATGAGGCAGAGGACCCAGACACACCGTGCAAGTATGTAGTGGAGATGAAGGCAGGGAGTCCCTCTGAGTCACTTGCACAAATGGCCCGATGCATGCTCACCTGCTTGCGTAGTGATAGCCGCATTGTCAGCAATTGGCAAAGGGATGACTTCTGGCTCTCCACCTTGTTGGACACTCGCTACTGGTCCAAAATGGGGGCCTTTTTTACACCCAGTGAGGGAGGACAAACTGAACTACTATAGAGAAATCCTATGTAGTCAGTTGGCTGCTGCCTATCTGCACCATCGTCCATCCTCTCACAGGTCTGACCGGGGGGCTCTCTGTGCTCACGTTCCTCTGCCATGGCTGCTGTGCAGTTCCAGCTCCATCAGCAGCAACTTGAGTCTACAGTAGAGTTGCTGATGAGCATCTTTCTTCACCCGCCTAATGAAGAAACTACTAACCAGCAGCAGCAGCTAGACCTGAAGCAGGACCTGAATCAGCAGGTAGTGGCATACTTGGACAGCACTCTGCCACCCCACATTGAAGATCCGCTGGACTACTGGGCAGCAAAACTGGATTTGCGGCCGCAACTAGCAGAGTTTGTGTAATGCCCCTGAGTGGCATTACCACTCCTACGCCCTGCTTCCATCTGTGAATGCTAATATAATGTTATCTTATGCATTTATTTCCAGGTCCTTAAACACTGTGCATTTTTAATAATGTTATGTAATTGTTCATGTAATGTGCCCGGCAACTATGGCAGAGCTACACTTAGAGAAAATGGAACTCACCATTCCATTCTCCCCTCCTTTCTTGGTCAGAAGTGGGCCAGTCCTGTTTGCTACCAGAAGGAGGTAGGGAGTTCTGATGTGTTCTGGTTGAGACTCCATGTTGGAGCTGCCAGGATTCTAACCTATTCCTTAGATTAAGCTAGAGTCAGACTACAGAGAGAGAAGTTGCAGCCTAAACCAAAAAGCAAAGATTCCATCTGAGCCTGTCAGCACAGCAGAGCCAGAGAGCAACAGTTTTAGCAGAATTGAGTTTGTTTGCATGCCAAAGTTAAGGCCAAAGCCTGCTGGAACCAAGAAAAAGTCTGTAAACCGTTTAGAGAAACTTTTAAGTAAAGCTGCCATTGAACTACATCACAAGGTCTGGACTCAAATATTTCTTCAAATCCCTCAATTATTCACCCTATTTGTTTGCATCAGAGCCAATTCCTGGGGTTCCAGCGTATCCAGGTAGGAGCACTGTGACATTATAGGCCACCCTATATCACTCGGCCATTCCTACACCTGGGTACCAACACCATTTCTTAAAGGGACTCCATCCCGTTGTTGCTTAATTGCAACTGGCGTCACGAAACACTGATCTCATATAAAAGGGACCCCTTGCAGACCACTGTTGTTGCATTTGCCCTGGAAAAGTTGTCCTGCCCAGCCCGTAGTGTGGCATCAGAGCAGGTGTTTAGTGCGGCGGGGGCCATAGTTACCCCAAGAAGAATTTGCCTGTCCACCTAAAATGTGGAGAGACTGACCTTTGTCAAGATGAATCAGGTGTGGATCAGCCAGGATTTCCACCCACCAATGCCTTATGCATCAGACTAGATAATCCATTGTGCCACACCAACACTTTGACAAAAGAGACTGGTTTCTTCTGGCTACCTGCCTCAGCTACTATTCTGATGCTACCACCCACCTGATGCCACACATCTGAAGCCAAGTGCTCCTTATTTTACCCACAATCTTCAGCTGGTACAGGTATTGACACCAACCTCCCCACTCTGTCACCAGGTCACTCTGTGGTCTCCTGATGCTGCTGCCACATCCACACTGTCATTTTGCCACCCTGTGGCCTCCTCCTGATGCTGCTGCCGCTACCTGCACACTCTATCATTGGGCCACTCTGTGGTCTCCTCATGCTGCTTCCACTTCACCACTATGTCATAGGGCCACTCTGTGGACTTCTTATGCTGTTCCCACCCTCCCCACTTCATGACTGGGCCACAATTTTCGCTTTCAGCCTGGCTGACATAATTTATTTGACCCTTCTTCTGATCTGTCAGAAGGAAGAAAAAAATGAGATGCACAACGGATCCTGTCTATGTAATAGCTTTAAGGCCTGCATGACATGGTCTCTATTTTGCATCAGAATTGGCTTATGATTTGGTAGCCAAAAGCAGGAGTGGGTACAAAACACAGAAAACATGCAAATATTCCATTCACCTTTCATCTCTGTTTTGGATCCACTCCTGTGTTTTTTGGGCTTTAGCAATACTGATGGATTACTGACCAAATGCTGACCGAGTGAAGGCGTAGGCTCCACAGACAGGATCCGTTTTTTGGGGGTTATTGTTCTGACGGATCAGAGGAAGGGCAAAATAATCAGTGATGTCAACACAAACTTACTTCTGACACCCACTCCACTCGTTTAACAGAACAGGTTCAGAAGAAATCTATGTGGAATCAGTGAATTGGTGTAAAAGGAGTGCGTTCTTTCACGCCATAGTAGGATCTTGGGCCTCTGCATGGTTATTTATACTTGGCGCTAACATTGACCTGTAAATTTGAGTTCACACAAGTTATTTGGCCAGTTTTGGCCCCATAACTTCCCAAATAAGTGAAGTGTGCAGTGTTTCTAAGAATGACACCTGTCATCTACATGTCATACTGACTCACAGTATTGTTTCACTACCACAGCAGACTCCTTATGCGTGTTACTGCAAGGCACAGTGTTCTACACCACTATAAAGGCTTTCTGCAGCCAGGAAATAGCCTTTTTTTTTATGTGATTCACCACGAAAAAAATTCGGCGAACAGGCCAAATCGAATTTTTTTGAAATTCGCTCATCTCTAGTAATGTCCCTTCAATTTTCTCCTTCACTGAGTAGAGAGAGATATAGATATATATTTCTAGGAATGTATAAACAGGGAAGGTGTCACGGCATATTGGTGTTTGACCGTGACGCGGTTGCCGTGCAGACTCGCTTGTGGCAACCTGTAGTTTGTGGTTTGCACGTGCACTTCCCCTTTAAGTTGTGTCTCCCTGCTGTGTGGTGTGCGTGGGGTTAATATCCTTACTTGGTTAGATCGGGGTGTGGTCTCTTCTAGCTATTTAGCCTTTGCTTTTAGCTTGGAGGTGAGTTGTGCTCTGGAAGCTATGCTCCATTCTGTGGCTATTCCATCTGCCCAGTCATTGAGGCCCACCTTGTTGGACATCGAGGTCTCTTAGCAATGTCATTACTTTGTCTCCCTTGTATCCTCTATGTACCCAACCTCACTTGTTGTGTGTTTGGTGTGGGTTTATAGTCACGGTTTGTTGTACGTCTTGTTTGTTGTTACATATCTGGGATGTTGTTGGTGTTTGTCCCTGCATGAGTGCAAGACGTTTCCCTGTGTGTGTTTTCCCTCCAGAAGGGGGTTGGTTTCCCGGAAGGGGTGAATCATTTTCCTAGTTGGTGCAGTTGCTGGAGTCCTGGTTCCTGTGTGTTAGTACGGACTGCATCCGGAAGTTGTTTGGATGGCAGCGCATCTGTTTGGGTTTCAGGTTACTTCAGCTGTGTTCTTCTTTGGTGTCTTCTTGCAGCTGCAGCAGGTAAGTGACCAGATTTACTGTTGTGGTTGGTTCAGTTGTCTCTGGCCACTGGTTACTTACCTGTCATTTCCTTGGTGTCGTGGATGAACCAGTTGGTCTCTTGTCCCTTTCTCCTTACCTCAGGGTAATTCAGGTATTTTAGGGTTCTGAGGCTCCTGCGTATGGGCCCTCCTACCATCAGGGTCGGCTCATACAGATAGGAGATTAGGGCCAGATTTAGGGATGCTTTAGGAGGTGACCTGTTCCCTTATCCTTGTGTTCAGGCCTAGTTGCTACCTTATAACTATGACATTGTACGGTGGGGGGGGGGGGGGGGTTTCCCCACTCCCCACCGTGACAGAAGGTGTCTGGGTCTCTTCACTAAAGAGCAAAGTTTTAAAAGTTCGCCAAGAAATTTGATTGGTTCCAAATTAAGTTGTCACAAATCGCTGTAAATCAAGTATACCTAGGCCACTCTGCTTTAGGGTATGGCCACATGGAGCGGCTATGCTGCGGGCGGGTTGCTGCTATGCTGTGGTGAAGAATGGTGCAGCCTATTAGCCCTAACTGCCCTTCATTTAATGATGATGACCACACTGTATAGTCCTTCTTCGTTGTTAATAACTGTGTGGCACCTTTAAACAGGGGCTGTTACTGGTATTGGGTTTGGCTGGTTAGGTGGGGGCACTATTTGCATATTATTGCTGTTCTTGTCTGCAATCTCCTGCAGGTTTTTTGACAGTAAACAAAGAATATTAATTAGCTCGGGCATATCCACTTCTCCAACCCCAGTGCTCTCCTGCCCTACAGGTGGGAGCACTTCTGCCATCTGCTTTTCCTCCTTTTCCACATCATCTAATATAGATGAGGATATGTCAGCAGGAACATCCAGCTCCTCCTCTCTGCATCTTGCTGACTTTTCTAGGACATGGAGACTTTGAAGGATGATTAGGAAGAAGTAAAGCCAACAAAAGATGAGGATGGTCATCATTAAGACCTGGTCCCCTAAGGGGTGCAGACTGGATGGTATTGGCTGACATGCTGGCAGTGGAATAATGAAGGCTTCCATCTTACTGGTATTGAATTCTTCTATGATTCGTTTTCAGCAACACTGTCCTTAGAGCATGAGCGCTTGTCACATATCTCCCTATGCTCAGCTCACAGGACAATGGCGGAGACCACGCAGGATGAGGGTTGGAGGGTTTTGTAGGGCTGTGACATCACAGGGGCTGGCTGCATGGCATTATGGGTGATCTAGTGTTCCTGGGCTTGTCTCCTCTACAGTGTCGGACTGGGGTACCTAGGGCCCACCAGTAAAATTCATTTTGGGGGCCCACTGTAACGCTACATGCATATACTACCTTCCCACACTATCCAGTTTTTTATATGGACATAGGCAATGTACTGTATAGCATCTCAACCAGCCTATCTATATGTCAGTCTACTGTGCCATGTGCCACTTGAGGAGGGGGTGGGGGACTAGGGGCCCACCTTGCTCAGGAGCCCATCGGGGGATTCACCTGTTCCTATCTGGCCTAGTCCGAGCCTGCTCCTCTACACTTAATTTAACTTTCTAACACATGCAGCCGCTATTTTAGGAAAACTGTTTCGTTACCACGAAGCACAAGGAAATGCAGATTCATTTAAAATCAAAGTTTTCCTAAACTTCGTAACAAATTCCGCTTCGGATGCTTCGCTCAACACTACCCTTCACTATGAGATCACTACACTGGCACTGAGGGGAGGAGAAGGGAGCAGGGAAACTACAGAACATGTTAGTCCTTCTCTGAATGCAGCAGAAGGTGGACCAGAAGGATGAACAGCAGGGGGCGCTTCCAGAGGGAAAAAAAAAACAAGCAATATTTTTATTGCATGCATATTGCTATAATACCTTTGATGGGATAACCCCTTCAACATATTCAGTTCGGGAATGCATCTAAACATTAACTTCTTGTCAAGGATAAAAACTACACTAAATATTTGTGACAAATTAACTGTAAAAAGAAACAGGAATATTTTTTTCGCTGCAATATCTTGCCAAAACTGTGCATTCATTCCCCTGAAATGACAGATGCTGGATTGCGTTTGGTGTACCCGCATGGAGTTAATAATAATGTAGTTATCTTCCGCGGAATTGGCTGTTCACAGAGTTTACCCATTTACAAGAACAATGAATGTGCGGAGAACGCTGTTTTCTTGGGAGAAGAATAAGCTACATAATGACACAAAGCTGTACGGCAGGTAGTTGGAAACTCATTTATAAAGATATAATTCAATGCCGTTCCTCCAGAGTGACTGGTATTAGGCAGTGTTTACAGGGATCTTGGCCAGAATAAATAATCTGCCAAGGTTTTGGCCGCAGTTTCCTATTATAGCATATATTCCATTAATGTTCCCAATGAATTCATAAAGATGATGTATATGTGAGCAAGTAATACACTAAAGTGCTGGCGTGACACGGACCTCTCTCTGCTCTGTCTACTGCTCTAGGATAATTTGTCCTGAAGGAAACTCGCCCTCCATTCATTAGCTCTAAATGTTTGTTATTCCGGATCCAGACCTTCTTTCTTTTTGCACTGGAGAAACATGAATTGCCCTTGTTCCCCCTCTTAGGCACCAGGTACTAAAAGCCATTGTCAAAACCCATGTTTATAGATGGATGGAGGGGAAGATAGCGACTTCTGCCTTCTGGGCCATAGAGAAATTCTAGTGTCTGCATTCATAGGAATCAGTATGGATACTCACCACCACAGTGAGAAAATGCAATTATTGTGAAGGTAGCACCGTAATCAAAAAATAAAATGGCTCCTCCAGTGTTGGGAAAAAAAATATTTCGCAGTTATTAAGTCAAGTTCCATACCTGCAAATCTAAGCCTATATGATGATACCAGGGGTGTTCACAAATCTAACAGGGTCCCATAGCAAAATGCAGGAATAAAAAGAAGCCACCCTTGGCCACAGCCTCTTCATCTGAGTTCTGTCTTAAACAGGTGCTTCAAAATGGCGCTCATTTTCAACAGGATTTTCTCAATAGGGTGTACATAAATGTCATAGAGCCCCATGGCAAAATTTAGTATGGGCTCCCTGCCCAATGCAATTTCCCAATACACGTGAATCACTTCCAGGCAATGCAATGCTCCAGATTTCTCATGAATTTACTTTTTTTTTTATTCAGTAGAAGAAATTTTTTGTAAGAAGTCACTCATGGCCTCACACACATCTTATCCTACCTCTATGTGGAACAGGTGCTTCAAAAATAATGCATTCATTTAGAACAGCATATTTCTTAGTGTATTTACACCAGAAACTGGCATAAATACACTGACCAATCTCCGCCATACAGCTGTAAATCACTGCTTCCCTTTACATAGAACATTAAAAAGATGGCTGCTTGTAGCCACCACTAGGGGGACCTCAGTGCATAGGAATTTATACAGTTAGTTAAATAATCTCTATGACTTAGCTCGCTCCCCCCCCCCAATGACAGCTGGTTCTTCTACAGGCCCGTCCTCCCTCAGGCCCATAGCAGTTGTGTGGTCTGCCTCCATGGATGACACTCAAGAAGGCATACTGATCCACATTTACTAATGTGATTGTGTCAAGACCGTGTCTCAAAAGTGCACAATTTGCTGCACCCAGCATGGACTATGATATAACATTTTACACAAACTGTGCCAAAATCCTAGCAAAAAATTCTGTCACAAAGTAATTTAACCAATAGTTGGTATAGTGGAAGAGAAAAGTCTCTGCACCACATTTATCATCCAACCTGAGTCACTGTGATGAATTTGGTGCAGGTCTAGACCACCTATCTAAGTTTATGCCATCTATAGGATTAATAAATCAAAGTTATTGGGTGTCTCACTGTGTTATGGTATGAATTGTCTGAATAAGTTATGAGTATGCCATATGGCATACTGAGTAAAATTCTGCAATTTTTTCTCTCTCACAGGTTCATGCAGAATATGAGTAAAAACGTCTGTGTAACTCCATAGTTATGTGAATGTAGAGATAACCCAGCACTTTATATACGGTCGGTACAATGAGTAGGGTCCCATGCTTTAAAAGCATATAGAAAAAAAACATACACTTTCATGGTTAATTGATTGTAGAAATATCTGTTTCTATATAGGTGCTAGTGATCCGATTTCTCACGCACTGAGAACGTGAGTTTTATTTTCTTTTCTATACCCTCATATAAAATCACAGAGGCACAGTATGGGCCTATACATTTTTATAGGTGCTCTATTAAAAATCTGTTGCAAAATAAATTGTCAAATATTAATATTAATATGAATAAATTCCTATTACTGGGGAATAATCCATCTCCTAGAGAGAAGGTTATGCGCAGATCTGCTCAGTCTAACAAGAAGAAAGCTAATTTTATCCAGCGACTCTATAGAATTAGTGAGTTTAATCCCCAGATAATTGGTACGAGATGGTGTACTACTTAAAATCAAAATTACGTTTCAATAATTTAATCGTGGCCTCAGGCAAGGTCACATTCACCATTTCTAATTTCTTAATTTCTGAATGTAAATCTGAGATGGTCTCTAATGCCCTAATCTGGTTTCAAAGACTTCAGAAGGCAATAATGACCAGCAGAAAATAAAAATTGTAAAATAATAGTGGCACATGATAAAAGATTATTGAATCCAAACTCATGTCCGATTGGCATCCAGCTGTTCGAGGCAACATCAAATTTCCAATTAGGTCTTCAGTGCTTTAAACAACCTTTTACACCTTAAAGCTACTAGGATGTAGCTTTAGGGCTCATGCACACATCCAAGTACCTCTTCAGTGTACTATCTGCTATTTAACAGCTAGCATACTGACCCATTCAGTTCTATTGCGTACAAATTTTATTTTATTTTTTGTGGATCCATGTACCCACCTGCAAGACTCAGGACAAATCCTATCCCTGTAAGTTTTTGGGGATCAATCTTACCCATTCAAGTCTACTGGTCCATTATATTACAAACCCAATCTGTGTTTTTGTGAATCATTTGTTTGATGTCTTATAAGTGGATAAGAAGTTGTGCAGGATCCTTGATTGTATGTGGCAATGATTTAAAATGTCCGAAAGCAACCTGTCATAGAATATGAATAGGATTGATCACTTTTATTTGCAGAGCTGCCAAGGGGAATGAGGGAACAGGACCTCACTACCCACTGTGCATTGGTACTTCACACATTGGTGAGTGTTCCTGTCAGGCTACTCAGCCATGATGGCATATTGTAGGCAGGATTACATCATGACCATCCATTGTAGAACAGTGCAGTGCGCAAGATCCTGAAGTGGAGGCAGCTCTTCAAGGGGAGGCAATCAGTCCTGCTCACATCAGGTACCACTTTGAACAAGGCCACTCTGGCTCCCTGGTTGGTCAGCTTTCTCTGTCACGTTGGCTGTAGGCTCATGCATATGAACATTCTCATGGAAGATACTTACCTTCTATGTATGGTTGGCTTAACAATTATCTAACTGCTGTCTAATAATACATACTATAAGATGCACACATACTTACATGGCAACCAGTGATGAGCAAAAATATTGGAAATTAATTTAATTTGACACAAATTTTCCAAAAATTCAGGTAAAAGCTGAATTTTTGGCGATACGATTTGGGTAAATTTCTCAAAATGGCTTTTTCTATTTTTCTGATCAAAAGACAAGGAAAATGAAGAAGGAGGATAGCATTAGCCTCAAGCAGTGTGTGCATATACAGCAACATTTGCGTACTATTGAAATAAAAAATTTAAATGATCCTACAGTGCAGAATGTTATTAAATAGACTGTTTGTTACCCTAATCGAATCTTATGACTAGAGATAAGCCAATTTTTTAAAAATTCGATTCAGTCGGTTCGCTGAATTAAAAAAAAAAAATTTGGTTCGATCCGAATTTATTCTCGGTGAATCGCGTTAAAAAAACGTCTATTTCCTGGCTGCAGAGAGTCTTTATAGTGGTGCAGAACACTGTGCCTTGCAGTAACACGCATTGTCTGCTGTGGTAGTAAAACAATACTGTGAGTTAGTATGACATGCGGATGACAGGCGTTGCTCTTAGAATCACTGCACACTTCACTTATTTGGACAGTTCACGGGGGCCAAAATTGACCAAATAACTCAAGTATTAACTGAGCCTTACAGGTCAATGTTAGCGCCACGAAGAAGCGTACTCCTTTTACACCGTATTCAGGTGATTCCACATAGATTTTATCAGAACCTGTTCTATTAAATGCTTATACAAGTAAAGCCCCCTGACAGAGTGGAGTGGGTGTCAGTAGTAAGTTTGTGTTGACGTCACAGATTTTTTTGCCCTTCCTCTGATCCGTCAGAACAATAACCCCCAAAAAACAGATCCTGTCTGTTTAGCATCCGCCTTCACTCGATCAGCATTTGGTCAGTAATCCATCAGTATTGCTAATACCAAAAAAAAACAGGAGTGGATCCAAAACAGAGATGACACGTGAATGAAATATTTGCATGTCTTCTGTGTTTTGTACCCACTAATGCTTTTGGCTACCAAATCATAAGACAATTCTGATGGGACCATTCAGATATTACAGCTGCTACACAGACAGGATCCGTTGTGCATCTCATTTTTCCTTCCTTATGACAGATCAGAAGAAGGGTCAAATAAATGATGATGTCAGCCAGGCCGAAAGGCAAAATAGTGGCCCAGTCATGAGGTGGGGAGGGTGGGAACAGCATGAGAAGTCTACAGAGTGGCCCAATGACAGAATCTGGAGGTGGCAGCAGCATCAGGAGGAGACCACAGAGTGGCACAATGACAGTGTGGAGGGGGCTGCAGCATCAGGAGGCCACAGAGAGGCACAATAACAGTGTGGAGGTGGCAGCAGCAGCATCAAAAGGAGGCCACAGAGAGGCACAATGACAGTGTGAAGGTGGCGGCAGCAACAGCATCAGGAGGAGGCCACAGAGCGGCATATTGACAGTGTGGAGGTGGCAGCAGCAGCATCAGTAGACTACAGAGTGGCAAGTTGACATAGTGTGGAGGTCACAGCAGCATCAGGAGACCACAGAGTGGCAAGGTGACATAGTGTGGAGGTCGCAGCAGCATCAGGAGACCACAGAGTGACCCAGTGACAGAGTGGGGAGGTGGGTGGCAATAAGAGTACCAGCTAAAGATGGTGGGTGAAAGAAGGAGCACTTGGCATCAGATGTGTGGCATCAGGTGGGTGGCAGCATCAAAATAGTAGATGAGGCAGGTAGCCAGAAGAAACCGGTCTCTTTTGTCAAAGTGTTGTGGCACCATGGATGATCTATACTGATGCATCAGGCATTGATGCATCCATCTCCACTGCATACTGCCACGGTGTGTCTGGGTCCTCTGCCTTGTCTTCCTCATTGCCTTGTAGCCCCTCTGGCTGCTCCTGTTCCTCCTCTCCTGTCACCTGTGTGTAGAAACCACCCATTTCGCTACACATTGCTTGTGCTTGAATGTCCTCCTCCTCCAGTTCAGCCCCCACAGGGCTCATGTGACCGTGAGATCTAGGCACCAAGTCTCCAGTCCCCTCAACAGCCAGATTTACCAGCATCTGTTCCAGGACATAAAGCAGTGAAATGAAGTTGTTCATCCCGTAGTCCTGGCGACTGACAAATAACGTGGCCTCCTCAAAAGGCCTGAGCAAACGGCAGGTGTCACGTATGAGCTGCCACTGACTGACAACGAAGTTGCACAGGGGAGTACTCCTGTCTAGAGATTGCCTTGCGGTTCGCCTGGCGGTCATTTTGCGGCGAACTTTGCGAGTTCGCAATTCACCGAAAATGCGAACATATGGCGATGTTCGCATGCGCCATATTCTTTTGCATTGCGTTTAACTTTGACCCATGACACATCCATCAGGTGGGACACGACAGCCAATTGAGACGTTTCAGCACATGGACACACCCCCACCCTATAACAGAACCCGATCTGGCAGCCATTTTACATTCTGTGTTTTGCCAGTGTAGGGAGAGGTTGCTTTGTGGAGCAGGGACAGACTGTTAGGGACACCAAACGCTAGCTAATAGGGTCACAAAAGTCCTTTTAAGGACTGGTTTAGGTGTGATATCAATAGGTGTGATATACTGAGGGGTGTGATATACTTATAATATACTTTCTAACATAGAAAGTATATTATAGTGCATTTGTATTGTTCAGCACTTGTGTGTGGTTCTGCTGCGATATCGCAGCTATATAGAGGGATTGAGGGGTGTGATATACCTATAATATACTTTCTAACATAGAAACTATATGTTGCATTTGTATTGTGCAGCAGTTGTGTGCGGTTCTGCTGCGATACCGCAGGTACAGTGAGGAACAGTATTTGAACACCCTGCGATTTTGCAAGATCTCCCACTTAGAAATCATGGAGGAGTCTGAAATTCCCATTGTAGATGTGAGAGACAGAATAAATAAAAAAAAATCAGGAAATCACATTGTATGATTTTTAAAGAATGTATTTGTCTTGCACTGCTGAACATAAGTATTTGAACACCTGAGAAACAGCAAGAATTCTGGCTTTCAAAGACCTGTTACTGTGCCTTTAAAAAGTCAATCTCTAATCCACTCATTAATCTAACTTAGTAGCACCTGTCTGAGCTCTTTAAATACACCTGTCCACCCCACAGTCAGTCTGACACCAACTACTACCATGGGCAAGACCAAAGAGATGTCAATAGGCACCAGAGACAAAATTGTGGACCTCCACAAGGCTGGAAAGGGCTACAAGGCAATTGCCAAGCAGCTTGGTGAAAATAGATAAGCTGTTGGAAAAATTGTTAGAAAATGGAAGTGTCACGGATGATGTTTCAGATAGCTGGAACTTATTAATAAACGTCCGACTGGCTTGATCCCAAACTAAGGAGCATATAGGTGAACTCTATAAAACCCTAAGAGCTTTCCCTGACTTCTATGCCCATGCAAGGGTCTCAATGGTAGACGATTGCATGCCCACGTACCTAAGACTGTGTGACACCTGAAAACCCTATAATAGTGAGGGGACACGACCACCGGCTCCCTGCACTTAATACGGACGGAGTCAGGGTCACCTAGAATCAATCCATCAAGGAAACACAATACATGAAAAGATTTATCTGAGCAAACAGCAGCAGCCTTCAGCAGTGAACACTTCATCCAGGAAGTAGTATAAACCGCAAAGTGAGGCAGTATGGGAGGGAATATAAAGGGAGACGATTAGTCTAAATAGGTGACACCTGGGAGAAGGAAAGGAGATGACAAAGTGAAACCAAAACAAAGAACGTCATGCAAGAGGTAGAGAAGGACGTCTGCCAGACCTTCTCAGAGAACTGGCAGTGACAGTACCCCTCCCTCTATGGGTGGACTCGGGACACTCAGAGCCCACCTTCTCAGGATGAGACCTATGGAAAGCCCTGATGAGACGAGTGGCCTTAATGTCCGCCACTGGGACCCACATCCTCTCCTCAGGACCATAACCCTCCCAATGAACGAGGTACTGGAGAGAACCGCGGATAATGCGAGAATCCACAATCCTAGAGACCTGAAATTCAAGATTACCATCAACAACAATCGGAGGAGGAAGCAAAGAAGAGGGTACAGTGGGTTGGACATAAGTTTTAATAGGGACCTGTGAAAAACATTATGGATCTTCCAAGTCTGAGGAAGATCAAGACGGAAGGCAACGGGATTGATAACGGACAAGATCTTGTAAGGCCCAATAAACTTGGGACCCAACTTCCAGGAAGGAACCTTCAGTTTGATATTCTTTGTAGACAACCACACCAGATCACCCACATTCAGGTCCGGACCAGGCACATGTCTCTTATCCGCCACACGCTTATATCTCTCACTCATCCTCTTCAGATTACCCTGAATCTTTTGCCAAATAAATGACAAAGACGAGGAAAATCTCTCCTCATCAGGTAAACCAGAAGACCCCTCTCCAGAGAATGTCCCAAACTGCGGAGGAAACCCATATGAACCAAAAAATGTTGACTTATCAGAGGACTCCTGGCGACGGTTATTTAAAGCAAACTCAGCAAGGGACAAAAAAGAATACAAATCCTCCTGATTCTCCACCACAAAACAGCACAGATATGTCTCCAGATTCTGAATGACGTGTTCAGTCTGACCATTCGACTGCGGGTGAAAAGCAGAAGAGAACGACAACCGAATCCCCAAGCGAGAACAGAAGGCCTTCCAGAATATGGAAACAAATTGCGTGCCCCTATCAGAAACGATGTCTGAAGGAATGCAATTTAACAATGTGATCAACAAACGCTTGCGCCAACGTCTTAGCATTGGGTAACCCAGGAAAGGGAATGAAATGCGCCATTTTGCTAAAACGGTCCACTACCACCAGAATCACAGTCTGGAACGAGGCAGGTCCGTAATGAAGTCCATGGACAGATGCGTCCAAGGACGTGAAGGAATGGGTAATGGGAGGAGAAAACCTGTAGGCCGTGAATGAGGGACCTTGGCACGAGCGCAGGTCTCGCAGGCTGCCACAAAACCCTCAACTGTCTTACGAAGAGCCGGCCACCAGAATCTCCGAGCAATGAGATCCACTGTGGCTCTACTCCCCGGGTGCCCAGCAAGGACAGTATCGTGGTGCTCCTTAAAAACCTTGTGTCGTAAAGCGAGAGGCACAAACAACCTCCCAGGAGGACAAAGATCAGGAGCCTCTGCCTGGACTGCCTGAACCTCTGCCTCCAAATCAGGATAATGAGCAGAGACGACCACCCCTTCAGCCAAAACGGGTCTTCAAAGTTCCTCCTGGAAAACAACGTGACAGGGCATCCGCCTTCACATTTTTAACCCCAGGGTGGAACGTGACAACAAAATTAAACCTAGAAAAGAACAAAGACCATCTGGCCTGTCTCGGGTTCAGACGCTTGGCTGATTCCAAGTAGGCCAGATTCTTATGGTCGGTAAACATGGTAATAGGGTGTCTGGCTCCCTCTAACCAATGGCGCCATTCCTCAAAAGCTAATTTGATGGCCAACAACTCCCTATCTCCCACATCGTAATTTCTCTCTGCAGAGGAGAGTTTCCTTGAGAAAAAGGCACATGGTCGCCATTTGGCAGGAGGGGGACCCTGAGATAAGACCGCACCCACACCCACCTCAGAAGCGTCCACCTCAACAATAAAAGGTAGAGAGACATCAGGTTGTACCAAAATGGGAGTGGAAGCAAAACTCTCTTTGATACTAGAAAAGGCTTTAAGCGCATCTACCGACCACGAGGAAAAATCGACCCCCTTTTTAGTCATATCAGTGAGTGGCTTACCAACAGAGGAATAATTCAAAATTAACTTTCTGTAATAATTGGCAAAACCCAAAAACCGCATCAGTGCCTTCTGATTCTCAGGAAGCTCCCAATCAAGCACAGCGCGGACCTTCTCAGGGTCCATGCGAAAACCAGAAGCGGAGAGAAGAAAACCAAGAAATTGAATCTCCGAAACTGCAAACACACATTTTTCCAGTTTAGCGTACAATTTATTCTCCCGCAGAATCAGCAAGACCTGACGTAGGTGGTCCCGATGAGTCTTGAAATCAGGAGAAAAAATAAAAATGTAATCTAGATACACCAGTACAAATTTCCCCATTAAATGATAAAAAATGCTGTTCACAAAATGTTGGAAGACGGCCAGAGCATTCATCAAACCAAAGGGCATAACCAAATTCTCGAAATGACCCTCAGTGGTATTGAAGGCCGTCTTCCATTCATCCCCTTCCCAGACCCTGACTAGGTTGTATGCCCCTCTTAAATCCAACTTAAAAAAAACTTTAGCCCCAACAATCTGGTTAAATAGGTCCGGGATCAGAGGAAGCAGATATGGGTCACGAATTGTGATACGGTTCAGCTCCCTGAAATCCAGACAAGGTCTTAAAGAACCATCTTTTTTCTTGACAAAAAAAAAAACAGCAGCAACAGGTGACTTTGAGGGTCGGATGTGTCCCTTTCTCAGGCTCTCAGAGATATAAGTACGCATAGCGACTCTTTCAGGTTGGGAGAGATTGTATAAACGTGATTTTGGCAGCTTGGCGCTTGGGATGAGATTAATAGGGCAGTCGTACTCCCGGTGAGGGGGCAACTCCTGGACACCACTCTCGGAAAACACATACGAAAATTCAGAGAGAAAAGATGGTACAGTCTTGGTAGAAACCTCTGAAAGAGACGCCGTGAGGCAATTCTCTCTGCAAAACTCACTCCAACCATTTATTTGCCTTGCTTGCCAATCAATGGTGGGGTTATGTTTAGTGAGCCAGGGTAGCCCCAACACTAGAGGAGTAGGTAATCCACTTAGGACGAAACATGACATATCCTCAACATGAGCGTCACCCACAGTCAAACGGATATTGTGAACTATGCCCTTTAACCATCTTTCAGAAAGTGGAGCGGAATCGATAGCAAAAACAGGTATATCCTTTTCCAAAGTGCATACCTGGAAACCATGCGTTATTGCAAATTGATCATCAATGAGATCGACAGCTGCTCCACTATCTACATAAATCTCACAAACAATGTTCTTGCTGTCTAGCGACACCCTGGCAGGTAGGAGAAAACGGGAACTACAAGCAAACGGCAAACATTCCATTTCCGCATCAACCTTGCCAATAGTAGCAAATGGAAAATTTTTTGAGGTTTTTAATTTTTTTTATTACCCTCAGAAAACTCCATGAATCTCCTAGAGGGGCAAACATTAGCCAAATGATTTATACCCCCACAACAGAAACAAACCCTCCTCTGAGAGCTGAATCCTCTACTATAAGGGGCAAGCAAACCCAGCTGCATGGCCTCCTCCTCAGAGGGGATTGAGAGAGACTGAGACCCCTGCGCACTGAATGAGACAGCCCCACTGTCCTTGGGCTGAATATGACAGGAAGGAGTAGTCTCCTTTCTCTCTCTAAGACGCCTGTCAATACGAACAACTAGAGACATGGCAGATTCTAACGAGGCTGGTCTCTCATGAAAAGCAAATGCATCTTTCAATCTTTCCGAAAGACCATGGCAAAATTGACTTCGTGGTGCAGCATCATTCCAAGCAGTATCAGCTGCCCATCTCCGAAATTCAGAACAATATATCTCTGCGGACTGTTTACCCTGGCATAAAAGACGCAGTTTAGATTCAGCCAGAGCAATACGATCCAGGTCATCATATATCTGCCCCAGGGCTACAAAAAATTTATCCACCGATCGGAGGGGCCGTGCCCCCGACCGGCAGCAAAAAGGCCCAAGACTGAGCGTTATCCCTGAGCAGGGAGATGATGATCCCCACCCTCTGCTCCTCATCACCAATGGAATGGGGAAGTAGGCGAAAATGGAGTTTGCAAGCCTCTCTAAAGCAAACAAAATTCTCACTACCCCCGGAGAACATATCCAGAAGCGAGATCTTAGGCTCGGAACAAACTCCATGAACGCCAGCAGAACCGGTCACCTGAAACTGAGACACAGTATTACGGAGATCTGCTACCTCCAGCGAAAGACCTTGCATGCGGTCAATCAAGGCTGAAACCGGATCCATGCTAAAGACAGTTACGTCGGTTTATAATGTCACAGATGGTGTTGCAGATAGCTGGAACTTATGAATAAACGTCCGACTGGCTCGATTCCAAACTAAGGAGCATATAGATGAGCCCTATAAAACCCTAAGAGCTCTCCCTGACTGCTATGCCCACGCAATGGTCTCAATGGTAGACAATTGCATGCCCACGTACCTAAGACTGTGTGACACCTGAAAACCCTATAATAGTGAGGGGATACGACCACCGGCTCCCTGCACTTAATACGGACGGAGTCAGGGTCACCTAGAATCAAGCCAGCAAGGAAACACAATACATGAAAATACTTATCTGAGCAAACAGCAGCAGCCTCCAGCAGTGAACACTTCATCCAGTAAGTAGTATAAACCGCAAAGTGAGGCAGTATGGGAGGGAATATAAAGGGAGACAATTAGTCTAAATAGGTGACACCTGGGAGAAGGAAAGGAGATGACAAAGTGAAACCAAAACAAAGAACGTCATGCAAGAGGTAGAGAAGGACGTCTGCCAGACCTTCTCACAGAACTGGCAGTGACAGGAAGAGGCTAAAGATGACTGTCAGTCTCCCTCGGACTGGGGCTCCATGTAAGATCTCACCTCGTGAGGTATCACTGATGATAAGAAAGGTGAGGAATCAGCCCTGAACTACAAAGAAGGAGCTGGTCAATGACATGAAGAGAGCTGGGACCACAGTTATAAAGGTCACTGTCGGTAGAACACTATGCAGTCATGGTTTCAAATCATGCATTGCATGGAAGTTTCCCCTGCTCAAGTCATCACATGTCCAGGCCCGTCTGAAGTTTGCCAATGACCATCTGGATGATCCAGAGGAGGCATGGGAAAAAGTCATGTGGTCAGATGAGACCAAAGTAGAACTTTTTGGTCTAAACTTCACTCGTCGTGTTGTTTGGAGGAAAAAGAAGGATGAGTTGCATCCCAAGAACACCATCCCTACTGTGAAGCATGGGGGTGGTAACATGCTTTGGGCTTGCTTTTCTGTGAAGGGGACAGGACGACTGCACTGTATTAAGGAGAGGATGAATGGGGCCATTTATTGTGAGATTTTGAGCAACAACCTCCTTCCCTCAGTCAGAGCATTGCAGATGGGTCGTGGCTGGGTCTTCCAACATGACAACAACCCGAAGCACACAGCCAGGATAACCAAGGAGTGGCTCCGTAAGAAGCATATCAATTTTCTGGAGTGGCCTAGCCAGTCTCCAGACCTAAATCCTATAGAAAATGTGGAGTGGCTCTACTAATCAATGGGGATAGGATGGTGCTCAGTGTGAACTCCACACACCAAAAATTAATGCAAAAAGGTAGTTAAGGAAGATATGGCACTCATATATCCGGAAGACTGCTCAAACATTTAATTTTATTATATTCAGATATTCTGCAGGTCACAAATTACTAAAAATCATACATCTAAAATCATCATACAAGATACGTAAATTGTACAAGAAATACACAATAAAACCATTAAAACATCACTAAAATGACGATTAGGTATGTTAATCGCTGATCGTTGATCGCTCAGGCTGGATGTCGATCAAACCATCACCATATATTCGATAACCACAAAAATTCAATAACCCCAATTCACATGACGAGGGTATTAGTTATCCATGTTCGCCTCGACCATTACTTTCATACCCACCTTACTCACCTCTAAACCACCATTACACTTTTCCACCCCAGAACTCTAATCCCAATAAAACTCGGACCACCAATTGGAAATGTAATGGCCACAGCAGCCGTTTATTAAATAACATTTACAACCATAACATAACATAATACAGTATAAAACCCCAATGGGGGGAGGTCCTTGAAGCCCCAAAACATCGAGCTGTTAAACCAGGGTGAGCCATTCTTGCCTCCAGCCGTACCGCCCAGCTCAAAGGCACCATCGAATGACCTCCCCTCGATTCACCACAGCCGCTCGGTCCACCTGGGAGTCCAGCCCCCACCGTGGGGCCCCCCCAATTGTCCTCAGATTCCACCGTGCCCAACTCCAAGGACCCCCCCCACCGCCACAAGCCGCCGTGACAAAAAACCCACTCCCCACAATAAATCCCAGCACCACAACCCCGCTCCCCTCCATTCCAAAACTGCCCAACAAAAAGGGGGAGGGTGGGTGGGAGCTTTTCTCTCTACCTAAAATGGCCCCTAGCCTTCTTCTTCTCTGCCTATTTAAACCCCTCGACTCCACCCCCTCACACCCCTAACCTATCCTAACCTATTCTCCCTGCCAAAGCCCCCTCCCTCTCCCCTAGCCCGACCACTCCCCCCCCAGCTCACTGAAACCAAACCCCCGTCATGGGGGCCTCCCCTAAAGGGGGCTCCGCCCCCCCTCAGTCCGGCCACTGCTTGACGAGGGTATTGGTTATCCATGTTCGCCTCGACCATTACTTTCATACCCACCTTACTCACCTCTAAACCACCATTACACTTTTCCACCCCAGAACTCTAATCCCAATAAAACTCGGACCACCAATTGGAAATGTAATGGCCACAGCAGCCATTTATTAAATAACATTTACAACCATAACATAACATAATACAGTATAAAACCCCAATGGGGGGAGGTCCTTGAAGCCCCAAAACATCGAGCTGTCAAACCAGGGTGAGCCATTCTTGCCTCCAGCCGTACCGCCCAGCTCAAAGGCACCATCGAATGACCCCCCCTCGATTCACCACAACCGCTCGGTCCACCTGGGAGTCTAGCCCCCACCGTGGGGCCCCCCCAATTGTCCTCAGATTCCACCGTGCCCAACTCCAAGGACCCCCCCCCCACCGCCACCAACGACCGGACTTGACCACCTCAACTCCGGGCGTTCCTCCACAACCTCAGGGCCACCTCAATGCCTTCCTGCAACGCCAAACTCCACATATCCAACCCCACCGCATTCAAATGCACTCCGTCCGATCTCCAAAAAGCCCCCGTTCCCGCCTCCAAATCCCTATGCCTGACTACCACCGCCCCGTTCCTAGCCATAAAACGCCCAACTGCCCTGTTCACCTTTATCCTCGCCTTATTTACCGCCTCCACAGACCTAGCCTCCCTCCACACCTGCCGGGGGACAATATCCGACCATATGGTCACCATATCCGGAAATAACGACCACAACCGTAAGAAATCCCACTTGATCTCCTTAATCAACTCCCGGATAGGCTTCGCCGCCAAATCATTGCCCCCCGCATGTACCACCAACACCTCCGGTGCCCTATCCATCCTCACGAACCTATGAATTTCAGGCAGCACCCCTTTCCAAACCATACCCCGCCTCCCAATCCACCTTACCACCGCAGACTCCCTGTCAAATCCTAGCTGTTGACCGTCCGGCCGAACCGCTGCCCGGACGGCCCCCCAGAAGACATAGGAATGCCCCACAATCCACACCAGAGCGGGCGCTGTATCTGTAACGAGAGAACAAAAAGAACAATACCGCAGCTTTGCACAAACACAATAAACCTAACACCAACCAACCCTCCACACTTTACAAGCGATCCAAACGCACATAAGATTTAAACCTCGCCGATTCCCAACGGCCAATCCTTTTAATAACGTCTTCACCCACACCCCATCTAGCCGCTTCTGTCGCTGCCCCGATTCTAAAGGAGTGGCTAGAATACCCCACCTTATCCACCCCCACCCGGCTCAAACACCTCGAAAAAATAGCAGAAAACTGAAAGCGAGACAAAAAGGTGCCATCCATATGAACCAACAATGGGGACCCGTCCCCCCCCCTTAACCCATAATCCCGCAAACATTGAACCGGGCACATGTCACAATCCTCCACCCGGAAAAGCACCACCTTCTTCCCTTTACCCAACGTATCCGTCTTTGACCGCCGAATAATAAACTCTACCCTATCATCAAACAGCTCAACATCCCTCCTCAAAAGTCCCCCAACCCGACTCACCGACGGACAAACCAACTCCCCCACCCGCATAGCCCCAAAAAAGGCCAGCGAGAAAGCCAACCGAAACAACCTCGTTTCCCCCTCTGACCGACAAACCGTCCGCAACTGCCCCCCCAACTTAAGCAACAACCCAAACGAGACTGGCCTCCTCCCGTCCACCCCAGCACCCATCCTCCTCCAACCTTTTAATGCCTGCACCACCAAAAATGACTTTGTCACATCCACCATCCGCTGAGCCTTAAAACCAAAAGCCAACCCGGCCATGTAACTGTTTATCTTGCTAACCGACCAACCCTGCTCCCTACTGTGACCCAAAAACATTAGCAAAACCAACTCCGCCTCCTCAATCCCTCCTCCCAAAGCGGCACACCAGTCCTCCCACACCCTCCAAGCCCTCATATAGCCATCCCACGTACCCGGAGCTAATGACGCCCGAATAAGCCCCATCAATGCTCCTCCAGCAGCTCCCACAGGCAACCCGGACACTCCAATCCAATCACCTCCGCCTCCGGAGCCAACTGCCGAAAACGATTCCACTGCGAACGAGAAAGGGCGTCAGCAATACAATTGTCAACCCCCGGCACATGCACCGCTACAACCCAAGCATTAAGTGACAAGCACTCTAACACTAACCGCTGCAGCAGCCGCACCACCAATGGCGACGATGCCGACAGCCCATTTATCGCTTGAACCACCCCCATGTTGTCGCAGTGAAAACGAACTTTTTTATCCTGGAACCGCTCTCCCCACAACACAACCGCCAGCACAATAGGGAACAACTCTAACAAAGCCAGATTCTTCACCCAGCCCCGTTCCACCCAAACAGCTGGCCACACTCGAGCGCACCATTGACCTCCACAAAAAGCCCCAAAACCTGAACCCCCCGCCGCATCCGTGAATAATTCAAAATCAAACGCCTCAACAACTTCCCCCATGAACAGCGAGCGACCGTTGTACTGGTCCAGAAAAGAACTCCAAACCTGTAAGTCCGCCCGCAGCTCCCTACCCAACTGAATATAATGATGCGGAGCCACCTACCCCCCAGTTGCCTGCGCCAACCGCCTACAGAACACTCGCCCCATGGGCATTATCTGGCAAGCGAAATTAAGCTTCCCCAACAGCGACTGAAGCTCCCTCAACTGCAACTTTTTTGCCCGAATCGCCCTAGCCACTAAGCCTTTCAGATCTACCAGCTTATCGCCCGGCAACCGACACTCCATCCTCACCGAGTCAATCACTATGCCAAGGAAACTCAATTCTGACACCGGCCCCACTGTCTTACCCTCCACCAGCGGGACCCCAAACCTCTCAAAAACCGAACTCAACGTTGCCAACAATAATGCGCAAACCGGCGACCCCGGGGGCCTATACACAAAAAATCATCCAGGTAATGAATCAGCGATTCACAACCCGACGAGTCCACCACTGCCCACTCCAAAAACGAGCTGAAAGTTTCAAAGTAAGCGCACGACAATGAACACCCCATGGGTAAACACCGATTCACAAAGAACCCCCCATCCCAAAAACATCCCAACAAATGCTGACAATCCGGATGAACCGGCAACAACCGAAACACTGCCTCAATATCCGTCTTTGTCATCAACGCTCCCGCCCCAAAACGCCTCACCCAACCGACCGCCGCGTCAAACGATGTATATACTACAGAACAAACCGCCGGGTCAATACCATCATTGACCGAGGAGCCCCTCGGGAACGACAGGTGATGAATCAAGCGAAACTTATTCGCCTCTTTCTTAGGTACAACCCCCAGCGGTGACACCCGCAAATTGTAAACCGGTGGCTCTAAAAACGGACCCGCCATCCGCCCCAGCATCACCTCCTTCCCCAACTTCTCCCCCACCACCTCTGGATGCTCCCTAGCAGACCGCAAATTCTTCCTGAACAACACCGCCTCACCCGGAACAAACGGAATTCGAAAACCTTCCGCAAAACCCAAAACCAACAAACCCGCCGCCTCCCTATTGGGGTACCTATCTAAGTACGGTTGCATCCTTTCCAGCCGAACCGGCGTCACCCCCTTTTCCAAAACCATCCCCCCCTCTCTGCTTGCCTCCCTTAAAACACTGCGCTGCCCCGTGATTCCCTCCACAGCCTGAGCATTCATGCTTAAATTTACATTTAGGCCCGAACCTACAGGTGCCTTCATTGAAGGCAAAACACAGTCCCCTCGCTGAGGCAACCGCTGTATTGCCTGACCCCCCACTACTACCTTCCCCACGAAAGGGCTGCCCCGAACGCACTGGGGCCGTAACCTTTCAGCCATAAAGCAATATCCTTATGGTCCCACCGCATCTCAGGGCGAACCGCCTTCCTCTGCCGGAACTGTTCGTCATACCGCAACCACGCCACTCCCCCATACACCCGATACGCCTCCCCGATTGCGTCCAAATAACAAAACAACCCCGAACAAGCCTCCGGAGTCTTCTCCCCAGTCACACTCGCCAATATTGCGAACGCCTGCAACCAGTTTGCAAACGTCTTCGGTATTAACCTATACCGGCGCTTCTCCTCCTCCTCCTGCTTACCATCTTCCCTTCGCACCCTATCCAGATTAAAGCGTTCCAAAGGAAGCAAGGAAAATATCTCCACATATTCCCCCTTCCAAATCCTCTCCCTCACCTCCGACTTCAAATGCGCCCCCAACGGACCCTCAAAGCAAACATAAACCTCCCCTTTTGCTTTATCATCAACCCGCACAGAATCCTCGTCCCCCTCCGTTCCCGCCTGCGTCTGTACCGACACCCCCACACCCGGCAACCCCCGCTGCGGCTCCACCGACGACCCTCCGCTCGCAGCCAAACCTTGCACGCCCCAGGCCTGCAACGGTGTCCCCCCACTCAACCCCCAACTAGCAACCAACCCCGCCAGACCCCCCAACAATTGCCCCAGGCCCTTACTCAACTCTAACTGGGAAACACCCCCCACCCCAGCCCCCACACCCTGCACTACCTGCGCAAGTGGACCCCATGCAATCTCACCTGGCTGCCTGGGCGCTGTGTTCCCATCAGCCGCAAGTCCTGACTCCTGAAGATCCCTCCTCTGCGTCACGCTGTCGCCGTCTCTCTGTCCCCTGGACCCGCTGGGACCAGGGACGTCCTCTCCCGGATAGACCATGCCGCTGGAACCTTCATCCTCACCCTGCCTCCTGGCAGGGCAGGAACGCGCGTTGCAACAGGATCCCTCCACGGTCCGGACCTCCTCACATCTCCTGGGCTCGGTCAGCTCCTGTCCCCTGGCTCTATGCAAACCAGGGACGCCAGGGTTAACGATGTCATCATAACTGCTCCTGGGGGCGGAGCCTCTAGAGCTGTCTGCAACCTGGGGCCTGCTGCTACCACCGGATCCACATGCAGCAGCTAGGGTTGCCACCCGTCCGGGATTCACCCGGACAGTCCGGGTTTGTAATCCTGTGCCCGGGTACAAGCCTTTCTTAGACCCGGGCACAGGATTATTCATTCAAACTGCAGTGTGGTCCGTCCGACCGAGACTCCGATCGCATATTTAAGCTGTCACTCCGGGTGATCAGCTGAGCGCAGCGCTCCCGAGCCTCCCCCCTCCCTCCTCCAGTCTACACACTACAGTACAGTGATGCCAGGCAGCGCTGTGTTCACTCACTGTTCAGTCTCCTAGCCTCGCTCCTCCCCTGCCTCCTAGTCCCTCCCTCCCTCTCTCTGATAAGGAAGTGATGACATCAGAGAGAGAGGCAGGGAGCTCCGTGGGAGAAATCATTCTTCTTCTCCTCTCCACTCTCCAGTCCAGCTCCAGCAGCCTGCCCATGTAGTGCCCAGCCCAGTGCCCACTGTGCCCTGCCTGTAGACAACCTGACCAAGACAGTCCTGACTCCTGAGTCCTGACACCGGTCCTAGTCTGTCACTCACTTCTAAAAAGGTAGAAATATAAAACATTTGAATTGTGTAATTGTATGTAACAGTGTGGGCTTCTGTCACCCCACTAAACTCTTATTTTTTTTTGCCTTCTTATAATCCCTATACTGCGATATATGAATACATTTATTAGTTATTTTGGTTCAGTAGATAATGAATAAAACAGACTTTTATAATATGTAAATTACCTGTCTACCAGCAGGTAGGGCGGTTACTTGCTGGTAGCAGCCGAATCCTCCTATCATAAAGACGCCCCCTCCTCATGTTGATTGACAGGGCCAGCGAACGCGATCGTCCTCTGGCTGGCCCTGTCTGCTATCAAGATCTTGCGCCTGCGCCGTAGCGGTCTTCAGTCGGCGCAGGCGCACTGATAGGAGGACGCTCGCTCGGCCGCTCCATCCTCAGTGCGCCAGCGCCGGGTGTAGATGTGACGTCATTGGTGTAGGCGCACTGAGGATGGAGCGGCCGAGCGAGCGTCCTCCTCTCAGTGCACCTGCGCCAACTGAAGACCGTTACGGCGAAGGCGCGAGATCTTGATAGCAGACAGGGCCAGCCAGAGAACGATCGCGTTCAATCAGCATGAGGAGGGGGGCGTCATTATGAAAGGAGGATGCGGCTGCTACCAGCAAGTAACCGCTCTACTTGCTGGTAGAGAGGTAATTTACATATTATAAAAATCTGTTTTATTCATTATCTACTGAACCAAAATGACTAATAACATTATGTATTCATATATCGCAGTATAGGGACTCTAAGAAGCCAAAAAAAAAAGAGTTTAGTGGGGTGACAGAAGCCCTTTTAACAGGTTTCTGAATCTGTCAATCATCAGAAAAAACGTTATGTTATGTAGCTGACTGACACTAGCGATGTGCTAATGTCAGGAGTACATAACAGTGTGCTTTATTACTCCCTGCCCGCCGCTGCCGCCGTTCTCTTAAAATAAAGACTTATAATATGCTAATGAGCCTCTAGGTGCTATGAGGGCGTTCCTGCAGCACCTAGAGGCTCCGTCTATTCACCCTTTGGCAGTGGCACGCCCATGTCCAGTTGATTGACGTCCGAGTTCTCCTCTTCGTCCCGTAAATCCCGCGCCTGCGCCAAATACTAAACGGGACAGCGCAGGCGTGGGATCAGGGGCGTAACGATCGCGGTGCGACAGCGACCAGGGGTGGAGACGGGACATGGTTGGAGGCGGGACATGGGCGTGGCTGGAGGCGGGGCCTGGAAGGGGGCCCTCCCTCCCTTCTGTTCGGGTTTGGCTTGAAGAAAAGGTGGCAACCCTAGCAGCAGCCCCGCGCTGAATGCCTGACCTCCCACGCCGAGGTACCCGGTCCCGCTCCCACGCCGTCGCCGCTTGCAGGAGTGGACGGCCGGGCCCGGCCGCCCACAAGGCTCCGCCTACAGTGAGGATTCCTCCCACTCCGGGGCCTAGTAGAAGCTGGTGTCGGCGGCACCCGACTTGGAGGGTCCCGAGAGGGGCTCCTAATACGGCGCTGAGCCCTAGGGGGGGAAGTTGATGGGGAAAGGCGCGCCGGCGGCCTGGCCCGCCGCGGTCGTAATACCGGTGAGTGAGGCAAGACAGGCACCTCACTCGGCCCCCCCAGCAGCAGCTGGATCTGCTCCTGGACCCACGCTGGGCCTCTCACCTCAGCCGCTGCCCGCAACTCGCCGATCATGGCCTCCAGACGCTCCATCTCTCCGGTGATGTACCAGCTTTTCTCTCTACCTAAAATGGCCCCTAGCCTTCTTCTTCCCTGCCTATTTAAACCCCTCGACTCCACCCCCTCACACCCCTAACCTATCCTAACCTATTCTCCCTGCCAAAGCCCCCTCCCTCTCCCCTAGCCCGACCACTCCCCCCCCCCCAGCTCACTGAAACCAAACCCCTGTCATGGGGGCCTCCCCTAAAGGGGGCTCCGCCCCCCCTCAGTCCGGCCACTGCTATATGCTCTGGTTAACAGATATAATAGTCGTTCAAACCAGAATCTCGATTAGATGGTCACCAGATATTCGGCATTAATCGCCATTAAACATGTTGAAATGCATTTGTATAATTTTCACAGATAGCAGGACGTGGTTTCAGTTCGATTATTGGCTGTGAGGTGCAGGTGTTGTATCGATCCAACAGGAAGAAGTCAGAACCCATGAGACTTCGAAACGCGTCTGCAAGAAATTTGGACTCTCTAATACCACCATTTCTGCGTACGCTACAGACTAGCAATAATAAATGCATTTCAACATGTTTAATGGCGATTAATGCCGAATATCTGGTGACCATCTAAATAATAAAGATCGGGTCCCCCATGAAAAAAGCACAAAGTAGAGCATGCTGCGATTTTCACGATTTTCACGCAACGCACAAGTGATGCATGAAAATCACCGCTCATGTGCACAGCCCCATAGAAATGAATGGGTCCGGATTCAGTGCGGGTGCAATGCGATCACCTCACGCATTGCACCCGCGCGGAATTCTCGCCCGTGTGAAAGAGGCCTAAAGGTTCTTTATATACGTACTTCCACTAAATACTGATTGAGGGGGTGCGATATACCTGGTTCCACAAAATACAGATTGAAGGGTGTGATATACCTGCTTCCACAAAATAATACCTGCTTCCACAAAATACTGATTAAGGGGTTTGATATGCCAGCTTCCACAAAATACTGATTGAGGTCTGCGATATACCTGCTTCCACAAAATACTGATTAAGGGGATTGATATACCTGCTTCCACAAATACTGCTCTTCTCTAGGGACTTAGGCACAGGGTCATTTTGAAAATGACAGGCAGAGGAAGAGGCAGGCCGTTCCGCAGGGGTGGTGTGGGTTGGGTAGGTACACCAGGCCGGAGCCTAAGTGGGCAGTTGGAAAAGGTTCGTGCGATTACGTCAAAGGACGCACCAGATTTGGTTGAGTGGCTCACTCAGCCTTCCGCTTCTGAACCCTCCTCATCCTCTCTATCTGCACCCTCTTTACTCTTTGCTGTGTGCACCCCCAAAGACACCACCACCACCATAACCCCTCCACTCGCATCAGAGGAATTATTTTCCCATCCATTCCCAGACCTTACCAATGCGCAGCCATTCTTGGCATCGGATGAGGAAGAGGTCTGACGACAGTACCCATATCAGCCCAAGGAGGGTGGTCCCCACTGTTGCTGCCTACTCCAAGATCTTGTCACGGCCTATGGTGTGCGCTGTGACACTGTTGCTACACTTGCGGTTGCCCGCGGCAACGTGTTGCTGTGTGTGCATGCGGTGGCAGTGTCTCGGCCTTCTGGGTGATTGCTGTGATATGGTTGCCACACATGTTGTTACCTGCGGCAAAGTGTAGCTTTCTATGCTTGTGTGTGCACTTCCCCTTTAAGTGGCTTCCTTCCTCTGTCTGGTGTTGGAAGGGTTAAATCCCTTCCTAGTGTTCTGTGATTGGTGTTTGTGGGTGTGGCTGCTTGGGCTATTTAGTCTCTGCTGGAAGCCTGTAGCTGAGTGGTACTCCAGCCTTGGTGTGTGCTGGAGTTATGCTCTGTCTGGTTGTACCATCTTTCCAGTGAGGGCCACCCTTGTGGTCATAGATGTTAGATGTTCTTGTGGTGTCTCACGTATTGCAGCTATGGTGCCCTGGGTTCCTGTGTGGTTTGTGGTGTGTGCTGTGTCCTTTTATGTTGGTGTGGACATCAGCACTTGTGCACGGGTTCCAGTAAGTGTGTCTGTGGCAGGTAAGTGTGTTACTAGTCTCGCTTACCTTCCATCTCTATAGCTGTATGTGTTCCCCTCTCGTTGCAGCCTGGCCTCAAATAGAGACTCCTGTTCCTCCATTACTGAGATGAACAGGTCGTCTCTTCCCTGCTCCTTGGTGAGGGATTGCCAGGGCGACTTAGGGTCTTTAGGTATCCTGAGTATGAGTCGTCCTACCATCAGGGTCCGCTCATACGGTGAGGAGTCAGGGAGAGGATTAGGGATGTTGTAGGAGGTGACCTGCTCCCTTATTACTCCTTTTGGCCAGGCTGATCCCCTTTACCCTTTCACACCGCACGGTGGGGGGGGGGGTTTCCCCCACTCCCCGTCATGACAGATCTCTAATGACAGTGGTGGTGAAGGTGACAATGATGACGTGTCGATGGACGTCACGTGGGTGACCACAAGAGAGGAAGAGGAGGGGATTTCAGAGGGAGAAACGGAGCAGCAGATAGGGAGGAGAAGCAGACAGAGCTCGCAGTGCAAGGGAGGGAAAAAAACAGACTGCAAATGTGACAATTTTTGCGCTTCTAAAATGTTTATGTGACATAAAATGTTATTTTTCAATAGACAGTGTCCTCTTCTGACAGTCGGGAGAGGGTAATTTGCGCACCCCCCCGCTTGCCTTTATTGGATGTGGTAGCCGTTTCTCAGGCTCCCTCTCCAGAATCGAACACTGATTCCCCGTTACCCGTGGTGACCATGTTAGGCGCATAAAAGAACATTCAAATGGATAATCCACCTCTCACCCTATTACTCCTCTGCCTCTCCCCTCTGCCAATCCCTTCACTGGCTCCCCATTGCCCAGCGAATTCACTTCAAAGTACTAACAAATACATACAAGGCCGTCCATAACCTGTCCCCTCCCTACATCTCTGAGCTACTTTCCCGATACATCCCCACACGCACTCTCCGATCCTCACAAGACCTCCTTCTCTCCTCTCCTCTTATCGCCTCTTCCCACAATCGACTCCAAGATTTCTCCCGTGCATCCCCCATACTCTGGAACTCGCTACCCCAACATATCAGACTCTCACCTACATTGGAATCCTTCAAAAGAAACCTGAAAACCCACCTCATCAGACAAGCCTACAACCAGTGACCCTGCTGCCTCTATACCGCCATGACCAACTTAACTCGCACCTACTGTGTCCTTCTCCCATACCATGTAGATTGTAAGCCCTCATGGGCAGGGCCCTCTCTTTCTGTACCAGTTTGTAACTTGTCTTGTTTATGATTAGTGCAATTGTCTGTATTATGTATGTGCACCGCTTATCATATGTACAGCGCTATGGAATGAATGGCGCTTTAATAATAAATAATAATAATAATAATAATAATAAATGTCATGGGGAGGGGGGGGTCAGGCAGAAGTTATCTAGAGTCAACAAAGCGGCAGCAGGCCCTCGCCCATAATGTTTGCGATGGTCAGCTTACCAGCAGGCCCTCAACCATAATTTTTTCGATGGCCAGCTAAGCAGCAGGCACTCTCCCATAAGAGTCTGGTCAACACAGTCCTCACAGCCAGGGGTCACTTAACTAATTAGCACGGAGGAGTCTTGTTGGTTATCGAAATGAACCAGACATCGCTCCAACTCAGAACGGCCATGCACCACCACCCACAGAATCGAGAAAGAGCTATCAATCTGTCAATTCTTTCCGTGTTCGGGCTGGGTGAGGTTTGCCATGTTGAGTCAAATTAAGCTGCAGGCTCCACTCCTGGTGGTGCCCTTCCGTCAATTAGTTAAAATTTCAGCTTTGCAACCATACCCCCCCTGGAACCCAAAGAGTTTGGTTTCCCAGAAGCTGCTCGGCGGTTAATGGGAATAACGTCGCCGTCTTCAAACCTCCGACTTTTATTGTTGATTAATGAAAATATTCTTGGCAAATGCTTTCACTGTGGTTCGAATTTCACCTCTAGCGGTGCAATATGGATGCCACCGACCGTCCCTCTTAATCATGGCCCCAAGTTCCGAAAAATATAAAGTAAATATACAGGAAAGAATGTTTCCTAACAATTTTTCCTCTAAAATAGATTTCATCTTCGGTTTTGTGCGTATTATTGTCAGTCTGAAAAAGTGGCATACTAATCGGACAAGATGCATCCAGACATCCTCCCCATGCTGTTCCCGAACCATTTTGGAAGTGTTTCTATCAATTTCTGACATTTTTCTATAAACCAGAGCACCATAGAACAGGGGGTGCCTGGTTCAATGCTCGGGTTCTCCCATTGACTTCCATTATACTCGGGTGCTCGGTTGAGCACCCGAACATCCTGATGTGTTTGGCCCAAGCCCCTGAACACTATGGTGCTCTATAAACACTAGTCCTGAACTTAGTCGTACAGCGATTGCCAAATACCCCGGGGTCCAGGACATCTTGCGGTAGGCCAGGAAAATCTCTGGCCATTTTAGAAGATCTTAAACAACCATGGCTCGCCTTGCTAACGTTCAGCGGCAACACCACCTGCCCGTCTGACGTCTGATTTGTAAGAGCCCAATGTGCTGGAACTCCACCTTGTATATGCTTGATAGGCTGCCTTGCCAGTGGTTGCTCATGCACGCTGCATGCAGACTTCTGCGGCCATTTGATGAGATCACCAAACTGGTCAGTCGCAGCCAGGGCACCATCAGTGACATCGTACCTTACAATGTCTTTCTGGAGCGTGCATTGCATCGTGTGATTTATCAAGCCGTCGAGGAGCAGGATCTGGAAGATGAGGAAGTCACAATGATGAATGAATTCCCAGGGGGGGCTTCTCCATCTGAATCAAGTCAGCAGGAGTCTGAAGAGGAGTCAGAGGAGCATGGTGGCTGTGGGGAGGAGGAGTAAGAAGATCAGGCTTTGAGGGGGACTTTAAACTTTTCGGGGATCCCTGGTGTTGTCCGTGGCTGGGGGGAGGAGATCTAGGACGAAATTCTCCTGGGCGATAAGCAGGAGTAAGCACGCTCCACTCCTTCCAATTTAGTGCAAATAGGGGCCTTCATGCTCCAGTGTTTGAAGAGGGACCCCCATATAAAAAGCATAAAGGGCAAGGACCGGTACTGGGTGGCAACATACTTAGACCCCTGATACCAACAAACACAAAATGGCGGACATGTTACCAGCATCAAAGAGGGATGTCAGAATGCAGCATTTCAAGACCTTGCTGCGATAGATGCTGCATTTTGCTGTTTAGGGCGCTGGCAGAGGAATTTCCACCCGCAGCGAAACAGGTGCGGGTACCAATTCTACCGCACCTGCAAGAAGAGGGCGGTATGAAGATGTGTTGGTCACTTCGGATATGAGATCATTCTTGCAGCCAACCCATCGACAGACGCCCTCCGGATCCAGCCTCAGGGAACGCCTAGACCGACAGGTATCTGACTACATCGGGTTAATGGCCGATGTAGACGCTCTGAGAAGCGAGGAACCCCTGGACTACTGGGTGTGCAGGCTTGACCTGTGGCCAGAGCTGGCACAATTTGCCATGGAACTCTTGGCTTGCCCCTCGTCGAGTGTCCTGTTCAGTGCAGCAGGGGCCCAAAATAACATTTTTCTAGGCTCCAGCAGAGCACATTTTTGTGAGTATCCCTTTAAGACGCATAAAAATGGCCTCTGATTAAAATACATATTTTTTGTGGGAATTTTTGCCATTGATCCCCCTCTGGTATGTCACTCAGGGCCGGCCTGTGGGGTTTGCGAGCTGTTCGGCCGCACAGGGCGCCATGGCAACAGGGGCGCCCGGCGGCCGACACAGCTCGCAGTCGGTTTCTTACAGCAGGCCGGCCCGAGATTATGTGAGGCGAGCCTGGCGAGCTGAGCCGCTGCAGCTGCCAGATCAGGTTCCGGAGCGTGGAGGAGGAGCTTAGGGGCGCAGGCGCAGCGTCCAAGTGCTGCGCCTTCACAGAGAGCCGCGGAAGGATCCGCTCAATGTGGGAGGGCGGCGGCCTCAAATAGTGAGTACCTGTTCTTATTGATTTTTACCAAATATCTTTCATTAAATGGGGGCAGAGTCTAATTAAGGGGAGCAGGGGACTAGATAAGGGTGACAGACACTGGGTATGATTAAGGGGGCAGGGGACTGGATAAGGGTGACACTGGGTATGATTAAGGGGGGCAGGGGACTGGCTCTGGGTGACACTGGGTATGATTAAGGGGGCAGGGGACTAGGCAAAGGTGACAGAGTATGAATAAGGGGGCAGGAGACTGGCTATGGGTGACAATGGGTATGATTACGGGGGGCAGGGTCTAATTGAGGGGGCAGGGGACTGGGTAAGGGTGACAATGGGTATGATTAAGAAGGGCAGGGGACTGGGTAAAGGTGACAGGGTATGATTAAGGGGGGCAGGGGACTGGCTCTGGGTGACACTTGGTATGATTAAGGGGGCAGGGTCTAATTGAGGAGGGCAATGGACTATACATTATTGTTACCAGTCAATCCAGTTATTTATTATTGTACTTGTTTGCAGTTGCACTTAAATTATCTTTAATTAAAAAAAACTGTTTGTTACAAAGATTGTTTTCATCTTTGTGTATGTTAAGGTGAACGGGGGGGGGGGGGGGGGGGGGGGGTTTGCCACAAGATTAGCTCGCACAAGGCGCCTGAACACCTAAGGCCAGCCCTGATGTCACTGTCCATGTTGTGGGACTATTTGTGCACTTCTAGTAAGTATTTGGTGGCGGAAAATATGGCCTGAAGGTTTTTCAGGTTCGTCTGCCATTAAAGTCAATGGGATCCGCGGTTCGCGAATATTTGATCTTGAACACGCGTTCGCGAATCGTCCCGGCCGATGTTTGGCCATCACTACTCCTGTCCGCTTGGATCATCAAGAAATAGTTTCTCTGTTCGTATAGTTGGTCCAAGTTGTAATTAATGCATCACGAGGTTCTCATGCCTGATCCAATCGCCTTGTGGTGCAGGCTGTGGTTTGCGTTTAACAGTGAAGCGCATACCGAGTTTCCGGTTTTGACATGTGCGCTCCACTGGTTCTTGCCTGTCACCCGCTTGGCTCCTCTAAAGGTCTCCCACTAGCACACATATGAAATGTGCATTACGTTTTGGCTCTTCATATAATTTTTATTTTTACATTTGAATTATATTCATAAGTTAGTTTAATAAGAGGCAGTCCTTCTACAGGAACCAGATATGACGTATTGCGTTCCAACGTGGAACGCACGCCATATCTGTATGCCTGCACACATGTGATTGTATATTTTTTAGGTATTTCCACACCTGTTTGTAATTCCTTGATTGGGAGGGTATATATAGGCAATGAGCACAATCCACTTTCATCCCCTGAGGAAGCGACGGCGAAACGCGCGTCGGGGGTCAGGACTACAGTGGTCGGTATTATACTGTGTTAATACTCTGTGATGTGTTGTTCACTTTATTGCACTAGGCACTTTAATTATTATTTAATGTAGCAACTTTCCCTTGATTTGTACCCTTTTTGTTAGGAAGGAGGAGCACTTGGAGGAGCACTTGGTAGTCTGGGGTTAATGTTATGCCCCCCTCTTTTCTACTGTTTATTGGGTTTCAAGGGTAAATATAATATGTACTTCACTATCTAAGGGTTATGTAGTTTGACTTATGACAATTCACGTGCAGCCCTATTTATCTTTCCAGTGTATGTATGCTGCTATAATTGTTTTTTATTGAATTTTGCAATTGAATACAATATGTATTTCATAGATTGTGTCGCTGTGTGTTTTCGTTTTTTGGGGTGGCAATTGAGTTGTTCACACACAGCAGCTATTGACTAGGAGCTGGTATCTATTGGTGTTTATGACCAATTTAGCCAAATCTAATCTGAATCAAATTTCAAGAAACACGCTCATCACTGATGCCAATCTTTTACTTACTATAAGAATTATAAGTCATTTACCCACTTATCTGAATTATGAAGAACTCTGGATTTCTACCATGGATAGTTATAGTTTTTTTCTCACAGGCTCACTGAAGATTCGAGTTCAACCTGAGGAGCTTTTCCGTATATCACATCCTAAAGACCTAAGTAAAATTCTCCAGTGTCTGGAAGAACTGCAGGGTATTCAGGAAGGATTTTGTAATAATATGATGTACTTTTTATATATTCTAAACTTTTTGCCTGAGCATGATCCTTGTAGAGTTTGCTCCAGCATCCCTCATGATGGCAGAAACTCATGCATGGAGAAAACTTTACAAACCTACAGTATATGGCAGAATGATTTTGGCCAAGTTCATTTATTGGCCCTGCCCACACAAGAGTTTTGCATTTTTCTTTCTATAACCGATTCAAAGACAACAAATACATAATACTTTCTCAATCTCTATAAAAAATGGGCACGAATGAACTGATATAAAATTATTCAAGTTTGCATGTACTAAGCAGGGAATTTATCACTCCAAAAAGTCTTAAAATAGGGCTTGGTGACTTTTTGCTGTCATTGCATAAAAATGTTGCACTTTCTTGCATTTATTTATACCACTACCTTCAGTCTTGAAAAGTAGAGGGCAAACTGAGTGTGGTTAGCTATGTTGATTACTTTCACTCTAGTTTTATCACTAAGGCGAAATTTAACATAGACTGGCGGGTTATGCCATTCTATGATATCCTCTGTGTTTCACCATAAATTAGGCGCATCCTCTGGCAGTCCATCATCTGGCAGTCCAAGCACCAGCTAGGAGCTGGCATAGATTTTAGTCTTTTTTTACACAAGAAAACTCGCATAAAAGAAGATGTGTGCCTGGCCCACTAGCCCCAGCCCCACTCTCACCATGCCCCCTTCTAGGGAAAGTGTTGAGGGCCACGTAGAAAGGGCACTTGCACCTAAATTTAGGCACACGGATCAGTTTTGGGCTGCTTGTGAGAGCCCTGAATGGATCTCACAAACGGAAAGCCATAACACCAGTGTGAAAGTAGCCTTAAATAAATAATGAATATACATAATTTATCATTAAAAACAATGAGCATCTGCTGACCCAGGAAAAGCCTTTAGGGCAGATGAAGAACCAGAGGACTCATTGAGTCCATTTGGACGCAATGTATTCAGTTTCCAAATCCATTTATGTTCCAATTGAGCAAGTTTCTTTGATATGTTTCCACCACGAACATTTTTAGGTATGCAATCTATTCCCTGGACCTTCAAACCCTTGGGATCACAGGCATGATACATTTTAAAATGTCTGGCAACAGGTTTCAGACTCATCACGTCCCTCTCATTGAGAGCAGCCGAAATATCACGAACATGCTCACGTACCCTGACCTTCAACTCCCTTGTAAGTAAGACCCACATACACTTTTGGATATGGACATTTTGCATAATAGATCACTGCTGTACTAGAGAAAGTCAGTCGATGTACAATTTGAAAAACCTGCTCACTGGTAACATCACAAAACTCAGTGGCCCTTTCCATATTGGTACATCCTATGCATCTCCCACGTGGGACAAAGCCCCATTTGGTTTTTTTTATCCCAAGGGAAATTGAAGGAACCGGTTTGATATAAAGACTCCTTACTAGATGATCTTTCAAATTTTTAGATCTTCTTGCTACTACTGAAGGACCCGACGTGGCATACTTTGCAACAATTGGATCCGTCAATAGTACTGGACAATATTTTACCAAACAGGCCTTCATCTCAGACCATCTAGAATGATAACTAGTGATAAATTTCACTTTATCATCTCTAGATTTTTCTGTCTTAGAATATAGGAGATCAGTGCGGGAACAAGATTTTGCCCATCTATAAGCATTTTTAATGGATCGTTGACTATATCCACGAATAGAGAAGCGTTGTTTAATATCACTTGCATATAAGTTGTGGTCAGTGGAACATATTCTACATCCTCTAGAGCAGTGGTTCTTAACCTTGTTGGAGGTACTGAACCCCACCAGTTTCATATGCGCATTCACTGAACCCTTCTTAATTGGAAAAATTAAATATGATTTTTTCAAATTCAAAACATAGGTATATATTTATACATAGGTGCACAAAGTGAATAAAACCATTAAAGAACAAAACCATTAAGAACAAAGAACAAAACCATTAAAACATGATTTTCACACAAAAATAAAAACATAATAATGAATATTTACTGCAAATCAGTGTGACTTCTGCTGTTGTCTTTCAGAGACCAGGTCAGAAATGCGCGGCTTTACCTTGGCAAGTGCCACTCTCATGTCATTTTCGCAACAAAGTCTGTTCCTTTTCTTCGTTTTTATGTCCAGCATCCTTGAAAAGGATTGCTCGCAAAGATATGTTGTAACAAACGGTATGAAAAACTCCAGAGCTTTCTTAGCAATAACAGGGTACGTTACCATTTGTTGACACCAAAACGTTGAGAGCGTTGTTGTTCTGAAGAGTTGCTGTTGAACCTGGCTCTGCTAAAGTTCAATGATTTCATCGAGGTATTCATCATTGACATCTGTTGTCTCAACACTAAATGTGAATGGCTGTCTCACCCTTGCTGGATATGACTCTCTTGTAGGGAAGTATCCATCAAGAGACGTTGCAAGCTCATCTAAGTGCCTGGCAATTGCTTGCTTCAGTTCCGTGGGTACAGAAATGTCTCCGATTCCAGATACATCTTCGATCTTACTTACACAGTCGTCTAGCAGGGGAAATTTGCGAAGTTATCGTTCTCTATTCGTCGTTTCCATAACGGTAGCTTTTTTTGAAAAGCCTTCAGGTTTTCTTCCACTTCGATGATGTTGACGCCACTGCCCTGCATCTGTTGATTGAGATGATTTAGAGCTGCAAAGATATCAGTCATGTACGCTAAAATGAGAATGAACTCAGAATCTTTGAAGCAATCTGCATGTTGGTGCTCTTGCAAAAACAGGGCTAATTCCACACGCACGGCAAAAACACGATTCAACACCTGTCCCCGGGATAACCACCGAACGTTGGAATGGTACAGAAGTACCTCAAATTCAGATCCCATTTCTTTACACAGCTCCCTGAAGATGCGGTGCCTCAGAGCACTATTTCGCACATAGTTCACACATTCCACTACAATTTTTAATACTTCTGCCAGTTTTGGAGGCAAGGTTTTTGTTGCCAATGCATGCCTATGCAGAATACAATGCGTAACAATGATGTGTGGTGCATCGGCTTTCACTAGCGCACCAAAACCAGACTTTCTTCCCAGCATGGCTGGAGCTCCATCCGAACAAACTGCAGAAACCATATCCCACGAAAGATTGTTGTCTTTGAAGAAGTCATCCACAAGTTTCTTCACATCGGCTGCCTTAGTTGTTGTTGTAAGAGGCTTACAAAATAAAAACTCTTCCTTTATCACGTCGTCTTTCACATAGCGCACGAATACTGCAAGCTGGCTTAGATTGGAGACGTCTGTGGTCTCGTCAAGTTGAAGGCTGAATTTTGCCGGGCTTGAAATCAGATCTGCAACTATTTGAGCCAAGATCTCTTTGCTCATGTCCTCTATTCTGTCGCTGATGGTGTCATTTGAAAGAGGAATTTGGGATAACTTAACTTCAGCCGCTTTTCCCAGCATGATATTCGCCATCTTCAACACAGCTGGTTTTATGAGTGTTTCACCAATGGTGTGGGGTTTGCCCTGCTTTGCGATCAGGTAAGCAACTTCGTACGATGCTATGAGGATCGGTTTGTTGATGGGTACAAAGCCGAGAACAGGCAGACTAGCCTTTTCATTGAATCTGGCTCTCCTCACCTTGAATTCAGCGAGCGTTGTGTTCTTGTATTTTCCATCTCCATGCAGCTTAAGGAAGTGTTCTCTTAGTTTTGCCGGTGCTAGACTAGAATTGCTCAACTTGGCATTGTAAATCATACAGTTAGGACGCTGACTCCCATCACGTTCCGTTATACATGTGAATCCATATTGTACATATTCGTCCGACCACTTTCTTTTTTTGTTCGACATAGTTAGTATGAAGGGATAGGCCAAGCCATGTTGCGTGATCATCTGCAGCCAATGATGGACAAGCGGGGCGAGTCGGGTGTGTGTCTTGACCTCCAGGGCCGGACTGGGGATACAAAGCAGCCCTGGAAAAAAAATCTATGTCAGCCCCATAAGTCACTGCGCCTAATATACTACTGCCCCCCCCCCTCTCCACTATCTAATACACTGCTGCCCCCTCCCCACCACCCCCAATACACTGCTGAACACCCTCCCACCCCCCTAATACACTGCTTATCCCCTCCTACCCCCTAATAAACTGCTGACCCCCCTCCCAACCTCCTAATACACTACTGACCCCCAGCCTCCCAGCCACCCCAATACACTGCTGACCCCCCAGTCCCTCAATACACTGCAGACCCCCTCCCAAAACAATCCCAGCCCCCCTAATACAATGATGACCCCCTTCCCAGCCCCCCTAATTCACTGCTGACCCCCCTCCTAGCCACCCCAATACACTGCTGACCCCCATCCTTGCCACCCCAATACACTGCTGACCCCCACCCTCCCAGCCCCCCCAATACACTGCTGGCCCCTCCTATACAATGCTGACCCCTTAAATACAATACACAATAGGTCCTCCAAGCCCCTTTACTCTTACCTGTAGTACAACAGGTCAGCTTAGCTCAGTGATGCCAGTGTCTGTGTGCAGGGGGGACAGGATGCCGCCACCATGCTGTGCAGTCACTAGATCCGCCGCCGCGCAGCCGCCGGATATGACGTCATGTCGTCATATGCCGCTCACATCCGGCGGCTGGCGGAAGCAAAATCATTGCGCTCGCTCGGCTCCTCTGATCATGAGCCGCAGCGGGCGCAAAAGGAGTCTGAGTAACAGGAAATAAATATTTTCCTGTCTTGTGGCAGCCACCTATAAAAGCGCCCCCCCCCCCCGCGAGACTGACTCACCGAACCCCTGGGGTTCGATCGAACCCAGGTTAAGAACCACTGCTCTAGAGAATTGTCCAATTGGAATGGATCTAATCAACTGTGGAGGATGAGACGAGGAAGGAGTTCACAGAAGTTGGTTTCCTAAATACACTCGTCAAGATAGAGCCGTCTTCACCCCTTCGGACCTGCACATCCCAAAAAATCTATGATATCCTTATCAAATTTATATGTCAATCTTATATTCTTATTGTTATGATTGAACAATCCAAACCATTCATATAGAATGAATGCACCCCTGCCAGATCAAGAACACATAGTCGATGTACCGCACCCAAAAAATGGCGCGGTCCATCAACGTGTGTCGATCTGACAGGAAGATTTAGTTTTCGATTCCTCACACAATTAGGTTTATACTTCACATTTATTCATATAATCATTTTCATATTTATGATTTTTATTATATAATCATGTTCACATTATTCACGTCTATCAAGGTTTTTCTTTTTACATGGTTGTTGTTTACATTGTTTCCATTGTGGCACATATTTTATCAAATTTCACTAATTGCTGCTATTATTTAGGATGTGATGTGCATGTTTAGGGATTAATATTATACTACAAGCATTTTTTTCTTGTTCTCTTTTTCAATTTTGCGCTATTATGCAGGCCTGCGCATGCACTATCTGGCTTCCTATGCCGCTGACATCATCCCCAAAAATCTTGAGGGATGTGCCGGCGTCATCATGTGACCCGACGTAGATCACGTGACTGATTTGTCATGTGATGCTTTGCGTCACAAAATCGCGGCCCGCTGTATATTCTTCTATTTATGGCCCAGTCTTGCACGCTAATGCAATTAATATTAGGGTTGGTTGGTGGGGGTATTTATTGTGATTCCTGCAGTAATGACTCCACCCCCAGACGAAGGTTCGCCGAAACGTGCGTCGGGGTTGGCGCTACCCGGAGGACGCACAGTATGGGTAATACATTCTGCCTTGATGACCTATATTAGTGAATGTACTTGCACTTTACTTGTTTATTATTTTATGGAGCAGTATGAATTTTTGCCAATGTGTCTAACACTGGTGATGTCTCCTTGTCGCTGCACTTGTTTTTGTTTTGTGGTGTATTATCTTATGAATCATGTTTAATAAAACATTATTGTATTTTCATGTGGTCTGGTAGTTCTTTTGTAGGTTTTATATTGGATTTATACCATAGGCATGTGTTTAATCAGACAGAATTGCTGATTTTGTTGCGGTATTAGGCCAAACTTTATTGGTGCAATATCCAATGTAGCTGACTACAAATATCCCAGTTCCCCTCGAAGAGCTTCAGCAAAACTTGCGTCTGGTGAAGAAACGCACTGTATCTCATATGGATACATGTTACTTATGCTGTATGGGTATAGAATTGTAGTAGGATAGTCATAGTAACCTATATAGGGAATTATTATATGCTTCCATTTATTGGCACTGTATATCAGTTACTGGGCACTATGCACTTTGAAGCATGCCATTTTAACCCATTAATTACATTTAACATGTTAGCATATTACACCACTATACACTCACCTAAAGAATTATTAGGAACACCATACTAATACGGTGTTGGACCCCCTTTTGCCTTCAGAACTGCCTTAATTCTACGTGGCATTGATTCCACATGGTGCTAATAGCATTCTTTAGAAATGTTGTCCCATATTGATAGGATAGCATCTTGCAGTTGATGGAGATTTGAGGGATGCACATCCAGGGCACGAAGCTCCCGTTCCACCACATCCCAAAGATGCTCTATTTGGTTGAGATCTGGTGACTGTGGGGCCATTTTAGTACAGTGAACTCATTGTCATGTTCAAGAAACCAATTTGAAATGATTCGAGCTTTGTGACATGGTGCATTATCCTGCTGGAAGTAGCCATCAGAGGATGGATACATGTTCTCATTCTGTTTACGCCAAATTTGGACTCTACCATTTGAATGTCTCAACAGAAATCGAGACTCATTAGACCAGGCAACATTTTTCCAGTCTTCAACAGTCCAATTTTGGTGAGCTCGTGCAAATTGTAGCCTCTTTTTCCTATTTGTAGTGGAGATTAGTGGTACCCGGTGGGGTCTTCTGCTGTTGTAGCCCATCTGCCTCAAGGTTGTGCGTGTTGTGGCTTCACAAATGCTTTGCTGCATACCTCGGTTGTAACGAGTGGTTATTTCAGTCAACGTTGCTCTTCTATCAGCTTGAATCAGTTGGCCCATTCTCCTCTGACCTCTAGCATCCACAAGGCATTTTTGCCCACAGGACTGCCGCATACTGGATATTTTTCCCTTTTCACACCATTCTTTGTAAACCCTAGAAATGGTTGTGCGTGAAAATCCCAGTAACTGAGCAGATTGTGAAATACTGGCCCATCTAGCACCAACAACCATGCCACGCTCAAAATTGCTTAAATCACCTTTCTTTCCTATTCTGACATTCAGTTTGGAGTTCAGGAGATTGTCTTGACCAGGACCACACCCCTAAATCCATTGAAGCAACTGCCATGTGATTGATTGACTAGATAATTGCATTAATGAGAAATAGAACAGGTGTTCCTAATAATTCTTTAGGTGAGTGTATATGCATACTATGCACTATTATATGTTTATAAAAAGCAAGCTGTTCTCAACTTCATGTCTGCACTCGCCTCTTCTAAACAGACATAATTCACTACACTTATATCATCTCTTTCTTACAACCCCAAACAATTGTATAATACCTTTAGCTCTCTACTCCGTCCACTGGTGCCCTCTCCCATACCTCTCATCTCGGCCGAAGACTTTGCCTCTTATTTCAAACACAAAATTAACATAATCCCAGAGAGCCTCAAACTCCAATCCCTACAATCCCCCTACACAATTACTTAGAAACATAGAAACATAGAATGTGTCGGCAGATAAGAACCATTTGGCCCATCTAGTCTGCCCAATATACTGAATACTATGGATAGCCCCCGGCCCTATCTTATATGAAGGATGGCCTTATGCCTATCCCATGCATGCTTAAACCCCTTCACTGTATTTGCAGCTACCACTTCTGCAGGAAGGCTATTCCATGCATCCACTACTCTCTCAGTAAAGTAATACTTCCTTATATTACTTTTAAACCTTTGCCCCTCTAATTTAAAACTGTGTCCTCTTGTGGTAGTTTTTCTTCTTTTAAATATGCTCTCTTCCTTTACCGAGTTGATTCCCTTTATGTATTTAAAAGTTTCTATCATATCCCCTCTGTCTCTTCTTTCTTCCAAGCTATACATATTAAGGTCCTTTAACCTTTCCTGGTAAGTTTTATCCTGCAATCCATGTACTAGTTTAGTAGCTCTTCTCTGAACTCTCTCTAGAGTATCTATATCCTTCTGGAGATATGGCCTCCAGTACTGCGCACAATACTCCAAGTGAGGTCTCACCAGTGTTCTGTACAGCGGCATAAGCACTTCACTCTTTCTACTGCTTATACCTCTCCCTATACATCCAAGCATTCTGCTGGCATTTCGTGCTGCTCTATTACATTGCCTTCCCACCTTTAAGTCTTCTGAAATAATTACTCCTAAATCCCTTTCCTCAGATACTGAGGTCAGGACTGTGTCAAATATTCTATACTCTGCCCTTGGGTTTTTACGCCCCAGGTGCATTATCTTGCACTTATCCACATTAAATTTCAGTTTCCAGAGTTCTGACCATTCTTCTAGTTTTCCTAAATCTTTTTCCATTTGGCGTTTCCCTCCAGGAACATCAACCCTGTTACATATCTTTGTGTCATCAGCAAAAAGACAAACCTTACCAGCGAGGCCTTTTGCAATATCACTTATGAAGATATTAAACAAAATCGGTCCCAGTACAGATCCCTGTGGAACCCCACTGGTAACATTACCTTGTTTTGAATGTTCTCCATTGACTACAACCCTCTGTTGTCTGTCACTCAGCCACTGCCTAATCCACTCAATAATATGGGAGTCCATGCTCAATGACTGCAGTTTATTTGGTTCTCTTCCCACTTAACTCAATTTACCACCATCACAGATGATAACCTGCACCTTAATTTTAAAATCACACCTAACCACCTGTGCTTTTGCCCCAATCCCATCCCACTTTATGCTTTGCCTAACCATTAAAGTCATCTCTGCCCTAACCCACCTCTTCCACCCATCACTTACCACTGGTGTCTTCCCCAGCATCACACTCATACTCAGGAAGCCCTCCCTGGACCCATCTTCTTTATCTAGATATCTCCCATCTCCCTACTCACATTCACATCAAAACCTCTAGAACAACATGTCCATCTTCAAATTTCCTCCCAACTCTGATCCCACTCACCCTTTGTTTGCTACAATCTTGTTTCCTACCCAAAAACTCCACTGAAACCAAAGTCGCCAATGATCTGCTAATTTACCTCTCCTCTGCCTTTGACACAGTCGACTACTCTCTTCTGTTGCAAACCCTCCTCCTTCTCCTGTATCTCCTCTTACCTCACCAACAGAACCTTAAGCGTTTACCATTCATATACTACCTCCTCATCAAGCCCTCTCTTTGTTAGTGTCCCCCCTCAAGGCTATGTCCTGGTTCCCCTACTTTTTTCCATTTATACATTTGGCCTGGGACAGCTCATAGAGTCCCATGGCTTCCAATACCACCTCTATGCTGATGACATTCAAATCTACTGCTCTGGCACAGATGTCAACATCCCTTCTATCTAGAATCACAACCATACATTTTTGGTCTGAATCCGATCCACACTTTTTGCAAATAGGATGCAGACACATTTATTTCAATGGTCTGCAAAAAATGCAGGACAGCACACCATGTGCTGTCCGCATCCATGTGGTCGTTCCGTAGCCCCGCAAAAAAGATAGAACATGTAATATTCCTGTCTGTTTCACAGACAAGGATAGGCATTGTTACAATGGATCAGAAAAAACAAACAGATGAAACACGGATGTCACATGGACATCATCCATATTTTTTGCAAAATACATACGGTCATGTGATTGCACCCATATCTTTATTCTTCTCCCCCTGCTTCTTAAAACTCAACATAGAGAAAACTGGATTTATCATCTTTATCTTTATCCCCCTAGAAGACCTATCCATTACAGTTAATAGCACCACACTTTCTCCAGTATCACAGGTCTGCTTACTTGTGATAAGATTTAATTCTGCCCTTTCCTTCAAACCACCCATTCAAACCCTTACCTCCACCTGCCACTTTCAACTCAAAAATATTGTTCGTATTTGTTCCTCGCCCCTTGGTTAACTAAAGTGCTAGTGCATACCCTTGTCATTTCCCACCTGCACTACTGCAACATCCACCTTTGCGGCCACCTTTCAAGCACTCTTACACCTCTCCAATCTATCCTCAACTCCACTGCCTGATTAATCCATCTCTCCCCTCGTTCCTCATCTGCCAATCCCTTTACTGGCTCCCCATTGCACTGCAAATTCAGTTCAAGATATAAAAAACTACATATAAGGTGATCCACAATGTGTGACATTCCTGCATTCCCAATGCCCACATGTGATCTCCAACCCTCACAAGACCTCTTTCTTTGTTCTCCTCTTGTCTGTTCCTAGCACAGTCATCTACAAGATTTGTAAGTGTGTCTCCCATACTCTGGAACTCACTACCCTGGCACATCAGACTCTCCCCCAACATCCAAACCTAAAAAAGCAACTTAAAAACCCACCTCTTCAGGAAAGCCTACCACCTGATGAGTAGATGAGCTGCTTTTACTGTCACCTATTGTGTCTTTTCCTTTTCCCGTTTAGATTGTAAGCTCTTGCAGACAGGGTTTCTCCCCCACTGCCAGTCTGTTACTTAGTTCATGCACTTTGTACTTGTATTTTATATTATATATGTAAACTCCCCCTTAGATATACATGGAATTAATCGTGCTTTCTAATAAATAATAATATTGTATATCTGTAGTTTATTATGTACTAACTTTCAAGATTTGAGAGCCTGTATGCTCCGATTGATTTGTGTTTAATTCATTTTTATATGGTTTTGGATACTTTTTGTTCATTCTAAATACATTTTGTGTGGGACTTTCTTCATCTTCTATAGGTTTTCTTTGTAACAATTGTAAAGCAAAACTGAGCACAATGCTTTAAAAATGACAAACGGTGGCCGCAGGTTCCCATGCAAGTACAGTAAACAGCAACTGGATTTAAAGCAAAAAAAAGCAAAAATAAAATAATAAATCGGACATTAAAGCCACAGCATCTGCTTAACGTTATTGCATCTGAGATGTATTAAGTACTCTCAATCCTATGCTCCCATGGAGCCCGCTGCCAGTCAGAATTTCTCACATTAAACATGGACTTTGAAAGGTTCGGTCTATTTAAAGCAAGAAACAAGAAAGACTTACAGTAAAAGCCAAAAGAAAACTGGTGTTCAATGCAAAACAAAAACACAATTATAAAAGAATGAACTCAGCGACTAGATAGAGGAAATGTCAGTGAACATCAGTAATAGGAAAACTGCAAACAATTATAGACATATATTATGTGCGCACAGTTCTACACCATCCCCTGCACTATAGCCTGGAGCACTCAGAATCAAGCTGATGTTCTACAGGCCTGAGAACTAAGTAGAAGAAATCCTTTTATTAATATAGAGGTCAGATTACTGGTTAGTGCCCACACAGAGACACCACATTGTAACACCCCGGGACAATGCATTATCAGGAGTAGAATAACATTGGGATACATTCATTAAGACTGGTGCTTTATCCAGTTACCTTGTGGCTAATTTGCATAAATTACAAAAGCTTATTTCTCCGAATTAGGACCACATAACATGGGACCAAGTTTGTTTCTTTCAACTGACATATGCACATCGACACAGTCAGAAGGATTTAGACTACATGCACACGTGTGATGGACTTTTTTTTTTAACCGCCATCACACATCCGTTTTAAGACCAATGGTCATTTAATAGGTTATTCGCACAGCAGTTTTTTTTTTTATGGCCATTGAATAACGGATGTCAAAAAATAGAACATGTTCTATCCTGTCTGTTCACTGACTGACAGCCCCCATACAATTGAATGGGTCAGTTTTTAACGTCTATTTCTCAGATAGGCGCCAATGCCATTAAAACAGGACAGTTTATCCATTTTTAATGGACTTTTTGTGCATATAACCTTCTTTCAGTTATATTAATGGCTGTCCGTGCCTTTCCGCAAATTGAGGAACGCACACGGACGTCATCAGTGTTTCGCGGATCCACAATTTGTGGACCGCAAAACACACAATGGTCGTGTGCATGTAGCCTTAAACTGAAGATTGTTGGTGCAAAATTTAACACGTTTAGAAATAGGCACACACCTCTATCTCATACAGACACTTTTTTCAGCTTGTTTTGCCTATAAAAAAAACAGTACAACTTTTTTGTGTCCTCGTGGCCTTTTTTTGTAAGCATCATGTTTCTTTTGGCATTTTTCATGTTCTATAGAGAAACCTCTTGGAAAAATGACAAAAAAATGCCACACCCAGAGCATGCTGCATTTTGAGAAAAATGTATTTTACCAAAAAACACCAGCAAAGAAAATGCAATACTTGTAATGTAGTTAAAGGGACTTTACAAGACCTAACGATCCCACAAAGCCACACAGAAAGTTTGTAATATACTTACCATTCCAGAATTTCATAGATTGGTCTCCTGGGAACCTGCTTACATGACATGCCTCTTATGGAAATCCAGCTTCCTCGGATTTCCCCTTCTTTACCTTGTTTCCGGCCTGGTCTCTAGACCAGGGGGTCAGCAACCTTTGGCATTCCAGCTGGGGTGAAACTACAACTCCCAGCATGCACACTTGCTTGACTGTTCTCAGAACTCCCAAAGCGGTGAATGAAGCATGCTAGGAGTTGTAGTTTCATAACAGCTGTCGTGCTTACGTTGCTGATCCCTGCTCTAGACAGTAAGTTAGTTCTAGAACTACTCCTTTTCCTGGCGCACATGCAAATAAAGTAGATTCAGGAGTTTGTGCATGTGCTAGGGAGAGGAATAGTTTTAGTCCCGAGTGAAAGTGACGTCCCATCTATAGCCCAGGCTGGGCACCTGATGAAAGATGTGACATCAGCAGAAGATGGCTTTCCAGAAGAGGTGCGTCCCACAATCCCAATCCCAATCCCATGACATGCAATTTCAGAATGGTAACTATGTATCAAACTTTCTCCTACAGGTGTATTATATGTAATTAAGGTGGCTTTATGGGACCCACTTGGTTCGAGAAAACCCCTTTAATATTTCAATATGGGCTTGAATTTAACATCTGGTTGCATATTAAAGAAAGACTTACTGCACACAGTACACTAATCCCATTATTTTTGCAGGGTGGCGGCAGTCAATGGGGCCAGCAGGCATTCTGGTAACATATGCCAATGCCGTAACAGTCTGCTGGAACTACTAATAGCAGTCTGAAAGAAGACTTAATCAGAGCATTAAATATCCAATACTAATGTACAGTACGTGGTTATGTTCACAGTTGTATTAAGTGGAAATTGGTTGTTGTCGGATCGGGAGCATAACAAGAACCTATGGGGCAAAACATAGAATGGATTCCCACACTACATGACCAGTTTCTGTAACATGAATATTACAAGCTTAGGATTATGTTGGTTTTCCTAATGCACAGGGATAATGCTCACAGTGACGTCACGATGCTGGGATAATGTACTCTGTGAAGTTACAGCACAGGCTTAAAAGGGTTCTCCGAGACTTTAATACTGATGACGTATCTTCTGGATAGGTCATCAGTATCTGATTGGTTGGGGTCCGACACCCCAGACCCCAGCTGATCAGCTTTTTTTTTAAAGGCACCGGCACTCCTGCAAGCGCCAGCAGCCTTCTCTGTGCTCACCAAGCACAGTGCCGTACATTGTATAGCGGCTGTGCTTGGTATCACAGCTCATCCCTATTCACTTCTATTGCGCTGGGCCCCGTATTGCGCTGGGCCCTGTACATTGTACACAGCTCATCCCCATTCACTTCTATTGCGCTGGGCCCCGTACATTGTATAGCGGCTGTGCTTGGTATCACAGCTCATCCCCATTCACTTCTATTCCGTTCTGTGGCCCCGCAAAAAAGATAGAACATGTCCTATTCTTGTCCGCAACTGCGGACAAGAATAGGCATTTTCGATCATAGTAGCGGCCATGTGCGGTCCATGGCAAAACTCCCATGGAAAATTATGTAGTTGACGCAGAGTTGGATTTTAATCCATAAAGGGCATAAATCACCTAACAATCCAAATTTTTTTTGAACAACGTGGTTTAAAACATCCAGTGTGTGTATACGATTAGGTATGATGTTGTATCGATCAGGTAGTGTAAGGGTTACGCCCGCTTCACAGACATTGACAGACCAAACTCCCCTTTTAATGCACCGCAAACAACCGCAAACAGTCCATTTGCCCAACCGCAAACTCCCCATTTGTTCAAGGTTGGATACCAAGCTAGCCATGTCCCGTTGATGTCATTGAAGGTTTCTTCCTCCACCCAGCCACGTACAACACCAAGGGTCCCCGAAATGTGAATTGAATAGATTTTTCGAACGGGGAGATGGTTAAAAAAACGCTGGCTCCCTCCCCTTTGTTTGAATCCACGATCACTGCGTCTGCGCCGTGCAATTTACTGCCCCACCCGATAGTTCTCTCTTCTCATCAGTTTAATCCCTGTTACGTCCCCAATCTGGAGTCAATTTATTAAATAGATTTTTCGAACGGGGAGATGGTTAAAAAAACGCTGGCTCCCTCCCCTTTGTTTGAATCCACGCCACGGTCACTGCGTCTGCGCCGTGCAATTTACTGTCCCACCCAATATAAGTGGTATTTTCTGTAGTTCTCTCTTCTCATCAGTTTAATCCCTGTTACATCCCCAACCTGGGGTCAATTTATTAAATAGATTTTTCGAACGGGGAGATGGTTAAAAAAATGCTGTCTCCCTCCCCTTTGTTTGAATCCACGCCACGGTCACTGCGTCTGCGCCGTGCAATTTACTGCCCCACCCGATATGAGTGGTATTTTCTGTAGTACTATTCTCATCAGTTTAATCCCTGTTACGTCCCATATCAGGGTGGGATTGCCTTTTGTGAAAAAAAATTTAGGCCGGGTACCTTCCACTGTGATGTTCCAATAGCGACAAATTTTTTGAAGGCCTCAGACTCCACCAGCTGGTATGGTAAAAGCTGGCGGGCTAAGAGTTCCGTCAAGCCAGCTGTCAGACGCCGGGCAAGGGGGTGACTCTGGGACATTGGCTTCCTACGCTCAAACATTTCCTTTACAGACACCTGACTGTGGGCAGATGAGATGGAACTGCTGAAGGGTCAAGTGAAGCGGCTGTGGTGGCTGTCGTGGTAGTGGTGGTGGTGGCGGCGGGCGGGAGAGTGGTAACTTGAGAGCAGGTGACCAAAGCTGAGCTGGAGGAGGATGGTGCGTCAAGGTTCTTAGCGGAAGCTGTTGAAGATTGGGTGTCCTGTGTAAGCCAGTCAACTATTTTCTCCGAATTTTTGGGGTTCAGGGTACGTGGCCTCTGAACACTGGGCATTATTCCAGGGCCAGTGGAAATCACAGCACCACGAACATGACGGCCCCTGCGGCGTGGCCTGCCTCTGCCTGTCATTTTTTATTAGATAAGTGTTACTATGCGTGCAAGGTACTGTGCCACCCTATATAAGTGGTGGGCAGTGGGCACAGTACAGTCTGTGTGGGCCTGACACACACTGGCTTGCAACTGTGATTATATCACAGAAAAATATTAAATAGAATTTTTTTTTATCTGCGAGGTATTTGTGAGTGAGTAACGGTATAAGTGGAGGTCTAGCCACTAGCCAGTGGCCACAATACAGTCTGTGTGGGCCTGACACACACGGGCTTGCAAATGGGATTAGATCACAGAAAAATATTGAATAGAATTTTTTTTTATCTGCGAGGTATTTGTGAGTGAGTGACACCCTGTAACGGTATAAGTGGAGGCCTAGCCACTAGCCAGTTGCCACAATACAGTCTGTGTTGGCCTGACACACACGGGCTTGCAACTGTGATTATATCACAGAAAAATATTAAATAGAATTTTTATTTATCTGCGAGGTATTTGTGAGTGAGTGACACCGTGTAATGGTATAAGTGGAGGTCTAGCCACTAGCCAGTGGCCACAATAGAGTCTGTGTGGGCCTGACACACACGGGCTTGCAACTGTGATTATATTACAGAAAAATATTAAATAGAATTTTTTTTATCTGCGAGGTATTTTCTGTCACACCCTGTATGAATGGTGTGCACACAGTACTGTCTGTGACTGAGCCTGCAGCCTCTCACACACGGGCAGTCAACTGCAATATATGTATATATAAAATAAAATAAAAAAAGCAGACTGATGTGCCAGCCCTGAAAAGGGCTTTTTGGGATGCTGTCAGGACGCTGTCCTTACAGCAGATGAGTCTGTGGACACAGAACAATGCCCTAGCTAACGCTTTCCCTATTGAATCAGCAGCAGCAGCACTGTCCCTCCTCTCACTGAGAATGCAGATTCAGAATGAATCTAAAATGGATGCTGTTCGGGAGGTGGGAGGGTCTGGGAGGGAGGGTCTTCTGCTGATTGGCTGGAATGTGTCTGCTGACTGTGAGGTACAGGGTCAAAGTTTACTCAATGATGATGTATAGGGGGCGGACCGAACATTGCATATGTTCGCCTGCCGTGGCGAACGCGAACAAGCTATGTTCGCCGGGAACTATTCGCCGGCGAACTATTCGGGCCATCTCTACTGAACACTCCCATTTCAAATCAGGAGCTGGTGTCCGCAATAAAATCCCTCAAACCCCATAAGGCTCCCGGACCCGATGGATATTCTAATGAATATTATCAGTTATTTACTCCATCACTGTCTCCTCATTTGGTGACAATGTTTAATGAAGTAATGAATGGGAAGCAATTTCCTACAGGCCACAATAGTCACTATCCCAAAACCAGGCAAAACCCGCTGATCTCCCAGCCAAGTTCTGCCTTATATCCCTGCTCAATTGTGACGTGACGCTGTAGGCTTGTAGGCTAAGATACTATCACATAGGCTACTAAAAGTCCTTCCACAGATTTGTCATAGTGACCAAATGGGGGTCAGGGTCAGACAAGCTCCGGATGGTACCAGATAAGTTTTGGGACTAATGGAACAGACGGGAAGACTGCAAACACCTTCTCAACTCTTTACTCCGGATGCAGAGAAGGCGTTTGATCGGATTAATTGGTTTTGTCAAAGTTCGGATTCCAGGGACCTATTCTACAAGCTATTCAGGCCCTGTATTCCCGGCCATCGGCCCGGGTGCTAATAATTGGCACTTTCTCTCAGGCATTCTCCATCACTAATGGAATGCATCAGGGATGTCCCCTATCTCCCTTTCTGTTCCTGATGGTGATGGAGCTGTTCGCTAAGAAAATTAGAATGTCAGAGACGATCAGGGGCATATCAGCGGGTGGCCGACAACATAAGTTAGGCTTGTTTGCTGACGATGTTATACTGACTTTGTCGGATCCCCTATCCTCTTTGAGAGCGGCTTCATCTTTCATCTTGTTGTTTGAGGAGGTTTCTTATTACAAAATAATGAGACCAAATCACAAATACTGGCTATCAAGATCTCACCAACCCTAAAATCTGCGATTTTAAAAGAGTTCCCTTTTGAGTGGGCAACATCGTCCAGGGGTGTTGCTAGAGTCTCAAAAGATCTGGGGCCCAAGCCCCAATGCATATGGCCCAATTCTCTAGGTCGACCAACCGCCCCAAACACTACCACTGAAGACATTTTACTGTATTTGCTATACAGCTATACAACAGCACATACCTGTCACATCCAGTGCCTTCATGTGACGTCTCCTCTAATGTAGATTTTCACTGTCATCATCTTCTTCATTCGGTCCGGATAACTTCTCTCAGCCGTGCCTCATCTCTGCAGAGTGTGACACACAGACATCTTGGATTCCTCACTTTTCTGTACCCCCAAATACTTTGCTGAAGAAAAATAAGTGTCCCCCCCATAGTAACAGTACTCCTCATAGTCCCACAAATAGTAATTCCCTTTTATAATGCCCTCATTAATACTGCCCCCTACAGTGATAGTGCTCCCCAAGAGTGCCCCCATTAGTAGAAGAGCCCTCCAGTATTAATAATGCCCTTACAGAGCCCCCAGTAGAAATAAGGCCCTCTATTGTTCACCCAGTGGTAATAAAGCTCTCTACAGACCCCTCAGTAGTAATATGCCCCCCCCCCCCCCATAGTGCTCTTAGTAGAAATAATGCAGATCTATAAGTCCCTCCTATAGAGCCCCTAGTAATAATAAGAATGCCTAATGTCCCCTGGATTTAAAATGCCCCCACATTGCCCCCTGTATTTATAATGCCTCCTACTGTTATAATGCTTGCTCTGAAGTGTCCCCAGTATTTATAATGTCCCCTGCAGTGACCCCTGTAGTTATATTTCTCTGTTTACTGTCCTCAAAAATTATAATTCCTCAGCCCCTCCAAAATACAGTCCCATGTAAATAACATCACACCATCTATCCTGCCCCCTCCAATATACAGTCCAAAGTAAATAACATCATCCACTCCCCAGCCGCCTTCAACATACCATCCTATGTAAAGAACATCACCCTCTCAATATTCAGTCCCATGTAAATAACATCACTCCCTCCCCCAGACACCTTCTACATACAGTCCCATGTAAATAAAATCACCCCCAGCCACCTCCAACATGCAGTCCCATGTAAATAACATTACCCCTCAACATTCAGTTCCATGTAATAACACTCCCTCCCACAGCTGCCTTCAACATATACTCCCATGTAAATAACATCACCCTGCTCCAGCCACCTCCAACATGCATTCCCATGTAAATAACATCACTCCCTCAACTTTCAGTCCCATGTAAATAACATCACTCCACCCCACTGTCCTATGTAAATAACTTCCCTCCCTTCAGCCCTAACATGCAGTCCCAGTTAAATAACTACAACTCCCAACATTGCTCTGCTTCTCACACTGAGTAATCTACCCCTTCACTTACCTCTCCTCATGTAGCAGACCTCACCACAGCTTCTTCCCCGGACTTCACTGCTGAGCCATCCTCTCCTGCACTGTTCACATGATGGTGACATCATGGCAGCTCCTTTTCAGCTACTGCATTCAGAACTGATCACATGGACTGTGATGTCATCACAGGTCCTTCAGATCTTGCAGGGCATTAAATTCAATTGTATTGCCGTCCTGAGGATGGCAATACAGTTGGATCTGTCCGGCAGGCAGTACATTCTGGGCCTGGGACAAAACATCAGGGACCCAGGCCCCAAATGTTTTAACCTAGCAATGCCCCTGACATCGTCTATAGCCTATCTAGGGATCCAGCTATGCTTCCCACTCACTAGATTGCTTTAATGTACCCGTATTTTTCGCCGTATAAGACGCACTTTTTCCGCCCCAAAAGTGGGGGGAAAATAGCAGTGCGTCTTATACGGCGAATGCTGCTTATTTTGCCGAGTTTTCAATGATACACCCGCCGCGATGCCGTGCGGCGGGTGTATCAGCTGTGAGGGAGGCGGGACTGGGGGCCGGCGTCTGCATTTATAATGACAGCGGGGCCCGTGCAGTGACTGTATTCTACTACACGGGCCCCGCTCACTGTATATTATTGTATCTCTAATAGTAAATTGTTATGCATATAATCCCATAATGAGCGCTGTGTATTACTTACAACTACAGTACAAGCGCTCGCCGCTCGGTAGGTAGCAGAGAGGAGGGAGGAGGCAGGCCGGGAGGACGGGCGCTGGCAGAGTGAGTCATACGTCACGCGCCTGCGCCACCTACTTTATGAATGAAGCAGGCGCGTGACGTATGACTCACTCTGCCAGCGCCCGTCCTCCCGGTCTGCCTCCTCCCTCCTCTCTGCTACCTACTGAGCGGCGAGCGCTTGTACTGTAGTTGTAAGTAATACACAGCGCTCATTATGGGATTATATGCATAACAATTTACTATGAGAGATACAATAATATACAGTGAGCGGGGCCCGTGTAGTAGAATACAGTCACTGCACGGGCCCCGCTGTCATTATAAAAGCAGAAGCCGGCCCCCAGCGTGTATTGAGGGTCATTCACTACAGAGACACTTATGGAGGGGATCTGTGGATGACACATAGCATAAGATGCTATATATGTGTCATCCACAGATCCCCCCCATAACTGTCATACACAGATCCTCATAACAGTGCCATCCAGAGACCCCAATAAGAGCCACCCACAGATCCCCCATAAGTGTCACCCACAGATCCCCCATAAGTGTCACCCACAGATCCCCCATAAGTGTCACCCACAGATCCCCCATAAGTGTCACCCACAGATCCCCCATAAGTGTCACCCACAGATCCCCCATAACAGTGCCATCCACAGACCACAATTAGTTCAAAACCCACCAAAAGCACACCTTTTGGTTCAAAATATTTTTTTTCTTATTTTCCTCCTCAAAAACCTAGGTGCGTCTTATGTGCCGGTGCGTCTTATAGGGCGAAAAATACGGTAATTATGACCCCTTATTTACTTCCTTACAAAGAGACCTGACTAGATACTCGCGAGTAGAACTCACTTGGCTACCCCGTATAGTCATCTACAAGATGATGGTATTACCAAAGATACTATATTATTTTCGCACTCTAGCGATTCCCTTACCGAAGTCGCTAATTCATAAGTTTCAACGCCAAATGCTATCTTTTATTTGGGGGAAAAGCAACCCTAGAGTCACAGCCTCTATTTTATATACCCACAGGGGTGGGGAGGGATGGGAACCTCCAACATTATTATAAAGCAATACTGTTAAAACAGCTGATACTGGTGGCGACAAGGGACTACTGTCGGAAGATTCGCAATACAGACCGGGCTTAATAGAGGGAAATCACTTACAGCCCTTCTATTGGTACATGCTATTAATGGCTCATGCACATGAAGGTATTTGTTTTCCGTGTCCGTTCCGTTTTTTTTGCAGACTGTATGCGGAACTATTAATTTCAATGGGTCCGCAAAAAAATCCGAAGATACTCCGTGTACATTTCGTATGTCCATATTTCTATTCCGCAAAAAAAAGAACATGTCCTATTATTGTCTGCGTTACGGACAAGGATAGTATTGTTCGATTAGGGGCCAGCTGTTCTGTTCCGCAAAATACGGAATGCACACGGACATCCTCTGTATTTTTTTTTGCGGATCCGTTTTTTTGCAGACCGCAAAATACATACGGTCGTGTGCATGAGCCCTAAGCCTGAGCATCCACTGCCTCCTGCCCTATATTTCAGAGCTTCAGTTCAAGCAAGGAAAACGGTGCTTAAAATTACCCCCAAGGAATCTCCTCTGAAGGACATCTCCTTTCCGATATAGATTCTAGAGCAGGGGTCAGCAACCTCCGGCACTCCAGCTGTTGCAAAACTACAATTCCCAGCATGCTCCATTTATTTCTGTGAGAGTTCTGAGAAGAGCAGAGGAAGTATGCATGCTGGGAGTTGTAGTTTTACAACATCTGGAGTGCCGGAGGTTGCCTACCCCTGTTCTAGAGTTTCTATGCCAGACCTATCTACCTCCTTTTGGAGGAGTCGTGGCGTTCGACTACTTACTGATTTATATGAGGGAGGATCATTACGGCCTTTCCCATCTCTCCAAGCCACTTTCACAGTTCCAGAGTCAAAATACACTGCTCAAAAAAATAAAGGGAACACTTAAACAACACAATCTAACTCCAAGTCAATCACACTTCTGTGAAATCAAACTGTCCACTTAGGAAGCAACACTGAGTGACAATCAATTTCACATGCTGTTGTGCAAATGGGATAGACAACAGGTGGAAATTATAGGCAATTAGCAAGACACCCCCAATAAAGCAGTGGTTCTGCAGGTGGTGACCACAGACCACTTCTCAGTTCCTATGCTTCCTGGCTGATGTTTTGGTCACTTTTGAATGCTGGCGGTGCTTTCACTCTAGTGGTAGCATGAGACGGAGTCTACAACCCACACAAGTGGCTCAGGTAGTGCAGCTTATCCAGGATGGCACATAAATGCGAGCTGTGGCAAGAAGGTTTGCTGTGTCTGTCAGCGTAGTGTCCAGAGCATGGAGGCGCTACAGGAGACAGGCCAGTACATCAGGAGACGTGGAGGAGGCCGTAGGAGGGCAACAACCCAGCAGCAGGACCGCTACCTCCGCCTTTGTGCAAGGAGGAACAGGAGGAGCACTGCCAGAGCCCTGCAAAATGACCTCCAGCAGGCCACAAATGTGCATGTGTCTGCTCAAACGGTCAGAAACAGACTCCATGAGGGTGATATGAGGGCACGACGTCCACAGGTGGGGGTTGTGCTTACAGCCCAACACCGTGCAGGACGTTTGGCATTTGCCAGAGAACACCAAGATTGGCAAATTTGCCACTGGCGCCCTGTGCTCTTCACAAATGAAAGCAGGTTCACACTGAGCACATGTGACAGACGTGACAGAGTCTTGAGACGTCGTGGAGAACGTTCTGCTGCCTGCAGCATCCTCCAGCATGACCGGTTTGGCATTGGGTCAGTAATGGTGTGGGGTGGCATTTCTTTGGAGGGCCGCACAGCCCTCCATGTGCTCGCCAGAGGTAGCCTGACTGCCATTAGGTACCGAGATGAGATCCTCAAACCCTTTGTGAGACCATATGCTGGTGCGGTTGGCCCTGGGTTCCTCCTAATGCAAGACAATGCTAGACCTCATGTGGCTGGAGTGTGTCAGCAGTTCCCGCAAGACGAAGGCATTGATGCTATGGACTGGCCCGCCCGTTCCCCAGACCTGAATCCAATTGAGCACATCTGGGACATCATGTCTCGCTCTATCCACCAACGTCACGTTGCACCACAGACTGTCCAGGAGTTGGCAGATGCTTTAGTCCAGGTCTGGTAGGAGATCCCTCAGGAGACTGTCCGCCACCTCATCAGGAGCATGCACAGGCGTTGTAGGGAGGTCATACAGGCACATGGAGGCTACACACACTACTGAGCCTCATTTTGACTTGTTTTAAGGACATTACATCAAAGTTGGATCAGCCTGTAGTGTGTTTTTCCACTTTAATTTTGAGTGTGACTCCAAATCCAGACCTCCATGGGTTGAAAAATTTGATTTCCATTTTTTTTTTTTGTGTGATTTTGTTGTCAGCACATTCAACTAGGTAAAGAACAAAGTATTTCAGAAGAATATTTAATTAACTCAGATCTAGGATGTGTTATTTTTGTGTTCCCTTTATTTTTTTGAGCAGTGTATTATGAGTTACTGAGAATTACCCAAGTTGCCCTCAATTGAAGGTCTCCCTCTCACTTCCTTTATACAACTATCTTTCCCTCCCGAGGGGAGATGCACTGATACCCACCAGAAACTTATATAGAAGCCTTATGGGAGATATAGAATTGAAGAAATGGGCTCATATATTAAATTGGGAGAGGGATCTCCAAAGATTCTACACACATAAAGAATGGCGTACAGCGATTCATACATCTCTTAGGGCCACCTCATGCTCTAATTTATTAGAGGTTTGTCATAAATTGCTGGTCAGATAGTATTACCCCCCCGGTAAATTAGCACACTATTTTCCGAACGTAGAGAACAAATGCTGGCACTGCCAGAGCTCTCATGGTAATTTATTAGACATATTCTGGAATTGCCCAGCCCTCCAGCCTTTCTGGTCAGACACTGTATCTCTACTCCAAAACATTGTTGCACTCCATATTTGCTTAACACCTGGGTTAGCCCTCCTATCTCTGGGAGTGGAGCACGTCCCTGGTACTCACAGAAAATATATATCCATATATTATCAGTAGCAAAACTTATGAAAGATCGACGATGGAAGTCCATTGAGCCCCCTGTGGTCTCGGACATAACGGAAATGCTTTCCACTCATTGAATTTATGAGCGGCTACTAGTTTACCGTAATAATACCCTGGTTTCCTTTCATAAACATTGTAAACAATGGCTTGATCTATTTCCACTGCCATTTCCATTAGAGAATCATTAATATACCATGTATGACGGAAATGTCGGAGACCAACGTATCATTGGTTGTTATTGTTTCTTTTATTTACTGTTTTGTTATTTTAAAGCTAATCAGCTCTCTCTTGTATGATGACTATATGAAACAATACACATTTTCATGTTTAACCGCTTGCTGTCACACTAACGCCGAAAGGCGTGAGTGCAGCGGCTCTCTCAGGTCTCGATGACGCCAATAGGCGTCATCTCGTGAGACCCGAGATTTCCTGTGAACGCGCGCTCACAGGATTGCGAGGTAAACGAGTTGATCTACAGCCTGCCAGCAGCGATCATTCGCTGGCAGGCTGTACATGCGATTTTTTTAACCCCAGAAAGGTATATCAGACGCTGTTTTGTTAACAGCGTCTGATATACCTGCTACCTGGTCCTCTGGTGGTCCCTTTTGCTTGGATCGACCACCAGAGGACACAGGCAGCTCTTTAAGTAGCACCAAGCACCACACCACACTACACCCCCCCCTGTCACTTATTAACCCCTTATTAACCCCTGATCACGCCATATAGACTCCCTGATCACCCCGCTGTCATTGATCACCCCCCTGTAAGGCTCCATTCAGACGTCCGTATGTGTTTTGCGGATCTGCGGATCCACGGATCCGCAAAACACGGACACCGGCAATGTGCTTTTGAAGACACCCCAAGGTATTCCGTGAGGGGTATGGTGAGTTCATGTAAAAAAAAAATAATTTTGTCACAAGTTAGTGGAATATGAGACTTTGTAAGAAAAAATAAAATAAAAATCTATTTCCGCTAACTTGTGCCAAAAAAAAAATCTTCTATGAACTCACCATGCCCCTCACGGAATACCTTGGGGTGTCTTCTTTCCAAAATGGGGTCACTTGTGGGGTATTTATACTGCCCTGGCATTTTAGGGGCCCTAAAGCGTGAGAAGTAGTTTGGAATCCAAATGCGTAAAAATGCCCTGTGAAATCCTAAAGGTACTCATTGGAATTTGGGCCCCTTTGCGCACCTAGGCTGCAAAAAAGTGTCACACATGTGGTATCGCCGTACTCAGAAGAAGTAGGGCAATGTGTTTTGGGGTGTATTTTTACATATACCCATACTGTGTGTGAGAAATATCTCTGTAAATGACAACTTTTTCATTTTTTTTATACAAAGTTGTCAATTTACATAGATATTTCTCTCACCCAGCATGGGTATATGTGAAAATACACCCCAAAACACATTGCCCTACTTCTTCTGAGTACGGCGATACCACATATGTGACATTTTTTTGCAGCCTAGGTGCGTAAAGGGGCCGAAAGTCCAACGAGTACCTTTAGGCTTTACAGGGTTGCTGTCATGCCCTGTTCAGACTATGTACGGAGGTCTGCCACGTGTCTAGTCATTTGTTTTGTTTTGGATTCATGCTAGATCCGCCTCCCTTCAGGTGCTCTAGGTGGGGTCGTTGGTTTAAATTACTCTCACTCCCAGGGTTCCGTGCGGGTTATAGCTTTTGTCAGGCTGTGGAAGCAAGGAGTGAAGGATTGGCTTTTCCTGCTCAGATAAGATAAGTTGGTTTCTGATTTCTTTGGTTTGCTGTCTAGGCTGTTTGAGTGTATTCTGTCCCCTCCTGGTTCTGAGGGAGCAGGCTGCCCCTTTTCCCCTTTCACCATCTCAGGGATTCTAGGGTATTCTCAGCCCAGGCACAAGGACACATTATTCCCACCTTCAGGGTCTGAATGTGGGCAAAGCAGAATAGGGAGAGCGGTTAGGGATTTTCTAGGAGGTGACCTTATCCCCATCTTCTCGCCTAGAAATATTGTTTGTTTAGTTATCTGTGTATCTTATATCCTGTCCACCGTGACAGTTGCTCACAATTTAGCCCCGCCCAAAATGCCAGAACAGTAAACACACCCCACAAATGACCCCATTTCGGAAAGTAGACACCCCAAGGTATTCACTGAGGGGCATAGTGAGTCCGTGGGAGATTTTTTATTTTTTTTGCCAGAAGTTAGCAGAAATGTAAACTTTATTATTTATTTATTTTCCTCAGAAAGTGTCATTTTCCGCTAACTTGTGAATTTTTTTTTAATTATACATGAACTCACCATGCACCTCCGCGAATACTTTGGGGTGTCTTCTTTCTAAAATGGGGTCATTTGGAGGGTATTTACACTATCCTGGCATTCTAGCACCTCAAGAAACATGACAAATGCTCAGAAAGTCAGAGCTGCTTCAAAATGCGGAAATTCACATTTTTGTACCATAGTTTGTAAACGCTATAACTTTTGCGCAAACCAAGAAATATACACTTATTGGATTTTTTTTTATCAAAGACATGTAGCACAATAAATTCTGACACAAACTTGTATAGAAATGTAATTATATTTGAACAATTTTACCAGAAAAAGTTAAAAATACACTTTTTTGGAGAAAATTGCGGTCTATTTTGATTAATATCAGAAAAATGAAAAATGTCAGCAGTAATCAAATACCACCAAAAGAAAGCTGTATTTGTGAGAAGAAAAGGAGGTAAAATTAATTTGGGTGCCAAGTTGCATAAACCGTTAAAGTTGTGAAGTGCCGATTTGTAAAAAAGGGCCTGGTCACTAGGGGGGTATAAACCTGTGGTCCTTAAGTGGTTAAAAGAAATATGAATCAAACCAGCAAAGCAGGCAATATGGACAATCACAATACATTAGTAAGTGCCTTGTATTAACTTTCTCTACATGATAAATGTAATTTTCTGAAGTCCTTTTTCAAAGTGTACTGTAAAGCAATTAGCAGGGGGGTGGCATTAAGCAGCTGATAATATGAGAAATAGACATTTCTCACTGATAAGACATTGCAAAGTTTCTTGTGGTCACTTATATTATTGATTTATTTAAGTTGTGTTAAAAAGTTAGTGACCATTTAAGCCTCAATTATAGCTCTGGGGAAAAGTGGAGACAGATCCTTTTTAAATATAAACTGCACTTTTGGATCTGACAGATCTATGCTAAAGACTGAGCTGCAGCCCGGCTTTCATCAGCGCACCACATACTGTATAATAGAAGTATTCAGCTATCATTTAGAGGGAGATAATTTAAACATATGTTCTCTGTAAATAACTTTACAGGAGTCACAGTTAATGAAAATCTTGCGCCCGACTTATCGACTCCGTTGCCAATTTGTAATGATTTATAGTAAATTGTATAAGAAAAGCTGAGATTCATCTTATCTTTTGAACACACATTTCAGAGTCTGAAATACAAAGCACTGCAGATCCCTATTTGCATAATAAGCGCTGCACTAGGCGATGCTGCTAATGGCCTCATAAAAATGTACATCGGGAAATAACTTAATGTAGGCAAAATAGTTCTACTGATTACAACGGTCATTATAAATGTTACTTAGCAAATACACTTTCATAAGTAAATTTAGCTCCATAAGGAAAGGGGTGGAGTGGGGGGAAAAAAAACACCAGGGTGCACTTGCAATGTACCTGGCTGCCATGCATAGATTTAGGCCTCTTTCACACGAGCGTGACGGATTAGGTCCGGATGCGTTCATGATGCGTTCAGTGAAACTCGCACCATTTTGCAAGCAAGTTTAGTCAGTTTTGTCTGCAATTGCATTCAGTCTTTTTCCGCGCGAATGCAATGCGTTTTGATGCGTTTTTGACTCGCGTGATAAAAAACTGAAGGTTTACAAATAGTGTTGAGCGAACTTCTGTTTTAAGTTCGGCGTCTAAAGTTCGGCTTCCGGTTAGCGGAGAATCCCGATATGGATTCCGAATTCCGCTGTGGTCCGTGGTAGCGGAATCAATAGTCGGCCATTATTGATTCCGCTACCACGGACCACAACGGAATTCGGAATCCATATCGGGATCCTCCGCTAACCAGAAGCCGAACTTTAGACGCCGAACTTAAAACAGAAGTTCGCTCAACACTATTTACAAACAACATCTCTTAGCAACCATCAGTGAAAAATGCATTGCATCCGCACTTGCTTGCGGATGCGATGCGTTTTTCACTGAAGCCCCATTCACTTCCATGGGGCCAGGGCTGCGTAAAAAACCCCCAACAGAATATAGAAGATGCTGCGTTTTTCACGCGACGCAGAACTGATGGGTGAAAAAAACGCTTATGTACACAGACACATTGAAATGAATGGGTCAGGATTCAGTGCGGGTGCTATGCGTTCACGTCACGCATTGCACCGGCGCGGAAAACTCGCTCGTGTGAAAGGGGCCTTAGGGTTGGCATTCAAGTCCATACAATGACATATAACTGTATTATTAGATTGCATAACATCTGCAGATTATACAAAATACACTGTCAAAGGATTTCCACTGCTCTGAGCAGCTCAAATGTATTATATCAAATGCGAGAAAAAAGATTAAATGACTTTGTCGTTCTCCCAGAAGGAAGGCGGCATTGGAAAACTGCTTGTGCTCACATCTAAGCCAATGTAATTTTGTTAATTCAGGTTTGTCACTCGAAAGCAACATCCAGTATCAAAGCTGCAGCAAAATAAATAATGCAGCATGGATCCAAACGCCCAGGGCTGGTTTCAGTCCACAAAGTGTGTGATCCAGTAGGTAACAGTTTGGTAACGGATATTGAAGCACTTCTGTAGCAGTAACCACTTTCCTCCACAATACAGAGTATATTCTATTAATTACAAGCCACTAACAAAGTTACAAAGTGAGGTCTTTCTGGCATTTTCACACAGTGATAGAGGACAGCTAATTGCAGAGATAGGTGATTCTGGGACGACTTTTCTTAAACATCATGTGTAATTAGATGGAAATGTATGCACTCGTTTTAGCGGTTTGCATAATCAATGCCCCAGTAACGTGTCGGTGCAAGTGACTCCTCTGTGTTTTGTTACTGATTATGTATCGCAGAAGAAGAAAAAAATAAAAAGCCTCAGTTTCTCATTAAAATAGCTTCATGCTGGCAATAAATTGCAAATTAAAAACGTGGGTTCAGTAAATCCCTTTTTATAGTTGGGGCCAGATGTAACGGAACAGCATGCACTGATAATGAACACTGATTAGGGCCTCATGCACATGGCTGTTGCTCGGCCGTTCTATACATTGGGGACCGCAATTTGCAGTCCCCAATGCCCGGACAACATCCGTGCGGCTGGTGCAGACGATCCAGACCCATTCAACTTGACAAGTTTTTGCGGTTCGGAGGCACGGAGAGAAACCCCCCGGAAGCACTCCGTAGTGATCCCGTGGGATTCCGTGCCTCCGTTCCGCACCTTCCAGATTGCGGACCCATTCAAAAAATGCATCCGCCTCTGTGATGCGGTGTGCACACAGACAGTGCCCTTATATTGCAGACCCACTGTATGCGGGCTGCAATACGGGCACGGCCGGGCAACGGCCGTGTGCTTGAGGCCTAATGGTGGGGAATGAAAGGAGAAGACTTGCAGTAACAAGTTGGTCATGTCTTCAACTATATGGAATTGTGCTATGGTCATCTCTAGTGGTCAGGTTGGGAGGTGTAGTGTTCTATCTAGATAGCACAACAGAAATTACTTATGGTCACCTCCAGTGGTTGGGTCCTGTTGGGATATACAACATAACATTATATGCATAGACTACAGTATTATTATACTATATTATGGTCCTCATATTGGGAGGTAACATTCTATAAATAGATTATAATAGATTTGGATTAGGGTCATATCCAGTGATCTGCTTATTTTGGTAGGTGAAGTTTCCTTTGCACAGAGTATAATGGAAACAAATTATGGTCATGTCCTTTGGTTGGGTCATTTCTGGAGGTGTATTGTCCTATGCACAGAATTTAACACTGGAGTGGTCATGCCCACTGGTTGGGTCATGTTGGGAGGTGTAGTGTTCTATGTGTAAGTTGTAGGATAATTATGTTATTGCTACATCTAGTGTTCAGTTATATTGGACAGTGGATTGTTTTACGTGCATTGTAAGGATGAGTGAATTGACTTCAGATGAAACATCCGAAGTCGATTCGCATAAAACTTCGTTCGGGTTCAGTTCCAAGGTACCACTTGGAACCAAACCCGAGTTCGGGAAATGTTTTTTTACAATGCAAATTAATTTATGAAACAATAACTTCAGCTCATCTGAGCCAATGCATTCTAATGCTGTGCGGAGCTCCTGCTCCTTACAGTATTAGAACGAAGTTTTATGCGAATTGATATTTCATCCGAAGTCGATTCGCCCATCCCTAGTGTATTGCAGGGGCGTTGCTAGGTCAAAACATTCGGGGCCTGGGCCCCTGATGTTTTGTCCCAGGCCCCGAATGTCCTGCCTGCCTGTTAGATAGAACTGTATTGCCATCCTCAGGACCGCAATACAATTGAATCTAATGCACTGCAAGAGCTGAAGGACCTGTGATGACCTCACAGGTCATGTGATCAATTTCTAAATGCAGTAGCTGAAAAGGACCTGGGATGGTAGTACAGGAGAGGATGGATCAGCAGTGAAGAGAAGCCTTGGGAAGAGACTGAGGTGAGATCTGCTACACGAGGAGAGGTAAGTGAAGAATACTCAGTGTGAGAGGCGTCCTGTATGTTAGGGCTGAAGGGAGGGAAGTTATTTACATGGGACATTGAGGTGGAGTGATGTTAATTACATGGGACTAAAATTACGAAGTGGCTGGGGTAGGGTGATGTTATTTACATGGGACTGTATGTTGAGGGGTAATGTTATTTATATGGGACTGCATGTTGAAGGCAGCTGTAGGAGAGAGTGATATTATTTACATGGGATTGAATGTTAAGGGGTAGTGCTATTTACATGGGACTGCATGTTGGAGGTGGCTGGGGAGGGGTTGATTTTATTTACATGAGACTGTATGTTAAAGGTGTCTGGGGGAGAGAGTGATGTTATTTAGATGGGACTGAATATTGAGGAGGTGATGTTATTTACATAGGACTGTATGTTGGAAGGGGCAGGAAAGATGGTGTGATGTTATTTACATGGGACTGTATATTGGAAGGGGCTGGAGAGGTGGTGTGATGGTATTTATATGGGACTCTATGGCGGAGGGAGGGAAATAGTGTTATTTACATGGGACTGTATGGCGGAGGTGCTGAGGAATTATAATTTCTGAGGACACTAAATGGAGGAATTTAACGACAGGGGGCACTGCAGACAGCATTATAAATATTGGGGGTGAGCATTATAACAGTAGGGGGCGATATAACTACCGGGGGCACTGCAGGTGGCAATATAAATACTTGGGGCGCTTCAGGGCGAGCATTATAACAATATGGGGCAGTATAAATACTGGGGGCATTTTAAATCCAGGGGACATTAGGCATTCTTATTATTACTGGGGGCTCTATAGGAGGGACTAATAGATCCGCCTTATTTCTACTGAGTACTATTGGTGGCCTTATTACTACTGAGGGGTCTGTAGATAGCTTTATTACCACTGGGGGAACAGTAGGGGGCCTTATTTCTACTGGGGGCTCTGTGAGGGCATAATTAATACTGGAGGGCTCTTCTACTAATGGAGGCACTCTTGTGGAGCATTATCACTGTTGGGTCCAGTAGGGGGCAGTATTACTAATGAGAGCATTCTAGAAGGGAATTACTATTGGTGGGACTATCAGGAGTACTGTTACTATGGGGGGCACTCATTTTTCTTCAGGATAGTATTTGGGGGTACAGAAAAGTAAGGAAGCTAAGATGTCTGTGTGTCACACTCTGCAGAAACGAGGCGGCTGAGAGTTGTCCGGATCGAATGGAGAAGATGATGACAGAGAAGATCTACATCAGAGGAGACGTCACCTGGGAGGCCCTGGATGTGAGAGGTATAGCTGTATAGCAAGTACAGTAAAATGTCTTCAGTAATAGTGTTTGCAGGGGGGAGGATGCGGTTGTTCAACTTAGAGATCTGGGCCATATGCATTGGTGCTTGGGCCCCGGATCTTTTTAGACCCTAGCAACACCCTTGGTGTATTGTATAAGATAATTATATTATTGTCACATCCAGTGGTCAGAGGTCTTGTTGGACAGTGTCGTTTTTTATGTGTATTGTATAAGATAATTATATTATTGTCACATTAAGTGGTCAGGTCATGCTAGAAGGTGTAGTGTTCTATGCTTTAAATATAACATAATTTTATAGTGGTTATATGCAGTGGCCAGATCACGTTGGGAAGTGTAGTTTTCTGTGTATAGTATAGTATAGTATAGTATAACAGAACTGTATTACAGTCATATCCAGTGATCAGGTCATGTATTATGGCCACATTGAGGCATGAACTCATACAGAGAAATGTAATGAACTTCTTAAATTATAATTGTAATGTGCTAGCTCTGGTAAACTTCTCGCCATTATGTTCCTCTCTACTTTCCTTCCCTAGACTCCAGTTTAAGAATCAAGACACACCTAACGATTTATAATTTAACACTTCCCTGTTCTGAACAGAAATGATCTGCAGTTTCGATTTCTTGTTCTTTCTCACAGTTGTTCCCTTGTCAACACAGCCCTGCATTATTAAGCAGGAGATCCATTTACTGCTTATTTGTGCAGTTTCCTAGTAAACAAACTTTCTCCTTGAATGTTCACAGAGACAATAACTGCAGCACCAATTAGGCTAATATTGCTTGTGCAACATCCATTTGTAGAGTGTTCAGCATCTATAATTTATTGGACAACCTGAGGCAATGCTTTCCTTGCTTTCTATTTCAAACTCTTTTGTCCACTGACTGGATACTGACCAGACATAGAAAAGAAAGGTAAACATATAATAGCAACTTTCTTAACTAAGGCCACTTTCACACTTGCATTGTTAATTCCGGTATTGAAATCCAGCAGAGGATCTCAATACCGGAATTAAACGGATCCATTTTGATTTTGCAAATCAGGATGAATCCGTTCTGTTAGGATGCGGTTGTGTGAAATCAAGAAGGGAAAAACGGATCCATCCCTAAATACATGCTGCAGCAGCTCAGGCAAAATGGCTGTTCCCATAATCATGTACAGAACATAAAATAAAAATTCTACAATCAGAAATTTATGAATTAAAAAAAGGAAATATGTCCCATTATTTGATTAAAATGGAATAGGGTTTACATTGCCTTTAAAATCCATATCTACTGGTGATCTCAGGCCAGTGATTGTCACTGAATTCAAGACAAATTTTTTATATAAAAGAGAAATTTGGATCACCTCATCTCCATGCAGGTATGGTGCACGCGATCTGGGCTGGCAACCTGGAACAATGCAGGAAAAACGTGGATAGATCCGGAACCTAAATAAAAACTAATTCATTTATTAACTCAGAACATAGTAGAAAAATATAAAATCCACTGTCGCTTACGCATTTCGGGCATACAAGCCCTTTCTCATAGCAAGGGATATGAGGAAGGGCTTGTATGCCCGAAACGCGTAAGGGACAGTGGTTTTAATATTTTTCTACTATGTTCTGAGTCAATAAAGAAATTTGTTTTTATTTGGGCTCTGGATCTATCCACGTTTTTCCCAAAAATTTTATATGACCCGGAAAGGGCCAAAATTAAGAAACAAGTGGTTCTGTCATTTGTTGAACTTCATGAACCTTGGGTTTTTACTGTGTCAGAGCAAGAAATTGGCAGAAGACCCTACTGTCTTTAGTTGCCAGCCAGACCTTGCTCATTCTACACTACATCTAATAATAGATCAACTGCAATAATAACCTTTTTTAGTTAGCGTTCGCGATTCGCCGAACATGCAAATATATGGCGATGTCCGCCGGCGCCATATTCTTTTGCATTGCGCCGAATTTTGACCCATATAGGAGGCAATGAGATCCGCACACCCTATTAGGTAAAGGGTGCCCACGGAGGACCAAGGGTCGTCACGTAGTAAGTGAAGAAATCCGTGGCACACCAAAGTAGATTCAATGCAATTTAATAATTAGTTGATGTTTTACATCATTTCATATTTCTTCATCCATGGGGAATACAAAGATGGCCTCCACAGCCTTCTCCTCCTTATTCTTGTACTTGAGCGTAGCAGACACATCAGCCACAAAGCCTTTCACCTGGACGTCAACAAAGATCCCCTTGAGAGGAACAGGAAGTTTGGAACCAACAACAATGAGACCACAACATGGAGGAGGCAGCGGCATCTTGGGTCTTGCTCAGGCACCACGGGCGCTGTGACTCCCGCTGCCGTAGATCCTGTCCGTGCTGCGGGAGTCAGGATCTACGGCAGCGGGAGTCACAGCACCCGTGGTGCCTGAGCAAGACCCAAGATGCCGCTGCCTCCTCCATGTTGTGGTCTCATCGTTGTTGGTTCCAAACTTCCTGTTCCTCTCAAGGGGATCTTTGTTGACGTCCAGGTGAAAGGCTTTGTGGCTGATGTGTCTGCTACGCTCAAGTACAAGAATGAGGAGGAGAAGGCTGTGGAGGCCATCTTTGTATTCCCCATGGATGAAGAAATATGAAATGATGTAAAACATCAACTAATTATTAAATTGCATTGAATCTACTTTGGTGTGCCACGAATTTTGACCCATGACACACAAATCAGGTGGGACAGGACAGCCAATTTAGACATTTCAGCACATGGACACACCCGAACCCTATAACAGAACCTGATCTGGCAGCCATTTTACATGCTATGCTTTGCCAGTGTAGGGAAAGGTTGCTTTGTGGAGCAGGGACAGACTGTTAGGGACACCAAACGCTATCTAATAGGGCCACAAAAGTCCTTTTAAGGACTGGTATATGTGTGCTATCGATAGGTGTGATATACTAAGGGGTGTAATATACTTATAATTACTAACATAGAAAGTATATTATAGTGCATTTGTATTGTGCAGCAGTTGTGTGGGGTTCTGCTGCGATACCGCAATTATATAGAGAGACAAACGCTATTGGATTAACTAATTGCAATTGGTGTGTAGTGATGAGAGGCATAGGCAATATTCAAATTCACGAAATTTTGCTAATTTTTGGCCGAATATTCGCCATAAATTCGCAAATTCGAGAATTCTTGATCTCCAGTCATTGTTTACTTGATTGCAAAAATTGGCAATGTAATATAAATTTGTGATAAATTCGCAATTAGAATATTCAACACTATTCGCGAATACGAATATATAGTAATATATTCTAAATATTTGCGAATTATCGAAGTGGTGAAATTCACAATTAAAATACGCAATTTGAATATTTGCGCTCAACACTACTGGTGTGATATACCTGTTGCCCCCCAAAAAAATGATTGAGGGGTGTGATATACCTATAATATACTTTTTAACATAGAAAGTATTTAGTTCATTTGTATTGTGCAGCAGTTGTGTGTGGTTCTGCTGCGATACCGCAGGTATACAGAGGGACAAGCGCTATTGGAAAAACTATTTGCAATGGGTGTGACATATCTGTTGCCCCCAAAAAAACTGATTGAGGGATGCAATATACCTGCTTCCACAAAATACTGATTAAGGGGTTTTAAATACCTGCTTTCACAAAATACTGATTGAGGGTTGTGATATACCTACTTCTACAAAATATTGACTGAGGCCTGCGATATACCTGCTTCCACAAAATACTGATTGAGAGGTTCAATATACCTGCTTCCACAAAATACTGATTGAGGGGTGAGATATACCTGCTTCCACCAAATATTGATTAAGGGGGTCTATATACCTGCTTCCACAAAATACTGATTAAGTGGTTCTTATATACCTGCTTCCACAAAAACTGATTAAGGGGATTGATATACCTGCTTCCACCAAATATTGATTGAGGCCTGTGATACACCTGCTTCTAAAAAAAAAATACTAATTAAGTGGTTTGATATACCTGCTTCCACAAAATACTAATTGAGGGGTGCGATATACCTGCTTCCACAAAATACTGATTGAGAGGTGCAATATACCTGCTTCCACCAAATATTGATTAAGGGGGTCTATATACCTGCTTCCACAAAATACTGATTAAGTGGTTCTTATATACCTGCTTCCAGAAAATACTGATTAAGGGATTGATATACCAGCTTCCACCAAATATTGATTGAGGCCTGCGATACACCTGCTTCTAAAAAAAAAATACTGATTAAGTGGTTTGATATACCTGCTTCCACAAAATACTGATTGAGGGGTGCGATATACCTGCTTCCACAAAATACTGATTGAGGGGTGCGATATACCTGCTTCTACAAAATACTGATTGAGGGGTGCGATATACCTGCTTCCACAAAATACTGATTGAGAGGTTGGGATATACCTGCTTCCACCAAATATTGATTAAGGGGGTCTATATACCTGCTTCCACAAAATACTGATTGAGGGGTTGTGATATACCTGCTTACACCAAATATTGATTAAGGGGGTCTATATACCTGCTTCCACAAAATACTGATTGAGGGGTGTGATATACCTGCTTCTGCCAAATATTGATTAAGGGTTCTATATACCTTCTTACACAAAATACTGATTAAGGGGACTAATATACCTGCTTCCATCAAATATTGATTAAGGCCTGCGATACACCTGCTTCCACAAGATACCGATTAAGGGTTTTGATATACCTGCTTCCACAAAATACTGATTGATGGGTACGATATACCTGCTTCCACCAAATATTGATTAAGGGGTTTTATATACCTGCTTCTGCAAAATGCAGATTGAGGGGTGCGATATACTGGCTTCTACAAAATACTGATTAAGAATTTTTATATACCTGCTTCCACAAAATACTGATTGATGGGTGCGATATACCTGCTTCCACCAAATATTGATTAGGGGTTTTTATATACCTGCTTCCACAAAAATACAGATTGAGGGGTGCGATATACCTGCTTCCACCCAAAATGTATTGAGGCCTGTGATGCACCTGCTTCCACAAAATACTGATTAAGGGGATTGATATACCTGTCTGCACCAAATTCTGATTAAGGCCTGCGATATTCCTGCTTTCACAAATATTGCTCTTCTCTAGGGACTTTGGCACACGGTTATTTTGAAAATAACAGGCAGAGGAAGAGGCAGGCCATTCCGCAAGGGTGGTAGGGGTCGGGGCAGGTGCACCAGGCCGGAGGCTAAGTGGGAAATTGGAGAAGGTGCGTGTGATTACATCAAAGGACGCACCAGAGTTGGTTGAGTGGCTCACTCAACCTTCCGCTACTGCACCCTCCTTATCCTCTGTATCTACACCCTCCTCACTCTCTGCTGTGTGCACCCCCAAAGACACCACCACCATAGCGCCACAATCGAGTCAGAGGAATTATTTTCCCATGCATTCTCAGACCTTACCGATGCACAGCCATTCTTGGCATCGGATGAGGAAGAGGATGTAGCAACAGCCACCACCAAGCCGTCTGACGACAGTACCCAGATCAGCCTAAGGAGGGTGGTCCCTGCTGTTGCCGCCTACTCCGAGATCTCAGTGGTGGTGAAGGTAATGTCAGTGGTGGTGAAGGTGACGATGATGACGTGTTGATGGACGTCACGTGGGTGCCCACAAGAGAGGAAGAGGAGGGGGTAGTTCAGAGGGAGAGACGGAGCACCAGATAGGGAGGAGAAGAAGGAGAAGCAGGCAGAACTCGCAGTGCATAGGAGGCAAAAAGCAGACTGAAAATGTATCTGGAGCGAGCCATCCACCATGCACGGTCACATCTTGCGCTCCCAGGACGCCGGCACATGGCTCCGCAGTGTGGGCTTTTTTTAACGTGTCAGCTGCTGACAATAGTGTTGAAATCTGCAGCCTGTGCTGTCAACGCATAAGTCGCTGTAAGCCCAACACTCACCAAGGGATGACCGCCTTAAGAAGGCACCTGGCCTCCCATCACCGAGCCCAGTGGGAGCAACGCCGTTAGAACCCACAAAGCCATACTCCCGGCCCGCCAAGTCCTGCCTCTTCTCCTCTCATTTGTCCTCCACTCCACCTTCCACCGTGCCGTCGTCGCGTTCATTTGGCAGAAGGCAGGCTTCCGTGGCCCAAATGTTTGAGCGTAAAAAGTTGATGATGTCGGATAACCCTCTTGCCCAACGGCTGACCGCTGGCTTGTTGTAACTGCTAGCCCGCCAACTACTGCCATATAAACTGGTGTGCCATATGAACTCGGAGGCCTTTAGAAAATGTGTGGCCATTGGCACACCGCAATGGAAAATCCCCGGATAGAAATATTTCTCCCAGAAGGGCATCCCAGAGCTATATGCCACGTTCAATATATCTCTGGAACACAGTGTCGGTGCCAAGATACATCTGACTACAGACACGTGATCTAGCAAACATAGGCAGGGAAGGTACATAACTTTTACTGCCCACTGGGTGAACCTTCTGACGGCCGTCAAGCATGTAACCCATGGCAGCCGTGTTGATTTAGTGTTACCGCCACGGATTGCATGCAGGCCTGCCTCTTCTTCTCCTCCTCCTACTACATCCTCCATCTCCTCCTCGGCTGACTCCTCCTTTTCCACTGCTACCGCCTCTTCCGCTGCACCCCCCAAGCTCCCCAGAACCTATTCGATGTGCCAGGTGAGACTTTGCCATGCTGTGCTGCGGCTGTTGTGCCTAGAAGCTAAGAGCCACAGCGGTCATGCACTGCTTTCAGCTCTGCGTTCACAGGCCGATCAGTGGCTAACCCCGCTCAATTTGAAAGTTGGTAAAGTGGTGTGCTGAGCGCGCAGAAACAGGGCAAAATGACACACATGCCGTGCATGGCACACATCCTGAGCTTAGTCATGCAACGATTCGTTGGAAAATACCCCACGGTCTAGGACGTCTTGCGCAGGTCAGGAAAATGTCTGGCCATTTTAGAAGATCTTACACGGCCATGGCTCACCTTGCTGACGTTCAGCGGCGACACCACCTGCCCGGCAGACGTCTGATTTGTGACAGCCCGACTCGCTGGAACTCCACCTTGTATATGCTTGACAGGATGCTCCAGCAGAAACGTGCTATTAATGACTACCTGTACGAGCTCTGCAGCAGGACAGGTACTGGGGAGCTTAGTTTCTTTTCACCACGCCAGTGGATGCTCATGCGCGACGCATGCAGACTTCTGCGGCCATTTGATGAGATCACCAAATTAGTCAATCGCATCAGTGACATCGTACCTTACACCTTCTTTCTGGAGTGTGCATTGATCATGTCATTGATCAAGCCGTCGAGGAGCAGGAGCTGGAAGATGAGGAAGTCGCAATGCTGAAGGGGGGGCTACTCCATCTGAGACAAGTTAGCAGGAGTCTGAAGAGGAGGAGTCAGAGGAGGATGGTGGCTGGGGGGAGGTGGAGCTAGAAGAGCCTGCTTTGAGGGATCCCTGGTGTTGTCCGTGGCTGGGGGGAGGAGACTGAGGACGACATCTCCTGGATGATGAGCAGGAGCTAGGGCACTCCACCGTTTCCAATTTCGTGCAAATGGGGGCCTTCATGGTCCAGTTCTTGAAGAGGGATCCTCGTATTAAAAGCATAAAGGTCAAGCACCTGTACTGGGTGGCAAGGTACTTAGACCCCCCCCCGTACAAACATAAAATGGAGGACATGTTACCAGCATCAGAGAGGGCTGTCAGAATGCAACATTTCCAGGCCTTGCTGCGAGAGATGCTGCATTCTGCTGTTGCGGGCGCTGGCAGAGGAATTGCCACCTGCAGCGAAACAGGTGCAGGTACCAATTCTACCATGCCTGCAAGAAGAGGGCGGTTTGAAGATGTGTTGGTCACTTCGGATATGAGATCATTCTTGCAGACAACCCATCGACAGACGCCCTCCGGATCCAGCCTCAGGGAATGCCTAGACAGACAGGTGTCCGACTACATTGGGTTAACAGCCGATGTGGACGCTCTGAGAAGCGAGGAACCCCTGGACTACTGGGTGTGCAGGCTTGACCTGTGGCCAGAGCTGGCACAATTTGCCGTGGAACTCTTGGCTTGCCCGTCGTCGAGTGTCCTGTCCGAAAGGACGTTCAGCACAGCAGGGGTGGATCGTGACCGATAAGTGCACTTGCCTAGCTCACATTTCTAAAAATCAATGAGGCATGGATCTCGGAGGAATTCAACACCTGTGATGAGCACGTGTAACTGAATTTCCTCATGCCAGCCCACACATATCCGCCACCACCCAGAACAAAGAATGGTCCTTGTCTTATGTATATACAGCGGCATAAAAGGCCTTTTCTGTCAGGTGAATGCCTAATTTTTGGGGCTTCTACTCCAGTGGCCTACAGTAAAATTGTTATCCAGTGACCACCTAATGTATCTCCAGCCACATAATCACTTGTTCTTTTCTGTCAAGTATATGCCAAATTTTCGGGGCCTGTACTGGCCTACAGTAAAATAGTTATCCAGTGACCGTCTAATGTACCTCTAGCAACATAATCACTTGTTCTTTTCTGTCAGGTGAATGCCAAATTTTTGGGGCCTGTACTGGCCTACAGTAAAATAGTTATCCAGTGACCGTCTAATGTACCTCTAGTAACATAATCACTTGTTCTTTTCTGTCAGGTAAATGCCTAATTTTTGGGGCCTGTACTCCCGTGGCCTAAAATAAAATGTTTCTAGGCTCCAGCAGGGCACATTTCTGAGAGATTCCCTTTAAGATGCATAAAAATGGCCCCTGATTAAAATACATATTTTTTGTCGGAATTTTAGCCATTTATCCCCCTCTGGTATGTTACTGTCCATGTTTTGGGACTATTTGTGAACTTCTAGTTAGTATTCGGTGGCTGCAAATATGACCTGAAGGTTTTTTAGGTTCGCCTGCCATTAAAGTCAAAGGGGTCCGCCACGAACGCGCGGTTCGCGAATATTGATCGTCCATCACTAGTTCGAGGTAAATATAACTATTATGTAAAATACTACATCAAAAGCCTACACTTACCATATACTAGAAGATTATAAAAAAAAATTAAAAAAAACTCTGTATGTTTGTCTATGATTCAGAAATCAGATACCACTTATACTTTTTCATGACCCAGACCACAAGATACACTAGATGGGGCACACATTAAAAGCAATTACATACATTTAGAATGAAGCATGCACAGCTAGATGATGCTGTATGTTTGGACCAACCTATAGACATTAGCATGCCAGCATTCACCTTTATGAAACTGCTGGTCTATACTGTAGTTTAACATACAGTGCTGTGACAAAGTATTTGCCACTCACCAGATTTCTTCTATTTTTGATAGTTTGTCACATTCAAATTTTTCTGAACATCCAACTAATTTTAATACAACATAAAGACAATCAGAGAAACCACAAAATGTAACTGTTAACTGGTCATTCTATATATTGAAATAAAAAATGTATTCAGAACCCATGTGAAAAAGCAAACCTGATAACTGGTTGTGTGATAACTTGCAATAAGTCTTTTACAGTGCATTGGTCTTCAGACCATTTCACTTCTTTTCACATTTTATGTTGCAAACGTGCTAAAAAAAAAGAAATGACAAAGTGAAGACAGAATGTAATTTATTAAAAAGGAATAACTAAAATATTGCATTGACATTATATTCAGACCCTTTACTCATGCAGTGAGCCTTTGAGGAGTTTAAGAGTGGTAGTGGCCCTGATGAAATGTTGTGTCACGGTGTACTCCCTCAAGCCATTGCACCCAGGAGTGGATTAAGTGCATCATAGGTCTGGGGCTGTTTCCAAAACTTGGGCCCCTTACCTCTATTTATCAATGACCCTGCGCCCCCTTCCCCCATTCTGTGGTCTGCCCCATAGTTTTTTCTATTTATAGTAAATATTTAAAGATAACTACACAACATGAAATGTAAGACGTATTTCGGAGGTGATAATGAGATCTGTAGAATAAATGTAACATATTATTCTAGCAGCATGTTGAAATCCTTAAAGGGAATCTGACACCAGCACCCTGCTACCAAACTGTTTGCATAGACACAGCTTCTTACCTTCTAAATTAATGGCTTGTGATCGTCTTGTAGGACTGCCTGCCCTTGTCTTGTAGGACTGCCTGCCCTTGTCTTGTAGGACTGCCTGCCCTTGTCTTGTATGACTGCTTGCCCTTGTCTTTTTGGCTTCTGTGAGATGCTGGATTTCACAGGAGGTAATGATGGTGAAATAAGCAGATCTGTAGAATAAATATAACATGATGGTGGATTAGTAATCTCTATATTTAAGGAACCACTCTGGAGCTTTGGCTCGGTTCTAACTGAAATAACAGCTGCTGACCAGTGTCTATGTGCCACTGCTCTGTCTCTCTCCTCACAGGTGCCCCGTATTGTTGAGTGAACTTCTGTTTTCAAGTTCGGTGTATAAGGTACGGGTTATCTAAGAATTTTGTTATGGATTCCGCTAACAGGTACCATAACTTAGGGTCCGTGGTAGCGGAATTCATAACGGAATTCTTAGATAACCCGAACCTTGTACGCCGAACTTGAAAACAGAGGTTTGCTCATCCCTAGTGCCCGGCCCAGCACACCAAGTGTTACTTTTAACATCAAAATGATGGTTTATTGATCCTTCTCCTCACACATGCCCAGCCCAGCACATCAAGTGTTTGAACATCGAAATGGTGGATTACTATTGATCTTTCTCCTCACACATGCCTAGCCCAGCACATCAAGTGTTTGGCCATCAAAATGGTGGATTATTAATCGCACACCAAGTGTTTGAATATCAAAATGGTGGATTACTATTGATCCTTCTCCTCACACGTGCCCAGCCCAGCACATCAAGTGTTTGAACATCAAAATGGTGGATGATTAATCCCTGTATCATACAGGGATTAATAATGCACCATTTTGATGTTCAAAAACTTGGTGTGCTGGGCTAGGTACCTGTGAAGAGAAGGATTAATAATCCACCATTTTGATATTCAAACACTTGGTGTGTGATTCATATAATCCACCATTTTGGGGGCGGGACCAACCCGGCTGTTACAATCTGCAGCAGGCAGCGCATAAGTGAAGCGCTGCTGCTGCAGATATATTTTGCTATATTAATTTACTATTACTGGTGGCACAAAATGGGGTGTTTAGGATGTCGGAGATGGGCCCTTCACTCACCCTGGGCCCGAGGCTGCCGACCCAAACGTCCCAATAATAATAATCCACCACTGATTGCACCCTGGGGATTGGTGCAGAGGAAATATGGTTTGATGAATGAGGCCAGAAGTGAACGTATAAAAGTCTCTTTTTACTTAATATAAAATATAACTTGTGGTACTGTACATTCAGTACCAGCAATTAAAATTTTCAGTTTCTGGCATCAGTTAAGGAGGTATGATGGCAGGTTGGATGACTGCAAATGGGGACTTGTGGGTATAGGTGTCCACTATAAGGTTCAGACTCGAACGTTATCTGGCTTAATGGTGGTTTTGGTGATGGGTGCCTGATAGTGATGAGCAAAGTATTGAAAAATTAGATTTGGCTGCTTCGACAATTTATTTTTTTTATTACTTTGTGACAAATTAATTCATCATGAAGCACATTTATTTATAAGCAGTGGATGCAATGACAGGGAGTGGTTATTGCGCTGCCTCCCATAATTGTACCCTTAAGATGCCACGTTCATAGCTGATCGCAGCATCTGAAATAAACATTAAAGCTAACCTCATCTATTTAATTGCGAAGATCTAGCGCAAAATCTTGCACAGCCCGTGATGACGTGCGAAATCTTCAATCAAGATGGCCAGCTCTTTGCGCTCAAACAGATGAGGTAAGTATGATTTAAAAAAAAAAATGAACCACCATCTAGGGAAAAATCCATTCGCTACCACAAAGCGCAAGGAAATTCAACTTCGCAACAAATTGAATTTTCCCTGAAATTCGGATTGAAGTCCACTTTGGTCTGTCAGTTGCCTTAGGGGTGATGTGCGCAGACATGGCCTGTGAGCACTGAGGCCACCGATTGGCCAGCAGCAGTGACAAGCAGGTAGTCAGTATGTCACACTTCTGGACAGACAGGTACTGGAAGCAGCAGATATGGACACACTGCAGGAACCAGGGCAACGAGAACAGGACTTGCTCAGCAAGTGTTTTTTTTATAAACCCACACACCATGCCCAGTCATCCCCAATTTACTTTCTGGATCAGGATAACCCCTTTAAAGGGAACCTATCATCAATGTTATGCTGACCTCACTGAGTGACAGAAATGCTGATTTCAGCGGTTGTCACTCATGAGCTAAAAGTAAGTGGTTGCTGAGAACCAGCATCATAATCATTGCAGCCCAGGCCTTGAAAAGAGTCAAATCTACCGGAGAAGAGTCATAGTTATTATAATCTCCTGCTTTCCCCGACCATCTGCTGATGATTGGCAGTTCTCTCCTAGAGAGAAAGGGAGAAAACTAGGTAGAAGACTGTCAGTCATCAGCAGGTGGGCAGCAGAGCAGGAATTCATGAATAACCAGGACTCTTCTCAGGTGGCCGGGACTCTTTTCCAGGCCTGATCTGCAATGATTGTGATGTTAGTTCTCGGCAACCACTTACTTTTAACTTATAAATGACAGACCGCTGAAATCAACTCACCTATCTCTACTTTATTCTGCCGTTAGTATGGGCAGCATAATGTTGATGACAGGTTCACTTTAAGTGATGTTTAGATTCAACAGGTCTGGCAGTAATCATGCCTGGGTGCAGCTAGCGAAAATGAACCCGAATGTCAATTTCAAATTGGTAAACTGGTTGATTTAGTAGCTATGGAGCAGTTACTTTTTCACATAGTGCCAAGTAGAGCCAAACAGCATTTTTACTTCCTTAATTTAAATCATTTAAAAAAAATCAACATTTTGTTTGTTTGTGTGTTATTTTTGTCTAATATTAAAAGTAGGGCCAAATATGTTTTCAGAGCACCATAAGTCTATATAAAACACAGCATTTCCAGATTGGCATGGTTAATACTATTGTAGACTGTCTAGTAGTAGAATATCGGCTGGATATATGGATAGAAAGACTTTCCAGTTGAAGGGCCTCAATATCCATATATATGACATGTTCAGCACATACACATGTCACACTCACTGCCTAGAACTTCACCTCAGCCGGCTACGCCTGGGAATGACAGCGAGAGCCCCCATAGTAGTTTGAACAGTGAGATGAGAGAGGTATCACTACTTTTTTGTGGCATTCCAATTAATTTTCAAAAGTAAATTTCACATGCAAGGATAACCCCTTCTTAATACAGACCCCAGATGAGACCCCCAAATTGAATACATACTGCAAGACCAGACACTAGAATTAATACAGACCCATAGTCAAGACCCTAAAATTAATATAGACCCCAAAATTCATACACACCTCCAAACAGACACAAAAAATAATACACACTTCTAGACCAGAAAAGCCCACACATTTATACAGATCCCAGATCAGACCCTAAATTTATACAGAGCCCACATTAAAGTCCAAATCAGCCTCCAAATAAATACTGACCCCCAGATCAGATCCCAAATTTATATAGACCTCAGATCAGACCCCCCATTTATACAGACCTCAGATCAGGCCGGTAAATTTATAGACCCCAAATCAGACCATAAATTTATACAGACCTCAGATCGGACCCCCGATTTATACAGACTCCAAATCAGACTTCAAATTTATATGGACCCCAGATTAGCCCACTAATTTATACAGACACCAGATTAAACCCCAAATCAGTCCCCAAATGAATAGGAACCCCAGATTCTAGATATTACTCCTCAATTAAATGTTGTGCTGTATATATGGTAGAAATGGCCACTGAAGAAGGAGTGAGAAACACTCTGAAACACGTTTGGTGAAACAAGATACAAGATCCAAAATCTATTGAATGATCTACTAAAGTCTTCATCGACATCAAAGAGATATTGGAGCACTCCAAAGGACTTTGCAACTATAAACAATATTTGCCTGACCGAGCGGCATTCATATTAAACCACGTGTACCACTGAGAGCAGGAGATCACATTGGGACGCCAGTGCACAAGACCAAAGCGGGTAACGCCAATTTCTTCATATAGAAGACACGGAGGTAAGAGGCATTATACTGCTACCTCCTAAAGGAAAGAGACGCAAATTCACACTATACCACCAACTGTGAGTAATATGTGGACTATTATCAAAACTGAATAACATGTGGATCAAATTATAATCCACCATAATTAAGCAAATTACCGAGTAGTTGAATAAGTGGCTATAGTGAACAATATAGAGCCGCCTCACGATTTACTATTATACCACTTCACAAGTGTGAAATATACACCTTAATATGAATAACGCAAATATATGAAGAACTAATCGTTCTTCTAAAAAAGGGACTGCTGTAAGGCAAGGACATTATGTACTAAATTACTTTGGTTATCATTACATAAGATACCTGAAGGCAGTGGCGTACACACAATCCATGGGGCCCCGGTGCAAAACTGATCCATGGGGCCCCCTCCCCGCCCATCCCCCAACCTGCCGCTGCCCCCCAACAAGCCTCCACCCCCCCACTATCTCCCCTACCATTCACCCAACATGCCTCCCAACAGTACCACTTTGTGCGGGACAGGCCAATTTTGGATGGCAATCCTGCTGTACTGCCATCTGTGGAGGACACTGTTATGGGGGATCTGTGGATGACACACTGTTATGGGGGATCTGTGGATGACACACTGTTATGGGGGATCTGTGGATGACACACTGTTATGGGGGATCTGTGGATGACACTGTTATGGGGATCTGTGGATGACACACTGTTATGGGGGATCTGTGGATGACACACTGTTATGGGGGATCTGTGGATGACACACTGTTATGGGGGATCTGTGGAGGGCACTTATTGGGGATCTGTGGAGGGCACTTATGGGGGATCTGTGGATGACACACTGTTATGGGGGATCTGTGGATGACACTGTTATGGGGATCTGTGGATGACACACTGTTATGGGGGATCTGTGGATGACACACTGTTATGTGGGATCTGTGGATGACACACTGTTATGGGGGATCTGTGGATGACACACTGTTATGGGGGATCTGTGGAGGGCACTTATTGGGGATCTGTGGAGGGCACTTATGGGGGATCTGTGGATGACACTGTTATGTGGGATCTTATGCTATATATGTGTCATCCACAGATAACTCCATAACAGTGCTATCCACAGATATCCCCCATAAGTGCCCTCCACAGATCCCCACATAACAGTGCCCTCCACAGATCCCCCCACAACATTGCCCTCCATAGATATCCCCATAAGTGCCTTCTTGTAATATATCAGTGCGGAGGGAGAAGGCGAGGACACTTGTGGCGGGGCCGGTGCAGTGCCCGGCGCTGTGCACACACACCGGGGGCAGCTCCTACCTTCTGAGAGTTCTATTGCAGGACATTTTGCTCCATGGTCATGATCCACCTCCTTCCCGCGCTTCTTCTGCTGCTGCTGCTGAGATGCAGAGTACGAGGCAGCGGCTGCGGAGTGAGCGGCTGTCAGGGCAGCGGGGCGGGCACATGGACCATGCACTGCGGGTGGTCCACGAGACTGCAACATGAGCCCCAACCGCACCGCAGCTGCTGCTACACAAGTCTCCTGAGCGGCGCCCACTTCACCACTCCCACTCCTCACATGGCCGGCAGTGGGCAGCCGAACTAGAGTGCTGCTCCCCGCCCTGCTGCTGCTGTGGTGCCGGTGTGTGACATGCAGACTCACCACCGCGCCGGCAGTTTGAGCTTAACATCTCTCCCTCCGTCATGCGCCTCCTGCCCCGCCTGCCTGCTTCATTCATAAAGTGGGAGGAGCAGGCAGATGGGGCAGGAGGTGCATAACGGAGATGTTTTTGACACTCACTGCACTGACTGCTGGGCGCTGGCATTTTGCCAGAGCTTGAGCGGCGCGATATGGCTGCGCGGCAGCCCACCCACGCAGCTTAGTTAGAGGAAAGGTAACACTGACTGCAGGGGCCAGGGGGGTCCACAGGCGGCCGGGCCCCTGGAGTGCCGGGCCCGGTCGCAACTGCGATCCCTGTATATACGCCACTGCCTGAAGGTTGATTGTGTTGACAATATTATACACTACTTTGATTCTCCTGAAGCGAGCCGTCATTTCTGCTGCCTGCCATATATACAGCATACCATTTAATTGAGAAGCAATATCCAACCTTACTAGCATCTAGGAGGCTGTATGTTTGAGGGACACCACAATATGAGGACCTCCTTTTATTTATGATTTATTGTTTTAATTTTTCTATTTTTGCCATTTTTTTATATATATAATTTGTTGTGCACTTTATGTACTTTTTTATATTTATGAAAGTTTAAGATACATGTACCGAGCTGTGCTAGGCCACATATATATAGTAGGGTGTTATAATAAACGACTTGCAGAAATTTAAGTCTCTGAGCAATTCTAGAGAAAGTGTGCCTATCTAATTATATATAAGTAAACATTATTATTATGATAGGGTGAAATCATATAGATAAGAGCACCTCCGATACATCCAGAGGGTGAGCCGCTATTCTAATATATTATACTAGGAACCCCAGATTGTCTCTCAAATTTATACAGACCTCAGATCAGACCCCAAATTGATAAAGACCTCAGATTAGACCCCAAATTTATACAGACCTTTGAACAGGCCCCCAATGTATACAGGCCTCAGATCAGACCCCCAGTAAATACAGACCCAGATCAGACTGCAAATTTATACAGACCCCAAATTAGACTGAAAATTTATACAGACCCCAGATCAGACGACAATTTCATACACACCCCAGATGAGACCCCAAAATTAAACCCCAAATAAGCCCCCAAATTAACCCCAAATGTATACAGACCTAAAAGCAGACTTCAAATTTGTACAGACCTCAGATCAGACCCGCAATTTATACAAACCCCAAATAAGGCCTCATGCACACGACCGTATGGCTTTTTCAGTGTTTTGTGGTCCGTTTTTCACGGATCCGTTGTTCCGTTTTTTGTTTCCGTTGTGTTTCCATTTCTGTTCCGTTTTTCCGTTCCGTTTTTCCATATGGCATATACAGTATACAGTAATTACATAGATGAAATTGGGCTGGGCATAACATTTTCAATAGATGGTTCAGCAAAAAACGGAAACGGAAGACATACGGATGCATTTCCGTATGTGTTCCGTTTTTTTTGCGGACCCATTGACTTGAATGGAGCCAAGCACCGTGATTTGCGGACAAGAATAGGACATGTTCTATCTTTTCATGGTACGGAAATACGGAAATACTGAAACGGAATGCACACGGAGACACTTCAGTTTTTTTTTGCTGAACCATTGAAATGAATGGTTCAGTATATGTACCGCATACTGAACTACAAAAACCGCCAGTATACTGAACGCAAAATACTGTCGTGTGCATGAGCCCTAAGGCTGCAAATTTATAAAGACCTCAGATCAGACTTCCAATTTATATTACAGAGTCCAGACCCCAAATCAGACTGCTGCGCCCCATATAACCCTCACCGACTCTCTCCATCCCCTAAATGAAAACCTCAGATGAGACAAAAAAAAATTCTCTGCTCTCATCCTCTGTGCATCACCACCACTCCAACTCTTCTGCAGTGCAGCACTGTGTCTTGGTGTCAGTTCTGTACATCGTCAGGTCATAGTGCGTATCTACTTGCACTGCATCCTCAAGCTGTACGCTGTCAGAACATAGGGTAGCACCGGCCCGGGAGCAGTGAGTAATGCCAATGAATCGCTAGCAGTGCTATACCCAATGCCCCTTGGGCCTCCTGTCCAGTGCTAACAAGTTCTTCCACAATGGAAGAACTCATTAGTTAATAGTGCGCCCTCCCACTGCCTTTTGAAGTACCACTGGCCACAAATAATTGCCACGGGGGCCACAGGCTGCTTGTTTGAGACCCATGTTTTAGGGAGTATGCAAACAATGCGGACCTATGGGGTCTTTCCTCATGAATTCATTAATTGAATTTTCACTTTCATCAGACTGCCATGCACATTGTGTCCTGATACCACCTCTTGGATCAGCAGAAGAGAAGGAGAGCACATTTCTTGCATCTCACCCATGAAATAATATAGAATAGATGATTCAGCACATAGGAGACCAATTACAGAATAGGATGTCCAGGATGGACATTCTCCCTCATTTTTCTAAACCCCATGAATGTGTCTCATCCAGATTGCTGCTTTATGGGAAACATTTTGTAGAAGTGTTGGACCCTTTAACAAGGTAGAAGTTGCTGTGTTTATTTATGTAACCACAAAGCAGAAATATCAAGGTCTCTTCCCAGGAGGATAGATGGCGCGTGACAAGTTGTGTTGTTTTTTTCCGCCAGACATCTGTCTTGGAATGTTCCACGATACAGAACATGAAATTTTTCAATAAAATATTCAAAAGCTGCAGTAAGGCTGAGCAGGGTGGTCACTGCAAGGGAAGAACAATCCCCTCCAGAGACTAGAAGGTTTAACCGTTATGCCAGCATAGTAATTGACAATTAATTGTATACAGATAAAGGCTTATCGGGAGGGAAAATCATCCCGCTTACAGCACAGAATATCACTGGCAAGCAAATGAAGATTCATATACAGCCGTGCCCTAGCAGCAGATGCAAATGGAAGGAGTGTGGACTTCAAAGGGGAAAGCAGAGATAGACGCTGGAAGGCAGCAATCATATTGGGAATTATCACAATGTGCATACACAGATCCCTGCTGCATAAAGTCATTGCTGATTCTCACTTCCACAATTGCTGACAGTTACCACTGTTATAGTGTCCAGGGACACAAACCATTCATTTACTCGTTATATAAAGATCACAGTTGGATGTAGGATGCAATTATAAATAGATGTAAACTAGGCACAGTGCAATTTTCTCCTATGGTAATAGCATATTGTTTTCTGCATTCCTTTTAAAGGGTTTTTTCGCGAGTAAAACATTTGATTAGGGTTGGACTGGGGTTCCTCAGACCCACCAGAGGAAATTATTCTGGGGGCCAAACAGGGGCATAGCAGAGGGTAACAAACAGACATCTTAGTTTTCTACTTTTCCATCATCATTCCACCTTCTTAGCACCCCATCCTGCCACCCTCAATAATGTGCACACTGTGCCCCCCACTACTATACTGTAGAAACAGTCCCCCTGAATATAGTAGTACCACACAGACAGTGATCCCTTCAATAATGCCCCATTGTGCCCAAACTAGTAATCATGTTCCCCATAGTCCCCCAGTAGTAATACATCTTCTTATAATGTGTACCAGTAGAAAAATGCCCCCCAATGTGTGCCACTACTAAAGTACCCCCTTATAATGAGTGGCAGTAAAAAAAAAAAAAAAACTTATGGATATGTGCTAGTACAACTGTAACACCCCAGAGGTGCATTACCACCTTTTATACCCCCCACTATCTTCTATGGTTGATTTAATGCCATCATGTGTAGTTATTTCCAGGTCCTGCCCATTGTGTATTTGTATTTCTGATTTTGTGACTGTTAAGATGTAATGTGCCTGGTTCACCAGCAGATGGTGGCATGCATGGCAGAGTTAGTTTGCTTGGAATAGACCCTTCTTTCTATTCTACCCCTCTCTAGAAAGGGAGGAGTTCAGTTAGCTAGGAGTTAGTTGAGAAGGCCCCCTGCTTGGGAAGGAGGCAGGCCCTCGTCCCTGCTGGATGGGCCCTGCCAAAGCGAGTCTAGAGTACCCCCTGTAAGGGGAAGGCTGTGTGCCAACCAGCAGTTCTGTCTGCTCTGCTGGAACAAGAGAAAAGAGCAAAGAACCTCAAAAGCCAGGAGGAAAAGTTCCCTGGATAAAGATAAAGATGAAGATACAGATAAAGATAAAGACTGTGTCAGACTTCAGAAAGCGTAGTACGGCAGAAAGGAAAGGTTTCTAATTAATCCTGTTAGCACAGAAGAGCTAGAGAGCAACAGATATAGCAGAGCCGAGTGTGTTTGCCTGCCAGAACTAAAGCCAAAACCTGCTGGTAACCAAGACAAATTTGGAAGATTGTTTCCTGATGAACGTTTATGCAAGTAAAGCTGTTATCAACTTCAACACAAGGTCTGGACTCAATTTATTTTCTCCAATCCCTTCATCAACTCTCCCTTTTTCTGCAATGGACGACCACGCCTGGGGTTCCAGTGTATCCAGGTAGGAGCACCTTGTCAAGTGCAACACCATTAAGGGACATTTAGGCCACCCTACACCACTCTGGCATTCCTACACCTGGGTACCATCATATCACTACAGGGGGCCCTGTGCCCTCATTGCTGCAATGCAACTGGCGTCACGACACAAAAAAACTTTTCACTGAAAGGGAACCCCTGACTCCGGTCCCAGTCTGCCGCACAACCTTATGATGTGCACCAATATAAAAAATACCCTGTTATAATAAGCGCCAGTACAAAAAATACCCCCTTATAATGTGCGCCAGTACAAACAATAGCCTTTTATAATGTGCGTCAGTACAAAAAATACCCCCTTATAATGTGCGCTAGTATAAACAATATCCTCTCACATTGTGCACCAGTACAAAAAATAAACCCATACATACCCCCTTACCTTTCAGATTAGACCCTTATATCAGATCCTCAAATCAGACCCCCATATCACACCTCAAATCCGCCCCCCATATCTGACCTCAAATCAGACCCCGATATCTGACCTCAAATCATCCCCCTATATCAGACCTCAAATCAAACCCCAATATCAGACCTCAAATCAGACCCCCATGTCAGATCTCCAGATCAGACCCCTATATCAGACCCCCATATCAGACCTCAAATCAGACACCAGATCAGATCCTCAGATCAAACCCCCGTATTAGGTCCTCAGACCCCCATATCAGATCCACAGACCCCCATATCACATACTTAGATTAGACTTCCATACTAGATCCACAGGCCCCCATATCTCCTGAGATCAGAACCCCATATCTGACCTCAAATCCGACACCCATATCAGATCCTCAGATCAGACCTCAGATCACACCTCAGATGAGACCAGCATATTAAACCCCAGATTAGATCACCATATCAAACCTCAGATCTGACTCCAATATCAAACCTGAGATGAGACCAGTTTCAGACCTCCATGTCAGACCTTCCATATCAGACCTCAAATGAGGTCTCCATCAAACCTCCATTTCAGGCCTCAGATCAGATCCCCATGAGACCTCCATGTTAGACCCTCCATATCAGACCTCATATCAGACCCAAAATAAATAAACTTACCTCTCCTGCTCTGCTTCTATACTACAGGTCCGGCATTATCTCCTGCAGTCATGTGCCCTGGTCTTCTCAGGGCGCTGTGATTTGACTGCGTACAACGTTAATTCATAGTGCACACACTAGGACAATGCAGTGCTGGCCCGGAAAAAAACAGGGAGGGGTGACTACAATTCTTCACTCATCGCTCCATACGCCTTCTGCATATTTATGCACCTTACTAGTATTCGCTTCATAAGACGCACTGCATCTTAGAAAGTGAAAAATACAGTAATTGGTGGTGTGCCATTGGACCTCTGGGCCTCTCTGGCTTAGGGGCTTGGTCTCAATAGCGACTGTTGTGACCCTGCCAGACATGCCACTGGGGCCAAACCCCTATATCATCAATAAAGTCTAGGTTTTGATTCATATACACCCCAGTGGCAAGTTACAGTCTACAAAAGCAGCTCCAAATGTTTTTTTTTCCGCCTGGAATTTGGGACCCACTATGGAGTCAGAGCCTGGGCCCACCAGAGGATCCTCTCTTCCTCTGATGGGCTAGTTTGATACTGGATATGAGATGGATAGATAAATGGATAGGTAGATTGTCTAGGAGGCAATAAAATTTTATTTTTTCAAAGTTTCAGGGTTCATTTACACGACTGTATGTACAGATGTAGTAGAATTAACACTGAAACTTGTAACTCAAAGTTCTCAACTCCTGATATCCTGTAACAAAAGCCATTGAAAAGCAAAAGTGTCGGCTTAATACAAGTAGTTTAGTTAACGTTATTTAAGGATGTGTGTTAACTCTACTACATCTGTATTTTGCTGTTTGCAAAACGGATCTGTATTTTGTGTATACACAAAATAATAATAATAATAATCTTTAATTTTATTACATGACACAGAGGCTCCTATTGATATCTCTTCCTTTACTGTGAACCAATAGCAGTAAAGAAAAAATACTAAATCAAAACAAGTTACCAAGGCAACAAGGCCCTCCCCCATATGACCCAGTATAATAGTCCTGGATTCCAAAGACTCCTCCTCTTTCTTTGCTGCTGCTGTCCACAGATAAGTGATCTTTGTGTGGGCAAGTCATATGTTTTTTTTTTATTGTATGTGGGACTTATTCATTTCAGGTCTGAACCAAACTTTTTAAAAATTCGTCAAACCAGACCCAAAATTAATCTTTATTGGTTCGCTCATCTCTACTCTAGTATTAACCACACTTTATTTTGAGATGTGTTTGTCTTCTTGATTTTGGTAGAAGTCCCATCATGTCTGCAGACAGAAGAGGTTCTCTACTGACCAGCATTTTTTTCTGTAAAAAATGATTATTAAAGGCATAGAATCTTCAGAAGATTAGACATTAACTAAAATGAAATAGACTTCTCCAACATTTGCCCTTTCCTCTCTCTATTCTCGCCAAATTCAGTCATCAGCATAAAATGTTAGTTAGCATGTCGCAGGAGCTGTAAATGAACCAGTTAATCAAAACATTTTTTTAGTGGTTTGTGCTGAAGTTGAACGGTTTGCTGATGGGCGAAATTGCTAGGAATTTGTTTGGTAATGATCTCATTAGGCTACAGCTGCATTACATCTTATTTTAAGCAATTTTACGGGCACACCTTTCTCATTTATATCGTTGCCCCTTATTTGCATTTCACTGGGGGAAAAAACAAGAACATTTCTGCTCTGCATTTTGATGAAAATCATGTCTCATTCCCAGGTCCTGTCTCTTTGTCTCTTTTACTGCTCATAGACTATAGACACCTTGGCTTTGACATTTGAGTAAAAGCCTGTGTTTACATATAGTGTAGCGCACAGCCATGCATGGTAAACCGTATGACCTCAAGAATAAAAGTGCTAGCCAATTCATAGAGACGTAAGAGGCAATATTAAATAGGTAAAGGTACAGTAAATTCAAAGGGGCAGTATTGTATTGGTTATATACTTGTGCATAATAGGCAGCATTATACTAGTAATATTCTTGAACATGGGCGGTATTATACTGGTTCTTGTACAGGCAGTATTATAGTAGTTATTTTATTGTACTTTGGAGGCAGTATTATAGTATTTATATTAGTGTACATTGGAGGCAGTTTTATAGTAGTTATATTCTTGTATATAGGAGGCAGTATTATAGTAGATATAGTCATGTACATAGAGGACAGTATTATAATAGTTTTATTCTTGTACATAGAACAGTACTATAGTAGCAATATTCTTATATATAGGGGGCAGTATTATAGTAGTTATATTCTTGTACATAGGAGGCAGTATTATATTATTTATATTCTCATACATAGCAGGCAGTGTTTATAGTATTTATATCCTTCTACATAGAGGTAATACAGGTGAAACTGGAAAAATTTGAATATCGTGCAAAGTTAATTTATTTCAGTAATGCAACTTAAAAGGTGAAACTAACATATAAGATAGATTCATTACATGCAAAGTGAGATATTTCAAGCCTTTATTTGTTATAATTTGAATGATTATGGCTTACAGTTTATGAAAACCTAAAGTCACAATTTTGAGGTACCCTTTGCTCAGGGGGTATGGATTAATTAGCTGACTAGAGTGTGACACTTTGAGCCTAGAATATTAAACCTTTTCACAAAATTCTAATTTTAAGCTGCATTAATGCAATTCTTTTTAATTTGCATTACTGAAATAAATGGACTTTTGCACGATATTCTAATTTTTCGGGTTTCACCTATATAATGATATATTCTTTTACATAGGAGGCAATATTATACTAGGAATGATCTTGTAGATAAAGGACAGTATTAGAGTAGTTATATTCTTGTCCATACAGCTAGTATAATGGTAGGTGTATTCCTGCACATAGAAGCCAGTATTACAGTAGGTATAGTCTTATACATAAAGGACAGTATTATAGTAGTAATATTCTTGCATATACAGTACAGACCAAAAGTTTGGACACACCTTCTCATTCAAAGAGTTTTCTTTATTTTTATGGCTATGAAAATTGTAGATTCACACTGATGGCATCAAAACTATGAATTAACACATGTGGAATTATATACATAACAAACAAGTGTGAAACAACTGAAAATATGTCATATTCTAGGTTCTTCAAAGTAGCCACCTTTTGCTTTGATTACTGCTTTGCACACTCTTGGCATTCTCTTGATGAGCTTCAAGAGGTAGTCCCCTGAAATGGTTTTCACTTCATAGGTGTGCCCTGTCAGGCTTAATAAGTGGGATTTCTTGCCTTATAAATGGGGTTGGGACCATCAGTTGCGTTGAGGAGAAGTCAGGTGGATACACAGCTGATAGTCCTACTGAATAGACTGTTAGAATTTGTATTATGGCAAGAAAAAAGCAGCTAAGTAAAGAAAAACGAGTGGCCATCATTACTTTAAGAAATGAAGGTCAGTCAGTCAGCCGAAAAATTGGGAAAACTTTGAAAGTAAGGGCTATTTGACCATGAAGGAGAGTGATGGGGTGCATCGCCAGATGACCTGGCCTCCACAGTCACCGGACCTGAACCCAATCGAGATGGTTTGGGGTGAGCTGGACCGCAGAGTGAAGGAAAAAGGGCCAACAAGTGCTAAGCATCTCTGGGAACTCCTTCAAGACTGTTGGAAGACCATTTCAGGGGACTACCTCTTGAAGCTCATCAAGAGAATGCCAAGAGTGTGCAAAGCAGTAATCAAAGCAAAAGGTGGCTACTTTGAAGAACCTAGAATATGACATATTTTCAGTTGTTTCACACTTGTTTGTTATGTATATAATTCCACATGTGTTAATTCATAGTTTTGATGCCTTCATAGTCATGAAAATAAAGAAAACTCTTTGAATGAGAAGGTGTGTCCAAACTTTTGGTCTGTACTGTATGAGCTAGTATTTAGAGTATTTATATTCTTGTACATAGGGGTAAGTAGCTATATTCTTCTACAAACTGCATCACGGAAGATAACATTAACTGAATTTTAATTTTAGTTATTTGTGTGAAATTTAACATCTGGTACTATGATTGAGACCGGATCATTTCATTACTGTGAAGTTTTGTATCTTTTATAATGATTTGTGCTCAGTTTAAGTTCTTTATGTCTGAAGATGAGCCTATATTCTTTCCCATCGCCCGTAGCTCTCCCTTAGGAACGCCACTGGCTCTTCATCAGCCTCAGCAATTTAGAAAACCGTGTTTGAATTTATATTGCTTAGGGTGAAATTAGTATAAATTAACTCCACAAATAATAATGATTCAATTTTCCCATTGCTAATTAGCTGCAATAATATAATGACTTTTTTACAGAAGAAAAAAGAAGATACTTAAATGTGCAATTATTCAGTCAGCTATTTTGAGGTTATAAATATGTATGACTTTGTCTTACAGACGATGCATCAAGAACCGGATGCAAATGCAATTAGCATATTACAACGGTCTATCGCTAATGTTTTTAATGATTATTGCAGCCAGATGTTTAGAACTTGAATTAATAACTAATATTTTTTCCCATCAGTCTTTTCTACCTCCCTGACAAGTGAATAAGATCTGAATGATTTCTCAGCTTGGAGGAGAGCCATAGTGGTACTAAATAACAGATTTTAATGAATCCATACTACAAATTTCTACCTTATCTGTTTTCTAAACATATATATATACATTTACTGCACATTATCAATGTATCATTACTGCTACAATGAATGATATTACTCATAATAAACCACTGTAACTATAAGGCATGGAGAATACTACAGGACAGGAAAAAATTGGGGAAGGATTTATCTGGTGTACATACCTTGAAAATATGATGTTTGGGGCAAAAAACTATATTAACAAAGCCCTTTAATTGGTCAGACAAAGTTGATTGTGCTTCAGAGATGTGTCAAGAATTGTTTATACCATACGCTATATATGCAGCCTTCATCGGTGAAGAAAAATTTCCAACTCCATGACATTCTTGACACACACTTTCATCTAGTGCAGTGATCCACTGATAAAGGGTTAATACTAGTGTTGGGTGAGCATGCTCGGCCAAACACGAGTTCGGCTCGAGCATCGCTATGCTCGGCCAAATATCGTGTGTGCTTGAGTAAGTGTATTTAAATCTAATTTAGCCTCTATTTCTGAAGAGTTTCTGGCAAGATTTGAACTCACAACCTTCTACATTACAGCCCAGAGTGTTAACCACTACACTATACAGCTGCATTGCCAGTTATTATAAAAAAAAAAAAAAAAAAATATGAGACTTCTGCTGTGTAGGAATACTTGCTGTATAAGTATTCCTATATAGCAGAAGTCTCATATTATTATTATTATTTTTTTTATTAACTGGCCATGCAGCTGTATAGTGTAGTGGTTAACGTTCTTGGATGTAATGTAGAAGGTTGTGAGTTCGAATCCCATCAGAAATACAGGCTTAATTTAAACATTATATATATATATATTTTTTAGCCATAATATATTTACATATATTAGAATATATAATATATTATATGTAAATATATTATGGCTAAAACATCAGTAGTAGTTTCCCACACATTATGCATTCATGTATATCAGAAGTATGATTTTATCTATATATATATATGTTTAAATTAAGCCTGTATTTCTGACGGGATTCAAACTCACAACCTTCTACATTACAGCCCAGAATGTTAACCACTACACTATACAGCTGCATGGCTGAATTTCCTCACTCTTCGTGGTAACTAGAGTTGAGCGGACACCTGGATGTTCGGGTTCGACGGGTTCGGCCGAACTTCGGAAAAAAGTTCAAATTCGGGACCCGAACTCGAACCGAACTTGACCCCGAACCCAAACCTCATTGAAGTCAACGGGGACCCGAACTTTTGAGCACTAAAATGACTGTAAAAATGTCATGGAAAGGGCTAGAGGGCTGCAAATGCCAGCAAAATGTGGTTAAGAGCATGGCAAGTGCTCTGCAAACAAATGTGGATAGGGAAATTACTTAAAATAACATAAAATACGTACGTAAAAATTAAAAATAATAATCTTGATCTAGAAGGACCAGGTCTATATGGAGAAGAAGGTTGAGGAGGCGGTGGATGGGGCGGTGTAGGTGGAAGTGGCGGTGGAGGAGGAGGTAGCCTACACTGCTTTTTGGTTTTAAATTTATTTTTATTTTTTTTAATTAGGGTACACCCCAAAACATTGGGAAATATAACCCTCCAGTCGTGCTAAACACACGTTCAGACAATACACCGGCTGCAGGACAGGCCAGCACCTCCAAGGCATAAAGGGCAAGCTCAGGCCATGTGCCCAATTTGGAGACCCAGAAGTTGCAGGGGCTGACCCCTGTCAGTTAGTTCATGTAGGTGTGTGCATACTTACTGCCCCACCCACCATGTCGCACGTCCCCATGATGTTCACGATCCAATTTGATATCTGCTCTATCAACTTTCGATGTTCTTTTATGCGCCTACCATGGTGATTACGGGTGGCGGGGAATCAGGGTTCCAGAGAGGGAGCGTGAGAAAAAGAGACCAAATTTAAAGGAGATAAATTTATTAAAAAAAATTAGGATCAAGAAGAAATGTGGGAAAAGTTATTGAGGCACAAATGTGAGATAAATTACAGAAGCCCATATGTGGGCCAAAAGATTCAAGCGGAATTGTGGGAAAAGCTATTGAGGCGCAAATGTTGGCCAAAACAGTATAGCGGAAATGTGGGACAAAGTATTGAAGCTTAAATGTGGTACAACTTGCTTAAGTTTAAACATTGAATCAAAGTAGGTGGCGCGCATCAATTAAAGAAGCATTTCAGAAATTTTATTCCCTGTCACCTATGCAGAGCAGTGGTTTATTCACGTCTATAATTGTATAATGTCAACCCAAGAATGTAACAGAAAAATTACAGAAATTAATTAACCTGTCTACTTGGTAGAGCAGGGGTCTATGACAGAAAACAATTGTTTATTGTCACCCGTAAATGTAAAATAAAAATTTTTGAATTTTTTTTTTTTTTTGTTAACCGGCCTAGGTATAGCAGTGGTACATCACACCCAAAAATTAGTGAATTTCACCATAAAATGTAAGAGACAATTTTTTTATTGTTTAACCCGTCTACTAGGTATAGCAGTGGTACTTCACACCCAAAAATTGTTGAATTTCAACTGAAAATGTAACTGACAAATATACTTTTTTTGCTAATCGGCCTACTAGGTATAGCAGTGGTACTATACACCCAAAAATTGGTTAATTTCACCAGAAAATGTTAATGACAATTTTTTTTTTTCAACCGGCCTACTATGCATAGCAGTGGTACTATACACCCAAAAATTGGTGAATTTCACCCAAAAATGTTAATGACAATTTATTTTTATTTTTTTAACCAGCCTACTAGGTAGAGCAGTGGTACATCACACCCAAAAATTTGAGAATTTCACCATAAAATGACCAATTTTTTTATTGTTTAACCTGTCTACTAGGTATAGCAGTGGTACTTCACACCCAAAAATTGTTGAATTTCAACTGCAAATGTAACTGACAAATATATTTTTTCTGTTAACCGGCCTACTAGGTATAGCAGTGGTACTATACACCCAAAAATTGGTGAATTCCACCAGAAAATGTTAATGACAATTTTATTTTTATTTTTTAACCGTCATACTAGGTATAGCAGTGGTACTATACACCCAAAAATTGGTGAATTTCACCCAAAAATGTTAATGACAATTTTATTTTTATTTTTTAACCGGCCTACTAGGTAGAGCAGTGGTAGTATACACCCAAAAATTGGTGAATTCCACCAGAAAATGTAAATGATAAAGTAGTGAAATGATATAAAATAAAACACGTACAAAAAATGGAGTAGGAGTTTGAGGAGGGGGTGGACGTAGCAGAGTAGGTGGAAGCGGAGGTGGAGGAGGACGAGATAGCCAACACAGGATTTTGGTTTTATTTAATTTTGTAAAATTAAGGTACACTCCAAAAGAGTGTGAAATATCCAAAATACAAACATGAGCAATTGCGCTGCAGTATAACAATGGCTGCTTAGTGCCGGTATACATGTCTATTCTGCACAAGGTACAGACAAGTACTGAGGGATCCATGTCTGGTTCATTTTAATGAACGTGAGCTTGTCCACATTGGCTGTGGACAGGCGGCTGCACTTGTCTGTGATGACGCCCCCTGCCGTGCTAAACACACGTTCAGATAATACACTGGCTGCAGGGCAGGCCAGCACCTCCAAGGCGTAAAGGGCAAGCTCAGGCCATGTGCCCAATTTGGAGATCCAGAAGTTGAAGGGGGCAGACCCATCATTCAGTACGTGTAGGTGTGTGCACACATACTGCTCCACCATGTTCGTGAAATGCTGTCTCCTGCTAAGACGTTCATATCAGCTGGTAGTGCTGGTTGTTGTGGCATGCTGACAAAGCTTTTCCACATGTTGGCCATGCTAACCCTGCCTTCTGAAGGGGCTGTCGGTGCTCCAGCTGCGTTGGCGACCTCTTCCTCGTCCTCTGCCTTCACCTTTTGCTTCCACTGTGCCCCCGCTGTCAGGTGGGAATGCCACCAGCAGCGCGTCTACCAGCGTGCGCTTGTACTCGCGCATCTTACGATTACGCTCCAGTGAGGGAATTAAGGACGGTACGTTGTCCTTGTAACGGGGATCCAGCAGCGCGGCCACCCAGTAATCAGCACAAGTTAGAATGTGGGCAACTCAGCGGTCGTTGCGGAGACACTGCAGCATGTAATCGCTTATGTGTGCCAGGCTGCCCAGAGGCAACGAAAAGCTGTCCTCTGTGGGAGGTGTATCGTCTGTGTCCTCTGTATCCCCCCCATCCACACACCAGTGATGGCCATGAGCTGGTCTGGGTGCCACCCTGCTGTGAACATGGTTCCTCCTCCTCCATCTCCTCCTCCTCATCCTCCAGAACTGTGCCCTGGCTGGACAATTGTGTACCTTGGGTTTGTGGGTGCAGGAACCCACCCTCGGAGCCACTTGGGAATGACTGGCCGGAAAACCCTACGAAATTATCCCTCTTCCTCCTCCTCCTCCTGTGCCACATCCTCTTCCATCATTGCCAGGAGCGTTTTTTCAAGGAGGCATAGAAGTGGGATAGTAACGCTGAGAACGGCATTATCGGCACTGGCCATGTTGGTAGAGTACTCAAAACAGCGCAACAAGGAACACAGGTCTCGCATGGAGGCCCAGTCATTGGTGGTGAAGTGGTGCGTGCTGTGGCTGAAACTCCACTATCGCCTGCTGCTGCTCACACAGTCTGGCCAGCATGTGCAAGGTGGAGTTCCACCTTGTGGGCATGTCGCATATGAGGCGGTGAGCGGTAAGGCCGAAGCTACGCTGCAGCGCTGACAGGCGAGCAGCAGCAGGGTGAGAACGCCTAAAGCGCGCACAGACAGCCCGCACTTGATGCAACAGCTCTGACATGTCGGGGCAATTTTTAAGGAATCTCTGCACCACCAAATTCAGCACATGCGCCAGGCAAGGGATGTGCATCAAACCGGCTAGTCCCAGAGCTGCTACGAGATTTCGCCCATTATCGCACACCACCAGGCCGGGCTTGAGGCTGACTGGCACAAACCACTCATCGGTCTGTTGTTCAAGGCCCGTCCACAGCTCCTGCGCGGTGTGTGGTTTGTCCCCCAAACAGATAAGTTTTAAAACTGCCTGCTGTCGTTTACCCCTGGCTGTGCTGAAGTTGGTGGTGAAGGTGTTACGCTGACCGGATGAGGAGCTGGTAGAGGATGAGGAAGCAGAGTAGGAGGAGGAAGCAGCAGGAGGCAAACTGAAGCGCCCTGCAATCCTCGGTGGTGGAAGGACATGCGCCAAACTGCTATCCGCCTCAGGCCCAGCTGCCACTGCATTTACCCAGTGTGCTGTTATGGAGATATAACGGCCCTGACCGTGCTTAAAGGTCCACGTATCCGTAGTCAGGTGCACCTTGCCACAGATGGCGTTGCGCAGTGCACACCTGATTTTGTCCCCTACTTGGTTGTGCAGGGAAGGGATGGCTCGCCTTGAAAAGTAGTGGCGGCTGGGCACGACGTACTGTGGGACAGCCACCGCCATAAGGCCTTTAAAACTATCCGTCTCCACCAGACGGAATGACAGCATTTCAAATGCCAGTAATTTAGAAATGCTGGCATTCAGGGCTAGGGATCGCGGGTGGGTAGGGGTGTACTTCCTCTTCCTCTCCAGCGTTTGGGATATGGAGAGCTGAACGCTTGCGTGGGACATTGTGGAGATGCTTGGTGACCCAGGTGTTGGTGTTGCTGGCAGATCCTCTGTTTGCGGGGTGCCAGATGGCACTGTCACTCCAGAGGTGGATGAAGAGGCCGCGACTGCAGCAGAAGAGGAAGCAGGAGGAGCCAGAGACCTTTCTTCCTTGAGGTGTCTTCTCCACTGCAGCTCGTGCTTTGCACTTAAATGCCTGGTCCTGCAGGTTGTGCTCAGGTTGAGAACGTTTATGCCTCGCTTCAGGCTCTGATTGCACAGCGTGCAAACAACTCGTGTCTTGTCATCAGCACATTGATTGAAGAACTGCCACGCCAGGGAACTCCTTGGAGCTGGCTTTGGTGTGCTCGGTCCCTTGCTGCGGTGGGCAGTGGGAGGCGTACTGTCTAGACGATGGCCGCTCCGCTTTTGCACCCTGCTACCTCTTCTGCTGTGCTGGTGGCTCTGTGCGACCACCGCCTCTTCCTCCGAACTACATAGGTCACTCGCATGACCTTGATTCCATGTGGGGTTGAGGACCTCATCGTCCTCCACATCATCTTCCACCCAGTCTTCACCCCTGCCTTCCTTGTCGGTCTGCACACTTTCGAATGCCCCAGCAGTTGGCACCTGTGTTTCGTCATCATCCGAGACATGCTGCGATGGTCCTCCCATGTACTCATCTTGAAAGATAAGTGGTTGGGCATCGGTGCACTCAATCTCTTCCACTTCTGGGGCAGGGCTAGGTGGATGTCCCTGGGAAACCCTGCTAACAGAGTCATCAAAAAGCAGAAGAGACTGCTGCATGACTTGGGGCTCAGACTGCTTGGCTGATTTGCAAGGGGGTGAGGTGAAAGACTGATGGACATGGGCTTCAGGTGCCAACTGTGGTCTTTCAGCAGGAGACTAGGTGGGAGACAATGTGAAGGCACTGGATCCACTGTCAGCAACCCAATCTACTATCGCCTGTACTTGTTCAGGCCTCACCATTCGTAGAGCAGCATTAGGCCCGACCAAATACCGCTGTAGGTTTTGTCGCCTACTCGCACCTGAGGAAGGGGTTTCACTTGTGCGTGTAGCTGGCATAGATCGACCACGTCCTCTCCCTGCAACAGGAGCTCCACCAGCAGCACCACGACCTGGGCCACGTCCCTTATTTGACGCTTTCCTCATATTTTTAAAATTTAGGTTCTTGCCCTAAATGGGTGTTTAATTAATAGTAGAATAGAACGACAGTATGTAAAGGGTGTAAATCACACGGCCTGAACCAGACTAGGCATTAATAAAAGATTTTTTTTGCCCAAAATGGCTGTATTTCAAATGCCTAATTCAAACCCCTGTATGTAGAGGTAGTATCTCAGAGGGCCTGAACCTCTGTAGGCCTGAAGTAAATATATCTTTGCACAAAATGGCTGCATTTCAAATGGCTGTATTTCAAATGCCTAATTCAAACCCCTGTATGTAGAGGTAGTATCTCACAGGCCCTGAACCAGTGTAGGCCTGCAGTAAATATATCTTTGCGCAAAAAGGCTGTATTTCAAATTGCTGTATTTCAAATGCCTAATTCAAACCCCTGTATGTAGAGGTAGTATCTCAGATGGCCTGCCTGAACCTCTGTAGGCCTGAAGTAAATATATATTTGCACAAAATGGCTGTATTTCAAATGCCTCATTCAAACCCCTGTATGTAGGGGGGTATCTCACACGGTCTGAACCAGTGTAGGCCTGAAGTAAATATATCTTTGCACAAAATGGCTGTATTTCAAATGGCTGTATTTCAAATGCCTAATTCAAACCCCTGTATGTAGAGGTGGCATCTCAGAGGGCCTGAACCTCTGTAGGCCTGAAGCAAATATATCTTTGCGCAAAAAGGCTGTATTTCAAATTGCTGTATTTCAAATGCCTAATTCAAACCCCTGTATGTAGAGGTAGTATCTCAGATGGCCTGCCTGAACCTCTGTAGGCCTGAAGTAAATATATATTTGCACAAAATGGCTGTATTTCAAATGCCTCATTCAAACCCCTGTATGTAGGGGGGTATCTCACACGGTCTGAACCAGTGTAGGCCTGAAGTAAATATATCTTTGCACAAAATGGCTGTATTTCAAATGACTGTATTTCAAATGCCTAATTCAAACCCCTGTATGTAGAGGTGGCATCTCAGAGGGCCTGAACCTCTGTAGGCCTGAAGCAAATATATATTTGCACAAAAAGGCTGTATTTCAAATGGCTGTATTTAAAATGTCTAATTCCAACCCCTGTATGTAGAGGTAGTATCTCACAGGCCCTGAACCAGTGTAGGCCTGAAGTAAATATATCTTTGCACAAAATGTCTGTATTTCAAATGGCTGTATTTCAAATGCCTAATTCAAACCCCTATATGTAGAGGTAGTATCTCCGAGGGCCTGAACCTCTGTAGGCCTGAAGTAAATATATTTGCACAAAATGGCTGTATTTCAAATGCCTAATTCAAACCCCTGTATGTAGAGGTAGTATCTCAGAGGGCCTGAACCTCTGTAGGCCAAAGTGAATATATCTTTGCACAAAATGGCTGTATTTCAAATGGCTGTATTTCAAATGCCTAATTCAAACCCCTGTATGTAGAGGTAGTATCTTACAGGCCCTGAACCAATGTAGGCCTGCAGTAAATATATCTTTGCACAAAATGGCTGTATTTCAAATGGCTGTATTTCAAATGCCTAATTCAAACCCCTGTATGTAGAGGTGGTATCTCACAGGGCCTGAACCTCTGTAGGCCTGAAGTAAATATATATTTGCACAAAAAGGCTGTATTTCAAATGGCTGTATTTCAAATGCCTAATTCCAACCCCTGTATGTAGAGGTAGTATCTCACAGGCCCTGAACCAGTGTAGGCCTGAAGTAAATATATCTTTGCACAAAATGTCTGTATTTCAAATGGCTGTATTTCAAATGCCTAATTCAAACCCCTATATGTAGAGGTAGTATCTCCGAGGGCCTGAACCTCTGTAGGCCTGAAGTAAATATATTTGCACAAAATGGCTGTATTTCAAATGCCTAATTCAAACCCCTGTATGTAGAGGTAGTATCTCAGAGGGCCTGAACCTCTGTAGGCCAAAGTGAATATATCTTTGCACAAAATGGCTGTATTTCAAATGGCTGTATTTCAAATGCCTAATTCAAACCCCTGTATGTAGAGGTAGTATCTTACAGGCCCTGAACCAATGTAGGCCTGCAGTAAATATATCTTTGCACAAAATGGCTGTATTTCAAATGGCTGTATTTCAAATGCCTAATTCAAACCCCTGTATGTAGAGGTGGTATCTCACAGGGCCTGAACCTCTGTAGGCCTGAAGTAAATATATATTTGCACAAAAAGGCTGTATTTCAAATGGCTGTATTTCAAATGCCTAATTCAAACCCCTATATGTAGAGGTAGTATCTCAGAGGGCCTGCCTGAACCTCTGTAGGCCTGAAGTAAATATATCTTTGCACAAAATGGCTGTATTTCAAATGGCTTTTTTTTCAAATGCCTCATTCAAACCCCTGTATGTAGGGGGGTATCTCACACGGTCTGAACCAGTGTAGGCCTGAAGTAAATATATCTTCAAACCCCTGTATGTAGAGGTAGTATCTCAGAGGGCCTGAACCTCTGTAGGCCTGAAGTAAATATATATTTGCACAAGAAGGCTGTATTTTAAATGGCTGTATTTAAAATGCCTAATTGAAACCCCTGTATGTAGAGGTAGTATCTCACAGGCCCTAAACCAGTGTAGGCCTGAAGTAAATATATCTTTGCACAAAATGGCTGTATTTCAAATGGCTATATTTCAAATGCCTAATTCAAACCCCTGTATGTAGAGGTAGTATCTCAGAGGGCCTGAACCTCTGTAGGCCTGAAGTAAATATATTTGCACAAAATGGCTGTATTTCAAATGGCTGTATTTCAAATGCCTAATTCAAACCCCTGTATGTAGAGGTAGTATCTTACAGGTCCTGAACCAGTGTAGGCCTGCAGTAAATATATCTTTGCACAAAATGGCTGTATTTCAAATGGCTGTATTTCAAATGCCAAATTCAAACCCCTGTATTTAGAGGTAGTATCTCAGAGGGACTGAACCTCTGTAGGCCTGCAGTAAATATATCTTTGCACACAATGGCTGTATTTCAAATGGCTGTATTTCAAATGCCTAATTCAAACCCCTGTATGTAGAGGTGGTATCTCACAGGGCCTGAACCTCTGTAGGCCTGAAGTAAATATATATTTGCACAAAAAGGCTGTATTTCAAATGGCTGTATTTCAAATGCCTAATTCAAACCCCTATATGTAGAGGTAGTATCTCAGAGGGCCTGCCTGAACCTCTGTAGGCCTGAAGTAAATATATCTTTGCACAAAATGGCTGTATTTCAAATGGCTTTTTTTTCAAATGCCTCATTCAAACCCCTGTATGTAGGGGGGTATCTCACACGGTCTGAACCAGTGTAGGCCTGAAGTAAATATATCTTCAAACCCCTGTATGTAGAGGTAGTATCTCAGAGGGCCTGAACCTCTGTAGGCCTGAAGTAAATATATATTTGCACAAGAAGGCTGTATTTTAAATGGCTGTATTTAAAATGCCTAATTGAAACCCCTGTATGTAGAGGTAGTATCTCACAGGCCCTAAACCAGTGTAGGCCTGAAGTAAATATATCTTTGCACAAAATGGCTGTATTTCAAATGGCTATATTTCAAATGCCTAATTCAAACCCCTGTATGTAGAGGTAGTATCTCAGAGGGCCTGAACCTCTGTAGGCCTGAAGTAAATATATTTGCACAAAATGGCTGTATTTCAAATGGCTGTATTTCAAATGCCTAATTCAAACCCCTGTATGTAGAGGTAGTATCTTACAGGTCCTGAACCAGTGTAGGCCTGCAGTAAATATATCTTTGCACAAAATGGCTGTATTTCAAATGGCTGTATTTCAAATGCCAAATTCAAACCCCTGTATTTAGAGGTAGTATCTCAGAGGGACTGAACCTCTGTAGGCCTGCAGTAAATATATCTTTGCACACAATGGCTGTATTTCAAATGGCTGTATTTCAAATGCCTAATTCAAACCCCTGTATGTAGAGGTGGTATCTCACAGGGCCTGAACCTCTGTAGGTCTGAAGTAAATATATATTTGCACAAAAAGGCTGTATTTTAAATGGCTGTATTTCAAATGCCTAATTCAAACCCCTGTATGTAGAGGTAGTATCTCAGAGGGCCTGAACCTCTGTAGGCCTAAAGTAAATATATTTGCACAAAATGGCTGTATTTCAAATGCCTAATTCAAACCCCTGTATGTAGAGGTAGTATCTCAGAGGGCCTGAACCTCTGTAGGCCAAAGTGAATATATCTTTGCACAAAATGGCTGTATTTCAAATGGCTGTATTTCAAATGCCTAATTCAAACCCCTGTATGTAGAGGTAGTATCTTACAGGCCCTGAACCAATGTAGGCCTGCAGTAAATATATCTTTGCACAAAATGGCTGTATTTCAAATGGCTGTATTTCAAATGCCTAATTCAAACCCCTGTATGTAGAGGTGGTATCTCACAGGGCCTGAACCTCTGTAGGCCTGAAGTAAATATATATTTGCACAAAAAGGCTGTATTTCAAATGGCTGTATTTCAAATGCCTAATTCAAACCCCTATATGTAGAGGTAGTATCTCAGAGGGCCTGCCTGAACCTCTGTAGGCCTGAAGTAAATATATCTTTGCACAAAATGGCTGTATTTCAAATGGCTTTTTTTCAAATGCCTCATTCAAACCCCTGTATGTAGGGGGGTATCTCACACGGTCTGAACCAGTGTAGGCCTGAAGTAAATATATCTTCAAACCCCTGTATGTAGAGGTAGTATCTCAGAGGGCCTGAACCTCTGTAGGCCTGAAGTAAATATATATTTGCACAAGAAGGCTGTATTTAAATGGCTGTATTTAAAATGCCTAATTGAAACCCCTGTATGTAGAGGTAGTATCTCACAGGCCCTAAACCAGTGTAGGCCTGAAGTAAATATATCTTTGCACAAAATGGCTGTATTTCAAATGGCTATATTTCAAATGCCTAATTCAAACCCCTGTATGTAGAGGTAGTATCTCAGAGGGCCTGAACCTCTGTAGGCCTGAAGTAAATATATTTGCACAAAATGGCTGTATTTCAAATGGCTGTATTTCAAATGCCTAATTCAAACCCCTGTATGTAGAGGTAGTATCTTACAGGTCCTGAACCAGTGTAGGCCTGCAGTAAATATATCTTTGCACAAAATGGCTGTATTTCAAATGGCTGTATTTCAAATGCCAAATTCAAACCCCTGTATTTAGAGGTAGTATCTCAGAGGGACTGAACCTCTGTAGGCCTGCAGTAAATATATCTTTGCACACAATGGCTGTATTTCAAATGGCTGCATTTCAAATGCCTAATTCAAACCCCTGTATGTAGAGGTGGTATCTCACAGGGCCTGAACCTCTGTAGGTCTGAAGTAAATATATATTTGCACAAAAAGGCTGTATTTTAAATGGCTGTATTTCAAATGCCTAATTCAAACCCCTGTATGTAGAGGTAGTATCTCAGAGGGCCTGAACCTCTGTAGGCCTAAAGTAAATATATTTGCACAAAATGGCTGTATTTCAAATGCCTAATTCAAATCCCTGTATAGAGGTAGTATCTCAGAGTGCCTGAACCTCTGTAGGCCTGAAGTAAATATATCTTTGCACAAAATGGCTGTATTTCAAATGACTGTATTTCAAATGCCTAATTCAAACCCCTGTATGTAGAAGTAGTATCTTACAAGCCCTGAACCAGTGTAGGCCTGCAGTAATTATATCTTTGCACAAAATGGCTGTATTTCAAATGGCTGTATTTTAAATGCCTAATTCAAACACCTGTATGTAGAGGTAATATCTTACAGGCCCTGAACCAGTGTAGGCCTGCAGTAAATATATCTTTGCACAAAATGGCTGTATTTCAAATGACTGTATTTCAAATGCCTAATGCAAACCCCTGTATGTAGAGGTAGTATCTCAGAGGGCCTGAACCTCTGTAGGCCTGAAGTAAATATATCTTTGCACAAAATGGTTGTATTTCAAATGGTTGTATTTCAAATGCCTAATTCAAACCCCTGTATGTAGAGGTAGTATCTCACAGGCCCTGAACCAGTGTAGGCCTGCAGTAAATATATCTTTGCACAAAATGGCTGTATTTCAAATGGCTGTATTTCAAATGCCTAATATAAACCCCTGTATGTAGAGGGGGTATCTCACAGGGTCTGAACCAGTGTAGGCCTGAATTCAATATTGGTGCACCAAATGGCGGTATTTAAAATCTCTGAATGTAACCCTAATGTATTAAGGGTGTATCTCATAATGACATCTGCATCAAAGGCTGCCAACTAAATTTTTTGTGCCCAAATAAGTGTTTGTTTAAAAACTGAATTTGACAGCAGTATATAAGCCTGTAATTTCACACGTGCTGATGCTGCAAGCCCTGAAAATAGTGTTTTTTGTCAAAAGAGTGTGTTTTTCAAACCCCAGAAAATGATGGGTGTATTTCTACCTTAAATTGCACACTGACTAATACAGATGTTGTAGATTGCCAAAAAAATCTTTTTTTGCTAACAGAATATGAAAGCTGAATATATTAAACTTGAATTTAACACTTGCAGATCTGGAAAATACTGTTTTTTGAAGAAAAAAAAGTGTGTTTTTCAAACCCCAGAAAATGATGGGTGTATTTCTACCTTTAATTGCACACTGACTATGGCCTCATGCACATGGCCATGTTCCGCGGCCGAGAGCGGTCCGTGGTAACCCGGCCAGGATTCCTTCTGACAGCAGGAGCGCACGGCGTCATTGGTTGCTATGAAGCCCTGCGCTTCATGCCGCCGCTGCTGTACAGTGATACACTCGTATAGATCATACGACTGTATAACTGTACAGCAGCGGCGGCGTGAAGCGCAGGGCATCATAGCAACCAACGCCGTGCGCTCCTGCTGTCAGAAGGAATCCTGGCCGGGTTACCACGGACTGCTCTCGGCTGCGGAACACGGCCGTGTGCATGAGGTCTAATACAGATGTTGTAGATTGCCAAAAAAGTCTTTTTTTGCTAACAGAATATGAAAGCTGCATATATTAGACTTGAATTTAACAGTTACAGATCTGGAAAATACTGTTTTTTGAAAAAAATAGTGTGTTTTTTACCCCCCCAGAAAATGATGGGTGTATTTCTACCTTAAATTGCACACTGACTAATCCAGATGTTGTAGTTTGCCCCAAAAAAATGGTGATTTGCAATGTCCCAATAGCTCAGATGCAGTGCTGGTGCACTGAGCATGCATAAAAGGGCCGCCGCCACCCACCTAACTAACAGAATTCTAAAAGTTAGTATTTTTTGGTCAATGAGCTCAGGGCAGGGTAAAACAATAGTACCCTGCACCCACACAACTATTTGTCTGTAGATAGCTGAGTTAGATTCTCTCCTATGCTCTCCCTGAAATCACAAGTCCAGCAGCATCCTCTCCCTACACTTGTAACAGCAGAGTGACGTGCAGCGCTACGTGACTCAACCTTATATAGAGCCTGGGTCATATGCTGCTCTGGCCAATCACAGCCATGCCATTAGTAGGCATGGCTGTGATGGCCTCTTGGGGCAAGTAGTATGCCGCTTGTTGATTGGCTGCCTTTCAAAAAGCGCCAAGAAAGCGCCGAACACCGAACCCGAACTTTTACGGAAATGTTCGGGTTCGGGTCCGGGGTCCAAAAATCCTAAAGTTCGGTACAAACCCGAACTTTACAGTTCGGGTTCGCTCAACCCTAGTGGTAACGAATTGCATTTAAAAAAAAAAAAAAAAGAGACTTCTGCTGTATAGGAATACTTATACAGCAAGTATTCCTATACAGAAGAAGTCTCATGTTTGTAGTGGTTAAGATTCTTGGCTGTAATGTAGAAGGTTGTGAATTCAAATCCAGCCAGAATCTTTTCAGAAATAGAGGCTAAATTAGATTTAAATATGGACATAGCTATATATGGAGTCAGAGCAGGGACTCCTAATCTGGACTAGAGGCCCGACACCCTCCCCTCTTCAGAGCAGGGGGTGCCTGGTTTAATGCTCAGGTTCTCCCATTGACTTCCATTGTGCTCGGGTGCTATATAGAGCACCCGAGCATCGGGAATTATTCTACTCGAGCACACAAGCACTTTGGTGCTCGACCAACACTAGTTAATACCAGCTTCATTACCAAAGTGTTTATAAAGTGTTCACTATAATACTGAATACGATGTATGCACTACAAATCCCCAAAAGGCTGTATATACACTGCTCAAAAAAATAAAGGGAACACTTAAACAACACAATGTAACTCCAAGTCAATCACACTTCTGTGAAATCAAACTGTCCACTTAGGAAGCAACACTGAGTGACAATCAATTTCACATGCTGTTGTGCAAATGAGATAGACAACAGGTGGAAATTATAGGCAATTAGCAAGACACCCCCAATAAAGGAGTGGTTCTGCAGGTGGTGACCACAGACTGCTTCTCAGTTCCTATGCTTCCTGGCTGATGTTTTGGTCACTTTTGAATGCTGGTGGTGCTTTCACTCTAGTGGTAGCATGAGACGGAGTCTACAACCCACACAAGTGGCTCAGGTAGTGCAGCTTATCCAGGATGGCACATCAATGCGAGCTGTGGCAAGAAGGTTTGCTGTGTCTGTCAGCGTAGTGTCCAGAGCATGGAGGCGCTACCAGGAGACAGGCCAGTACATCAGGAGATGTGGAGGAGGCCGTAGGAGGGCAACAACCCAGCAGCAGGACTGCTACCTCCGCCTTTGTGCAAGGAGGAACAGGAGGAGCACTGCCAGAGCCCTGCAAAATGACCTCCAGCAGGCCACAAATGTGCATGTGTCTGCTCAAACGGTCAGAAACAGACTCCATGAGGGTGATATGAGGGCCCGACATCCACAGGTGGGGGTTGTGCTTACAGCCCAACACCGTGCAGGACGTTTGGCATTTGCCAGAGAACACCAAGATTGGCAAATTCGCCACTGGTGCCCTGTGCTCTTCACAGATGAAAGCAGGTTCACACTGAGCACATGTGACAGACGTGACAGAGTCTGGAGACGCCGTGGAGAACGTTCTGCTGCCTGCAACATCCTTCAGCATGACCGGTTTGGCATTGGGTCAGTAATGGTGTGGGGTGGCATTTCTTTGGAGGGCCGCACAGCCCTCCATGTGCTCGCCAGAGGTAGCCTGACTGCCATTAGGTACCGAGATGAGATCCTCAGACCCCTTGTGAGACCATATGCTGGTGCGGTTGGCCCTGGGTTCCTCCTAATGCAAGACAATGCTAGACCTCATGTGGCTGGAGTGTGTCAGCAGTTCCTGCAAGACGAAGGCATTGATGCTGCGGACTGGCCCGCCTGTTCCCCAGACCTGAATCCAATTGAGCACATCTGGGACATCATGTCTCGCTCTATCCACCAACGTCACGTTGCACCACAGACTGTCCAGGAGTTGGCAGATGCTTTAGTCCAGGTCTGGGAGGAGATCCCTCAGGAGACCGTCCGCCACCTCATCAGGAGCATGCACAGGCGTTGTAGGGAGGTCATACAGGCACGTGGAGGCCACACACACTACTGAGCCTCATTTTGACTTGTTTTAAGGACATTACATCAAAATTGGATAAGCCTGTAGTGTGTTTTTCCACTTTAATTTTGAGTGTGACTCCAAATCCAGACCTCCATGGGTTGAAATATTTGATTTCCATTTTTTTATTTTTGTGTGATTTTGTTGTCAGCACATTCAACTATGTAAAGAACAAAGTATTTCAGAAGAATATTAAATTAACTCAGATCTAGGATGTGTTATTTTTGTGTTCCCTTTATTTTTTTGAGCAGTGTAGGTAGGAAACAGTTAACTGGCAGTTTGTTAGTATTTGTTGCAGGGTTAAGGGCAGTGTTCCCTCTAAGCCTTGGCAGCTGCTGAGCGGGGTCGGCTCAGAGCTGGGCACAGCGCCATCAAAGGTGGGTGATGGGAAGACCTAAGATAATTATCACTTCAAAGAGCATACAAACCTCTGCACCATCCCGTACAATACAGTATAGTCCTCTCTGTTATCACTGGACATTGCTCTCTATATAAACCATACAGGGGAAAAAAATCTTTGATCCAGAGAACTTACATAGAAAAACTAATAACCAAGAGGCTAAACAAAACCCAGTTTCTGACCCTTATGTTAAAACATAACTTTAATTTGATTGCTTTAATACCTAAACACCTAAAGGAAAAAAATAATTTAAAAAAGCTGCTGTTTCTCTAGATGACCTTATGTTGATAGTAGTGGTAATATAGTCTCAAGGGTCTATAAAAGCAGCTACACTATTTTTACAAACCATTGAGACTCTATTAGCACTACTATCAACATAAGGTCATCTAGAGAAACAGTAGGTTTTTCTTTTTTTTTCTTTCTCTTTAGGTGTTAAAACATAACTTTAATTAGATTGCGCTAACACCTAAAGGGGGAAAAAATTTTTTTTTTAAAACCTGCTTTTTCTCTAGATGACCTTATGTTAATAGTAGTGTTAATAGAGTCTCAAAGGTCTGTAAAAAATAGTGTAGCTGCTTTTATAGACCCTTGAGACTCTATTACCACTACCATAAACATAAGGTCATCTAGAGAAACAGCAGGTTTTTAAAATTATTTTTTTCCTTTAGGTATTAAAGCAATCAAATGAAAGTTATGTTTTAACATAAGGGTCAGAACAGAACCGCACACAAAATGTCTCCTGCGGAGTGAAGAAAGACCTTGCTAAGTGCTAACCTGACACTGGCTAGGACGTCTAACTTATACATCTTCTTGTATATAGTGATGAGGAGCATGCTAGTATAACCTGGGCATCTCCTGTATATAATTATATATGTATAGCTGGTATAAGTAATACATTTTCTTGTATATAATGATATGGAGCATGCTGGTATAACCTGGGTATCTCCTGTATATCATTATATATGTACAGCTGGTATAACTAATACATCTTCTTGTATATAGTGATATGGAGCATGCTGGTATAACCTGGGCATCTCCTGTATATAATTATATATGTACAGCTGGTATAAGTAATACATCTTCTTGTATACAGTGATATTGAGCATGCTGGTATAACCTGGGCATCTCCTGTATATAATTATATATGTACAGCTAGTATAAGTTATACATCTTCTTGTATATAGTGATATGGAGCATGCTGGTATAACCTGGGTATCTCCTGTATATCATTATATATGTATAGCTGGTATAACTAATACATCTTCTTGTATATAGTGATATGGAGCATGCTGGCATAACCTGGGCATCTCCTGTATATAATTATATATGTACAGCTGGTATAAGTAATACATCTTCTTGTATACAGTGATATGGAGCATGCTGGTATAACCTGGGCATCTCCTGTATATAATTATATATGTACAGCTAGTATAAGTTATACATCTTCTTGTATATAGTGATATGGAGCATGCTGGTATAACCTGGGCATCTCCTGTATATAATTATATATGTACAGCTGGTATAACTAATACATCTTCTTGTATATAGTGATATGGAGCATGTTGGTATAACCTGGGCATCTCCTGTATATAATTATATATGTACAGCTGGTATAAGTAATACATCTTCTTGTATACAGTGATATGGAACATGCTGGTATAACCCAGGCATCTCCTGTTGTATATAGTTATATTTGTGTAAGGGGCTTACGGTAGTACAGTGAAGAGCCCTGGGAAAGCAGGGAATGAGTGCAGTCGGTTGTGGTGTGCCGAAACCGAGGATGAGGTAGGCCTGAGAAAGAAGAGGGCCTACCCAAGGAAAAGATATGGAAGAAATGAGTTGTAAATGAGTGGAGTGGTGGGAGGGTCAAAAGCTCAGACCTCAATGATGCAGGAGCCAGGTAAGGGGAGTGCCCTAAATAGGCTGGAGGCGGACCTCAGCCCCTCCCACAAATCCAGGCAATCTGCCTTAATACTTGTGTAAGGGGCTTACGGTAGTACAGTGAAGAGCCCTGGGAAAGCAGGGAATGAGTGCAGTCGGTTGTGGTGTGCCGAAACCGAGGATGAGGTAGGCCTGAGAAAGAAGAGGGCAAAAATGGAAATAAACCAGTTTATTGTAGCCAATTGATGTATCAATAGCTTAACCCGACATGTTTTGGAAAGCCACTCTTAAACTCTTGTGTTGGATTGGGGAATGTATTGCGCGTAAGCGGATGACTCCCAGCGCCCCAATCCCCTGATGCCATGAGTGAGGATGTTGGCACTGGAGGCCGTGGACGTGGCTCCAATGCGAAAGGAGTGCCCTGAGTAGTTGGCTGCGTTGAGGCCTAGTTGTGTGAGGGATGACCCGACATGGGTCATGAAGGTGGTGGTGGTGAGTACCGAACCATGTAGTTGAAGTAGCGGTTGAGAGGGTAGAACTTGTGACGCTGATTGTGAGCATCCAGGACCCTGACTGGACACCATCTGTTGTGCGTGGGGTAATATGAAAGTGCTGACTATTCTTGGAGTGAGGTAAGGACAGGATGTAGTGACCCATGTGTTTTGACAAGTGGGAGACAAGAAGACAAGGTGAGGTTCGGGTCGTGGAGGCTGTAATGAATTTCCCGGAACTCAGGAATCCGTAGAAGGTCAAGTAAATGCCGTATTGATGATGGAGTTGGTATCTGTTTCCAGAGGCGTGGCGTCCAGTAAGTCGGATAATGCTTTGACAATATGATTGATTATGGGTAGCCTCTGGGCTGGACGTGCGGGTTCCGTTTCCTGAATACTTCTGAGTATGGATTTGATCTGGTGCGAGGACATGAAGCTGATGTTATTGGGGTGTATGATTAGCATATGATGTTGAAATGCCAGTGAGATATGGTTTGATGGTGTTGTATGACATGAGTTTGAGGTGGCAAAAAGAAGCCAAACCCGGAAGAGACGTCATGACAAAAAGGGGTGCGTGATGTTGTGTTCCAACAGGACCTGTTGAATAGTGTGAACGCTCTGTCGTATGTTCTATGTGTATCGTCTGATAGTGCTAAGCGGGACAAAGACTGGCTATGCCGCATGATGCCTTCTAATCCAGAATGAGCTGTTTGAAATAATGGAGTGATGGAGGCCGTGGGTAACGCTGATGGGAGAGCTTGATGAAATGCCTGAAATTTGACGCGAGACAGACTGTCAGCTGCCGTATTGCCCACCCCCGGGACATGGAAACAATGCAAGAAGAAAATATTGCAAGCGGCCAACCAAGGAAGTCTCCGCAGAAACCTCACGATTGTGAGAGATTTGGAACAATCCTGTTGATGAACTGGCAGGTCGTATGGTTGTCTGAATAGCACCGGACCGACATGTTGCCCATGAATGACCCCATGCTACGGCCGCCGCCACGATGGGGTAGATCTTGAAAAGCGCTGAGGCAGTGGAGAATCCTTCCAAACCCCGGACCGCAGGAGGCCAGCTGCCCCACAGCCAATCGTTCCCAAAAAATGGCCGCGAAGCCTGTGGTAGATGCCGCATCTGACCAGATAGAGGGGGAAGAGTCCGACGGCTGAGGGAGAAACAAGCTCCCGCCATTCCAGGTGGACAGAAATCTCCCCCACATGCCCAGACCTGCCTGCAGCGTGGGCATCCAGGGACAACCTGTGCGAGTCGTGTAGGAAAAGGGGAGAGGTGCAGGAGCCGTGATATAAATGAGCGACACTGAGGTGGATGCGCATGGCAAAGATCAGGGAGCCCAGCAGGGACTGCAGTTCTTTGCGGTTGCCGGTGCGGAGTTGAAGGTAGTTGCCTATGTGGGCGAGAATGTCCTGGATCTTCCCGGATGGCAAACTGGCTGAATCCAACTGGGTACCCAGGAAAGGTGATGACCGTGTCTGGCCCTTCTGTCTTCTTGGTGGCGATGGGTACCCCCGGTTCCTCCTCCGGTATTATGTGTGTCGGGCTGACTTCTTGGTCCTCCAGGCTAACGGTCGACGTGATCACTGGCAATCCGGCCGGTGACGCTGCCGGTGGTGGCCCCGCCAAGGAGAGGGTCGCAGTGACCGATTCCAACCTCTCCAACCTGGCGTTGACTTTAGACATGGATGACATTTAGGGAGGACAGCATGGTATGTATATCCCCTGTGCTGGACTGGCTAGGTCCTCCCCTGCCTCCCTGTTATCGATTGGCGTGCGCAGCAGCCGGAAAAGCTCTGCTTCCCTCGCCGTGGCGGGCAAGGGAACATGCCGTCACCTTGACTCAATCGTTATGCGCGGGATTGCCCAGGATCTGATGGGTGCTGGACTGGCTAGACCGTCTCCCTGGGTAGCAGTGACGGATCTAGCAGGGGTGCCAGGTAGGGAGAAGTTCTCTTTCCCTTCCAGAGACATAGTAAAACAAAACAGTTGATTAGCTTGGGGAAACACAGGATCGTGCTGGCTAGCTAGGCCGGACGGCGAAAAAATTATACTTGCATGGTGACAGATGAGGCCCTGCTAATTGCCAAGCGGCTTGAGAGGCTCTACCTATGATTTGGCGCGAGGGGTTAATGAGGCCACTTGTGGTAGTGGCAGGAGCGTTGGCCTCTCGGTGACTGTAAGACAGGACTAGGGGAAGGGAGTGACAGGTGAGGCCCTCTCTATGCAACACGCGAGGCGGCTTACTAACGAGGTGGCGCGTTGGGCGGGTGCCTCTGTACGTTTGAGGCGGGGTGTCGGCCTCGCGGGACCACTAACTGCTGGCGAAGCCAAGAAGGGGGTAACCTAGTGGGATGATGGTGCCCCTAAAGCCAGCACGCTGACCCTAACGGGATCATTCGAAATGTAAGGAAGACTTTTGTTAAATGAGCAGGTGAACGTACCTGGTGGTATTTTCCAGATACACGGTAGTGCAAAATACAATATAGGTTGACCGCCTGAAAAAGAGGGGGAGGGGAGACATAAAATAGTGTAATGAAATGTGACAATGTACATGGTACATATGCATGACCCGGAGGATCATGACGGTTGTTCATGAAATGATAGCTTGCGCCTGGTGTGAGAAGAGACCAGCGCGTGGCGCCTGGCCATGCACAAGTGGAAATGTGCGTTTGCAATCCAATGGAACGTATTGGTCTGTGTCCTTTAATTCGGTTTTTTTTTTATTAGTAACGGGACCATCCGAAAATGTAAGGAGAAAATCGTTTAAGAGCAGGTGTACGTACCTGGTAACAGAAAGTAGTATGACGAGAGTGGACTGTGGTATAAACATTAGCATGACCCGAGAGGATCATAACGTGAATATGCAATAATGCAGCGCCTGTGATGTGCGAAATGAGGCCTGTTATTTATTATGTGGCGGAGCGTGTGATCGTGCGGCCTGTATGGATTTCCCGTTTTTTTTTTTTTTTTTTTTATGGTGGAACGTATGGCCATGGACTATGTGGCGGGTTTCCCTTTATATATAATTTTTTTATTTATTTTTTTTATTTTTTATTATTATTTATTTATTTCTTTATTTATTTTTGGCCCTGGGGCAAAGTGGTGGGTTTATGTTTATGTGTGGGGGCTGTTTGACCTGATGGCGGTGGGGTGTTTTAACAAGGAGGGTTTGTGTGCAAGGCAAAACAGGCTGGATGCCCCCTGGACTGTGCAGCCTGTGTGGGTGGGGGCATGACGCTGAACTACTGGCCCAGGGCTCCGCCGGCCAGTCAGGAGGTCGGACAGACCCGGCGGCGGCACCCTGCACCAGCCACAACAGCGGACGGCCGCCGGGACACCGCGCATGCGCCGACGGCACCGCCGCGCATGCGCAGTACCCCGGCCGCGCGTGCGCAGACCAAACGCAGAGACGCGGCCGGCCGCCATCGGCAGCACGGCAGGAGGATCGGCGGAATGGGACCGGAGGCAGCGGGGGGGGGGGGGGGGGGGTCGCCTGAAGCAGCGTGCGTGCCCGGCGGTGCTGACCATGAGGGAGGGTGTGAGCAGTGTGGCCTTTTCAGCTGCGCAAGGTCATGTGAGCAAGTGTGTGATTTTTTGCCCCTGCTGTGACATGAAACGGGGGGGGGGGGGGGGGGGGGCATGAATGTAAGTGAGTGCAGGGTGGTTTGTTGAACTGGAATGGGAGGAAAACCCAGGAACAATAACCTGGGCTGGCTTGAATGAATGTTGGATGTTGAGTGGTGAACTGAAATAAACCAGAAATGGGGAATGGGGCTGGAACCATCAGGGAGCTGACCGGAGTGACGGTCCTGTGAGGAGACGCCAGAATAGGCATGAGCAATGAGCTGCCGGTGATTGCTGCGAGCAGCCGTGACATGGGTGCAGTGGGTGAAAAAAAAAACAACAGAAAAGGGGGATTTAATCCGGGAACCATTGGTCGCATGCTGCCAGAGCTGTTGACCGGAATGGTGGTGCGGTTTGTGAATAAATACGCATGAAACAGGTGTGACAGAAATGAATGCTGGTGACTTGTATGAAACCTGTGATATTGGTGCGCATTGATGAAATGAAATGAACCGGTACAGGGGCAACCGTGAGGCCCTGCTGTACCGTATGAATGACTCATACGCATTTGTGCTCCTGCAGCCGTGCACATGAACATGAGGAGGGGGGGGCATGAATGTGGGTGATTGTGGGGTGATATGGACTGAAAAAGAAATGGGGAACGAGCCTGGACCCCAGGGGTGCTGACCGCAGTGTTGTTTCTGTGGGATTGCTTGAACAAGACATGACAAAATGAGATGCTGGTGACTGTGAGAAATCCGTGATATTGGCGCAGCGTCCATGAATGAAATGAAACAGAAATGGCGGATTAGGCCAGAAACCATGCCGCATGTTGCAGAGGTGTTGACCGGAATCGTAGTACGGTGTGGACAAATTGCGCATGAACAAGGCGTGACAGAAATGAAAACTGGTGACTTGTATGAGAAACCGTGACATTGGTGCAGCGTATGATGAAATGAATGAACCGGTACAGGGGGCAACCGTGAGGCCCCGGCTGTACCGTATGGATGACTCGGAAACCACTGCCTGCATGGCGCAGGGGTGTTGACCGGAGTGGTGATACGGTGCAGATAAATTTATGTGTGAACGAGACATGACAGAAATGAATGCTGGTGACCTGGGCGAGAAAGCTGTGACATTAGTGCAGCGTTTGGTGAAATGAAATGAACAGAAATGGGGATTGCCCAGGAACGACTACATGCTTGCCGCAGGGGTGCTGACCGGAATAGTGGTACGGTGTAGACAAATTTGTGCATGAACAAGGCGTGACAGAAATGAAATACTGGTGACTTGTACGAGAAAACAGTGACATTGGTGCAGCGTTTGGTGAAATGAATTGAACCGGTACAGGGGCAACCGTGAGGCCCCGGCTGTACCGTATAGATGACTCGCAGTTTAACGGGCAAACGTGACCCACAGTGAACCTGAGTAAAGCCGGAAAAATAGAACCGAAATGCTCCAAATCCAGAACTGATGGCAACGAAAAACTCCCAGAAATTCAGCGACTCGCAGGCAACTCTCCAGACACTCCACACGCGACCTCCTCTCTCAAAAGCTCAGACCTCAATGATGCAGGAGCCAGGTAAGGGGAGTGCCCTAAATAGGCTGGAGGCGGACCTCAGCCCCTCCCACAAATCCAGGCAATCTGCCTTAATACATGTTACTTTTTCCCCCATTTTCCTTGGCTGAGACAAGCAACATTGCCAATGCAAAACCTGAAGGGAATGCAATGCTGTTCCAGAGAGACTCACTCTAGCCTCTCTAAGATGGCAGCGCCAACCAGCATCCCCTTGTTTTGCATTGGCTAGTCTGCTGTGATAAAACCTCCCATACAGTACATGCTGTTTCATTGCTTTCTTAGATAACACAGACACAGCTCCTGCTGCCCACATGAAGGACTTATCACTATCAGGCTAGGCCAGAGAGACGCATTCACTTCACTCACTCTAGCCTATAGGATTAAAAATAACTAAGATTGTTTAGTGTTCTCCCCTACTACTGACATTCTACCATCATCGATTGCTGAACTGGTCTCTCCTGGTATTTCTAGAGTGTTAACTTGTGACAAGAAGTGGAGAACAGCGGGGGACAATAGTGGAACTAGTAGTCTACTAGTGCCACTATTGTCCCCCGCTGTTCTCCACTTCTTGTCACGAGTTAACACTCTAGAAATACCAGGAGAGACCAGTTCAGCGATCAATGACGGTTTCTAGGATTTTACTTATTGAAGGTAGCCCATAAGAGAAACTCAGTCTCACTCTACCGTGTGCCTCTGGCCTGGCTCTAAGACGGCGGCACCGCCGCCACTACCGCACCTTACTGCCTGCTGCTGCTGCTGCTCAGTCCTCCTCTTCCTGCAAAAAGAAGGAGGAGGCAGAAGTAGCAATACGTGGTAGCTGGTAGGCGGCGCCCCGCTGTGCTGAGCCGCACAAGACTACGAGGAGGACGTCGGCGCCGTCACACAGATGAGTCTGACGACAAGTGCTGGCATTTTGCCAGCAGCGTTAGTGAACTTAGCGGCGCGCTGTAGGCTGAGTGAGCAGGCATTATAAAATTGTGAGCGGGGCCACAATAATTGCTGCGTGGCCGCCCACCCGCGCGGCTTAGAGGGAACACTGGTTAAGGGATGGTCCCATATCCCCAGTTGTCCCCAGTTGGTAGAAAGTCTACAAGTAAGGCTACTTTCACACTTGCGGCAGAGTGATTTGGCAAGCAGTTCCGTCGCCGGAACTGCCTGCCGGATCCTGCAATCTGCATGCAAACGGACAGCATTTGTAGATGGATCCGGATGCAGATCCGTCTCACAAATGCATTGCAAGAACGGATCCGTTTGTCATACGGACAAACGGATCAGTTTCTATTTTTTTCACAAATTTAATAGTCTGCGCATGCACTATTACATTTCAATGTAAATTAATGCAACTGATCCGGAATTTTGGACGGAGATAATACCATGCTGCGGTATTTCCTCTGTCCAAAACGCCGTTCAGTGACTGAACTGAAGACATCCTGATGCATCCTGAATGGATTTCTCTCCATTCAGAATGCATGGGGATAAAACTGATCAGTTATTTTCCAGTATTGAGCCCCTATGATGGCACTTAGTGCCAGAAAAGAAAAACGCTAGTGTGAAAGTACCCTAAGCAAGCTAAAGTGAAGACTTGCTTGGTGTGTGCTCCTGCCAAGTAGGGCAAGACAAATCCTGCTCCAGGAAAACACTGTTCCTGTGAGTAAAGGTTCTAGAAAAAAAATCAACTTGGCTAAGGATTAATTTCTGAGAGAGAAAAGCATTGAATTTTGCAGATGGTTAAAGGGGTTGTCCGAGTTATTTTTTTTACTTTCAATAAGTTTTTATTGTCAGAGTAATTGCTCAAGAATACAGTTTTACATTCGCTAGATTTTACAGTAAAATTCAAGCAAGTAACTCCACATTTTTGTTTTGGAAGGAAAGGGGTAAAAACAGCAAATAATATAAAATTAAAATTAACACCAAACAAACAAACTCAGGGTCGAGTCTCTCCTCCACATCGAAATACGTTTACTCACTGAATATATCATGGTTCAGTTTATTCCCACAGGGTACCGATAAGCGTAGATTTTTCACCATCATCTCTATTGGATATAACTATCCTATCCCTGATCTTCCCGACATCGTCGGGTCTAGACCTCTCCAGGATTCCCAAGCCTGAATGTGACGACTCACTTGGAAGTTCTGGTGTGCTAGCATATACTCATAGGATCTAGTCACATCTACCATTCCAACAATCTCTTGTATATCAGGGATATTATCACTTTTCCAATTTCTAGTGATTGCTAATTTGGTAGCAATCAATAGATGGGTCAAGATGACCCTGTGTTTAGGCAGGAATTTGTTTAAATCCATAAGCAGTAAGGCCAAGGCTGGATCTGGAGAGATCTGATGACCCACTATCCCAGACATCTTGTGAAATACCAACTTCCAAAGAGCGTAGATCCTCGGACAGGACCACAGGATATGCAGCAATGTCCCCCTACAACTGCAACCCCTCCAACAAAGCATGCTTACATTGGGAAAAAATGCATGTAGCCTAACTGGGGTAAAGTACCATCTTAGTATAGTTTTTATATAAGCTTCCAAATGTGAGGCACAATTAAGGGTTGAGGTGGCGACTTTGTTTGCGGTTTTCCATTGTGATAGAGTAAATGATTTTTTCAAATCAGCTTCCCAGGCTAATATTGGGGCAGTCTTAATAAACTTGTCTTTGTCCCCTAAGTACAAATATAGGAATCTGATTCCCGAATATACTGCATTTGATGCAGACCATCTATTTAATAATTGGACATGGCATTTAATGCTAAAGGTCGGGTTACTCCCTAAAATATGTCTAATCTTAAGATATGAGAAAACCTCAGTAGGGGGAATTTGGAAGGATTGTAAAATGGTATCAAACGTTTTTAAGGCCATACCAGATACTAGGTCTGCTACTGTATTAATCCCTCTGTCCCTCCATCCTCTTAAATTAAGATCATTGGAAAAGCATTGAAGAGATTCTATCGGGGTAATGTGCGCTAAAGATATGACTGTAGATGGTCCTTTTTCATGATATATTTTCCATAATGCCAGTGAAGTGGATACGTAGTATGCAGGTTGAATACCCAAATAGCTTTCATGCAGTGCAGCCATTAGAAGAGCACGCAAGTTTCGTCCTGGAGTTTGCGCTTGTTCTATATGCACCCAATGTTTATCCACATCTCCTTTCCACCACTCCTTAAGTTGGTTAATTCTAGAGGCTAGAAAATAATCATAAATGTTAGGCAGCCCTAAACCACCCGATTTTTTATGCCTATACATAATGCTTCTTGCTATTCTTGGCCTAGTCTTATTCCAAATGAAACTATTTAGCATTTTGTTAACTGAGTTAAAGAATGCCACTGGAATAGGGATAGGGATGGTTCTAAACAGGTATAATAGTTTTGGGAGTGTGTGTTGCTGAAAAGCCGCAATACGACCCAACCAAGATAACTCAGCCCTGGCCATATGGGTAAGCTCAGGTTGGAGAGATTGCAGAAGAGGCGGGAAGTTCACCTTAAACAACTCCTGAGGGGTAGTTGTTACCTTAAAACCTAAGTATTAGACTGACGACTCCTGCCAATCTAACGCAAATTCTTTTTTCATATAGGACAGTACCGGATCAGAAATACCTAGCGGGAGGGCCTGGGATTTACTTTCATTTATTTTGTAGTATGAAAGGGCTCCATAGGAACGAATGATGTCCATAACCCTCCTCAAAGACTCCTTAGGATTTGTTAATGATAATATTATATCGTCCGCATACATGGATATGCAGTGTTGCCTACTCCCGATACTAACTCCTGTCACCCCAGTCTCCTGGCGGATTGCCTGTGCCAAGGGTTCTAAAGATAGGATGAATATCAGTGGTGATAAGGGGCAACCCTGTCTCGTGCCATTAAACAATGCAAACGGATCAGATAATACTCCATTAGCCAATACTCTAGCCGAGGGATTAGAATACAGAACTTGAATGGCTCGTATTATAGGATCAGGAAAACCCATTTTATGGAGTACCGAGAAGACAAACGACCAGTTCACGCGGTCGGAAGCCTTCTCGGCATCTAGTGTAACTAATACTGTCGGGATCCTCATACGATTCACAAAATCTACTATATTCAATATTCTCCTGGAGTTATCCGTAATCTGGCGCCCTTTCACAAACCCTACTTGATCTGGATCTATCAGAGTGGGGATGATGTCTGCTAATCTGGCCGCCAGAATCTTTGCATAGATTTTTAGATCCGTATTGAGTAAGGAGATAGGGCGGAAATTTTGAGGGATTGAAGGTTCCTTCCCTGGTTTGGGCAAAGTGACAATGACTGCCTCCAGCATTTCTTTAGGCATTTTCCCAGTTGCCATGGCACGAGACAGGGCCGCGTGTAAATGAGGAAGTAAGCTATCTTTGAACAATTTATAGTACGAGTTTGGGAGACCATCTGGTCCTGGGCTTTTATTGTGTGGCAAATTTTTAATTACTCTGGAGATCTCTTCTTGTGAGATAGGGTCCGAGAGGGAGGACTTATGAGCTTCATCTAGGGAAGGGATTGATAATGTGTTTAGGAAATTATCAATGTTCTCTGGAGAGGCAGGGATAAAACCCGTTTCTGCCTTCAAATTGTATAACTGGGCGTAATAAGACATAAATCTATTAGCTATAGACTTAGGATCGTACAATTTATGTGACTTAGAGGAATCCCACAAGAATGGTATTTTTGATTTAAGGGCTCTTGCTTTTACTCTGCTTGCCAACAGTTTCCCGGCTTTGTTAGCCTGAGAATAATATCTAGCCTTAGTCTTTTTAAGCGAGAGCTCATAGGAATGTAAGTAACTTTCTCTTAGTTGAAGTCTAAGTAATCTGAGTTTATCAGAGAGTTCAACCGAGAGAGAGGACTTGTTCTGTATTTCTATAGACTGAATTTGTGCTATTAGGTCGTTTTGGTGTTTTTCTCTTAATTTTTTGTGTTTATGACCAATTTTCAATAAAATTCCTCTTATATATGCCTTATGGGCCGTCCACACTATCGAGGGATCTGGGCCTGAGTTGGCATTAAATTTAAAGTACTCTGCCAGTGCAGCCGATACCTCTGGATTGTATTTATTATTAGCCAGAATAAATTCATTAGCCCTCCACAGGGGGTTCGGTTGGGAAATGAATTCTTCTGTCAACTCCACAGATACTGGAGCATGATCCGACCACGTGATTGTCCCTATGGAGGAACTTGTAGCTGCTTCCAAAGAAATTCTATCGGCTAGGATCATATCAATACGTGAATAGGATTTGTGCGCAGGCGAATAATAGGAGAAATCCCTTTCCAATGCATGATGAATACGCCACACATCAAATAAGGAGTTGGCCAGTAGTGACTGCGCAAGAGAGGCGGGGTTATTCCTTGTGGCAGAGGAAGAGTCCTGAAGTGGGTCAAGGACCATATTAAAGTCTCCACAAATTATAACTCTGCCCTCCTTCACCAATTGAACTTTTTTGAAAACCCTATTCAGAAACCTCATGGGCCTAACGTTCGGAGCGTACACTCCCACCAAAGTATAAGGGATGTTGTTTATACAGCATACGTGAATGATGTAACGACCCCCTTCATCTATCAACGTTTTTTTCTCTGTGTGAGCAACTGAATTTTTTATCGCCAGCATTACCCCTCTTTTTTTCCTCATGCCATGAGATTGTATAATCGTCGGGAAAGCTGGGTGTCTCAATCTCTCTTTGTCTGCTGCGATCATGTGTGTCTCCTGTGCACAGAATATGTCACACTTGGTCAAAAGAGCTTCTCTCCACATCATCCGCCTCTTATATGGGCTATTTAGGCCTCGAACATTCAATGAGACTAGTTTAAGCACCATCTTGATACATGAGAGTATGCTTATTGGAAGATGCTCGGATGACGTGGAGAGAACCATACCATGTTAATTGCAAAACATTCATCTGTACTGTGAAAAGAGGACCCGACCTGTGAAAATTTAAATAATAACAGGATAGAAACATTAACCTGCTAAAACCAGTCCGAGTTATTTTTTTGTTCTTTCTATGTTCCTAACTAGGCAAATATAATAACTTTACAATTAACTCACTTTATCTGCAGTGCCTGGTTTATCAGATTTGACTGAGGGTCACATGACCTGTGATGTCAGCTTCTCTCCCTGCTCTGATAAAGTTTGTTGCACAAGCCTGTAAACGAGATGTCACTGTGCTGGCCATGCTCCCCTTCACTGCCGGGCTGTCTGCTCTCTCCTAGGATTCTTAACCCCTTCAGCTGCACAAACTGGTTAGCTGCAGGCAGTGACAATTCTGGGCACAGGAGCTGACAGACTAGAGAGAGCATTGCACAAGAAGGTAGGGGGAAGATCCTGTGTGTATTAGCAGTGTCATTATACAGGTGGGACTTGTAGTTCTACACTTACAAGTTGCTGTTAATTCTCCCAGCACTCAGGGCAGCTCTTGTATCCACTCCCTTAGCAGTGTCATTATACAGCTGGGACTTGTAGTCCTACACATACAACATGCTGCTGATTCTCCCAGCAGGCAGACATGTCACTCAGGGCAGCACTTGTATTTGCTCCCTTAGCAGAGCAGGGGGAGGGGCAGAGATTGTTTTTATTGCATGTAAACAACAGCCAGAAAAGAACCAGGGAAATGAGGAAATATATATATTTTTTTTGCATAAAACTTGCTTAGCTTAGTTATATATTGCTGTCCATCAGATTTTCAGTGCTATATACACTGCTCAAAAAAATTAAGGGAACACTTAAACAACACAATGTAACTCCAAGTCAATCACACTTCTGTGAAATCAAACTGTCCACTTAGGAAGCAACACTGAGTGACAATCAATTTCACATGCTGTTGTGCAAATGGGATAGACAACAGGTGGAAATTATAGGCAATTAGCAAGACACCCCCAATAAAGGAGTGGTTCTGCAGGTGGTGACCACAGACCACTTCTCAGTTCCTATGCTTCCTGGCTGATGTTTTGGTCACTTTTGAATGCTGGCGGTGCTTTCACTCTAGTGGTAGCATGAGACGGAGTCTACAACCCACACAAGTGGCTCAGGTAGTGCAGCTTATCCAGGATGGCACATCAATGCGAGCTGTGTGCTGTGTCTGCACAAGATAGAAAAAAGCTCTAGCACCAGAAGGACATAGTGAAAAATCCCGGTCTTTATTTGTCACCAAGATAAAGGTGCATACAGCAAACAGTGACACTGGGTCCCACTTTATCCCCAAGATCTACGTGTTTTGAACGATGTTGTTCTTAGTCATGATCTGAGGTGTCTGGCATGTGCTGGGCTGAAATAAGGCAAAAAATCGGTCAACGCAAGACACCTGTGCAAACATATTCACCTGTGACATACAAAAACATATACCTCACAGTGCTACAAAATATAATACAAAGTATGTAGGATATAGAATGTAAAATTATTGACTTAAAGGATGGAAGATACCCAGGCAATAAACCACCCATCTACCTTACCGCCCCTTCTTGTTCCCCAATTAACACACAGAGACATCTTCTTGGGAAAAGAGCCTTCTCGGCCAATTTATTCAACAACATTAATTATCACTTCACAGAAAATACGTAATAACACGCATAACATATCAATTACCATAACAATTATCATAACATCTGAACCATTGAATAGGATCCTAGAAGGCAACAGGTAAGCTGTGTTCTCCACCATTCACCTCCACATGTAATATCGCCTTACCCTCGGCCGCGGTCACTGACCCGAGAGCACCGAATACTCCAACTGTAATTAGTCTCCCCTGTAGGCCCATCTGCCCACAGGAGCCCCATGCACAAGCTTACCGAACCTCCTGAGATGCACACTCCACCTTGGCATGCACCTCTTAAACCTATCATTGCCTTCCAGGACCCTCCATTACCACGCCACAACAAACCCTTTCAACCCCCTGCCGATATACCGGGCGGGCGGGAAAAACCTTCCTGCTTCTTCACAAGCTCCTGACTGATAAACTCTGCCCCCCATTCCCTTCATATACTGCCCGGGAAAATAGCTGACCGAGACCCCTCCCCACGACCTAACCTTAACCCTCAGCTTCCTGAACTTCCCCCCAAGTTAAAGAGCACTACGTCCAGGCTGCGCCCAGCTCCGTTGCTCCCATGACTTAAAGGATGGAAGATACCCAGGCAATAAACCACCCATCTACCTTACCGCCCCTTCCTGTTCCCCAATTAACACACAGAGACATCTTCTTGGGAAAAGAGCCTTCTCGGCCAATTTATTCAACAACATTAATTATCACTTCACAGAAAATACGTAATAACACGCATAACATATCAATTACCATAACAATTATCATAACATCTGAACCATTGAATAGGATCCTAGAAGGCAACAGGTAAGCTGTGTTCTCCACCATTCACCTCCACATGTAATATCGCCTTACCCTCGGCCGCGGTCACCGACCCGAGAGCACCGAATACTCCAACTGTAATTAGTCTCCCCTGTAGGCCCATCTGCCCACAGGAGCCCCATGCACAAGCTTACCGAACCTCCTGAGATGCACACTCCACCTTGGCATGCACCTCTTAAACCTATCATTGCCTTCCAGGACCCTCCATTACCACGCCACGAATGACCGACCATAGGAGAAACCTCACCTATGGGAGTCCTGCCACACACGAAAAGCCGTCTCCAGACCCTCCTGAATCCCTAAGGCCCACATGTCAATACCCACCTCATTCAGGTGAACACCATCAGACCTAAGGAACTGAGGCGATGCCGCCTCCAGCTCCCGGTGCCGCACCACAATTCCACCATGGCGCCTCACAAAACGTCCAACCTCCCTATTAAGTTTAGCCCGGGCCTTATTAAGCCGGTCAACCGACCTCGCAAAACACCAGGCTCTCCAAGCCACAACCTCGGACCAAACCACCAACACACCCGGAACATCCGACCACAAACGCAAAAGATCCAGCTTCATATCACGAATCACCTCCCTAGTACTGCGAACACCCAGGTCATTCCCCCCAACGTGCAACACAACAATATCAGGTGACCTATCTAACGAAACTGAAGCATGAAATTCCGGGAGCACCCTACCCCACAACAGGCCCCGTATGCCGATCCAGCGCACTTGCATGTCAGCCGGGTCGAACCCCAACTGCCGTCCATTCCTCTGCAGGTCCGCCCTGCAATGCTCCCCAGTACACGTAGGAGTGTCCGAAGATCCAACCCATACAAGCCGACCCTGTAAACACATAAAGTTAAAACCTAACTCACCAATCAGTGTAATAAAATACTGTATAGACAACCGAACATTGATCCCCTTGGCACTCACAACATGTGAGTACGAACATACGACTGATAACACCTAGATTCCCACCGGCCAATACGTTTAATGGCCTCCTCCCCCAGGCCCCATCTGGCCGCCTCCGTTGCCGCCCCAATCCTAAAAGAATGGGACGCAAAATCCTGAGCCGGGTAACCCGCTGCGAACAAACACTTCCGAAAAACTGCAACAAACTGATACCTTGACAATGCCGACCCATCTGCATGCATCAACAACGAACCCACCTCATCCGGCCTCATCCGGCCTAACCACCAACAACTCCTCCACACACCTGACCGGGCACAAGACCGACCCAACCAAAGGGCGCAATATAATAACCACCTCTTTGCCCTCCTGATCCGTCTTAGACCTATGCAATACGCAACGCAAACCTCCCCCAGAAAAACACACATTCTGCCTCAACAAACCCCCCCCACACAACCGATTTCCCGACACCAGTTCCGACACCCTGAATGCCCCGAAAAAGGCCAAGGAAAAAGCAGCCCTAAACAAACAAACCTCATAAGGCATCAAACACACCACACCAACCATCTCCCACAACGACTGCAACACTGCCCACGAAACCGGCATACGTGTGTCTGGCCGCGCGGCACTACGCCTATAACCCTTCAAAGCTTGCCTAACCAGAAAGCAGTTAGACACATCCATGAGACCCCACAACCGCAACCAAAAATTGATGGCCGCCACTCGCTTGGAAACCACCGAAACAGACACCCCCGAACTATAAGACAAACCTATAAAATATACCAACAACATCTGAAAATCCTCCACTACCTCACAACCCCCCACCTGATCCAACAACTGCTCCCACTGGGACCACACCGAAGAATACGCCAACCACGTACTCCTACTCACAGACCGGCGAATCAACTCAGAGGAGACCCCAAGGCCACGTTCCAGAGCCACTGAGGACATGATAGACCCGTCTCGTCCGCATCCGGCACCAGCCCGCGAAAGCGATCCCACTGAAAGCGAGAAAGTGAATCAGCAATGTCGTTATCAACACTCGGAACATGCACAGCCACAAAACAGGCATTCAACCGCAAGCCACTAAGCACTAAATGGCGAAGCAAGCGCAACACCGGGGGCGAATTAGCAGACTGACTGTTAATCGCCTGAACCACCCCCATGTTGTCACAGCAAAATCCCACTCTTTTATTCCTGAGCACGTCCCCCCACAACTCAACAGACAAAATGATCGGAAACAATTCCAACAAAACCAGATTCCTCAAAAAACCTGCCTCCACCCAAAACCTCCGGCCAGGCACCAGCGCTCCACTGCCCCCGGCAAAAGGCCCCGTAACCACAAGACCCCGACGCATCCGTACACAATTCCAAATCAAAACCGGACACAGGTGCCTCCATCCACACCGAACGCCCATTAAATTCCTCCAGAAAACGCTCCCACACCAACAGGTCATCCCGAACCTCAGATGATAACCGCAAAAAATGGAAGGGCCTCCGCACCCCAGCCGTCGCCATGGCCAAGCGCCTGCAGAACACCCGGCCCATTGGCAGAATTCTGCATGCAAAATTCAACTTCCCTAGAACCGACTGCACACGCTGCAACTGCACCTTTTTCGCCCTCCTTAAAAAGGCAATATCCTCACGCAAGTCCGCCACCTTCTCCTCCGGCAACCGACACTCCATGGCCACACTATCTATCACTATACCCAAAAATTTAACAGACGTCGCCGGGCCCTCCGTCTTTTCCGGTGCCAACGGGACACCCAAACGACCAGCTATGCTCTCCATCGTGTGAAGTAACACTGAGCAAACTCGCGACCCAGCAGGTCCCAGAAACAAAAAGTCATCAAGATAATGTAAAACAGAAGTCCAACCCGCCTCCTGCTTCACCACCCACTCCAAAAAGGAAGCAAACTTCTCAAACAAAGAACATGAAATTGCACAACCCATCGGCAGACAACAATCAACATAAAAACTGCCTTCCCACTTAAACCCCAACAAATGCAAACTGTCCGGATGAATGGGTAACAAACGAAAAGCGGCCTCTATATCCGTCTTCGCCAACAAAGCCCCTTTTCCAAAACGACGCACCCACCGAACCGCCTCATCAAATAAAGTATACGAAACCGAACAAAGCTCCTCAGCAATACCATCATTAACAGAACTACCCTCAGGAAACGACAAGTGGTGTATGAGCCTAAACTTGCCCGCCTCCTTTTTTGGGACCAAACCCAATGGTGACACCCATAAACCTGACAACGGGGATTCCGCAAATGGGCCAGCGACCCGCCCCGCCGCGATCTCCTTACCAATCTTCTCCGCTACCACGTCCGGCCTACGCAAAGCCGACGTCAAGTTACGGGGAGCCACAACCGGGCTGACCGAAAAACACGGGATCCGAAAACCATCCCTGAAACCAACAAACAACAAAGCCGCTGCAGCCCTATCTGGGTACCTCTCTAACCACGGCAACATCTCTTCCACCTTCACCGGCGTCGCCCCTCTTCTGCGCCCCATCAACTCCTTTTCCTCGCCCCCGCTTGAAACACTGTGACAGACTGTGCGCCCCACCGCATCCGGAACACTCGTGCTTGAACCGACAGTCGGCGAGGTATCTGCAATAACCCTCATTGAACTGCCAACAGCAACCCTTCTTTTGCCCAACACCAGGTTCGGACGCCGAGGGACCCCCGGCTGCCCCACGAAAGGACTGATGCCCCACCTTCGGAGCCACCATAAGCCGCATCCAAAGACCGATATCTTTGTGATCCCAGCGAATACTCGCCCGGACCGCCTTCCGCTGACGAAACTGCTCATCGTACCTCAACCATGCCACACCCCCATACGTCCTATAGGCCTCACCAATGGCATCCATGTAACAGAAAAGCGTGGAACAGTGCTCCGGCGCTTTTTCTCCCACCACACTTGCCAGAATGGCAAAAGCCTGCAGCCAATTCAAATACGTCCGCGGTATCAACCGATACCGCCGCTTCTCCTCCTCCTCCTTTTTGGACTCATCAGGCCTAACCCTATCCAAACTAAACTTTTCCAACTGAAGCAAAGAGAATATCTCCACATACTCGTCCTTCCAGATCTTCTCTTTAACCTCCGCCTTCAAATGAGCCCCCAGCGGCTCCTCAAAACAGACGTAGACCTCGCCCTTAGCTGCGTCCGCCAACCGCACCTCGTCCCCGACTTTTCCTTTCTCCCCAACACCGACCGACACATCCCCAGTCCCCGGCGCCTCCACATCCGCCCCAACGCTACTCAAGCCAACCCCGCCAGACTGACACCTCGTAACACCGGACACCTCTGGAGTCCATACCGCCGCAGGTGACTCCCGCACACACGACCCCAACCTAGACAAAAGCGACACCATCCCCTCTAGCAATTCCTCCGCCAACCCCTGGCCCTGCAAAACACCCCCCCCCACCGATTGCTCAACAGGAGCCCGTTGCTGACCCGAAGGCCCCTCACCTGACCGGCCCTGAGGTATCCGCCCAGCAGCCACGGTCCGCCCGGACACTCCCGCCATCGATGGTCCGCTCAGCTGCGCTGCCGCCGGACCGGCTCCATCCTCGTCCATCCGCCCGTCGTCGGCTCCAGAGTCGTCCTGGCTCACCTCGCCGTCCTCCACTTCCGCCCGCTGTCCAGGCCCGCCGACAGGCGTCCGCCTTCTCTCGTCGCCCCCGGCAACCGACGTAAACCGCCTCCGTCCAGGCTCACCGGCAGGGGAACCGGCAGCCGCATCCGGAATACCTCCATCACTGCAGTCGTCCAGTACTGCAGCATCTCCTAGTCCAGCTCCTACAGCAACCTCGGCCTCCTGAACAAATCCAGCTGCAGTACCGGGGACAGCCACAGGTGTCGCTGCCGCGCTCCGCCCGCTCCTCTGCAGTCTCACTGAAGAACGCCGCCGGCCCTGCGACAAGGGCCGCGGCGCAACACGCACCACTGCTGACCTCACTCCAGGATCCAGGCCCCCACCGGAAGGCTGTGGGGCCGCACGCTCCTCTCCCCGCCGTGGTCGACTCGCTGCCCGCTCCTCAGGTAAGGGCCGACGCCTGGCTCGCTCCCCGTCCGACAAGGCCACAAGGGGAGACGCCGCACCTGCATATCTCCTCCCACGCCGTGAATAGGACGAGGCGACGGGCGCAGCCCGGTCCTCTCCCGCTGGTGCCCGGCGCCGACCAGGATTCCTCCCGCTGCGGCGGCGAGGCGCAGGGCTCACAGCCCTCACCGCCCGCAACGAAGGGTCCCTGCTGGGGCTCCTTAAGCGCCGCCGCACCCGTGGGGTAGCCTCAGGGCTCAGCCTCTCTGGGGGCACAGACCTCCTAGCAGGCCTAGCAGCAGGGGCGGCCGGTGTGGGAACCGGACCCGCCAATACAGCTTGCAGACTCTGCTGCAACCAATCGGCCCCATGTCTCTCCGCCGCGGCCTTCACTGCATCCAATAAAACGTCCAAAGACTCCATAACTCCCAGCAAAAAATCCTTCCAAGCCTTAAAAAACCTTCCTGCTTCTTCACAAGCTCCTGACTGATAAACTCCACCCCCCATTCCCTTCATATACTGCCCGGGAAAATAGCTGACCGAGACCCCTCCCCACGACCTAACCTTAACCCTCAGCTGCCTGAACTTCCCCCCAAGTCAAAGAGCACTACGCCCAGGCTGCGCCCAGCTCCGTTGCTCCCAGTAGTTATTCTCCTCCAAAAAAGTATATAATTTATAGGATATAATATATGATTGAACAACCTTACATAATGTGGATACATTGATGTTGCCCACTAGGAATGTACAAATGAATAAACAAACAAGTGAACCTTGCTGAAAAATCAGAAAAGGGTTAATAAAATGAAATAAAGATAACAATTTACTATAATTCTATGTCAGTAATAACTGACTGCTTCGTGTTTTTCTTATTTTTTATTTTTTATTTTATTCATTTTCATTTGTGTTTTTATTGGTTATTGGATATTTGGTGTAATTTAAATATGGGTCCAAGATAGATTGGTTACTCTGTCTGTGTCGTGTTTGCGGATTAACGCAAGGTGTAGACAGACACCAGAGTTCATACACAGAAAATAATCAAGGAAATTGTGGTGACTACGATGCATTCGGGGATCACTGATCATGCTGCTTTTTCACCTGGAATATATCAGCCCCCTGTTCCCGTTCACATCCGTCTCATAAGAAATCGTTCCATGTGAACTGTGTTGTAAACCCCGGAATACGACCGATCCATTGGAAAAGCAGCATGCTGATTTGTTATAATATAGATCTTACACAGCTCTAATAGAAAAAGATCATATAATATGAACTGAGACAGAGTCTGTGGGTGTTGGATATTTACACACAGTTTAAAGACAGGTAGATATTATGTATTCTGTCACTATTCCCTATAACAATTATCTTACCATAGTTATATTATTGTATTGCACCTTCACCTGTGATCTTGTTTGCTGAAAGTCACATTGATTCTTTTCTGTGTATATTTTTTTATTATTATTTATTTTCTGTTATTTTTATATCTTTATTCTTTTATATTACTAATTTATAGTTTTAATGATCTTAATATCTGTCTGGACATAATTTCTGTAGATGTCAGAGAACCAAATACAGAAAGCAATGCAATGTATACCTGTTCTCATATTCATTGGTTACTATGTTATCAAGGGATCACCTGTGTGCTGGAGCGCATAAGCCACATGGGGATGCGGAGCAGCACACATGTGTTGTCACAACATCAATACCTTAAATAGGTCATATGTATATATTATAGAAATTGATCTCCCAAGTACATATGTATAATACCTATACAAATATCATGAGATAATCCAATCATAGGTTTGGAGGAAAGGGCACTACAGAGAATTAAAAATAACCATACATATATAAATTCTATATATGGGTATGTATAAAAGCAAAGCAAATAATGGTTACGCTGCATGTTGATATTAATATAGGTACATTAATTCTTTTTTGAGATTAAGACCATGTGGAAATCCAAAATGCTTCCCTAAGGAGAATTTTTTGTTTAATATTACCACCTCTTTGGGACAATGTGACACGTTCAAAGGCAAAGGTACTAAATGTGTTTATATTGCGATTATGGACATCTATGAAGTGGTGTGCCGCATTAGAAATTCCTGTGGTTAATGGATTCGAAATATAGTTGAGATGTTCACGCAATCTATCTTTGAATTTCCTGCTGGTGCAACCTACGTATATCAGATCACATGACGTGCAGGTGATGATATATATAACTCCCGTTGTGTTGCAGTTTATATAACTCTTAATAGGGAAGAACTCAGTGTGCATTGAATTATAAAATTCCTTAGTATTTTTGGTGACTTTGCATGTTTTGCATCTTATGCTTCCGCACTTTGAAAAACCAGTGTATTTTAACCACGTAGGTGGATTTTTAGAATGTTTTGAGGTGTACATAGAGGGGGAGAGTGTTTTGCCCAAAGTGTCAGGTCTTCTAGATACTACCCGGCAACCATCTCTCAGAGTTTCCTTCAGAATATCATCTTCATACAAAATAGGGAGACACCTGTGAATGATGTTCTTGATTTCCGCAAATTGTCTACTACAGTATATGTGAGTACTATTGTTGGTATAGTGTTGTTATTTTTTCGAGTGGTATCGTCTTTAATACAGCTTTTATTATTGTATTCATCTGTTTGCCCATTGACAGGGGGGTCAGTATCCTCGTTTAATGATTCCCCCTTTATATTAGGTTTGAGGTTTAATAAATTAGCTCTTGATTTGTTTTTAGCAATGTGTTGTGTCTGCCAGCGTAGTGTCCAGAGCATGGAGGCGCTACCAGGAGACAGGCCAGTACATCAGGAGACGTGGAGGAGGCCGTAGGAGGGCAACAACCCACCAGCAGGACCGCTACCTCCGCCTTTGTGCAAGGAGGAACAGGAGGAGCACTGCCAGAGCCCTGCAAAATGACCTCCAGCAGGCCACAAATGTGCATGTGTCTGCTCAAACGGTCAGAAACAGACTCCATGAGGGTGATATGAGGGCTCGACGTCCACAGGTGGGGGTTGTGCTTACAGCCCAACACCGTGCAGGACGTTTGGCATTTGCCAGAGAACACCAAGATTGGCAAATTTGCCACTGGCGCCCTGTGCTCTTCACACTGAGCACATGCAGGTTCACACTGAGCACATGTGACAGACGTGACAGAGTCTGGAGACGCCGTGGAGAACGTTCTGCTGCCTGCAACATCCTCCAGCATGACCGGTTTGGCATTGGGTCAGTAATGGTGTGGGGTGGCATTTCTTTGGAGGGCCGCACAGCCCTCCATGTGCTCGCCAGAGGTAGCCTGACTGCCATTAGGTACCGAGATGAGATCCTCAGACCCCTTGTGAGACCATATGCTGGTGCGGTTGGCCCTGGGTTCCTCCTAATGCAAGACAATGCTAGACCTCATGTGGCTGGAGTGTGTCAGCAGTTCCTGCAAGACGAAGGCATTGATGCTATGGACTGGCCCGCCCGTTCCCCAGACCTGAATCCAATTGAGCACATCTGGGACATCATGTCTCGCTCTATCCACCAATGTCACGTTGCACCACAGACTGTCCAGGAGTTGGCAGATGCTTTAGTCCAGGTCTGGGAGGAGATCCCTCAGGAGACCGTCCGCCACCTCATCAGGAGCATGCACAGGCGTTGTAGGGAGGTCATACAGGCACGTGGAGGCCACACACACTACTGAGCCTCATTTTGACTTGTTTTAAGGACATTACTTTAAAGTTGGATCAGCCTGTAGTGTGTTTTTCCACTTTAATTTTGAGTGTGACTCCAAATCCAGACCTCCATGGGTTGAAAAATTTGATTTCCATTTTTTAATTTTTGTGTGATTTTGTTGTCAGCACATTCAACTATGTAAAGAACAAAGTATTTCAGAAGAATATTAAATTAACTCAGATCTAGGATGTGTTATTTTTGTGTTCCCTTTATTTTTTGGAGCAGTGTATATTTTTTTCATAACTCGGACAACCCCTTTAAGGGTAGAGATGAGCGAATCAAAGTGGAAGTGGAATTCGATCCAAATTTCAGGAAAAATTTGATTCGCACCGAATCTGAATTTCCTCACTCTTCGTGGAAACGAATTGCATTTTTTCCTAAAATGGCTGCTGCACAAGTTAGGACATGGAGCAAAAAAACTCTGGGAACGAGGGATCACCCACAATGCCATGCATGCAGCCAATCATCAGCAAGCCAGCCCTGTGATTTTACAGCCCTATAAATGGCCTCAGCCATCTTGGATTCAGCCATTTTCCAGTGTACTTAGTGCAGGGAGAGACATTAGCAGGCTCTAGGGAAAGTGTTAGGAAAGACTTGAAAACATTTATTTTGCTGAATAGAAGTTCAGGGAAAGATCATTAGAAGTGTAGGGAAAGGATAGGGAGGAATTATTCCACACTACAAAAGGAGAACAGTGTACAGTCTGGGTAATAGGAACAATCCTATTACACCTTGCTGCACTGACTGGGGATCCAAATAGCCATTATACTGCTGCTTTCAGGTTTGTAATAGATGATAACTCTGTGATTCCAGCAAACCTTGCTTGTTATTTGGGTGCAAGTGCTGTGTGATACAGCTATTAACAGGGTGTATTAATAGGAAATAATTCTTCTTCTTATTAGCCCTTGTGCGGTGCAGTTACCGTATTTTTCGCTTTATAAGACGCACCTAGGTTTTTGAGGAGGAAATAAATATTTTTAACCAAAAGGTGTGCTTTTGGTGGGTTTTGAACTAATGGTGATCTGTGGATGACACTATTATGGGTGATCTGTGGATGACACTTCTATAAAGGGGATCTGTGGATGATGCACTGTTATGAGGATTCTATGGATGACACTTATGTGATTATACCCCCATCATCCTAGAGAATACACTGATGTACTGTAGGTACTGTACATTGGTGTATTCTCAAGGATGAGGGGAGTTATAGTCAGATTAAATAGAAACACTATCCAGGGACTGTTCTGTAATTGGCATGTGTTTATATTAAATATGAGTATAACCCCCCTCATCCATAGAAATCCACTCATATACTGCAGCACATGCGTGGATTCCTATGGATGAGGGGGGTTATAGTCATATTTAATATAAACACACGACAATTACAGAACAGTCCCTGGACAGTGCTTATATTAAATATGACTAAACCCCCCTCATCCATAGGAATCCACTCATATACTGCAGTATCTGGGTGGATACCTATGGATGAGGGGGGAAGGGGGGGGGGTTGTAGTCATAGATGACACATATGCAGTAATTTTTATATTGCCCTGAGCTCCACTCACCCGGGGACTGGGTACACAAAACCGCTGTACACAGCAGGAGCAGAGCTGGTACAGCGGGAAATTGGAAGGAAGCTGATGGAGGTGAGGGCAGCACCACTGCGCTCACCACTAATCAGCAGGACTAAAGAAGTGCGGGCTGACGGCAGCAGAGCACATTCATTGAAGCTGCCAGCCCGCCCAACGGTTTACTGTAATATCTCTTCAACTTCATTCACCTTCTCCTGGTACGGAGATTTCAGAGACTTCCACTTCTGTTTTACCTCTTCTACCTCTTGAATCAGTAACTCTGGGCTTGTCTCCTCCCTTTTGACAATGTCCGCTTCTTGTATGAATTCAGGAAGGAAGCTCAGGACTTGCAGCTGGCTGCACAGCATCTAATGCATTCTGCGTCGCTCCATGGAATAATCCACCAGGACTTTGGCTGGGATCTCGCCATCACCTTCTTCTTTACACCGCACGTCCAGACAAGTAGTTCGGGAGCAGGAAGCAGTGACAGGATGGCGGAGGGCTTTTGGATTCCCTCTCTAACCGTCCTTGTCTGGACATGCGGTGTAAAGAAGAAGGTGATGGCGAGATCCCAGCCAGTCCTGGTGGATGATTCCATGGAGCGACGCAGAAAGCATTAGATGCTGTGCAGCCAGCTGCAAGTCCTGAGCTTCCTTCCTGAATTCATACAAGAAGCGGACATTGTCAAAAGGGAGGAGACAAGCCCAGAGTTACTGATTCAAGAGGTAAAACAGAAGTGGAAGTCTCTGAAATCTCCGTACCAGGAGGAAATTCTGTTCAGTGTACTATAATAGCGGGCGGGTTGGCAGCAGCAGGGCACAATAAGTGAAGCCGCCAGCCCGACAATCCCTGGTGCAGTCTTGTTAAGGAAGCGCGGGCTAAGCCTTTAGTGAAGCCGCCAGCCCGCCCAACAGTTTAATGGCAGGCTCAGGAGTTGTTAGTGAGAGCTCCTGAGCCATCTAATTTTAGTTCTATTCGTTTTATAAGACGCAGTGACTTTTCCCCTCCACTTTGGAGGGGAAAAAAGTGCGTCTTATAAAACGAAAAATACGCCTTTTTTGGCATGTATAAGTGGAAAAAAATAAGGGCTTATGTCACGAGGCGCCAGCTTCATGTTCCCCCTCCTCAATGCCGCCGGCGCCCTGAGGCTAGTATGGAGCGAGGACATGCGCTGCGTCCTCGTCTCCTCAGCAATGGGGGGTGGGGAGGACTCAGCCGCACTCACCTCCTTAGCACGGTCGGCGTCCTCCACTCCCATGGCAACTGTAAGGAGTCCGAGCGCTCGGCAGGGGAATGAGTCATGTGGCGCTGGCCATGTCACATGACTCCTCTTTCCCACTATATATACAAGCAACCTGCTGGCAACAGGTTGCCTGTGACTAAGGTCCTATCCAGTGTTCCTTAGTGTGATTCCGTGGCTTTTGACTCCTGACTCGTTTATCATCTCCGTCCTTGCTTGCGCCTTGTGTCTGCTTCACTTCTCCTGGTTTTTGACTGCAGCTTGTTTTTGACCCGTCTTTGCTAATCCTCTGGTACTGTAGTTATCTCCTGGTTCTGACTCGGCTTGTTGACCATTCTATGTTTGTCTGTCTTGTCTGTCTTGTTTGTTGACCAAGGCTAGGGAACGCCGCCCAGTTGCGCTCCGTTACCTAGGACGGATAGTGCAAGTAGGCAGGGACAGGGGTGTGGGAGGAATCAGTGGTGCACCATCCCCTCTCCCTCTTTGTGACAGATTTACAGGCTCACTTTACCACTATGAATCCCCTGCAAAACCTGACGGATCATGTCCTGAACCTGGCCCACATTGTTCAGGAGCTAGGAGAGCGGTTAGAAGCTCAAGAAGCTGGCCGTAACCTCACTGTCTCCCCTCTGTCCGCTTTACAGGTGGAACCCCACGTCAAACTTCCTGAGCGGTTCTCGGGGGACCGCAAAAGTTTTCAAACCTTTAAGGAGAGTTGCAAACTATATTTCAGCATGCGACCCCATTCTTCTGGCCTCGGGCCACAGCGAGTGGGAATTATTATGTCCCTATTACAGGGTGACCCCCAGGAGTGGGCGCTTTCATTACCACCTGACTCGCTGTGTCTTGAGTCAGTTGATGCATTGTTTCAGGCCCTAGGGCTGCTATACGATGAACCGGACAAAGCAACCGTAGCAGAGAGTCAGCTGAAAGCTTTGGTGCAGGGTGACCGACCGGTAGAGGAATACTGTACTCAGTTTAGAAAGTGGTGCGTTCCATCTGGTTGTAATGATCCTGCTCTCAAAAGTCAGTTCAGATCTGGTTTGTCTGAGACTTTTAAAGATAAGCTTGTAGGTTATCCTTCCCTGAGACCTTGGAAGAAACCATGACTCTTGCGGTAAGACTGGACAGACGCATTAGGGAGAGACAGCCGGAACATTTGTTTTCTCCCCAGGTTATGTCCAAACCAGAGGTCTGTCCGAGCCTTTTGCTGATGAACCCATGCAGATTGATATGACCAGAAGAGACCGGTACATGTTTTTACTGTGGTGACTCCGATCATTGGATCCGGCAGTGTCCCAAGATCCCTCCTTCCGGAAGATCACCCAAAACTGAGGGATCTAAAGACAAGGTACTCCCTGGGGTGGTTAAAAGTACATTTTTAGTACCGGTTACTATTTCATTAGGGCCTAACCAGGGTTCAGGAAATGCGTTTATCGACTCTGGATCTGCCGCTAACTTTATTGATCTTAAGTTTGCTCTTCAGGTGGGGATCCCCATGTTTACCCTTCCCAGCCCTGTTTACATGGTAGCCATAGAAATAACTTTAACTGTAGGGGTGTGCCATACTGAGAATTGTTCTCTGTTGATCTTGGAAAATTTGCCCGTTGATGTGGTGTTAGGTATGCCCGGGCACCAATTGCATAACCTGGTGATAAATTGGGCCAGAGGGGAGCTTGAAAAATGGGGCCCTAAATGTGATTCTTGTTTATCTTTTGTGCAAGCAGGGGTCTCAGCAGAATCCAAGACATTACCTCCATTCATCGAGGAATATATGGATGTATTCTCCTCATCTGACCACGAGAGCTTACCCCCCCCCCCATAGACCATATGACTGCGCTATTGAACTAGTGGGAGGGTCTAGGTTTCCTAAGGGGCGGATATATAATTTATCTGGTCCTGAACGCAATTCCATGAGAGAATATGTTAAGGAAAGTCTGATTAAAGGACACATTCGACCCTCTGTGTCTCCTATGGGGGCGAGGTTCTTTTTTGTAAAAAAAAAAAGGACAGAGGCCTTAGACCCTGTATTGACTATTGGGAATCAAACAAGATAACCATTAAGAATCAATATTCCCTTCCTTTAATCCCCGATCTGTTCCATCAGGTTCTGGGGGCTTCATGGTTTTCCAAACTCGATTTGAGAGGGCCATACAATTTAGTTTGAATTAAAGAAGGGGACAAATGGAAAACTGCTTCGAACTGGAAGTACATTTTGAATATTTGGTCATGCCTTTTGGGCTTAGTAATGCTCCTGCAGTTTTTCAAAATTTCATGAATGACATTTTCAGGGAATTTATTGGCAAATTTATGATTGTGTATCTTGATGATATTTTTTCTTCGAGTTGGGATTCTTATGTTATGCATATCAGACAAGTACTTGATATTCTAAGAAAAAATCAACTATCTGCTAAGTTAGAAAAATGCGTTTTTGGGGTACAAGAAATTTTGTATCTTGGCTATGTCCTCACTCCACATGCGTTTAAAATGGATCCTGGTAAGGTACAAGCTATTTTAGACTGGGTGAGACCGTCATCCCTAAAAGCCTTATAGCGCTTTTTAGGGTTCTCCAATTATTACCGTAAATTTATCAATTTTTTTTCGGTAATTGCTAAACCCTTGACCGACCTTACTAAGAAGGGGGCAGATCTTGTTAACTGGCCTTTGGAGGCCATTGAAGCCTTCAAAACCCTTAAAAGATCTTTTAGGGACGCCCCAGTCTTGATTCAGCTGGATCAAGAGAAACCTTTCATAGTTGAGGTGGATGCTTCTGAGGATGGGGTGGGGGTTGTTCTTTACCAGGGACCCTCTAACCTCACTAATTTAAGACCTTGTGTGTTTTTCTCATGGAAGTTCTCTCCCACTGAGAGGAACTATAATATTGGTAATCGGGAATTGTTAGCCATCAAATGGGCTTTTGAGGAGTGGAGAAATTTTTTAGAGGGGGCCAAACATTGTATCACTGTTGTCACTGACCATAAAAATGTATTGTTTCTTGAGTCTGCTAAAAGGCTGAATCCTCGTAAAGCTAGATAGGCATTATTCTTCACGCGTTTTAACTTCTCTATTACTTTTAGGCCAGGAAGTAAGAATATGAAGGCTGATGCCTTGTCTCAAAGCTTTTGTGCATTTCAACCCTCTGACATTCCTCCTGAACCCATCTTACCAGCTAACATCATTGTGGCAGCATTATCCGCGGATCTTGCGTCTCATATTGAGGCAGAGCAACATCTAGCTCCGGCACAGACACCTACAGATACGTTTTTTGTTCCTGGGCATTTCCGTCTCCGGCTGCTTGGCGAGTGTCATGATTCTGGTTTTTGTGGGCATCCCGGTATTGAGGGACCCAGAAATCTTGTGTCCAGGTCTTATTGGTGGCCCACGTTATCTAGGGATGTCAGGTGTTATGTCTCTGCTTGCGAGGTATGTGCCAAGTCCAAGACTCCAAGAACGCGTCCTGCTGGTGAGTTAAGACCACTACCCATTTCTAGTAAACCCTGGTCACACATCTCTTTGGATTTCATTACTGACTTGCCACCCTTTGAGGGTAAGTCAGTGGTCTGGGTAGTGGTCGATATACTCAGTAAAATGGTACATTTCGTTCCTCTACGCAAGGTCCCAAATGCCAAGACTCTGGCTTCTGTGTTTATGGAACAAGTGGTACGATTGCATGGAGTTCCTGAAAACATTGTGTCTGACAGGGGTGTCCAGTTTGTCTCCAAATTTTGGAGAGCTTTTTGTCAGAGATGTAACTTATCTTTGTCCTTTTCGTCAGCTTTTCATCCCGAGACCAATGGACAAACCAGCTTAATCAGGCTGTTGAACAATTTCTAAGATCTTACATCTCTAATAACCAGCAGTTATGGGTAAAATACCTCCCTTTGGCGGAGTTCACCATTAGTAACCATGTGAACTCTTCCACTGGGGTGTCTCTGTTTTTTTGCAATTTTGGTTTCCACCCTCGATTTAATTCTGGTTCATCTGTTCCGAAGGGCTCCGATATTTTCCTGACAGGAATATATTGGCGAAAGTCTCAGCTTTTAATATCTGCTTGCATGACCAGCTAGTATAGTCAGTGGCATATCCTTTTGGTGCATTTTTCTCAGTGATTTATATAATTGTATTTTCATCCGCACAATGCTCTTGCCTGTGTAGGATGCTTTTGTGGTGCATGTGGACCGCGCTGGCGTCCTCCTTTGTACGCATTAATTGCTCGGGATGGTCGTTTGCTGCGGTCCACATGCGGTGGGACTGCTCCCCCAATGAGAAACACGCTACAGTGTTTGGGGATTGAGCAGCTCCTCCATATCTGCCACGATATTTCTGTGGTTCACATGCGATGGGACTGCTCGCCCAATGAGAAACACGCTACAGTGTTTGGGGTTTGAGCAGTTCCGCCATATTGGCCACTGCAATTCTACAGTGATTTTGTTTCATCTGTTCCTTCACCTAACCCTGAAGCTGATAGGGTAATGTCAGAACTGTGCATAGTCTTGGCTTGGGTTCAACTGAACCTGGAAAAAGCTCAGGAGGATCAGAGAATTAAGGCTATCAGGAAGCGTTCCAGAGGGGTGGACTTTCAGGTTGGAGAAAAGGTTTGGCTGTCCACAAAAAATTTGTCGCTAAAGGTGTCATCCAGGAAGTTTGCACCATGTTTTATTGGTCCATATGAGATCCTCAATGTTATTAATACCGTATCTTTTAGGTTGAAGCTGACAGATTCGTTCCGTATTCACAATGTATTTCACAAATCATTGCTTAAGAAATATGTTTCGCCTGTAATTCCATCGCAGGCAGCCCCTCCCCCGGTACAAGTTATTGATCAAAATAAATTTGTCATTTCTAAAATAGTTGACTTCAGGAGAGTTCGAAACTCATTTCAATACCTGGTTCATTGGAAGGGTTATGGACCTGAGGAAAGGTCCTGGGTACCAGTGAATCGGATTCATGCGACTAGGTTGATTAAAAAGTTTCATCATGATCATCCTGACAAACCATCTCCAGTGACTTTGGGTCCGGTGGCCCCTCGTAAAAGGGGGAATACTGTAACGAGGCGCCGGCTTCATGTTCTCCCTCCTCAGTGCCGCCTAGTACGGAGCGAGGACGTGCGCTGCCTCCTCGTCTCCACAGCAACGGGGGGCAGGAAGGACCCGGCAGCACTCACCTCCTTAGCGCGTTCGGTGTCCTCCACTCCCATGGCAACTGTAAGGAGTCAGAGCGCCGAGCTGAGCACTCGGCGCTCGGCTGGTTGCAGGGGAATGAGTCATATGGCGCTGGCCACATCACATGACTCCTCTTTCCCACTATATATACAGGCAACCTGCTGGCCACAGGTTTCCTGTGAATAAGGTCCTATCCAGTGTTCCTTAGTGTGATTCCGTGGCTTTTGACTCCTGACTCGTTTATCGTCTCCGTCCTTGCTTGCTCCTTGCATCTGCTTCACTTCTCCTGGTTTTTGACTTCGGCTTGTTTTTGACCCGTCTTTGCTAATCCTCTGGTACTGTAGTTATCTCCTGGTTCTGACTCGGCTTGTTGGCCATTCTATGTTTGTCTGTTTTGTTTGTCCCTCCGCACTTACCAAGGCTAGGGAACGCCGCCCAGTTGTGCTCCGTTACCTAGGACGGATTGTCACGGATGGTGTTGCAGAAAGCTGGAACTTATAAATAAACATCCGACTGGCTTGATCCCAAACTAAGGAGCATATGGGTGAGCCCTATAAAACCCCTAGAGCTCTCCCTGACTGCTATGCCCATGCAAAGATCTTTATGGTAGATGATTGCATGTCCACGTACCTTATACTATCTGACACCTGAAAACCCTATAATAGTGAGGGGACACGACCACCGGCTCCCTGCACTTAATACGGACGGAGTCAGGGTCACCTACAATCAAGCCAGCAAATAAACACAAATAAAGGAAACAGACTTATCTGAGGAATCAGGAGAAGGAGCATCCAGCAGTGAACAACTCATCCAGGAAGAAGTATAAACTGCAAAGTGAGGCAGTATGGGAGGGAATATAAAGGGAGATAATCAGTGCAAATAGATGACAGCTGGGAGAAGGAAAGGAGATGACAAAGTGAAACCAAAACAAAGAACTTCATGCAAGAGGTAGCGAAGAACGTCTAACAGACCTTCTCACAGAGCTGGCGGTGACAGTACCCCTCCCTCTATGGGTGGACTCCGGACACCGAGAGCCCACCTTCTCAGGATGAGACCTATGGAAAGCCCTGATGAGACGAGTGGCCTTAATGTCCGCCACTGGGACCCACATCCTCTCCTCAGGACCATAACCCTCCCAATGAACGAGGTACTGGAGAGAACCGCGGATAATGCAAGAATCCACAATCCTAGAGACCTGAAATTCAAGATTACCATCAACAACAATCGGAGGAGAAGGCAAAGAGGAGGGTACTGTCGGTTGGACATAAGGTTTTAATAGGGACCTGTGAAAAACATTATGGATCTTCCAAGTCTGAGGAAGATCAAGACGGAAGGCAACGGGATTGATGACGGACAAGATCTTGTAAGGCCCAATAAACCTAGGACCCAACTTCCAGGGTCAGCAAACGCTTGCGCCAGCGTCTTAGCATTGGGTAACCCAGGAAAGGGAATGAAATGCGCCATTTTGCTAAAACGGTCCACTACTACCAGAATCACAGTCTTCCCCGAGGAACGAGGCAGGTCCGTAATGAAGTCCATGGACAGATGCGTCCAAGGACGGGAAGGAATGGGTAACGGGAGGAGAGAACCCGATGGCCGTGAATGAGGGACCTTGGCACTAGCGCAGGTCTCGCAGGCTGCCACAAAACCCTCAACCATCTTACGAAGAGCCGGCCAACAGAATCTCCAATCAATGAGATCCACTGTGGCTCTGCTCCCCGGGTGCCCAGCAAGGACAGTATCGTGGTGCTCCTTAAAAACCTTGTGTCGTAAAGCGAGAGGCACAAACAACCTCCCAGGGGGACAAAGATCAGGAGCCTCTGCCTGGGCTGCCTGAACCTCTGCCTCCAAATCAGGATAAAGAGCAGAGACGACCACCCCTTCAGCCAAAATGGGACCCGGGTCTTCAAAGCTCCCCCCTCCTGGAAAACAACGTGACAGGGCATCAGCCTTCACATTTTTGACCCCAGGGCGGAACGTAACAACAAAATTAAATCTAGAAAAGAACAAAGACCATCTGGCCTGTCTCGGGTTCAGACGCTTGGCCGATTCCAAGTAGGCCAGATTCTTATGGTCTGTACACGGTAATAGGGTGTCTGGCTCCCTCTAACCAATGGCGCCATTCCTCAAAAGCTAATTTGATGGCCAACAACTCCCTATCTCCCTAGAGGGTTTTTTCTTTTTGTTTTATTACCCTCAGAAAACTCCATGAATCTCCTAGAGGGGCAAACATTAGCCAAATGATTTATACCCCTACAACAGAAACAAACCCTCTTCTGAGAGCTGAATCCTCTACTATCAGAGGCAAGCAAACCCAGCTGCATGGCCTCCTCCTCAGAGGGGATTGAGAGAGACTGAGACCCCTGCTCACTGAATGAGACAGCCCCACTGTCCTTGGACTGAATATGACAGGAAGGAGTAGTCTCCTCTCTCTCTCTAAGACACCTGTCAATACGAACAGCTAGAGACTTAGCAGATTCTAACGAGGCTGGTCTCTCATGAAAAGCAAATGCATCTTTCAATCTTTCCGAAAGACCATGGCAAAATTTACTTCGGAGTGCAGCATCATTCCAACCAGTATCAGCTGCCCATCTCCGAAATTCTGAACAATATATCTCTGCGGACTGTTTACTCTGGCATAAAAGATGCAGTTTAGATTCAGCCAGAGCAATACGATCCGGGTCATCATATATCTGCCCCAGGGCTAAAAAATATTCACCCACCGATCAGAGGGCCGTGCCCCGACCGGCAGTGAAAAGGCCCAAGACTGAGCGTTATCCCTGAGCAGCGAGATGATGATCCCCACCCTCTGCTCCTCATCACCAGAGGAATGGGGAAGTAGGCGAAAAGGGAGTTTGCAAGATCTTAGGCTCGGAACAAACTCCATGAATGTAAGCAGAACCGGTCACCTGAAACTGAGAGACAGTTTTACGGAGATCTGCTATCTCCAGTGAAAGACCTTGCATGCGGTCAATCAAGGCTGAAACCGGATCCATGCTTAAGATGGTTATGGGGGTTTATAATGTCACGGATGGTGTTTCAGAAAGCTGGAACTTATAAATAAACATCTGACTGGCTTGATCCCAAACTAAGGAGCATATGGGTGAGCCCTATAAAACCCCTAGAGCTCTCCCTGACTGCTATGCCCATGCAAAGATCTTTATGGTAGATGATTGCATGTCCACGTACCTTATACTATCTGACACCTGAAAACCCTATAATAGTGAGGGGACACGACCACCGGCTCCCTGCACTTAATACGGACGGAGTCAGGGTCACCTACAATCAAGCCAGCAAATAAACACAAATAAAGGAAACAGACTTATCTGAGGAATCAGGAGAAGGAGCATCCAGCAGTGAACAACTCATCCAGGAAGAAGTAAAAAACGCAAAGTGAGGCAGTATGGGAGGGAATATAAAGGGAGATAATCAGTGCAAATAGATGACAGCTGGGAGAAGAAAAGGAGATGACAAAGTGAAACCAAAACAAAGAACTTCATGCAAGAGGTAGCGAAGAACGTCTAACAGACCTTCTCACAGATCTGGCGGTGACACGGATAGTGCAAGTAGGCAGGGACAGGGGTGTGGGTGGATTCAGTAGTGCACCATCCCCTCCCTCTCTTTATCACAGCTTATTTGCCGTTTAGTGGTGCAGTTAGGCTTCTTAAGCCTTTTTTGACATGTATAAGTGAAAAAAATAAGGGCTTATTTGCCGTTCAACGGTGCAGTTATATGTTCTAAAGCCTTTTTTGAGGTGTATTAGTGCAAACAATAAGGTCTTATTAGCCGTTTTGTGGTGAATTGAGAAAATTTCAGCCATTTTTGGCATTTATTAGTGGAAAGAAAAGTATTATTTGCCATTCAGCGGTGCAGTTAAATGTTCTAAAGCATTTTCTGGGGTGTATTAGTGGAAAAAATAAGGGCTTATTTGCTGTTCAGCGGTGTAGTTATATGTTCTAAAGCCTTTTTTGGGTGTGTTTGTGGAGTCAGCAGGGTGGCAGCAGTGGGAGGTCAGTAACCAAACGTGCCCGGGGTAGACCACCAGCTTTGCAAAAGCCTACCTGCCCGGAAAGTGGTGGTGCAGGGGTTCACTGAGGCAGAGGCGGTAGCAGTCAGTCAGTGCGGAGTGTTGGGACTAAAATCACCTACTCAGCGGTGTGGCAGTTTTTTGTTAAGCCGCCGGAGTAGGTGAACATGGCCATTTGCCGATGCTGTGGGAAGAAGGTGAAGCGTGGACAGGGTGCCAATGTTTGCACCATGGCCCTGCGTTAACATATGGAGCGTCACCATAAAGTGGCCTGGGAGAACTGTGGCTCCAATGTGGTGGTCTAGCCTGCTGCATCACCCAGTGGTACGCACCCGATTTCAGGCAGTCAAGGCTCTACCACCTCAGCCGAAGGGAGCTGTCTGTCCTTCCCATCATCTACCGGTCCTGATGCTCCTGCTCCTCACCCTCCTAATCCTCGTCAGTCATTCCATCAGCAATCGATCACCAAAGTGATTGCCAAGAGACAACAATATGCGTGCACTCATCCAATGGCGCAGAAGCTGAACGTGCTCCTGTCCAAGTTACTGGTGCTGCAGTCCCTCCCTTTCCAGGTGGTGGACTCTGCACATTTCAGAGAACTGATGGCTGGTGCCGAGCGAAGGTGGAGAGTCCCAAGCCGTCATTTCTTTGCCAAAAAGGCAGTATCAGCCCTGCACAAATATGTAGAACAAAGGTTGAGCCAGTCCTTGAGCCTATCGGTGTCTGCCAAAGTGCACGGCAGCGCCGACGTGTGGAACTATAACTAAGGTCAAGGACAATTTATGTCCTTTATGACCCACTGGGTATATGAGGTTCCTGCCCAGCCAAACCAGCAACTTGGCTAGGTGATGCCGCTTCCGCCTCCACGTTCTTACGCCGTTGGTCCTGCGACAATGTCAGTCTCTGCGTCCTCATCCTCCACCGTGTCCTCAGCTTCCACTGCAGGGACAATTCACAGTGCCCCACCAGCATACCACATGTGCAGGGCACTGCGGTGTCACGCTGTTCTGTACCTAGTTTGCCTGGGCGAACGGAGTCACACAGGGGAGGAACTGCTCCACTTTCTTCATCAAGAAATTCTAATCCTGGCTTTCTCTGCGACAACTCAAAATCGGAACCATGGGGACCGACAATGGGAAGAACATGGTGTTGGCGCTGCGTCAAGGAGCACATGTTCAATCTGGTTGTCAAGCGTTACCTGAAGTCTTCCACCCATCTGCAAGACATCCTAAAAATGGCCAGGAAACTTTGCATACACTTCAGCCACTCGTACATCGCAAAGCACACCCTCCTTGAGCTGCAGCGGCAGAATGGCACCCCCCAAAATAGGCATATATACGACGTTTCCACCCATTGGAATTCCACCCTCCATATGTTGGACCGACTATACGAACAGAGAAAGGCCATAAACAATTTCTTGATGATACAGGTGGACACATGTACTCCCCTGTGTAACTTCGATGTTAGCCAGTGGCAGCTCATGCGTGACACCTGCCTACGGGATGAATAATGTCATTCCACTGATTCATGTCCTGGAAAAGATGCTAGTAAATCTGGCTAGTCAGGGTACTTGAGACATCGTGCCTACATCTCACGGCCACATGAGCCCTGTGGGGGCTGAACTGGAGGAGGGGGAGGAGAACACGCCCCCTTACTCATGCGTGCAGGTAGAGGGGGAGGTGGGGTATTTATAGCACCAACAGCTGATACATATATACAAACCATATCCTTTTATACAAAATACATAGCCATAAATAACCCTAAAACATGAAAGTGATCAATCATATAAATGCACTAAAGCTACAAATTTCATTTAACCCTTTAGGTATTAAAGACTGGAGTTTCACTATCCAAAAGGTCTCCCTTTGTAACAATCTCCTACTGTTATCCTCCTCATGGACTCCACTTTTTACTACCCCAGAATCTGCCACCTGATGGGCCCGATCATAAAAATGTCGGGCAATCGTATTTGCACCTTGTTTTTTCACCTCCACTGTATCTATCTTACTTTTCCTTCTAAGTTCCTTCCTAAGGTCTCATTCACATGACCGTGGTTTGTTTCCGCATCCGAGCCGTATTTTTTGCTGCTCGGGTGCGGACCCATTCACTTCAATGGGGCCGCAAAAGATGAGGACGGCACTCCATGTGCTGTCCGCATCCGTTGCTCCATTCCATGGCCCCGCAGAAATTATGAGTCATGTCCTATTCTTGTCCATTTTGCGGACAAGAATAGGCATTTCTATAAAGGGCTGTCCGTTCCGTTCCGCAAATTTTGTGGATCCGGTCGTTTAGTTTAGAATGTTGATCATATTTGGAAACATACACAAATTGTTTCTTTTGCTTATCCCTCTTTTTAACCTGTCTGATGTCCTGTCTTGTTTTTTTTTTACCAACCTCTATTCCAATTTCAGTCACCTCTCTCTTAGGCCTCTTTCACACTACAGTATGTCCATTTCAGTGTTTTGCGTTCCGTTTTTCAGTTTTTTTTGTTTCCGTTGTGTTTCCGTTTCGGTTCCGTTTTTCCGTTCCGTTTTTCTGTATGGCATATACAGTATACAGTAATTACATAGAGAAAATTGGGCTGGGCATAACATTTTCAATAGATGGTTCAGAAAAAAACGGAACGGAAACGGAAGACATACGGATGCATTTCCGTATGTGTTCCGTTTTTTTTGCGGACCCATTGACTTTAATGGAGCCTACTGAACGTGATTTGCGGCCAAATATAGGACATGTTCTATCTTTCAACGGAATAGAAAAATAGAAATACGGAAACGGAATGCACACGGAACACATTCCGTTTTTTTGCGGAACCATTGAAATGAATGGTACCGTATACGGAACGCAAAAAACGGACCGCAAAACGGAAAAAAAAAACGGTAGTGTGAAAGAGGCCTTATTATAACCCTTCTGTATGAATTTATTAACCATCAATAAGAGATTTTTTTTTCACATTCTTTGGGCTCGTTCACATGACCGTTGGTGTCCCGTTCCCGTATTGTGGACCGCATTTGCGGATCCGCAATACACAGGCACCGTTCCGTGTGCATTCCGCATCACGGATGCGGACCCATTCATTTCAATGGGTCATCAAATCCGGAGATGCGGAATGGAAGCACGGAACAGAACGCTACGGAAGCACTACAGAGTGCTTTCTGGGGTTCCGTGCCTCCGCACCGCAAAAAGATAGAGCATTTTCAATTGTTTTGCGGAACCAAGGTATCGCAGACCCATTCAAGTGAATGGGTCTGCGATCCCCATGCGCCTACCCCACGGATGGCGCCCGTGCATTGCAGACCACAATTTGCGGTCCACAGCACGGGCACAGACTTCACACGTTCATATGAATGAGCCCTTTATCTGTGCTAGATATCCTTCTGGCCCGTGTGAACTGGCTCCTAGGGATACTAGAAAAAATGTCAGGGGCGTGGTGGCTGGAATGAAGCAGCAGGTTATTTCGATCTGTAGTCTTTGTGAACAGTGTGGTCTCAATCTGATCTTAATCTTAACTTCATATACAGATGTAGCAGGTGTAACACACACTCTTAACTCAAATTTCTTAACTCATCGCATTATCTTGAAACAAAAGCCATTGAAAAGCAACTGCTTAACACATTTAGTTGCATTTAGTTTAGATAACATGTCTCTTAAAGCATGTGTGTTAACCCTGCTACATTCGTAGTTAGTTCCAGGGGCTTGCTCCTCTCCTGCTTCAGAGGTGCCTGATTCAAACACTTGTTCAAAAGAAACTGTTCCTCGCCTGATGGGTTCTGCGTTTTTCCTCTGCCCGTGTATTCACTCTATTGTACAAATAGGAGGGGCTACTGTTGTGATGAATAAGTCTATATACATTGCAGAAGCCTGTAGATGGTTGGCAAATACCAACGTCTATAGGAATCTACCAGGGGATCCCACCGCTGTATTTATAAAGGAGATTGATGTTTTTTTTTTAGAAGATAGTAAGGACAATGGCATTATTGAAGCTAAGACTGTAAAAGCCCTGAGTAGTTTGTATCCCAAGATTCCGCACAGGAAAGATACAGTTTGTTGCCCATTTAAGGCTCCTTTCCCATTGACTTGCATTGGGGTCATGCCGGATCTGTCCTGCTCCGCATCCCAGGATGGAAAGCAAACTACAACATGTTGCGGTTTGCTCTCCGGTATGGGAACACAACTAAATGGAACAGAATGCATTTTGGAGCATTCCATTGTATTCAGTTCAGTTTTGTCCCCATTGACAATGAATAGGGACAAAACTGAAGCATTTTTTTCCGGTATTGAGCCCTTATGACGGATCTCAATACCGGAAAACTAAAATAACAGTGTGAAAGTAGCCTAAGCGAATGTCATAATACCATCAAATTTACACTGAGCTATGATGAAAATGTTATTCATTTTTTGTATAAGGAAATACGGCGAGTAGAGGGAGGATTTGAGACCACACTATTCACAAAGATCACAGATCGAAATAACCTGCTGCTTCATTCCAGCCACCATGCCCCTCACATTTTTTCTAGTATCCCTAGGAGCCAGTTCACATGGGCCAGAAGGATATCAAGCACAGATAAAGAATATGAAAAAAATCGCTTATTGATGGTTAATAAATTCCTACAGAGGGGTTATAATAAGAAAGAGGTGACTGAGGTACTTAGCCAGTTCGGCTAGAGCATCGCTTTGCTCGGCCGAATATCGCGTGTGCTCGAGCACAATGCTCAAGTCAGTGTATTTTAATCTAATTTAGCCTCTATTTCTGAAAAGTTTCTGGCGGGATTCAAACTCACAACCTTCTACATTACATATGAATGCATAATATGTGGGAAACTACTACTGATGTTTTGGTCATAATATATTTACATATAATCTTATATATAAAGCTGAGTATGTGTGTGTGTATGTCCGCTAAAGGAATCCGCACCGTTGCATTTACAATCACGAAATTTGGTATGCAAATGAGCCAGTAAGGTGACCAGAGGGGCGTCACTCTTGCAGGAAGGAGCCCAGACACGCCCCCTGCCACAATGTGTCCACCCTCAAAAGACAAACTTAAAACCCCGCTCCCAGGTCCCACGAAGCCACGCCCTTGATCCAGTTAGGCCACGCCCCTCCCACTCCTTAGCCGACAGGGATTGAAAAAATGAAGTTAAAAATCAACTTCTAGGTCCTGCTAGGCCACGTCCCCGATTCAGTTAAGCCACGCCCTTCCCACTTCTTAGCCGACAGGGATTGAAAGAATGAAGTTAAAAATCAACTTCTGTAAGCTGCAGAGGTGGGAGGAAGGGTGACTTTCTCCCTGCAGCTTACACTCAGACAGCACAGTGCTGCTGTCTTAGACTGAGCTGTTTAAAGGACACACCCACGATCCAGTTAGGCCACGCCCCTCCCACTCCTCAGCCGACAGGGATTGAAAAAATCAAGTTAAAAATCAACTTCTAGGTCCCACTAAGCCACGCCCGATCTGGTTAGGCCACGCCCCTCCCACTCCTCAGCCAACAGGGATTGAGAAAATGAAGTTAAAAATCAACTTCTGTCAGCTGCAGAGGTGGGAGGGACAGTGTCTTTGTTCCTGCAGCTCACACTCAGACAGCACAGTGCTGCTTTATGAGAGTGAGTTGTTCAAAAGGACATCCCTGTGTCCATCAAGGCCCTACGCCAGATGGAGGACAGGGAGTCTGAAAGTCGGACTGTCAGGCCTAAAACTGGACCTATGGCCACCCTAGGGGCAGGCTGCTGTGGAGGTCACAGTTAAGGGGATGGTCCGCTATGGAGGTCAGTGTTAAGGGGCAGATTGCTGTAAAAGCCACGGTTAAGGGGGCAGGCCCCTGTGGAGGTCACTGTCAAGGGGGTGGTGTGATGTGAAAGTCACTGTTAAAGGGGAAGGCTGCTGTAAAGGTCAAAGTTAAGGGGGTGGGCTGCTGTGGAGGTCCCATTTTAAGGGACGGGGCGCTGTGGGGGGGTCAGTGTTAAGGGGTGGAGGTCACTGTTTTGGGGGTGGGGTGCTGTAGAGGTCACTGTTATAGTGGATAGTGTTGATATCTTTTAACAACACAAACATTAAATGAAATAGATGAAATATACCTGAGCGAAGCCGGGTCCTTCAGCTAGTATATTATATATTCTAAATATATAATAATATATGTAAATATATTATGGCTAAAAACTTATATATATATATATATATATATATATATATATGTTTAAATTAAATTTAGCCTCTATTTCTGAAGGGATTCGAACTCACAATCTTCTACATTACAGCCCAGAATATTAACCACTACACTATAGAGCTGCATGGCCAGGTAATCAATAAAAATGAAATATGAGACTTCTGCTGTATAGGAATACTTACTACTAGAGATGTCGCGAACATAAAATTTTCCGTTCGAGAACGGAGAACGCAAATTTTTGAAAATGTTCGCGAACGGGCGAACCGGGCAAACCGCTATAGACTTCAATGGGCAGGCGAATTTTAAATCCCACAGGGACTTTTTCTGGCCACAATAGTGATAGAAAAGTTGTTTCAAGGGGACTAACACCTGGACTGTGGCATGCCGGAGGGGGATCCATGGCAATACTCCCATGGCAAATTACGTACTTGACGCAGAGTCGGGTTTTAATCCATAAAGGGCATAAATCACCTAACATTCCTAAATTGTTTGGAATAACGTGCATTAAAACATCGGGTATGATGTTGTATCGATCAGACCAAACTCCCTGTTTAACGCACCGCAAACAGTCCATTTGCACAACCGCAAACTCCCCATTTGCACAAGGTTGGATACCAAGCTAGCCATGTCCCGTTCCTTGTCCTCCCTGATGTCATTGAAGGTCTCTTCCTCCACCCAGCCACGTACAACACCAAGGGTCACTGAAAGGTGACAACAAGCCCCCTGGGACGCCTGCTGTGTTTGGTCTTCCACCTCCTCAAAGCCACCTTCCTCCTCTGACTCCTCTTCTTCAGACTCCTCTCTCTGCGTTGCCTCTCTCTGCGTTATTATAAGGTGTGTTAAGTAAGTACTATTCCTATCAGTTTAATCCCTGTTACGTCCCCTATCAGGGGACGTGTATGGAATAGATTTTAGGAACCAGGAGATGGAAAAAGATGCTTGGTCGGTCCTCCTACTTCCAATTTGGGGCACTGCGCGTGCAATCTACTGTGCCACCAGATAGGAGTGGTGTGTTAAGTAGTACTATTTCTATCAGTTTATTCCCTGTTACGTCCACTAGTATTATTATTATTATTATTATTATTATTATTATTATTATTATTATAAGGTGTGTTAAGTAGTACTATTCCTATCAGTTTAATCCCTGTTACATCCCCTATCAGGGGACGTGTATATGGAATAGATTTTAGGAACCGGGAGATGGAAAAAGATGCTTAATCGGTCCTCCTACTTCCAATTTGGGGCACTGCGCGTGCAATCTACTGTGCCACCAGATAGGAGTGGTGTGTTAAGTAGTACTATTCCTATCAGTTTAATCCCTGTTACGTCCACTAGTATTATTATTATTATTATTATTATTATTATTATTATTATTATTATAAGGTGTGTTAAGTAGTACTATTCCTATCAGTTTAATCCCTGTTACGTCCACTAGTATTATTATTATTATTATTATTATAATAAGGTGTGTTAAGTAGTACTATTCCTATCAGTTTAATCCCTGTTACGTCCCCTATCAGGGGACGTGTATATGGAATAGATTTTAGGAACCGGGAGATGGAAAAAGATGCTTGGTCGGTCCTCCTACTTCCAATTTGGGGCACTGCGTGTGCAATCTATTGTGCCACCAGATAGGAGTGGTGTGTTAAGTAGTACTATTCCTATCAGTTTAATCCCTGTTACATCCCCTATCAGGGGACGTGTATATGGAATAGATTTTAGGAACGGGAGATGGAAAAAGATGCTTGGTCGGTCCTCTTACTTCCAATTTGGGGCACTGCGCGTGCAATCTACTGTGCCACCAGATAGGAGTGGTGTGTTAAGTAGTACTATTCCTATCAGTTTAATCCCTGTTACGTCCACTAGTATTATTATTATTATTATTATTATTATTATTATTATTATAAGGTGTGTTAAGTAGTACTATTCCTATCAGTTTAATCCCTGTTACGTCCACTAGTATTATTATTATTATTATTATTATTATTATAATAAGGTGTGTTAAGTAGTACTATTCCTATCAGTTTAATCCCTGTTACGTCCCCTATCAGGGGACGTGTATATGGAATAGATTTTAGGAACCGGGAGATGGAAAAAGATGCTTGGTCGGTCCTCTTACTTCCAATTTGGGGCACTGCGTGTGCAATCTATTGTGCCACCAGATAGGAGTGGTGTGTTAAGTAGTACTATTCCTATCAGTTTAATCCCTGGTACGTCCCCTATCAGGGGACGTGTATATGGAATAGATTTTAGGAACCGGGAGATGGAAAAAGATGCTTGGTCGGTCCTCTTACTTCCAATTTGGGGCACTGGGCGTGCAATCTACTGTGCCACCAGATAGGAGTGGTGTGTTAAGTAGTACTATTCCTATCAGTTTAATCCCTGGTACGTCCCCTATCAGGGGACGTGTGTGGAATAGATTTTAGACAACCGCAAAGAGTTGTCAATAGTTGACACACTCATGACATAAATTTTATTCCTCTATGGGTCAATCTTGGTGTAGTGATGACTGTGCTCGTGCGCACGTTTGGGAGATTGCAGGCGATGGAGGTTTTTCAAAGCCTATGGTCGTGCCGAGGTAGTTCAGTGACAGTTAAGGCTACTTTCACACTAGCGTTCGGAGCGGATCCGTCTGATGTTTCATCAGACGGATCCGCTCCGATAATGCAGACGTTTGCATCCGTTCAGAACGGATCCGTCTGCATTATAACTTAGAAAATTTTCTAAGTCAGAAAGTAGCCTGAGCGGATCCGTTCAGACTTTACATTGAAAGTCAATGGGGAACGGATCCGCTTGAAGATTGAGCCATATAGTGTCATCTTCAAGCGGATCCGTCCCCATTGACTTCCATTATAAGTCTGGACGGATCCGCTCGCCTCCGCACGGCCAGGCTGTCTTTTTATTGTGCAACATTAAATTTCAAGGAAACGTGCCCGGAGATAGACTCAAAAGTACCTGAGCCTCTGAGATTTTGCTCTTTTAAAGAAATGTGCCCTGAGATGGACTCCACTGTAAGTGAGCCTCTGTGATCGTCTACCTTGCTTGTACCTTGCTTGTCTGGTGAAGGACACTTGTTCTAAATAAGAAAGAAACCTGGGTACGGACTCATATTTGTTCCTTGAGCCTCCAAGAACTTTGTATTGTTTTATATTGTTCTGCTGTTCTATTATGGACAATTTGCACTTATGGACTATCCTGGTATCACTGATACGCTACACCAGGTCAGCGCCCCTGTTCCCTCACACTATCCTGAGAGAAGAGAACGACGCCCCTTTTCACCGTCACTTGTTCCTAAGCCAGTGGAACTGCCTGATTTATGCATATAATGTATTCTTGCAAATGTAGATGAAATTTTCCTGCTTTGCATTATTTTCTCTTTTTCAGGTGCAGTATCCAGCTGGGCAGGGCCCCTCCATGTTGCGCCGAGGACGGGCAACGTTATAGCGTGGTTGTATGTAGTCTCCCACTAGATAGGCGTGGGCACTACACAAGGGTCAATTGGTGTGCGCGTTACTCCTACTCACAAGGGACAGAAATGTTATATTTTATTATGCATTTAACGTATTTTATAATGTGTTTTTATATGCAATGTTCCCCTGTATGATGCAATAGCAGGCCTAGTTGGGTGTAGTTAGACATCCCAGACACTAGAGGGAGATAGGGAGCCCCTAGTATAAATGTCCAGGCCCAGACAGGGAGAGTTAGTTCAGAGTCAGGAGTCTGCAGAGACAGAAGTTAGAAGGCACCAGCCAGGGACAAGCTGAGGGCCTCCTCCTGACATGCAGCTAGACAGCCCAGGCTACTAGTTGTTACCAGGAGGCTAGTAGAGGGATCCTAGCCTACCTGCGGATCAAGAGAGCCTTAGTTAGCTCTGAAGACACCCCAGTTGCAGGACAGAACCTCCTGGGAGAAACCCACAGTCATTATCAAGACCAGTCAGGATCTTACCAGCAAAGATAAGTAACACTGATGGGCAGATGCTATATAGGAAGCAAAGCAAGGATTTAATACGAGAGGAAGAAATATATATACCAAGGATTTAAGCCACCATTTAGGCATCCGGGCCTTGGGATTGAAACCAGACAGGAGTTCTAGAAAGGACAGTGTACGCTATTTCTGAGGAAAGGTACAACCTGATTCTGAGTGCATTGTGGATTTACCCTCTGAGTATCTTGCATAATTAATACCTGCCATCTTGTGGAGTAAGCCTGCTTGTAAAGCTGTGATCTAAAGGACTGTGTTACCATCTGTATGTACAAAGTTGGACTATTAAGTAAAGCAACGTTTGGTTCACTATACCACCTGTGTACCTCAATTATTCCAACTATAAATCGGTGTGCCACCGTTACAGGCACTGGCGTCACGAATCCAACAGGGACCTTGCCCCAGGCACTCAAAATACCTGTAACATCCAGGGCACCTCATCCACCATCAGGCCTGGTCCCTACATACCGAGTGTGCCCCAGAGGAACTGTGTCTACCTCTCCTTCACTGCCGCATGCCTGCCCAGGGTTCTCCAATACAGTGAGCAACCCTCGATTGCCCTTAACCGTGACCTCGCTTCGCTATACCCTGCAGGTCTGGCGTGTTGCAGTAGGACTTAAAAAGGTTTGCATGTCCTCCATCAACAACACGTCTGTAAAGCGTCCTGTCCTTGCCGGCGTGGTCGTGGTAGGAGGAGGATTACTTTCACCTCTTCCCCTGTTAGATTCCCGTTGTGCTGTGACATCACCCTTATACGCTGTGTAAAGCATACTTTTTAATTTATTTTGGAACTGCAGCATCCTTTCCGACTTGCGGTAATTCGGTAACATTTCAGGCACTTTCTGCTTATACCGGGGGTCTAGTAGCGTGGCCACCCAGTACAGGTCGTTCTCCTTCAGCCTTTTTATACGAGGGTCCCTCAACAGGCACGACAGCATGAAAGACCCCATTTGCACAAGGTTGGATGCCGAGCTACTCATGTCCCGTTCCTCGTCCTCAGTGATCTCACTGAAGGTATGTTCTTCCCCCCAGCCACATACAACACCACGGGTACCAGATAGGTGACAACGAGCACCCTGGGATGCCTGCTATGGTTGGTCTTCCTCCTCCTCCTCCTCAAAGCCACAGGTCCAACAAGCGATGCTGATAAGGCTGTTTCTGGTGGTGATGGTGAGTGACCACAAGACTTCCTCTTCCTCTTCACGCTCATCTACGGCCTGATCCAGCACTCTTCGCAGGGCACGCTCCAGGAAGAAAACAAATGGGATGATGTCGCTGATGGTGCCTTCGGTGCAACTGACTAGGTTTGTCACCTCCTCAAAAGGACGCATGAGCCTACAGGCATCCAACGTGTCAGGCTGTCGCAAATCAAGCACCTCACTGGCATGTTGTTTCGCCGCTGGATATCTGAAAAGTGCGCCATGGCTGTGTAGGAACGCCTGAAATGGCCACACACCTTTCTGGCCTGCTTGAGGACATCCTGTAAGCCTGGGTACTTATGCACAAAGCGTTGTACGATCAGATTACACACATGTGCCATGCACGGCACATGTGTCGACTTGCCCAAATTCAATGCCGCCAACAAATTGCTTCCGTTGTCACACACCACTTTGCCAATCTCCAGTTGGTGCAGAGTCAGCCACTGATCCACCTGTGCGTTCAGGGCGGACAGGAGTGCTGGTCCGGTGTGACTCTCTGCTTTCAGGCAAGTCAACCCCAAGACGGCGTGACACTGTCGTATCCGGGATGTGGAGTAGCCCCTGGGGAGCTGGGGGGGTGCCGTTGATGTGGAGCAAGACGCAGCAGCAGAAGAGGACTCAGCCGAGGAGGTTATGGAAGAGGATGGAGTAGGAGGAGTAGAGGAGGTGGCAGCAGGCCAACTCCTCTGCAGAGCCACGCATTCCATGCTTGGCAGCCGTCAGCAGGTTTACCCAATGCGCAGTGTAGGTGATATACCTGCCCTGACCGTGCTTTGCAAACAAGGTATCAGTGGTCAGATGGACCCTTGCCCCAACACTGTGTGCCAGACATGCCATTACTTCCTTTTGCACAATCGAGTACAGGTTGGTTATTGAATCTTGTGCAAAGAAATTTCGGCCGGGTACCTTCCACTGCAGTGTCCGTATAGCTACAAATTTTTTGAAGGCCTCAGACTCCACCAGCTTGTATGATAAAAGGTGGCGGGCTAAGAGTTCCGACAAGCCAGTTGTCAGACGCCGGGCAAGGGGGTGACATTGTGACATTGGCTTCTTACGCTCAAACATGTCCTTGACAGACACCTGACTGTGGGCAGATGAGCATGGTTGAGAGGGGGCAAGGAGGACAGCAGTGGTTGACGTGGCTAAAAGTGGTTGACGTGGCTGAAGATGCTGACCAGGAGGAGGAGGGCGGCTTTGAGTTTGTGTGCTGCTTGTACTCATGTGTTGATCCCATAGGCATTTGTGATGTGCGATCATGTGCCTTCGCAAAGCAGTTGTACCTAGGTGGGTGTTGGACTTCCCACGACTCAGTTTCTTTTGGCACAGGTTGCAAATGGCATCGCTGTTGTCAGAGACAGACACACAAAAAAAATGCTACACTGCTGAGCTCTGCAATGACGACATTCTGGTGGTGGCAACAGCATGCGTTGATTGGCGTGCTGTCTGGCTGACCCCGGGTGCCGATGCATGCTGTCTGACTGTGCCACTAGCTCCTTGCGACGACCTCCCCCTGCTTCCAACTCGTCTCCTCCTCCTCTCTGTCTCCCCATCTGAACTTTTCCCCTGTTCTTCTTCTCTTCGAGCGGGCACCCACGTGACATCCACGGACACATCGTCATCATCAACCGCTTCACTTGTATCTGACAACTCAGCAAAGGAAGCAGCAGCGGGTACAACATCATCATCATCATCATCATCACACCGTACGCCCATGTGTGTAATGCTGCCTGACCGAGACATATCCCTGTTATCTACATCCTCTGGCAAAAATGGTTGCGCATCACTCATTTCTTCCAACTGATGTGTAAATAACTCCTCTGACAGATCAAGTGAAGCGGCTGTGGTGCTAGTGTTGGTGGTGGCGGCAGGCGGGCGAGTGGTAACTTGAGAGGTGCCCGAAGCTGAGCTAGAGGATGGTGCGTCAAGGTTCAGAGCGGAAGCTGTAGAAGATTGGGTGTCCTGTGTTAGCCAGTCAACTATGTCCTCAGAACTTTTCGAGTTCAGGGTACGTGGCCTCTGAACACTGGGCATTAATCTAGGGCCAAAGGGAATCACAACACCACGACCACAACGTAACCATACTTACTACTAGAGATGTCGCGAACATAAAATTTTCCGTTCGCGAACGGAGAACGCAAATTTTTGGCGTGGGTGGCCTGCCTCTGCCTGTTATTTTAGATTAGTTTAGTTGTACTATGCGTGCAAGCTACTGTGACACCAGATATGAGTTGTGCTGGTAACACTATGCACTTGCAGCTGGGCCTTAAACACACAAACACGTGTGTGCAACTGACTGCTACCCTGTTTCCCTGAAAATAAGACAGTGTCTTATATTAATTTTTGCTCCCAAAGATTTGCTAGGTCTTATTTTCAGGGGATGTCTTATTTTTCCATGAAGAAAAATACGGTACACATTTATTGTTGAACAAAAAAAAGGAAATTTATTACGTACCTGTACAGGGAGTGCAGAATTATTAGGCAAGTTGTATTTTTGAGGATTAATTTTATTATTGAACAACAACCATGTTCTCAATGAACCCAAAAAACTCATTAATATCAAAGCTGAATAGTTTTGGAAGTAGTTTTTAGTTTGTTTTTAGTTTTAGCTATTTTAGGGGGATATCTGTGTGTGCAGGTGACTATTACTGCGCATAATTATTAGGCAACCTTACAAAAAACAAATATATACCCATTTCAATTATTTATTTTTACCAGTGAAACCAATATAACATCTCAACATTCACAAATATACATTTCTGACATTCAAAAACAAAACAAAAACAAATCAGTGACCAATATAGCCACCTTTCTTTGCAAGGACACTCAAAAGCCTGCCATCCATGGATTCTGTCAGTGTTTTGATCTGTTCACCATCAACATTGCGTGCAGCAGCAACCACAGCCTCCCAGACACTGTTCAGAGAGGTGTACTGTTTTCCCTCCTTGTAAATCTCACATTTGACGATGGACCACAGGTTCTCAATGGGGTTCAGATCAGGTGAACAAGGAGGCCATGTCATTAGATTTTCTTCTTTGATACCCTTTCTTGCCAGCCACGCTGTGGAGTACTTGGACGCGTGTGATGGAGCATTGTCCTGCATGAAAATCATGTTTTTCTTGAAGGATGCAGACTTCTTCCTGTACCACTGCTTGAAGAAGGTGTCTTCCAGAAACTGGCAGTAGGACTGGGAGTTGAGCTTGACTCCATCCTCAACCCGAAAAGGCCCCACAAGCTCATCTTTGATGATACCAGCCCAAACCAGTACTCCACCTCCACCTTGCTGGCGTCTGAGTCGGACTGGAGCTCTCTGCCCTTTACCAATCCAGCCACGGGCCCATCCATCTGGCCCATCAAGACTCACTCTCATTTCATCAGTCCATAAAACCTTCGAAAAATCAGTCTTGAGATATTTCTTGGCCCAGTCTTGACGTTTCAGCTTGTGTGTCTTGTTCAGTGGTGGTCGTCTTTCACTCTTTCTTACCTTGGCCATGTCTCTGAGTATTGCACACCTTGTGCTTTTGGGCACTCCAGTGATGTTGCAGCTCTGAAATATGGCCAAACTGGTGGCAAGTGGCATCTTGGCAGCTGCACGCTTGACTTTTCTCAGTTCATGGGCAGTTATTTTGCGCCTTGGTTTTTCCACACGCTTCTTGCGACCCTGTTGACTATTTTGAATGAAACGCTTGATTGTTCGATGATCACGCTTCAGAAGCTTTGCAATTTTAAGAGTGCTGCATCCCTCTGCAAGATATCTCACTATTTTTGACTTTTCTGAGCCTGTCAAGTCCTTCTTTTGACCCATTTTGCCAAAGGAAAGGAAGTTGCCTA